>NW_026138065.1:32772500-33375097 GCF_025592945.1 Manacus candei
TTGTGGCTGTACACAATGCTGAAATGTCATTCCTTAAGTACGTTTTTGCATAAGTTAAGAAAAACAATATTACTCCTTCCAAGTAACCTCATGCACTTTTTTCTCCCATGCCTGACCCAGAGCCTTGGTGAATGTTTTAAATAGGGAAAAAAACCCCCACCTGATAAAATGATTTCATGTTTCATGTGCACTCTGTAAAGTATGCAACAAAAATCACTGTCCTTTGGGAACAGAAAAATAAACAGGCTTTTTTTATGAGGTTCATTTCCCTACAATTTATGAGGCCTAACTTGTTGCTGCATAAGGGTCTCAGATACCTTCACCGAACATTTTCAATTGTTTTTCTGTAAATGTGTCTGAATAATCAATTCAGCTTCATATTCAGGCAACAGGCATACTATACACAGCATATTATTTCAAATAAAGATATGTTCAAAGTGAAAGCTAACAGCATGGCTGAGCTCCCTGGACCAGTAAGAAGCGCAGAATTTCGAAATTTGGGTTACCCGAATTCAAGAACATTACGCCCTGATTAATTTGGTCCTTCTCTTGCTACACAACAGCCAACAGTATCACCTCTAATGGAAAACCTCTTTCTACCTGTTGTATAGCCACAAAAACAACAACAACAAAACCAAAACTCCCCGAGAGCACTCTGTGAAAAAAGGAAAAAAAATCAGTCCGGGGAGTTGAAGTGATGTGCAATATATTGCCTTTCATCACCTATAATTAATTGAAAATAGTATGAAAACTTCCCTAATGTCAGCATGCATAATTGTTAACAATTGCTATTAGAACATGAAAAGAAACGCTGTGTCAGGCTGTAATATCCCAAGAGTTCACGTGTATCATCTGCATATATAATGTGAATTCACTGTGCCAGACCTTTTCAGCTCTGCAAAAGTACAACTGGGCTAAAAATAACTCTGGCTCGTAAAAAGTTTGATGTTTGGTGCAGATAGTGGTACAAAATTGCTACTCGGCTCTAGATTGCTTCAGCAAAAACGACAAATGTGTTCAGACAAACTGTGGAGAGCAACAAACAACCGCCCTCAAAGGCTGTGTTGCGCTTTCAGACAAAAAAAATTCAGGTTAAAACTTGGTTCTTCCTGCTTCTGTCCCGCAGCTGTCCATCAAAACCAGCTTTCTCCCTGCGGTCTATCAAATATTTCCCTCACAAATCAATTTTACACATGATCAGCCCATACCCCTACTGAGCTGAACCTCCCCGTTAATTAAGTGAAGAAATTACCATATATATTATATTAATGCAAACATCATTCAGCTAGTAATTCACGGCTGATCTGGATAATGGAAAGGTTGAACACCCATTAACCCAAGCCAACAAAATGGGTTGGCTGAGAAATTCTAGCAGGTCTCATGTGACTCTTCCCTCTAACTGCAGCTCTGCGGTATCTGCTATTGTAATAATTAAAATCCTCCCGGTAGATCAATACTGGAATCTCTTTATGGGAAGTGCCCTGATGGAAATGTCTCAAGGAAGCTGGGGCTGTGGAACTCTGAAAAATTCATTTTTTTTATCTGACAATTATCACCACACTGCAGACTAATTCAACAGTGCACCCCTCTCACTCTGCTTTGAATGCACTGGAGATTGACATCTAAAAAACCCTAACATCTCATTTTAACAAATAAAGGCACTATTTCCACATACAGTTTGGAATTATCAGCAATCATGAAACCAGACAAAAAATTAATATACATTAAGCACTTCATCTTCTGATGGCTTCCTCTGAGTCTCAGCTATCGCAGCCTTCTCCTCATTTCCTCTCTTTGTATCTTCCTGTATTGATCTCTGCCTTTTCATCTCTTGAAAAAAGGGAAAAGACATGTAAAATTATTATAAAGCTTGATATTTATGTATTGAAATGTGGACTTACATTATCAGGTTTTCATATATTTATTGTTAAATATTATTAAATCATAAGATGGGAAAACAGGTTTTATATTTTCTCCTACCTGGTCTACTCTCCACATATTGACTGAAAGACTGGAGCTGAGTTTTCCTGACAGTCGAGTCCTTGCTGAACACAACGGGATTTCTAAACCGTTCTGCTGCTTTTTGTGATCGCTCAGCACGATGTTCCTCTGTTCCATTCTGCTGGGAAAAAAACAGACACACAACAGTTTCTTTTGTTTACAAGCGGGAAGACATTACTTTGAAAGGTACGTTTTTGTGAGAGGACAGGACACAGCTTTTACAAAAGTGGATTTCACAACTTGGGCTGTGGTTTATATTGGATGAAGCATCAGCTGTGGGGAGAAAAGCAGAAGAGTGATTAACTTTTCCTTTTTTTTTTTTTTTTTTTTTTTTGTTTTGTTTTGTTTTGTTTTGTTTAATGTGTGATGGCAACAACTGGCTTTTTGCTCTGTGGGCACCCTCCTGCAGAACTCTCCACTTCCTTACCAGCCAGACCTATTCATTGTGACAAGCATTTGCCAGCAATGCCGATTTTAAACAAAAAAATCCCTCCTTTGCACCTTTGCTCTGCCAAGCACCGCGCGTGCTGCTGCCAAGTCGCGGCGTCTCTGTCCCTGAACACGATCTGTATCATTTTTAAGCGTGTTGCCTTTAGCCTCTCTCCCAGCCCGATACAGAAATCTGTCGTTTTCTGTAGTCCCATAGACTTGTATGACAAGAAGAACTAGTTTCTAATTTTATGCCCATTGAGATAAACCACTAATGCTGGATGAAGTCTAAAAGGTAGGATTATAATGCTACCCCACTGAACTGCATTTCATCAGCTATAACTTTCCAAAGCCAGATTTGTAAGTAAGCCCTTTACAGCTAAGGAAACTACAATTATCTTTTCCAGGGCTTCCTATGTTAATACTGGTAACAAATTCAAATGATTCTATCAACACCAAATATCCCAGAAGACTGAACCACTGTGGTGTGTGGAAACTGCAGATACCGAGGTGCTGTGTACCAAACAAATATTTCATTTTATACCTAATCTTTTATTATTTTTATTAAGTGTTTTGAAAGTAAATAGGGAAAGGCTAAGATGCATGACTAATAGCTAAGCCTGCTGAATGCTGAAACTGGTTATCAAAAGCTACCAAGACTTTGCCCTTCCTCTGCATTGAGACAATCGGTAATGAGGGAGTTCTCCAACGGCCTATTCTCTCGCCTCAAGGAGGCCGGGGATACACAATCCCCAAGGGAAGGTAACAGTTTATCCTTTTCCACAAACACAGAATGCCTCATTTAGAAACCTGTAAACTGCATTTTATTAAAAAACAAATCCACCTCAATGCCAAGAGCTCCATGAGAACAGATGGACACCATATATTCCTTATAACGCTGCCTTTCAACTCTTCCTTAGAAAAAACGCATGCAGAGATAAACTGTTAAGTTGCACCTTTTTGTGGAAGTACCTTAAAAAGAATCAACTCCTTCACAAAAGCTTTTTATAAAGAGAAATACCATTTTTGCTAGGTTAGGTGATACCAAATTACCCTAAGAGGCGGCCTGTGTGTCATTTCACAGAATTAAGCGTAAACAAGTATTGCTTATATCCCTGGATGACTTTTCAGTTGCACTAATCAGGTGGTTATGATTCTGGTTAAATAAAAGGTGGTTTCCTGTTATTAGCACAATAACCATCTGACAGCCTAAACCAGAGTCTTTACCAAAATAAACAAACATGACTAATTTTTTTAGGCCTGGCAACATGCTAAAATATCAGTGTGATTAGCTAGTAAATCCCATTTTAAGAAACCTTTTTATGACTGGGGACTTCTGCCACTTTACAAATGTATTCCTCTAAGCCCACTAATTCAGTTAGCCTTTTCAATCCATTGTATTATTCTTGGGCCAGCTTCATTTTGCATTAAATCCACTGCAGAAAGCTAAATTGAACGCAAAAATCAGACTTGATCCAGGCTTCCTTTTGTTCAAAGATAGAGACCGAAAGTCCTCTGCTGCTGCCACACACTTTCATCACCAATTTATAGGAACTGACAGTGTAAGGGAAAAGCAATGAAAGTCATTGTTTTGGGACTTCAAAGCATCTCTGTATCTGGGGAAGGAAATCCTTTCAGTCAGCAGCACTCTCCCCACAGACTGCAGGTGGGTGAAAAGTTATACCCAACTGGAAGTGCCCCAGAGCCATAGGGATATTAATGACATACAGGGACTGTTTTAAAAAAATAGAATAGTAAGAACACAATGGTCTAATCAAGAAAATGAAATTGAAAATTGATTGGTGGGCACTTTATGCTGTAGAAGTGTCTGTTTTTCTCAGAAGCACTCATCAAGCACCCAAAGTATGTATGCCTTCAAAGTGTACCATGGCTTCATTCTAACGTAGGAAAAACAGAGGACCAGGACTGGGAGGGAAGCAAATCCCTGGGAGTCCAATCCTGCTCCCCTTTAAGTCAGGTAGAGTCTTGCTGCTGACTGCACCAGCAGCAGGATGGAGCCCGTGCTGCATTTCTGATATCAATGACAACCTGAGCAGGCAGAATTGAGAGATGCTTCTTATATCTGTTAGTGTTTTGCCAACGACAAGTACCATGATTAAAAAGAAAAAAAAAAAGGAAAAAAGGAAAATGTGTTGATTAATCAACTGGAAAAAACCCAGTGCATTGCAAACCATGTAACTGCACCACCATGAAGATTTTCTGTGTTTCTGACTCTGAAAGATTTGATAAGAAATTATTTTCCTCCTCACAAAATACAAACACTCAAACATAACACACAGGTATCAAAACAAAAGCATTAAGCAAAACTTACCTTAATGTCTTGCTCTGAGCTATCTGTTACAGTTTTCTGAGCAGCACTGGAGAGTGAATTTGCCACCTGTGGCTGAGCTTCTAGGAGCTTCTTCAGCTTCAAATCCATCAACTTACTGTTTTGTTCTGCTAAATATGCAAATACCACATACAACAGAGTGAGATGCATTTCAATGCGGAGTCACTACAACAATGTAGCAATTTAAAAGGTAGATTTAATTCACTTTGCTATCATTTCAAACTAAAAAAAATAAAAAGTAGAAGGAATTTTTTTTGTGACTGAGCTTGGTGCAGGTTTGTGTACAGTACAGAGATATTCCTAAGTTTTCTCAAAAAACATAGGTAACACTCAGCTGAATAAGTAAACATGCTTGCAGATAGCAGATGAAAAACACAGAAAGTCAATAATGTTAAAAGTTACTCCCAGTGGGTACATGCCTATACTTTGGTATAAAAACACACTTAAACAGCCATTTATTTTAAGACAATACCTAAAAATGTATCACATAATTTACATACTGATAACCCCTCAAGTTTATTAACTACTTATTCATCCTAAGGCTTCTTGGCACAGTTTCTCAACATTAAAATTTCAGTATCAAAAAAGGTGACTTTCTAGTAATAATTTACTATGATTTATAGAATATATTGAAACTGGGAGAGTCATAAAACACTTCAGAACCGCATCCATGGGACAGAGTCAAAGTCTGCTGAATCCCTCAAATTTTTATCATCAATTTTAGCAACTTGGATCAGAGCCCAAATAAATAATAGTTGAGAATTTTACCTCCCAGTAATGCTCATTCTGTATGTGCATGTTGACTATATGAATTTGTAACACACCTACACACATAGTTACCTACACACGTAAGAAGGAGAAAGGTGTTAATAACAAGCTGCTGCACAGGACTGTGGAGCTAACCATGACTAGGGAAGCAGAAAAACACTGGTGCAGAAGCCCCCAGACATATACTTTACATGCAGCCCCACACGAGAAATCACCCCTGAACTGGAGTGAGTGCAGCATCACCTGCACATATGGCGCACTTACACCTGGGCCTTGAGTCAAATGCAGAGGAAACAGCAGTTGGTACGTTTTCCTAAATGCACAACCTGAGTTTTTCACTGCAGGTTGGTGACTTCTAGCTGGTGTGGAAAGTGGAGTCATGACTGTTTTGCCACACAGCTCCTTCCAAGGTATGGAGTACTCCAATTCATATTAGCCAAAGTGTTTTTGGCATGCCGGCAACCGAATGGTGCCTGCCTCCACCAGCGACAGGTTGGGTTGGATTATGATGAGGGATAGTTTCCCTTTCCTCTGCCACACCCAGTCAGGGTGTCCTTAATTGAGGCTCACATGTAAGTACTTGCACGTTCTCGTGGGTTTATACATAAACACCATGTAATAACTATGATATAAGAGGTTCACAACAGCATGTGGTAGAAGTGCTGACAAATACAGATAGAAGCAATATCTGAAACCACTAAGCAGTAAAAACAAAGTTTTCCCTTCTTGAGAGAGATGGGAGGGACTAAGATTCAGCTGGGAAAAACTAATTAAGATGGTCTATTAATTACCCTAAATGTGAAATGTCCTTTACAGTTTTACTTTCAGATGTTCCCAGGAGATTCAGCCTTCATTAGAACTTGATCTGAATTGGCAGAATTACACAAAAATCTGTGTGCTCAGATTTCTATCACAGCATTAGACTGCTTTCTGTATCACTCTTACCTGTCTATAACTTTGGCTTCTGTGCAGATTGAACTGCAAAATGATGTCTGAGTTTTTTTTCAGAATGTCTTTCCACGGTGGACATGAAATATTGGGTAGTGGGTTTGTATCCATGAGAAGGTACTTCTCAGGAAAAATACCCACAGAAATAAATGTTAGTAAATCACTGGGGCGCTGTGACAGGAATATTCACTTACTGATTTTCTATTTCTCCTAAAATGAACCAGTTTTTATTGGAAAATTATTTTACAGTATTCTGCTCTAAGTAAGCTAAATTCAAATGCTAGAAGTGCTAGATGTATTTTCTTATGTGCCTGGAAATCCTCAAATAGAAAAAAAAAATATAAAGGACACAACTCAAATATTTTTGCATCCACACAAAACTAGAAAGTTCTATATACATAGCAGTGTTGGTTTAATTTCCAAAGAACGAACACTAAATTACGTTCTAATTTAATATATTAAATTAGCTTGGGCCCAGCTGGCATGGGTAGAATCAAGTCAGAGGGTGCTGAGGATGTTCTCTCTTGTAAGGACTGTTTCATGATGCAGTCCTGTGCTGGCCAGCATTCTCCAGGCCTGAGATAACTTGCAGTGAGCAGAAAGGCCCTGACAGAGAAGCCCACCACAAACAGAGACCCTGGGCACTCCCCAGGGCTGCCTGGATCAGGCAGACCTGTACAGAGAACAAACTCCTTCAGCAGCTCTCTGCAAGGAGAGGAGCCTCTAATGGGTGGGCAATTCCTTTTGCATCTTTGAAGATCTACCTCCTTTTAAAATAAGCATCTCCCCTGTAAGATTCCAACATATTTATCATCATATTTATCACCTGAACTCCAGTTCTGCTTGAATATTTTTGAAAGGGGGAAATAACACTCCTATGCCCTAATGTATTAATAAAACCTCTATTATCCGAACATTATAAAGTAAATGGAACTAATTCTGTTCCAATTTATGCCTCCATGCCCCCACTGGAGCTACAAGGTGTAAGTACAAGAGCTGGTCCTTGGAAGGACAGATACCAAGTCTACACGAACACAGAGAGACACGTTTGCTCCTCTTCCCTGAGCAAATGGGCCAGGATGGCAGTGCAGAGAGTAGCAGCTGTACTCGCCCATGCATTGCTCACTCCTCTGCCTACCTGGCACAATCCAGGCAGGGTGCTTTCAGGTGGCTCTGCTTTACCAGTCTGGCCCGGGGTGCCCTTCCCCATCAAACAAGCAAGGGACATTTAAATCTGCCATTGTTGGAAATAATGATTTTGTTGATTTTAAATTTCAGCTAAACATGAATGCAGAATATTAAGCACTAGGGTTTAAAAGACCCCAAAAGGCAGAAGGGAATAAATCTGACAGAGAGACAAGCAGCACAACAGCACTTACATGATGATGGAGTGTTAGTCATGCAAAATACACAAAATAGCCATTATTTAAATTACCCGTTGAATCAAGGTCATTTTCTAGGTTAGTAAGTTCATCTCCACCTTCAGTAACAGAGCATTCAGGAACCTCCTCATTAGTATCTATCTCAATATTATCATCATCCTCATCCTCATCTGTAGGAACATACAGCATTAAGGTTAGTATTTTCATATGTACATGCAACACGTCACTAAAAAAAAATGAATGCTTTAGAGAACAAGCTGAGTTATGATAAAAATGCAAATAATTGAATAAGTCTGGAAGGAAACTTCATTCTGTCCACTCATGGATTTATCTTTAAACTGATGCAATTCAATAAACACATGGGGGTCTCTGCTGGAAACTCCTGCTACAACAGAGTCTGGCCTCAGCAGTGTCTGTTCTTTGTGCTGAATCTCAGTAACTTGTGTTAAAATAATTTCCCCTAGGCTCCCAGCTCTCCATAATGCAGAATGGGTGCCAAAGGTGGCATGTGGCAGGTTCAGATTGGTCTGGCCAGCAGAAGGACTTGTGAGCTGCGGTCTCCTGAGAAAGGCAGCAGCTCCAGGTATTGAGTTCCCAGCTTGGTGGGACTTGCTGCTCCTCGTTTTGCACAGTATATCACAGAGCAGTGATCACTGTACCTTGCCTAGGTTAAAAGTCTCCTATCACTTTTGATGCAAGGAGGCAAACTACCACCTGGAACGCCATGCTTAGTAAGCACTAATGTCAACTGTAGCAAGGGCACACTCACAAATTGCTGCTTTCACAGAATCACAGAATGGGTCAGGTTGGAAGGGACCACAGTGGGTCATCAGGCCCATCCCTGCTCAAGCAGGGTCATCCCAGAGCACATTACACAGGATTGTGTCCAGATGGTTCTTCAAAATCTCCAGCGATGGAGACTCCACAACCTCTCTGGACAATCTGTTCCAATGCACAGTCATTGCACAGTAAAGAAGTTCTTCCTCATGTTCAGGTGGAACTTCCTGTGGATCAGTTTATGTCCATTGCCTCTTGTCCTGTTAGCTGGCACCACCAAGCAGAGCCTGGCTCCATCCTCTTGGCAACCTCCCTTCAGATACTGATAGACATTGATGGGGTCCCCTCTCAGTTGTCTTCTCAGGGATGAACAGGCCCAGTTCCCTCAGCCCGTCCTCATGAGAGAAATGCTCCAGTCCCTTGATCATCTTTGTCACCCTCCACTGGACCCACTCCAGGAGCTCCGTGTCTCTCTTGTCCCGAGGAGCCCAGAGTTGGACACAGCACTCCAGGTGATCCTTACCAAGGCTGAGTAGAGATCACCCTTAGGAATCATCTCCCATGACCTGCTGGCAGTGATCTTTCTAATACATCCCAGGATCCCATTGGCCTTCTTGGCCACAAGGACACACTGCTGTCTCATGGACAGCTTGTTGTCCACCAGGACCCCCAGATCCTTTTCCCCAGAGCTGCTTTCCAGCAGGTTGGCCCCCAGCCTATACTGGTACATGGGATTGTTCTTTCCCAGGTGCAGGACCCTGCACTTGCCCTTGCTGAATTTCAGAAGGTTCTTTGCCCATCTCTCCAACCTGTCAAAGTCCTTCTGAAGGGCTGCACAGCCCTCTGGGGTATTGGCCACTCCTCCCAGCTTTGTATCATCAGCAAACCTGCTGAGGAGGCATCTGCCCCTTCATCCAAGTAATTGATGAATAAGTTAAAAGTGCTTTACTGCACTACTTTTAATCAGCATTGTTTGTAAGCTACATGCACTTTAAATAAAAATTGTAATTATATTTTTATGGGATCTTTCTACCAAGTTTCTCAGAGCAGCTTATGAATATCACTCATAAATGAGCCCCATAATGTTTTATGAAGTAGGTGATTATTATAATTACAATTATGATGATGATGTAGGTAAATTATGGTACAGAAAGAGTAAGTAACCTGAGGAAGATCAAATAGCAAGTTCTGAATTGTGAAGCAGATCCCAGAAAAAATCCTGACTCACATTTTCAATACAAATATATAATGAAATTAAACTACATAAAAGCTAGATTAGTACTTTCAAAGTAAGTAGATGCATTGTGTTTACTCACTTTTAAATCTCATATCAAATGCTATCTACACTTGTTCAGACTTACACAAACTTTTTTTCTTATGTATGCATGCATGTGTGCAAAAATGATAAAAAACAGGCTGGAATGTGTCTGAAGAAACAAGACATATAATGATTAAAAGAACTTTAAAAAGGAAAAAATACTGATTATAAATACAGAACACAGGTGCATTCAAATACCATATAAACAAAAAGGATCCTAAACACATTACCGAGATGCCATAATCCTGAATACCAGAAGTTTGTACCGGGATTGGGGCTGATCAGTCATCATCTGTCTTGGAAACACATTAAACCTCATTCCCAGATCTGAAGTTTCCACTTTAGGTCCACACTGCTGTCATGAAGATCATACAATTGTATGTTTTCTTTACGTCTTTACCTCCACAGGCTCCGTAATTCCCATTTTAGGAGCCCGTTGACTTTTTTAATGTCTACTACTCTTTTCTAACCTGGGACCTGACAGATGGTGCTTCAGGTGTACAAGTTGGTGGGTGGAAACACTCCTGACTCTGTGTGACACCCTTACTGTTCCCACTTAAATTTCCCAAGGTGATCCTGTTGTTTCAGGTAGGGCAGAGGTAGGTGAACAAAGTAGAAGGGCACAGAGTGATCATCATGAAGTGGAAAAAGGAATAAAGGGTAAAGGGGTAAAAAACAGACTGAAAAGACAACAGAGAATGGTAAAGCAGCAACAGCAACAATTCTGATGGTTTTTTAATTTCCTTCAAAGAATCTCTACTGTTTCTGATGAGGAGATAGACTTCCTGCATGACCCTAAATCCTTTAGGATGGTGTTTGAGAAATTCAGCGGCATTCGGGCCACGATCCTCTCAAACACACTTTGGAGCTCACAGGGGCACACTCAAGGCATGACTGGGCTACTGTGGACATTTGGAAGAGGTAGAAGAGTGAAAGAGGGACACCATTGTGGCAGAGGGAAACCAAATCCACCTCGAGCCTAGAAGCAGGCTTTTGGAATCACCCAAAGGAGTCAGCTCACAAGGTCGGCTCACAACTACCAGTCATCCCATAGGATGCTGGATGTGTCAAAACAATCTAAACAAGATGACAGGGTTTAAGACTCCTGCATACTAAGGGAATGCTTATATTAGATTATTTGATTTTCTTTAATTTAATATAGCAAGATGAGGTCAGAGGCACTGCCTTTGACACCACCGTTTTAGGAAACAAAAGAGATGGGAATGTCGAAGACACCAGTTTCTAATATCAGATAATGACCTGACCTAGTATTTCATTTAAAGTTAGCAGACTTTGACTGAATATGATTATCAGGACATTTACACTTTATTTTAAAAAAAATCAATTAAAAGTAGTAATTGGAAGTAATTTCAGAAACTTTCAAATATCTTTAAAAATCTAGATTCCTTGATTGAAACTACTCTAGGTTTTTTTTTTTTCCAGGGTTTTGTTCTTCCAGTGTATTAAAAGGGAAATGTGTTTAGGGAGCATGTTACAACAAGATTTTGCAATTATAAACGATAAAAGGAACAACATGACGAAGAGATAACAGATATCTTTTATGAAAAGAACAAATTGCTAATGTGAAAAACTAAAAGCACTTGGTCTAGAACCAGAGCACATATTTAGAAGAGGACTGAAGAACTGCTTCCTTGAAAAGTATGTAAATTTGAATCCTAGAAAGACAGCAAGGCTTTACTATGTCATGAAGAAATGAACAAAATAAAAGATAAAGGATTAAGTCCATAACTAAACAGCACTGACAATTTACCTACACAGCATGGACTGTAGTCTGGGCTGGAGAGAGAAAGAAGTATTTTTTGGAACCAAATGGAAATGGCAGAATGTTGGTGGAAAAAGATCCAGAGGCATTTTATAGCTCATATGTCTTACTATTCAGATTAAGGTCAAACTTAATTTGTGGTTAAAACTGATATTCTATTGACTTGGTTTAAGTTTGTCCACATGTGAACCAGTTGCAGCAGACTGCAACCATTTCTAAATTAAATTAAAAAGGAGAATTTTCATGGAGAAGCAAAATCATTGATGGGGGCTGGATCATGTTGCTGGGAAAAGCATGTGGAAGCTGCAACTGGAGTTGCACAAACAGTACTTGCTCTTCAGGGAAGATATTTCCAGCCTTCAGGATTGTCTCTGGGAAATCCTTCAGGCTTGTGAATATTGAGATATTTAGTTTATTTACTTTCAGGTAGAGAGTTTGCTTTAAGGTTACAGGATGTGACAGAAGCCTCTGAACAGTAATAAAGGCAACAAAGGTGGGGAATGGAAGAAATGCAGAGTTGAAATACTGGTTCCATGTACAAGAAATTAGATGTCAGGACAAGAAATTACAGCAGTAACTGCCAACAGATAGAAATACTGCCTTTTAAAAATATTAAATTGAGGACTTAACACTGTTTCATGAGTTGGAGACTTAGCATGATGAGTAAGCCTGTGCTACCACGTACATTCCCTAAAAATCATTGCCTCAGAAGGGAAATCTTGAACATATCCTGTTCTGTCTGTTGTTCCCTCCCTTCACTGCCTACACACCACCCCCAGATCCGAGCCACATCCTCACAAAGACACCATCTCAATGAAGGATGGAGATGTGCCAGAGAGCAAAGAAAGTACAACACCCACGTCCCAAAAGAGTAGACGGGTGTTCCACTGCACATATTCCTAGATAATATGTCAATTCCTTTGTCCTGTTGCTGCTAGGAAATTTGGATTTCTATCTTGATACTGTCCCTGGATCCATCTCAAGGCATCTGCTTATCGGCCTGAAGCTAGTAGGACATCTAATAAATTTGAAGCTGCCATCCCAAACCCTCTGGCAGTTGGCAGAAAGAAGTATTTTCTGTCTCACATGCCAAATAACCTATGGAAAAGACTGGATTTTGTAGCTAAGGATGCTGCTTATCCAGGAAAGTTTCAACTTGCCATAGGCATTTGAGTTTTTCAGACCATGATTAAATAAAGACTTTTAACAGAGAATATTGCACCAGTGCCAAAGCATGAAATTCTTAATGAGCGTATAGAAACAATGAAAGAGATCACATTTTTACCTACAATCATCACTCTTTAAAAACTCCAGAATCCCAAAGCTGAAATGTCACTTTTCTTCTGAAATAATTGAACTGAGAGAGGAAAACTATTTGGTACATTCCCTTTTTGTAAATTGAAAAGTAATTGTAATCAATGCAGAAGAAGAGATTTATGAAGCATAGTGGACAAGAAAGCTTGGAAGACATAAGATATCACAAGAAGTTTGTCTTGGGTGTTCTACAGGGAGTACAAGACTATAACAGAAAAAAACCCTACTACGTGTGAATGCAGTTAGGGGCAAACATTCAGAATCCAGTTGTAATAAGGAGACTGTCCAATTATATCCTAATTTTTGGTGTAAACTCAAAAATGAAAAAAGACTAAACCCAGAAATAATTCTAATTAATTTGGTTTGTTAAGTGTTAGTGCCATTTCACAGAACTACCACATTTTAGAAGAATGAATTTCTTGAGTGGACATTTAATGTGGCACCTGACATCACCAGTGGTGTGATAGAAGTATGTGGAAGATGTGCCACCCTTTTTGAGGAGAGAAAATGCTATAAAATGCACATTGACTTGAAAAGGGCAAAGAGGAACAAAACAAGAAGGGAAATAAAAATTTTAAGTCCAAGAGAAGTTCAAATAGACTGGCCTAACTATAGTAAGGGGGAAGAAAAATCAAAGCAGGAAATACAAATAAAGGAGATAACTCAAAGCACATGCAAAAGTAGAAAGTTGTGAAATTGTTGCATGGATAAAACCCAACAGGTATAGTGGTGATAACTTTATAAGCGAGTTGTCACCAGTACTGATACTGTCTCCTTTAATAACACTAAACTCTCTGGGTGCATATGCAATCTCCTTCTATAAATACATGTTTCTTTTAATATATATGCACAGTTACCTCTGAGACTGTTCACAGTTTGAACAAAGGGCAGGAAGAGCAATGGCAAAATACAGAGGAAAATACTAACAGGAAGGCCATGTCCCAGAAAGCAGCACACTGAGATATTTAACAACACTGCAAGTGAGTCACTGTGACAAAACAGGGTCACTCCTGTGCAGCTGAGCACTCAGAGTACCTTACTTAGAGGGAAGATATGGCAGGAACAGCTATGTAAGGTATGATGAAACAGTGAGGAGGAAGTAATTAAATAATGTGGGATGGGGAATCATAAACCATGAAGAGGGATGAGGAACACCATAGTCTATGTAATGTCCAAGGACTGTGTTGTTTGGCTCAGCCTGCCTTACTGCCTCCCCACAAAGGATGTAATTTCCCTATTTACCACAAAAGAGAACTTGCTTTACTGGGTAAAACTGAAGACCAAAACCAAGGGGAGATGTACAACTCACTGCTTTCTTCTCAGTCTTAAATGGCACAGAAGTGTAGGGTTTAGGGTGCAATAAGACTGTATTTAAATATTTATGCATATAAAATACATAAAGTAGAGAAGAAATAAATATTTTTGTTGAATCTACATGCATTGTGAGCATAAAGCTGGATTTTCTTTACACTGCAGCTTATGAGTACATGTTAGTATGAGAAACACTATTTCCCCTTAGAATATGTAGAAGACATTAAAAGAACAAGAAGCCTGCACTGCAATGTGTGCTCAGCACCCATTTGAGTTTGAGTGACACTATATTACTCCAGCTCATAGCACTGGCAGGTATATGAATTTTAATGACATTTCAAAGTCAGTTTAATAACATTATAGCAATATTACAACTCAAAACCTGTAAATGCAAGTGGTATGTCAAAAGACTGCCATTTAAAATCAATGGTGGCCTCTTACAGGTCACCTTTAAAATTCTCTTCCCAAGCAGTTTTTTTGAAGACATTTAATACAAAATAACTTTTCTTAAGTATTTCTAATGTTTTTTCCCCCCAAAATTACGTCCATGCTCCTATATAACAATATATATTGAAGAGAACCAACAACCATAAAATTCTAAAAAAAAACTGTGGGCAATGACAAATCTGTAAATAATGGGCCAACATGAGCTACTTGTTCACAGAACGTCTTTTTCTTTCAACCACATATATGCTTTTCTTGTAATTGTTGGAAATTAAGCGACACAACACTGATCTAGGAAACACATCTACAGCCAGGTCTTTTGATATGTTCACCCGCTGAACAACAACGTTTTGAAGTGTGAATAAAAGTGATACCCAAAAAGGTCTCTGGTTTCTAGGTTGCCATAGGAATAAGATACAAGGTTCCTCAGCTCACCTCCAGATGCCTTTGACCTTTCTTTCAACTTTTCTGCAGCCATTTCACTGTAGCTGGGAAGTTCTGACATCTTCACTCCAGATCGAGCTTCTGCTATTAGCTGACGAGCTCTCTCTCTCAGCTGCCGACGCCGCTCTTCATCTTGCTGCTAAGATATATTGAACAGTTGCCAACTCAGTAATTGACAGAAATGCAATTTCATTCTCAATCTGATCATCATGATAGGAACTGGTTTACAGCATGGTGCTTGGCCCACATTATAAATAGGACGCTCGATATCAGTTGGGTGTCACACCACAATTTTTAAAGACATCCATGCATCAGATTATTTTTTTAAAGCATTCCCCAAATTATTACTGCATTAGAAACCTAATGATTTGCAATGTAAAGCTTTTATAAATTATGTTCTATAAAAATACCTTGATGAAAATTTGCAGACACTTCATTCTCAAAGTAATCACACTTAATGAGTGATTTGAGTGAAGTTTTACCGTGGCTATAAAATGGTTTTACTAAATTGAATTACTCATTTGAGTAGTATTCTCTCATAGAACTGAAATGAGAAGCCAGATGTTGCTCTGGGTTATCCAAGCACCAAGCTGACTTCAAAGTGTGAAGTGGCATCAAATCTGAGACATGTTCTTTGACTTCAATGGATACTTTTAAAAAAAATAAATTAACGAAAATTACTGAAAGAACAATAGGTGCTCTCAGAGCAGAAAAGACTTTGAATCATTTAAAACATCCTACTAGTGGGGCTTTGGTCAGCAATTAAAGAGATCATACTGGAACCATGCCATGTCCTACTAAAGCTCATAACTTACAAGCACAATAATATATCAAATGCATAAAAAAGGAAAGTTCTGCAGCATCAAATTTTGTAAATGACTAACCCACCATACTAAAAAAGTCTTAATAAAAAAATGTGTTTAAACATATCTATAAGACTCCATGAAACCATAAGGGAAACCATTTCAGTTTTCACCTTGAACATGGGATTTTTTCAAAGTTAGGACTGTTTTTCCTCACCCCTCTATATCAGAAATGGTCATAAGCACAACAAAGTCAGCACCTGGCTTTTAAGTCTAACCTGCCAATAATTTTGTAATATTGACATAATGATCTGGACAAATCCCAGGTACAGGCTGTTAACCTGAACTAAGTGAAATATAACAAACTGCCCAATTTTGGAGAGCCATCCTGGCAGCCTTCCCACCAACACAGAAATCTGAGCATCCCACACCTGCAGACGCTGGAGAGAGCTGCTGCTGAGTGCTATTTAGTTTAAGCAATCATTAATAAAACAAGTGCAAAATACTAATTAGGTACATTTTATCCATTTCCATGTAAATTGTTTGTTTGTAGCTATTTACTCAGCATTGTCCTCAGCACAATAGAAAAAATGCAAATGACTGAATCAGAATGCAGCCCTAATGGGACTTTCTGTTTATAACCATTAGCCCAGAGGTGTGCTGTAATTCAATCCTCAAGCAGCAAGATTTAGCCTCATTAACAGCTTGCATGGGCAGGTTACAACTCATAAAACCCTACAGTAAACAAAGTATATGGACACAGCACAATATCTCGCCTCTGAGTGACAGAGTCCTGATTCCCTATCAGATTGCCTGGATTTACTTTTCTCCTAATGTCCTCCCCTGGAAAGACAATTCTGCCTGGGCCCTGCGAGGCAGCAGGATGGCACATGGGCTTTGTTTGCTTTCTCACCCTTTTAACTTCCCAGAAGGCACAGAGCAACACTTCTATCAAAAATTTATTTGGTAAAGTACACATTAGAAAGACACCTAGAAAGCTTCCCCCTCCTCCTCCTATGCACTATAATAGATCAATTTAATTTAATTTCTAGTCAACCAACTGACACAGCAAATGGTTTTATTTTGACCCACAGTATTCGGTAACATTAATTACATTGAATTTTACATAAAGAAAAGTGCTCAAATCTCTAACATTCCTAACTCCTGGGATATAGGAACTTGTGGGTTTGATTTAAATGACTTTTAAGAAGGAATGTGCAAAATTAAGACTCCTGTATGGTTTAAAGTCAAACAATTTAATCTACTTCAGTACGTGTAGTTTAAAATAAGACCAGTTATGTATTTGTGACAAAAATGCCCTAAGCTGAGCAGGCTGATTTCTCCCCTCTCCTTTCCCCCCCCTCCTCCTGAAAGAGAACTTGTATCCCGAATTATTAGCATAGTCATTAACATCCCGGGGATCTCCAAGCAAACACAGATTATGGTGGCTTGTGTTTGTGCTGATTAAGCCAATCATCACCAGCGGATAAGAGAAAAACTGGCTTAGTTCTTGCTTAAATTCAATTCAGGTATTTGAACCCTCGTTTGCTGAGCTTGGAAGGAGAAACACTGTGGAAGGAGCAGTGAAACTGAGAGCAGAAAAAGTAGATATATTAAGTTTTGAGGTACAGAAAAATTATTAAACAGTATATCAATCTCCAAGAATTTGGAAAGGAAAGTGCTCAGGAGAGGTACGGAGGCATGAATAAAGATATTAAAAAACCCCCAGGCAACACGAAGAGAAGCACTGCACCAAGAAAGGACCAAGCAAACACACATACAGTGGTTTTTTTTCCTGTACAGTTGAAGAGAAAACTCAGTAAAATCTTTCACTCTCTGACATTGACCCGATATGCCAAAGAGACATTAAAGTTTGTTCTGTTATTTTCCCCCAACTACTTCGTAATGGTTTAAAGATCTGCCATGCAGACGCACAGCAA
Organism: Manacus candei; assembly: GCF_025592945.1. Lineage (NCBI taxonomy): Eukaryota > Metazoa > Chordata > Aves > Passeriformes > Pipridae > Manacus > Manacus candei. The sequence continues at coordinate 32,790,513 of NW_026138065.1, forward strand.
GGAAAACTTCACTACTTAAGGACAAACTCTTCAAGAATAAGTAATGTAATTCCTTGTTTCCCTCCTATAAAAATGTATTGGTATGCAATTTTTATATTTCACAGTTCACTGACATCTCGGCAAGCTTTCTTCCACTGCTTCAATGGTGCTACTTTTAATTTTATCCTCCTTAGTCCTAGTAATTAAAGTGATCAGCAGTGGCATCCCAACGGCTTTGACACAGCTACAACCCCCTAGCTGACTCCGGCTTTCAAGGGAAAGGGAAGAAAAAAAAGGACAGGAGTTTCATTTCACTGGAACAAGAAAATCAAGCTTCTCCAATCCTCAACTTTATCCAATTGTTCTTTCAGCAGCCTTTGGATCTTAAGAAACAAATAAAAATGGCTGCCATTAGGGGGTCCTGTTTGTACTCGCCGCAGACAGCAATGACTGACATTACTTTGGCCAAAAATGATGCCGTGGATTTGGGAAGGTGAATTCGAATGTGAAACACTGGCAGGGCAGTTTCTGAGATCATTACCCGGCCAGCTGAGAGCTGACCAACTCAGTAAAATATTGAGAGTGGTAGACTCTTGCAGAGGAAAAAAATAACCTAAACACCCACTTAAAAACCATCTCCTTAAATTACAAAAATCCTGCAATTTTCTTACATTTTCAAACAAAAAACCCCCCGACAAACAAAAACCTTTGCCAGGGATTTTTAGTCCTCCTTGGTCGAATTTTGGGAGGATCCAAACTGACTTTACACCAGAAGTCTGATAATGTATGATCCTCCTTCTATAAAAAAATTACAATCTGGTGAACTGCATTTACTTGATGTCTAGAAAGAAAATTCTTTACCGTGTCAATAGACTGGGAGGAAAAAAAAAATAAAAAAAGTGGTAAAATAGTTACAAACCACAGCAACAAAATCAAACCAGAATTGTACCTATGAGGGGGAGTGATCCCTGTAGCTTTCAAAATGGTTCGTGGTCAGCCCTGAGTGTACAGAACATCTAAGAGAAAGAACTTGACTGCCACCTCTTTCATCATTAGACAGGAAGAACGGCTCTGTTATTAGCCATTCAGAAAGAAAAAGACTTCTGTGCTTGTCCAGAGGCAAGGATTACCGAAATGTACCTATTCAGGATTACCAAAATGTACCTATTCAGTTAGTAGAGAAGACAGAATAAAAAAAAAATAAAAAAAAAATAAAATTACACGAGCTCTAAAGGTTTGAGCAGGCTGGGTTGTACTGTGACCTTCATCGGCTCTTGTTTGAGTAAATAGGATTTGGGATGAAACATTAAAACTGTTTAGCAGATCTTTTCAAACCATTTCAAACTTTTCTTATGTTGGTTTATAATATAACCAGACATGCTTGTAAATGGCCACACCTGCTCATTCCTCTGGGGATGGCCTGATCTCTGCCTTTGCTAACAAAGAAAGGACTGGAGAAAAAAAAATCAGCCTTTCTTGTTGCAAAACAGAGTGGAAAGTCAAAATCTTTCTCAAGTTTGTCCCATCTGGTCAGATTAAATCTTTGATCACCCTGGGGACCACATTTATGTTTGGTCTCTACCACCGTTTTCAGAACAGCTCAAAATACACAGGTAGTGAGCAAAATATGGATTGCTAAGCAGGGAACACTCGGCAGAAACAAAAGTGGCTTTGGATTTCTGTGGCCAGTAAGATCCTAGGAAGTGGTAAGCAAAGACAGACATAAACATCTTGGGTATTTTCTGCCTTATGCCCTGTGTCTACACCAGCTACCCTACTACCAATAAACTGCATATAGTTTGAAAATATTTTCTCATGAATGTACATCACAAAAAGTATCAAACTGTTTGTCTTAAGTAGCCATTGGCTTCCGAGCTATGGCACTTGCAGACTGATGAAACCGAATGAAAACAGAAGTAGCCCAAAGTAGTCTAAAACTGGAAGAATCACAAGCAATGTCTTAGCAAAGCTGTCCTTCCTAAGAAAAAAAGGCTCCCAAAATTCACAGTAAAATGGGTTGTGTGGCTGTAAAATGGAAAACATGCCTTTAAACCAGGGAGGTTTTTAAAAGAAATAGCCAGCAAATTATTTTTAAAATTTTTTTATTTTTAATATAATCTATGTTGTTCTGGAAAACCTACAATTCACTTGGTACAGTATTTCTGGTGTAAAGAATGCTGGCTGTAGAAAAACAATCCACTGATAATTTAATTCCTTGTGTCGTTGTGAAACTGAAAAACTCTTAGTTTACTGAACGGAAAAAAAAAATATTTGAAAAAAAGAATGGCTGACTATGTAAGTATCACCTTGTGCTACATCCAAGGCCTCTTGCTGGTTGTCTGGCTGCTCTTTTGTAGGCAAAAAGGAGCTGAACGCTCTCTGGCTCCTTAGATCTGGTCCAACAAATGCACTGCCAGTCATGCACACGGATCCAGCTTAAAACCCAGTGTGAGCCTAAAAGAAGCTAGTCAAACTGGCACCTACTCATGCAGAAGTAGATAGATTTGTCATGACAGGCTGATTATTCAATGTAAAGAAACAGTTTAGCTTTTCTAATCTGGTACAAATACATCTTTCTCAGAGAAAAAAGTAAAAGGTCTAACAGTTCAAGTATTTATAAGTAAAGAAACCAACAAAAAAAATTGTAACGTCAAAGTGAACCACAGGTATTTCTGCTGGAGCATTCTGCAAAACAGCCCCAAAGTTCTGTTCTGATAAATAAGATTTAACCCGTTTAACCATTTGGGAGCTGCACATCTCTGCGGCGACAGAGGTGAGCAGATCTGCTTCACACCACACTTGGCTCTGCGGAAGGTTTTAAGGACGGGCTGAAATATCCAGTTCCAAGAACACTTTCTGTTTTCCTTCCCTTCCTGCTCACCTGCACTGACACGAAGAGCGAGGTGCTCTCCCAGCCAACACTGTGAGGGCAGCCCTGCCAACCCACAGGGTTCCCAGGAAAGACCATCAAGAAAGTCGACCTAAACCAAAAGCAGAGACAAAGTCCTCCGCTAACTTCTTCCCTGGAATTTTCCCTGCTTAGGCAAGTTTGTGGTCTCCCCCATCCGGGAAGTATAATTAAGGCCAGCAATCACCTAAGGTGCTGGGAGATCTAGAAGCTTGTTCTGCCTGTCATCATGACTGTCAATGCTATCGGCATTACCCACAAAGAGGGTCTCAATCGTGCAGGTTGAGAAATATTCTGAAATAGTGCCATCACCCAGACAGGGTAGAACGTCCGATCCGAGATTAATAGACTAAAGATGGTGTTTTCTGTGCCTTTCCACTGCTGAGTTACAGACAGAAGTTAAGAAAGCTGCTTACTCATTGTCGGAGTCAACATTCGTCGAGCTCCACTTAAGGGATTTTCTCTTGTGTAAACTTGACTTTATAATTTAAAAAAAAAAAAAAGGAAAGAAAAAAAAAAGTGGTGTTATGAAACAAAGACTTTTGGCAAGTGTATGGGATGCGTAAGCTGAAGAGCAGCATCTCGCAGACTGCCATCCTGGGAAGCTTCCTCCTGAGGCGGGCAGCCCTGCGCCGAGGGAGGGGGGACTGCCCTCCTGAGGAATGCTCCCGGGTCACTCCCAGCCGAACAAAGCCAGCGGGCTGCAGGGGGCCTCCGAAAGTTGGTTTTCCTCCCCCCCCTTTCTCTTAATTTTTGGGGGAGGGTAACGAGATCCCTGTCTGCTTCTGTGTGATGAGAATGAAAAGAACAAGTGCTAACCTTACGTCTCCCTGGACCCTATTTTGCTGGTTGTTTTTTTTTTTTTTTTTAAAATGTCCTGCAAACTGCTGGCAGGTTTTTTTAATGGAAAATACCAATCGCCTAAGATCTATACCTAGCCTTTTGCCAATAATGAGAAAACTTCACCTTCTGTCCCCAGCAATTCTTAGGAAATCTTTTGCTGTTATTCCTACAAATCCAATTACAGATTGTTGAGTAGCTAGTGGAGTAAGCTTATTGAGGAGTGTCACATCACTAAGTCGTGCGTATGTGTTTCAGTTTGTAATGTGGTCTGAGCCGCTGTAGAGGTGTCAACTTAAAATGCAAGTAAGTAGCAGAACAGGGCTAATCCCAGCCACTACTCCCCTGCAGCCAAATTGTAGCGCAATGAATGACAGTGGAAATGCAAAGATGCCACTGTGCTTATCACACACAGCCAGATGGTGGACCTGGATCAATGCACACATGCCACGATCAATGCATTTGATAAAGAATTAAGAAGAAAACTGTACATGTTATCAAAGAACTTGTACATGGCATAATTATGATTCTGCATGTGCTTACTGATGATATTGGAGACTCAGAGGCAGGTGATAATGAAACTGATAGGAAGAAATAGCTTAAAGGCTACAGCATATGGCCTCAGCACTAAGAAATCTTGTCAAATAGTTCAGAAAGCTTTTTTAACTGTTATTACAGGCTGCTCATAGTGCAAGCTGGTGGCAACGTTTTAATTTTTTTTTTTTTTAAACATGAAATGTCAAAAAGTTACAAAAGCTGTACTTTTCAGAATGGTTCAGAAAATAATTAAGATGTTATTGTGTTTTAAACACGGCAAAAAACATACAGGTAGAGAGACCATTCACAGTTTTGGAAGGGTTGGGGGGGTAGTTGGGCATTTTAAAATATATATAATTCTGTGTTTCCTCAATAAATGTATTTAGACTTTAAGGGGGCTTGTGGTGGTTTAAGGAATGTATCTGGGTAGCAATTTGCATCCAGAACGCCAATTTCTACAGATACAGTTTCAATATTATCGACATGTCCATATTATTGAAATGTATCAAAATGTACTCTACACCAAATGTAGAGGATTTCCCTGTTAGCGTTTGTGCTCTGTCAGCTGCATTACAGACACCTTGGATGTGAAAGAAGGCAATTAAAAATTTGTGGAAAATAAAGTCTAAAGTAATAAAAAAAAATTTATAATGTATAAAAGGTACCTAAAATACAAATTCTCATGCTCCAGTTGATAGATGAGCTGTCTAATCAACGCCTGGACGTAACTTAAGTGCTCTCATTAGTGTGAAGACCTTCAGGCTAAATAAGACTAAATCCCTTAAAAATTGCTTCTGCAATAGAAAAATCCCCCTTACCATTTTCCTCTGCCTAAATCATATCAATTAAAAAGAGAGAAGGGGAGGGAGGGAGAGAGAGAGGCATTTTCACATGACTTTGTTTTAACTGACACTCAAAAATCTATCTTCTGAAACTAATTTAAAATGTTTCGGCAAAAAAAGTTCATTAGCAATCCAAGAAACAAAAAAATCACACCGAATTTAGTTTCTCTTTCAGTTTAAACCTGAATCTTTACTCAGGGCTAAGGCACGTAATGCCCGTTGAATCCTTCACCGTAACTTCCTTTTTCAACCCCAAACATTTAATCAACACTGCAGTTTTACACTAAATGATAAAATTCATCAAAATGATCCTCCAGAAGAGTGAAGCGCAAATTTTATTTTCAGTGGGCTGAGGAGGGACACTCTCCCCACCCCCCCCACCCCCCCCCCCCCAACCCCCGAATTTCAATTTGTCCTGACAAACCATTGGGTATTAAATTCTAAAGGCACGCAGAGTGCATAAAGAACTGATGGCTTGATTAGCTCTTGTGGTGCAATTGAAGGAGCTGTCTCTCTCCCCGCTTCTCCATTTTGAGAAACACTTTGATCTTCGTTCAAGTCAATTCATGAACATCAACTGACAAGACTGCATGAAACACCCCAATGGTTAGGCCCAAACTCGTAGCAAACTATTTGGTTTCATTAAGGCTTTAGGAGAAGTGACCAGTGACAGTCCTTTCATTCAGAAGCCAACAGGCAAGTGACTATTTAAACTTTAATGTGCACAATGTACTGCTGAAGGCCACTACACCTATAGTCAGTCACTCAAGTATGAATGCCTTTACCTACTATTTTGTGACATGTGAACTGCTAAGTGCAGCTGCAGTCTCATTATTGCATTCGCCCAGATTTGTTTGCAGGACTAAATAGACGATTCACGGAATTTCTGGTGGGAGAAACAACTGTATCTTCAAAGGAAGGTAGAACAGCAGGTGCTATGTAAAAGCCAGCGATTAAAAAAAAAAGGTTGTGTTTTTACATCCAGTAATTTACTCGACATTTGCACAAACGTAGCAGAAATATTATCTGTTCCGGCTGAAAATATGAAAGAACTTGAACCACATCACCCGTAAAACGCAGAGTATTCGGGCTGGTGTCGAGCTTTGCTACAGTACACTACTTACACATCACTCTTCCCCTTTTTTTGTTGTCCTCTCTAAAGAGTCCCACTTCAAAGAGTTCATTTTTGCACCAGTTCCTGTCAATGCAGGTCAGAAACACTAAAGTGGAAAGTGGCTGCAGTGCCGTGGCACAAAGAGTCTCCGCGGCTGAAATCAAACAAAGCCCAATTAAACTAATCATAACGTCCCAGTGAACACAAGGAAGCTCACCTGGTATTTCTGGACTTCTTGTGTGAATTCCCAACTCTACTCGGTACTTGGTACTATAATTACCCTGACCAAAATACTGTGAAATTACTGCTCTGATCTACTAATGGCTGCAAAAAATCCCGTCGCCGTGGTTCCATGCCAAGGGGCCGTAGCAAGGTGGCGCAATGCTTTCTGACAGAGACGACAACTTCGAAAAACTCAAAAGGGAAAATTAACGGGATGTGGTTTATGTTGCCAAGGACTGTTCATTAATTACCAATTTAATCACTGCTGGAGGCATGACATTACAAAAATCTGGCTGAAAGTTCTAATAGATTATGAAGACCACCTAAGAAGAGTGACCAAGAAATGTACAAAACAATTAATACTGTTTCACTGCTATCAAAGACACTCAGATTATTTTACATCAAGTGAAGCAAAAGAATTAGTAGCTTCACAGTGCCACCACTAGGAACTGTAAATACAATGGCACACAATTAGTAATGCACATGTGACTTTTCGTTCAAGGCATATATCCTTGGGAAAGCCAGAACACGATAAGGAGAACAAAAGAAACATTTTTAAATGAAATGAATAAAGATTTTAACTCTACCCTTGTGCATGCTGAGCAAGAACAGAATAGGCAATGCAAAATACAGCTCTAAGTAATGGCGATATCATCCTGGGATTCACAACAGCGTGTACTGAACATCCACACGGAAAACGTCCACAGCTATTAGCAGCGATAGAAAAAAGAGCATTCCAGAGGCTGAGAGACCCGGGTCTCGCTTTGTGCACAAAGGGAGAGCTCCGAAAAGGAGATTTTTTTGGGGGTTTTTTTTGGCTAATATCTATAAATGGATAGAAGGTGATAAAATTTTTGAACTGATTTTGTTCAGATGATCGTAAAATTCTGTTAATAAGTTGACAGTCTATTTTCTGTCAGCGTGCAAGTTAATCGTATGGCTGCACACTGTGCAGCACCTTGAATTTACAGGCACATAATAAGTAACTGCACATTTATATATTTAGGCCAGATGCTTAAGTAGTGTAAATAGATACAATTTATGGAAATAACAGCAATAAAATTCAGCTGAGAAACTCAAGCATTTGTATCTAAAACTCAAACTGCTAACATTTGTCTTGCATTATCAAAGGTTACGCTTTACTCAGGAAATCCCTCCTGGTATAAAACTGACAGTGCATACTAATTCTTCTTCAAAATTAGTTTACTTGCACTAATTGATTTATTTTCCCAGCTTTGTCAGGGACTTGTCTGCAGCAATATTTTTGTACAGTGAAATATCACAACTTCATAGTAAGAAAGTGCTTAAATAGATCAAATATGAAGTCAAAAGACATAGAACCTTCTTGGAAAGTTAGAGATTATTTTAATTTTTTGTGTATTGAGTAATGTTAAATAAAATAACTTTCTTGTTCTTGCCATCAAGGAAATGAGATCAGGCTATCTCAACCTTAGCTTGTCGCTATAAAGAAGTAAATATCAGGGCAGTTGTGGTTTTGAAGTGTTCAGTCAGCAGGTCTAACCTTCATTTAAAGAAAAGTATATTGTTAAAACAGTTATAAAACTTGGAATGCTCATGAAATGTAAATACTCTACAGCATAGTCTTATCAGCTTACACCATATTTAACCACTTTATAGTGACATACAGACAAGACACATAAATGAACAACAGGGAATAAGTTAGCAAAGCTCAGGGATTACCAAAATAATGTTCAATCTTTTTGCCAATTAGATGGTAACTGCTTCTTTGTAATCTCAGGAAGATCTAGTGATCATATCTAAATCTGGTTGCAATTATCATCATGACAGACTAGTCTTTTCTCAATCGATATTTTCCAATTAATATTAAAAGACCAAGGTTGCCATCTGCAAAGTCCTACACCTCAATAAATTAATGTTAGAAGTTTAATTAATAAAGATCAGATTTTTAATATATTTTTTTAAAGAAAAACAAGATACAAATAACTTGGGAGTTTTTCCTTAAATGAATTAACATCATCACCTCAATCACAGATATTTATTTTCCAATTGAGGAGACTACAAAAAAAATCCACTCATGAGCTCGATGCCTTTCCTAACACAGCAGAAACAGGGATTCTGATTTCACAGAGAAAAAAAAATTACTTAATGAAGATATTTTGCACTGTTTTTCAAGAACCTGTTAAAATAATTGGTGGAAAGAATACTTGCATTGCCATCTTGAGTTTCAGGCATCTTTCAATCAAATTAAAATATTCTATTTTTGTTGTCTACTGTTAATTTGCTTTCTGTACCACTTCTGTTCATACTGGCTAGAGTTTACTTTTTGGTCACTTATTTGAACCAAGCACTTTGGAGCTTATTAGTTCAGAGGGGCAGCAGATTATTGCAGGACATGATCAATAAATGGGACCATTTATTAAACCTTTATTTCTGAGCATTTAAAAGAATGCTTTGTTTTTATTTTAATGCAGCTGGCATATTCCATATCTGCACAAATGTATGCAGCCAAAATTAAAGTAAGAGCATAGAGACTCATATCCTTTCAGATTCTGTCACTTTCTGAAGCCTTTCTAAAGAGAACTTCCATTTCCACTGGTCTAGTGCATGCAAAAAAATGTTATCATTTTGCACTCAAATATTTACGAAAACGAAAAGCAATGGGCACAACCGATTGACACCTGAAGTAGAAAGAACTTATTAAATATGAATTAGATACAGTTGCAACAAGTCCTTTGAGCAAGGGAGTAATAAAAAGCAATATTCTGAGCAACGAGAAACAATCTCATGCCACAGCCCGCTCCTCTGCCCTCTGCACACAGACAGTGTTCGCGTGTTTGGAGGAAACAGCTTTTCAGTGAAGTACTTTGTATGTGCAAATTTTACTGAAAAAGCTGAATATAGTCCCTGCTGCTCTTCCAACCCTTTGTTTTTTAAATATATATATATATACTGAGGCAGCTATTGCTGTCATTCAACTTGAATAAATATAAAATAATGGTAGCAGCGATAACCAAACTGAAATCTTTCTCTGTACAGAAAGCAGGTTAGCAACAGTTGCATTTAAGCACAACAGCAGCATGAGGATTACTCTGAACCACTCCCCCTTCAGTTTATATTAATCTGGTTTTAAATACTTATTGTCCATATGGAGTCCCTCACAATTTTTAGCCTAGTTATCCTCGGATGCTTCTGTGAAGGAAGAATTACTATTTTCCTATTTCACAAAAGGCAAAAGACAGAGTGATTCCCTCTGGGTATCATGCTATTGAACTCTTGCATCCCAGAATCTATGCTATATCCTAAATATGCAAAATTTTTGGCCAAATCCATATAAGTGGCCAAGTCCTGCACCTAAATTCACCAAGGAGGAATCCTTGGCTCATGTAAAACCCAAATAACTTCAGAAAATATCTGTGGCCCCATTAGGGAGAAAAATACATCCTTTACCAGATGAGCACTATTGTTCATGAACTCCACATGATACTGCATTCCTTGCTAAAGCTGTCTACGTTACATAAACAAGTTAAAAGAATTTGACACAGGATTTAGGAGATGCCAGAAATAAAACCAGTGGGCACAATCTTAATTTTCATTCTGCTCTGTATCCTTTAAAACAGTCTTTTTGTAACACCACCCTTTACTTTAACTATCTCCTGGTCTTCAGCCCAGATCTGAGCTCTGCCCAGTGGTGTTCAATACTTGGGTTTATTTTTGCTGTTCAATACATAGGCCCATCCATATGTGGCATCCATATGTGCCATATGTAGCATTCAAATCTTGCTCTGAAGACAGAATTATTAATTTCTCCTTTTCATTTCTTTCTACAGTGCCCACCACTATGGTATTTAGGGGCCTCAAAAGCTTTAATCACATTCCCTTCTCACACCATGCCGTGGAAGCCTTATTACCCTGTTCTTCGGATGAGAACTGAGATGGAGAGATCCAGCTGAAAGGATCTATCATTGGGTGCTTGCTCTGGGAAGCCTATTACCTGTTTGTTTCTTTTCGTATACTAAGCTTTATACAGCCCTTTATATGTCTCAAGCACAGCTCTAATTGATTTCCCTGACAGACCTGGATGCTCAATATATCTGCAAATCAAACTTTCACCTCAAAGCAATACAGAAAGGAAGGATACACAAATAGTGACCACTTGGAGGAAGTTTGGTTCAAAAGACTTAGCAGCTCTGATTAGGAACTCAGATAAAGGCAGCAGCAGTACATTTAATTCTTTCAAGCACCTTAACCATGACCTCATCTTTTTGCTCCTCACAATCCCTGCTTCATTTGTCGCACACCTTCCAATTTCTGCAATCAGAAGTACAGAGGTCCTCTGGACAAACAGACTTCTGCATCACCTCTATCCTCTGAGGTAAATGAGACACAATTGCTTTGGGGAAAACAGTATGTGATCACATAATTAAAGACTACATCATAATGCATATACACAAAGGCGGTTAATTAAAGTTGCCTGTGCATTTCTTAACTCCTAATTCCATTCTCTGTAATCATGCTGACTCCATAACCATAGCCATTTGAGTTTACAGAGTAAATGACAGCTGCAGTAAATTTCCATTCTTTATGTGGACCAGTCACTAAAGGCAAAGAAGACCAACATTTTGCCAGTGGCCTTTGCAGATATTTGCTGACAGCAGAGTTATGCTGAGATTCAGGAATTACGGATTCCACTCCAGGTTCTGCAGATGAGGGTTCCCTGTTGGAAAGGCCTTTTAGGCCAATGACTTCTGAATATTTCCCACTCATAGTCCCCTCTAGCCTGCCACTTTGCCAGTTAGGTTGCACAGACCAGCTTCAGCCTCCTCACCTTTCCAACATCACATTCCAGCCAAGCTGCCGCTGCTAACAACCATCACTACAGGTTGATATTTTAAAGCATCTGCTGGGAGCAGATATGTCCCTTCTAGCCCTGTGATATTCACCATGAGAAAAGGCGAGTTAAATAAAAATGAGTAAGCTAATAAAAAGGCTCTCCTGGTTAAAAGCTAAGTGATTACAGCTGCTATACCAGATTGCAAATGACAGAAGCATGTCGTAAAAGAGTCACCACATGCACACATACATCAAGAAAGGCTGAGCTGTTTATAAATCTACCATAGAGAAAGGGATCCATGAGGGGATCAGTAACTCTGTTCACAGAGCTCTTAAGCTAATTCTTCCAGTCTCCAAAGGGCTGCATCAATTTTAATGACACAGCTATGATCCTCCCAAGCCACGCGCGTGATTTCAAGGAGGCTCTGATCAATGTAGTCTCTTCTTGGACTTCAAATACCTGCCTACATACCTCCACATCCAGTCTGCATGCATACAGCTTGCAGATCGAAGGCTTCTGAGAAGCACCAAATAAACAGACATAACAGTGAAATGTTATGTCTCCCATGCTTTAAGTAGGGAAGAATTGGGGCTAATAAAAATACAAATAGAGGAAGCAAGCAGAGAAGGATGGGACTAAATCAAGTGGATTGAACAAGAATGGAAGACAATGGGGCAGAAGGCACATAGGGAAGATGTCTAAGGGAAGAAAGAGTAAAGACAGAGGGTATTAAGAAAGAAAAATTTAAAAGGAGAGCTGACATGGCCAGAGCAGACAGCTGAAAGACAGTGTGAGGGAGAGGAAGGAACAAGAAGATACAAACTAAAGAAGGGAAAGAGGATACAGTTTGAGATGCAATGTATAACACGACTCAGAGGAAAAAAAGATTGAGTTATCAGGTATGACAGCAAACTCAGTGCCTTAATATTTTGTTCCCAGAGGTTCATTAATTTCTGAGTTAAAAGGAAAGTAAGACAAGTAATAACATTGACACAGAGCACAAATGTGAAAAGATAGAAGCACATTACAGCAAGAAAGAAGACTTAAGAAAAGAGGGGTAAATGGCCAGAGAATGAACATGTCACAGGAAAACAGCCAGTACTTTATGACAGGCTAGTTGGTGGTCAAAGAAGAGACAACAAAGATTAGAAAAAAAAAAGGAGAAGAGAAAGAGAAAGAGAAAGAGAAAGAGAAGAGAAGAGAAGAGAAGAGAAGAGAAGAGAAGAGAAGAGAAGAGAAGAGAAGAGAAGAGAAGAGAAGAGAAGAGAAGAGAAGAGAAGAGAAGAGAAGAGAAGAGAAGAGAAGAGAAGAGAAGAGAAGAGAAGAGAAGAGAAGAGAAGAGAAGAGAATATTGGTTCTACTAGAGAAAGGGTAAGGCTTAGGCAGAAGAAGGTCTAAGGTGTTTGCTCTAAGTTTAAAGGGGAAACAGGAACACTTTTTTCAAAATGGAGTTTTACCAAAACACATCAGGTGAGCACATACCAAGTAACTTATATTTATGGCCTTGGAACATACTTGGAAATTTCCTCCCTGGTTGGGCTTGAGCGGCGATACAGCCCGTGCTCACCGTGCACACTGTACAACCCCACACGTTGTATTTTATGCTGTTCTCACTTGGTTACCGAGAAAACAGCAATTCACGGCTCTCACATGACAAATGTGAAGCAAGGCCTGTGAGACGAGATTTTTCAAGAAGTTACTAATGAGACTGCAGGCTTTGCTTAGCTGGGGTGACCGACGTTCAGAAACACACGCTGAAAGACTGGGATGCTTAAAGTTCTTTTTGTGAAGGTATCAAAAAAGGTGCAATTGCAAACTTCAAGAGTTACTTTCAAAAGTATTGCCTCTGGGCTATCTCTTCAAAGTTTTCTTATTTAAAATTAGATCTTCCTGTTTTAAACCATTTCCTTTTGTATCTCAATCCATCCCAAAAATGAGCCCAGTCCAATTTCCACTACTAAATGGTGATTCTCATTATCATAACTCTCATTTGGATAACACACTACTATACAGTACAGCACACTGACACATACAACACTGCTTTGAATCAAAGTCCTTATTATTAACCTTAATGACCAAAAAGCCATGAATAGAAATAAGTCTGTACTAAATGTTAACAATCAAATGAGGAATGACCTGTAGAAAACTGCCACAACTACATCAAATGGAAAGGCTTCATCTCTGTGAAGATCAAATACGTTAAAGTAAAACAGAAATCAATGTATTTTATCTTATACCTATATATGTAGATGCACACATGTAACCTCATTCAGAAAATACACATGTATGGGTATGTATATAACATATGTATAACATATTCATGCTATATAGAGCTTTATATATGAAATATAAACACTGTACCAGCCTCCATTAAAGACACTCCTCTTTCACAATTCATGTCTCCCACTAAAATGCATTAGGGGAATGTTGAGCTTGGTAGGTCAAGCACTCAAAAGTTAGAAAATGTTGAAATTACAGTAGCTGTACAACCTTGCATCGGTTCTCACTGCATAGTCTTTAACTGCATAACTCATACATTTTTTTCCCTACAGGATACTTGTCTTTTTCGGTAGCCATGACTGACAATGTTCAGCAATAAACAGCTGTTCAGTAGCTCACTCTACCCTCATCATTCACTATCTGCCCTATATATTTTTTTAAAATACACTACGAAACTTTTCTCTGAACACAAAATTATCGATTTATTCCAGAGCATTTCTTTGGCAGTCTATACTCATATCTAAGAGTTTCCAAATCACATGTCCACAACACACGTCTGAGCTGAGGAGCTTTTGTCATTCTTACGTGACAATCAACTCAAGAGTGCCCATTACAGTTTGCTTAGAGTGCCCAGGGGGAGCAGGTCCAGAGAAGAGCAACAAGGCTGGTGAAGGGACTTGAGCACAAGTCCTATGAGGAGAGGCTGAGGGAGCTGGGGTTGTTCAGCCTGGAGAAGAGGAGGCTCAGGGGAGACCTCATCACCCTCTACAACTCCCTGACAGGAGGTTGGAGCCAGGTGGGGGTTGGTCTCTTCTCCCAGGCAGCTCTCAGTAAGACAAGAGGGTATGGACTTAAGCTCTGCCAGGGAAGGTTTAGGTTGGATGTTAGGAAGAAATTCTTTACAGAGGGGGTTATCAGGCATTGGAATGGGCTGCCCAGGGAGGTGGTGGATTCTCCATCCCTGGAGGTTTTTAAGATGAGACTGGATGTGGCACTTAGTGCCATGGTCTAGTAACCACGGCAGTGTTGGATCAAGGGTTGTATTTGATATCTCAGAGGTCCTATCCAACCTGGCTGATTCTGTGATTCTATGATTTGTGCCAGCACAGTTCTCCTTGAGCTTCTGACAGAGGCAGCAAGAAACCTTGGCTCTGCCAAGCTGCCCTAAAAGACTGCCCCTTCCTTTTCCTGCAGGCTTCCATTTAACTTTTCAGCTTCTGTAACAAACGAAATAAGGACCCATGGGTAACCTGGCTGCCTGAACCTACACAGTCCTGACTCTCACGCTGAAAACCCTGTCACTATCTCCTACCCTTCAGCCGGTTTTCATGGCCTAGACAGAGTCTTCATTTCTGTCTAATTTCTCATTGCCATCTACCTCCTCCAATCTATCCAGGGCATGTCTTCTCTGTGTGCCAGTGGGGTAGCTTCTTTTACTCCTGCTTGGATTTCATTAACAGGAGTTTGACTCTGAAAGAGAAAGTTTGCTTTCCAACACTACAATTTGCATCAGAATGGGCCTCCATCCTCAGGAGAGCACCAGTAAAAGATGCTCTTTCTGGGTTGTGTTCATACAGACAACTTTTACTGGCATGAACTTTTCTGAACTTCAAGGCTCTCTGACAAGGTTGTGCTATTAACACAACTTTGATAGTTTTGAACAGATGTTTCAAGGGGATGGAACCTTCTTCCCAAATTTTATGAATTTTTAACACGGATAAAACAATGCTTTATCCAACCTAATAGAGAGAAACAGCTGAACACATTTTAAGTAAAAAAAAAATTAAAAAATATTACTCTGAGGCAGAGGAGCTGATGGTGAAAATTTCAGCTCAAACAATGAAATACTATCAAAGTTGTAAAACCTATGAAAATAGGAGCTTGTAATAAAAATTGTTAGGCAACTTACAGTTGTTTCTGCCTGAGTTATTGCCTACAGTAGCTCTCTTCTAGTGTAATTTTCTTTATGAAAAGCTAATTTAAAAAAAAATCCAAAGTGAAACTTACACAAAAATATACTTCTCTAGGAAAAACTTAAAATACCAAATAAGCAAAAAATTGTTTAAACATCATTATACAAACAATACTTGTCTGCACATACAAATATATTTCAAAGTAAAATGGAGTATCAGACTGGGGAAAACAATTTTTAAGTTAAAAAATAGTCCAGCATGGATCCAAGAGAGTTAAGAAAATGAAATGAGACATGTAAATCATTGTCTTTCATTTTTTGACTGCATGATCTCACTTGTGTAAAGACCAGAATTCGCCCCTCAGGACTCAGCTCTGAAAGATGGGAATCTGTAAAGATTCAAGTCTCCCTCTCTCATTATTTTTCAGTTACATTTGCATTCTCAGTTGCCAGTACAGTCTCTAATGCACAATAGTTAGAATCACAAAACCAGCATTGCAAAGGTTTGCATAAAAATTAATTAGCTTTAATCTCCAGAGAGTATGGATCCTTCCAGGTCACCACGGAGGCCACTGGAGATGCAACCATAGCTGCTTCAACACTGGAGCTCATTCCCCAGCTCCACTTTCCCATCTCACCAGCATAATCAACTTTGGTGATAAAAAGGAATTGTTCCATCAACTAACTCTTTTACAAGACTGACACAAGCAGCTTCATTCACTGAAACAACACTCATAAAGCAGCAAGGGGCTGACAATCAGAGGCTCAGGGAAACCATTTACATTAACCGAAAAAAAAGAGAATTAATCATAAATAGCACAAATTACTTCACTATCATTTAACAAGTAACTTTGGGTTTTCATCCCATTAAGAACAGCAGTGCCAATCAAAGAAGGTGCTCCCAGACTTCTGCTTTCAGGGAAGTCAGAGGCGCCTTTCTGTTGGCCATAACATGGGGAGAAACAGGCTTTAAAAGTGAAAGACACACAACACATCGGAGCAATTCAACGCGGAGAAGAAATATTCTGCAAGGACATGCCTCACCCTCCCCCCCCCAAAAAAAAGCACAAACAATGAATTTTAACTCTGTAAACTGCAAGACTGGCCAGTATTTCTTACATCGTTCAGCTGCTTATTGCGGGCTGGGATGAGCGTATTGCTTAGTTGCTTATTCCCTGCCTTTAATGCTGCATCTCTTCTTGCTTGCTCAAGCAGAACTCTTGCTCGTTCTTTAAGTTCTTCCTGTCTTGACAACATACGTTGCTTAAAAATAAAGAAATATAATTAACAGCAAGGCAGCCTCAGGGTACTGAACGTTTACACACTAGTTAATAGCCAGTGGCCTTCCTATGTATACTATAAAGGTCAGGAGTCACATGAATTACATTTTCATGAGGTGACAGAGCGTTCTATAGAAATGAAAAGATGATCAAAAAGTAAAAAAAGTCTTAGGCCTTTATAATGTAAATAGGAGTTCTCTCCCTTCCCCTTAAAACTTAATTTCTATCAGCATTTAATGCCTTTAAACTGCAACTGTGAAACAAAACCAGTTGGCTTCATAGAAGCTATGTCAAACATGCTATGTGTTTACTTGTTTACTTTAATATGTATGCAAATACAATGCTTTGTTGGCTACTTATATGGGTATCACTCATTCACAACTTAAACAGAACACAAAGAGGCTGGGTACAAGGCAAAAAAACCTGCAAATATATCTGCTTCTACTTAATTTATGAATATCTAGAAGAATGTCTCTTCTTCATACACAGGGTTGACTGTATCTGCAGAGTAGAAACAACAAAAGGCGGTTCTGCATTGGCAACATGAGAACACGAGCAGCTCCCAGACATATACACTCCCAAGGGCTGACTTCTTAGTCAAGGTCAACTGTGAAGACTGGGAAAATGCATCTCTAGGCCTTTACAGGAGCCAGAGCTGGGACAGGTGTTGCTTGTTGTGCTTCTGCAACAACCACGTGGGTTGACTCCAAACTACAACTGAGTTCAAGGTTAAGAGTGAGCCTCACATCTGATATTTTATTACCATGTGCAAATGCACCAATGATTAACAACAAAGAGCTTCCTTTGAAGTCAACTCTTGCTTTTTCTTGGCCTGTTATACCCTTGCCCATGAAAATCTTCACAGAGAAGAAATTTTGTCTCCTCCTGCTTTTTTATTCTATATGGGCCAAGCTGTTCCTTTCTCATCCAGTAAACAAAGATGATGATGATGATGATGACGACGAAGAGAAACTTCATGAGACTTCACTGATTAAAGAAATTAGCTAGCTATGGAACTAATATTTGGCTATTAGTACCCATCTATGGACTGTTTCTCTTGCGATACAATGAATCTTTATGGCGCTTACTCAGAACAAAACCATAAAAATATTTGAAGCAATCACACTACCAAAAGATTGGCACAAAGCCAAACCAAGCCAAAAGTCAATAAAGCTCTTCACAGAGGTAAAATTATAGGCCTGCTTTGGTATTTTTGTAGATAAGAGTTGATAACATGTTTTACATATTTTTGTGATTATATGATTTATTGATAACACTCAGTATATGTATGTAATATTCAACTTTCACCCTCACAATAAATCTGCAAGGTAGGTGGGCATATTTTTTTATCATCATAGAAAGGAAAATGATACTGTGGTGAAGTAACATGCTTTAGGCCACTCAGTGGACCGCACAGTTTAATAGTCTGGAGTTTCTACCTCACCACTGTGGCTATGGTCACAAGGCTGTGTGGTTTCTCAAACAAGATTTTGAAATATCTTTGGTAAATTTTAAGGTACTCAAAATTTGACATTTTTTATTGAACTAATGTCTTTTTCCGGTTTTTGCTTCAGTATGCAACACTTAGAAGAAACGTGTTGCCACAGTCAGCGGCAAAAGTTCTGGAGCCATCTTCCAGATAGTCAAGAACACAACTCCCTTTAATTGGAGAGAGACTGGAAAGATTAATAGTGGGACAATTTGTATAAATTATTTTTTCATGTGATGATTGTTTTTCAGCACCACCTACTTTTTAGGCAAAATACTTACTGCCCAACAATAAAAATACACTGCTCACCTCACTATTCATACTGAAGATAAGGTGTAAATTATGAACGCAGAGAAACAACTTGAACGGCATCTCCATCCTAACTCACAGGCATAAGTTTCTTACCTGGGCTGTTTTTGCAGTTTGATCTGCATGACTTAAAGCTGTTCTGGCATCACTGTCAGAATCAGATTCTGTTTGCCTTGGAGAAGCATGTGGTTTCTTTGTAAGATCTGTATCCATATTATAGGAGTATCCAGGCTTAGAAGTTGGAGATAAACTCGGTTTTGTGACAGGTGAACCAGGATCTGCTCTTGTGCTCTCTGTGGATCCAATACATCCCAGCTTTTCTTGTTCTGAGAAACCAGTAGTACTGTCTAAACTCTGGTGTCTCTTCTTGTTGTTATCTTCACAAGCAACTGTGGGAGACATATCCTCTTTTTGATCACTGACATGTGCTAAGTCACTGAATTCTAAAGTGTCAGTTATCAGCAATTTTTTCCTTCCCAATGTAGGCTGCACTTGTGTTGTGTCTGTACTGCTACACTTCCCAATTTCTTCAGACGCAGAAGTCCTTCCAGAGCTCTGCTGGGATTTCTGTGGATCTGTGTCACTTCGAGTCCTGCGAGAAGAAGGGGAAGCTGTGCTCGGGCTTAAATGGTCATCAGGAGTCTGATGCTCACTCTCAGATTCTCCAACACCACTGTCATTTACAAACACGGAGTCATCCTGAGAAGCAAAGTCTGCCAAGCCACCGTCCGGCGGCTGCAGTTCGGGCTCCCGGTTCAGGTCATTCAGCTCTGCGTAGAACTTTTCCTGGTCGACAGAACTGTTTGTGTCCGTTTCATAGTTACCCACTTTGTATGTGCTTTTACTACTGTTCTCCTCTATCTGAACCACGTTCAATTCCTGGCCACAGAAATGGGCCCTTATCTGATAGAGATAGGTCATAACAGTCAGTTTGTCGGGTATCGCCAACAAAACCATGTCAGAAGGTTCCAGCAATCGTGATATTCCTAAACTGGCAAACCCGTCGTATGCCTTTAAAAACAGACAAAATAAATGTTACAGTGTGGCAGTTTCTTACATATCATAACATTTCAAGAATGCAAGTGGAAGTTTCAGCCAAAATAAGCAAGCCTAAAACACATTCGGTATTACAGGTAGAACACGGCTTCAGTTCTATTACTTATTATTCTTCTGGCTTCATTAGAATCGTTACTATTTTCTGTTGCACCATCCAACTCATCGATTTTTCCTGATGGTTTCTATATATCTTCTATAAATCTTCACAGCAAAGAAAACTGAGAGAATATAACCAGCAAAGACATTCAAGTGGCATTTTAAAATATATTTTTAACACATTTTGATACCATACAATACTAAAATCTTTGGTTACTCAAAATTATTACACTTCTATGAGAAAATAGCTATTTGTGAAACTGCAACTTAAAAGCCCTTTTTTTTGCACTAAGAAAACCTGCCAATATCTTAAATGGTTCTCACTCAAGTAGCAGGAAACAAGCAAACAAAAATGTCTAAGAGTTGGACCAGAAAAAAAAAAAGCAACTCAGGATGGCTTTTTAAGATAAGGAACAAAGATATAAGAAACACAACACTAATCCATCTTGAGCTTTATCACTGATGATCAACCTTCTGCCTTCTACTTGTTATGTAATTGCAGTGATTTCTGTTGATGAAAAACTATGTCCAGACAGCCAAAAAGAACACCAGAGATTACTTGACACTACGCATAAATCACATTAATCCATCAAACAAATGTATTTTAAAAACGTTGTTGATTATAAATTTGTAAGAAAGAGACAGTGAAAATCATTCCCATTTCACTTTCATTTCTAAAAGCTAAACAGTTGCAAGCCTCCCACTTTGTGAGGCCACATTGTCTTCTTACAGCTGGCCCTTTAAGTGAGTGGGCTTGGTGCATCAGGTTTTTCTAGTTTTGAAGAATTAAGGCCGTTTCTCAATTTACAATTAATTATTACTATCCTGGATTAACCTTGGAAGACAATATTGTGTTTCAAGGAAGCCTTTAAAAGGCCTCCTGTTAGCATAGATGCACTCGGTTAAAGCATGTGGGCTTCTCCTCCCCCAGGAATCCTGCAGCTCCTTTTCACCATCTTCTGAAGGGGCTTACAATGTTCACAGTTGTTCCTACCCTATTTTGAATAAAAGCAGATGCTAAATTTAAGACATGGATGAGAAAACTGTCCTCTTACAAGGAAACAATAACACATATGACTGGCTTCAACTCAACTCCAGTTTTACACTTTTTCCTTAATTTCTTTAGTTTTAGAAGGATATTTAAAAAAAAAAGATAAATCAATTATGATTTTTTTTATCCTCTTGGCTTTCATAATAGTAAATGTTCAGTGGTGAGA
This sequence comes from Manacus candei, assembly GCF_025592945.1. Lineage (NCBI taxonomy): Eukaryota > Metazoa > Chordata > Aves > Passeriformes > Pipridae > Manacus > Manacus candei. The sequence goes on from NW_026138065.1 coordinate 32,811,347, forward strand.
GAGAATGTGGGGATGGGCTGGCCAGGTCTCAGCAGATCCAGTTATTTTGCTTGCTCTGAGAAAAGGAGGCTCTCTCCTTCCCCTTGCAATGTCATTCCCTGTGCAAGGGTCGAACAGTTTTTGTTTCAGACACTTTTCAAACTCTGCTACCAAAAGCTGGAATTTATCTTCCTGAAATTCTGCATGCTTCCCCTCATGCTCAGGTATAACTTGCCAAAGCATTGTAGGTGAAGCAGTTTTTGTATCACTACAATAAATGATTCACAGAAGTTATCTACACATAGAAATGGTCTGAATAATTTATTTTTAAGGTCTTCTGGCTCTCTCCATGCAAAACGATTTGGCCTAAAATCAATGCTGGTCTTCAGTGTGGTATCATTTCTTGTGAAGGTTTATTATGAGAGATTTTTATGCCATTTATAAACACAGAGCTGTGCTTAGATATAGGAGCAGCAAACATGACATGTATTTGCTGATAACGAACTCCAGACGGAGCAGAACAGCAGCAAAGCGATAGGTGGGAGGGAATGGAAAGAACTTGGATGGCAGAAGAGGGACAGCTGCCACTTACCTGGGCTTGGGAAACAGAGCTGGAGGAGCAGGACCAGGCTGGTTATGGAGGAGAGGGAGACAAGACAGGTGGAACTGAATAGACATGAGGAGCACAGAGAATGCCAAGATAAAGGAGAGCAGGGCATGGATTTGGGTTGGCAGCCTAAGCCATGGCAGGTACCAGGAATGATGAATGCTCATATGACAGCAGAAAGCAGGCTGGGCACGAAAGAACAGCAAGCCAGCTGTGCTGTCTGTGGACTAAAGGTAACACCAGGATTTGTTGTTTGCTTAAGTGGGTCATTGCTGATTCAGTGGCATAAATAACTTGTCACCCCACACTGCAGGTAGTGGGAGCTACCATCTTAAGAATGAAAGGACCTAAGGACAGGCACGGCAGTCCAGGGCAGCCAGAGCCCATAGATGTCATTTTACCTGAACTCTTTTTATACTCTTCATTTCTTAGCTGTATGCTAATAAAACTAAATCCTATGAGTATCTCTCAGGGTCAATAAAATGAAGGTGGGGACAGTGTTTCAGGGTTGTCAGGAAAGGTACTTGCTAAGAAGTAACACTACAGCAGGACTGAACTTGGAGTGATGGATATTCTCAATATCCATATTGATATTTTGCTGCAAATATTGCAGCAAAAGATGCAATCACTTTTTGCTGCCTGCTCAGTTCTTCCAGTGATGCTTGGGATTAAACACAGTTATTTCCCGCTGATGCCAGATAGTTATTTCCTATCTCCTCTCATTTCCCATTCTGGATGATACACATTTTTGCTTCTCTCCTTTTAAAGTACAGTAGCTAAGTAGGTTGGCAGGCCAGTGTTTTACAGACATTAGCTCTAGAAATAGCAATTGTGTGTTCTGGACATGTCCATACAACTGTTTGTGATGGGTTCTCCTTCACTACTAGAAAAGCTGGGAGCTTCTTGATATTCCAGCATAGGTATAAATGCCTCGTGTTTCTAACTACTTTGTAACATGGTATTAACAGAGTAAATTTCCCGAGTCAAATTCTTTTTGTTAAACAGAGGCATAACTCAGCCTTGATTTTGCAAATGCTTATTTATCTGCACGTTTAACTCTGCTCCTTCATGATCTCACTGAGGCCAACAAGCACCTCACCCACATGCAATTAGATATGTGCTTATGATTTTGTGGAATCAAACCCTAGAAGTATGAACACCTGTTATAAAAGCATGATTCCAGATTAAAGGTAAGGAATTTTTTCCATTTGACTCAATAGTATCCCTGTAATTCTGAATTCTTCTGTTTAAATGTAGAATTTAAAAGGATTCCTTTTAAAAATTGAATATTTTATTACGACAATAATTTAAGTTCAAATGTATTGAGGAATTTATTAGAAATGGCCAAAAACTGGGAGGAAAAAGGCACCATAAAAATTGAAAGTGCCAATCGAACATCCAAAATATACATTACTATTCCCACACAATAATCACTCGAAACAAGCTTCTCCAAACAATAATTAAAACCAGAAATTCATTATTAGAATCATACTGTTGTGCCCTCCTACTTCTCATCCCTTCATCCCCTCAAAGCTCCAGCCAAGTGTTGTTTAGTAGCTTAAATTTTTAAAGTGCAGGACATGTTATTAGCAATATGAAAAAATTCTATTTTTGATAAGGGACTATACTGCCAGTATGCTTAATTTTAATATATTTCCCATTATTTTTAATTTCATTATTATTTAATAATAATCAAGCGGACATATTAAATCAAATTAGCTGGTTTATGTTACTGGGAAGGCTACATGGATATCTGAGATTTAAGTAGAAGCACAACTCTTTGGACCATCAGGGAAAGTATCTCTGTAATGTTTCTGATTTTCTCAAAGATAATCCTGGTTTCTCTTTTGTTCCTGACAGAAATTTGAATTTGCAACGTGCACCAAAAATATCTTCCAATTAGGATTGATGCCAATGTAGTAGCTGTTTGGGATTTTTTTATGTATGTCTATTCAGGACACTAAGCCCATTTACCTATCTCCCAATGAAGTTTTTTTCTTTTTTTTCCTAATTTACTGACAAACTGATTGACAGACATCAATTGGGATCCATCAGCACAGGCACGACAGGCAGTATTACAATCATTTCCCAACTCTGTAACACACTGACATATTGGCCAAGATCAGATGTCACAGGTAAATACCCTTTTTTATTCAGCATCAGTGGCAGCACCAAACTGGCAAGTGGTTGGTGTGTGTTATAAAGAATCTCTGATGATGTGCCTTTTGTAACAGTGCATTTCCATGTGTAATTATACTCTGTATTTGCACTGAAATAGTTGTCTCTTAAGATATCTTCCTTTTTTAAAATTAAAATACAAACAAGGTCATGCACTTCTAAAAGATATACTTTTACGGGTTAACCTTTAATCTATGGTTTTCCTTCTGGAGAGGGAGCAGCAGGGAAAGAAACATTAAAAAAAAAAAAAAAAGAGCTGCTTCAGACAAAGAAAATCATCCTATTCATCCAAAGATGTTATTTTAATTGGTTAGGAGGAATCATTGTCAAATGTGTTACATATCTGCACGGAATTTCTAGGCAGCCATTGTTGGCAGTGTTGCATTCACTCCAACCAAGGGCACACGGGGTTATCTGGCAGAACTGTGTGAGACCAGGAAATAAATCTGCAGGAAGCAACTGAGATACTCAGTGTGGCTGTCAGGCAAAGGCTGCCAAAGTGATGAAAGAAAAAAACTGCACAATAACAACAATCATTATTTCTTCAATTCTGGGAACTATATCCTGTTAGAAAGAGAGGCTGAAAAGTTCACTGTTTGCCATCACAGTTTCATAAAGAAAAGATGACTGATCATACTGCTAACGTTTTTAATTAATAATCTATTCTTTCTTTTTTATAATCCGGCTTAATTAGCCCAGATGCTCAACAAAACTTGAAGTACAAAAACATATGGTCACAGAAAATAATGTGATGTCACATTAGGTCATCTTAAGTCCTCATATTATTATGAAAAAAAAAAATCAACAGCCAAAAGACTCATTATATAGCAGCAGCTTAGAGATATTTCATTATTTATAATACATAAGTACTAAATTAAAGACAAGTAACTCCCTGGCTAACACATAAATGTGTAGACACATTAAAATACAAACACAAATGAATTTTAATAAAGCATTTTCAGAAATTCCACATAACTAAATCATATTAGACTGTAGATATGTTTACTACATTGAACCTGATTAATTTATTCAAAGTATATTTTTATACCTTAATCCTTGTTAAATTTAGTGCTTTTTAAAGCAATAGAAAAACAAAATCCCAGCATTAAGAAGGCAGATACTTAAAAACAATTTTCAGATCATCTTAAGGAACAATTTCATTATCAGTGACTCACATGAAAATTTTAATTTCTAAACATGTCCCTAGGGCCCAACTGAAGTTTGTAGCATGCCTAAAATAGTGAGCAGAAATAAAAAGTCTTCTGGTGATTCCCAAACTGAATTCCTGCTTCTTCCAGAGAAACTTTTTAGATCTTTGCACCCACAACGAGTGGTTTAAAACAGCTGCCCAGCACAAGGCTATAAAGTATTTTCCTAATATTTCACTTTATTTGCAAAGTATTGTCTCAACATTTTTACCCTTCACTCATGGTGCAGCATGCATGAGAGTAGGTGTAATATTTCATCTTTAAAAACATAAAAATCACCAAGCAACATCAACCGTGCCCAATTCCCGGAGCCCTGGTAAAGTAACAGCAAGAGAAGCCTCGTGTACAACAGTCCAATCACAGGTACGTGTTTCTAAATTTGTTTTTAATTACGCAGCTGACAGGAAAAATCATGAGCGCTCACAGAAGGCTGGCCAGGCCTTTCCCCTGCTTTCACAGTTAATGTAGGCCGCACAAACATTAAACTCTAATGCCGGCCTTGAACTTGTTGTGAATGTTAAAACCATGACAAACTCGAGTCAATAAAGCATCCGATTTGAACCACGGGAGGCCGAATACCTTCTGTGAGCTGCAGTTATGACCTTACAAAACAACTGCATTTCCCAAAATTAATAAAAACCTGCAGTGAAGTCAAAACTGAGGCTATGTCTTTTTTTTTTTTTTTTTTTTCTCCTGGCAGTTCTTACCTTTTTGTTGTTCTCTTTAATATCTTGAGGATTCAGGGACTTGTAGTCACTGAGGGGGAAAATGGCACAGTGGGTATGTACAGTATTTGATAAAAGCAGCAGTTTTAAAACAAACTAAATCTAAAAATTTGACATACAATAATATCATATAGTAACTAGCAATTTCACAGCAATTCAATCAACAAAACTAATAGTGTGGAAAATTAAAGGAATAAATAAATAAATAAATAAACACCGATTACATGTTTCATTGCCTGAAGCTTTCCATCTAAAAAAGAAGTTAAGGCAGGGACTAGAGGCCGGCCTTGACAACCAAATTTACCAGGAGGTAATCCGTCCTTGTCAGCGTACAAAGAGCTTATTCCTCTCATCTCATTTCAACACTGGCGCAATTCTCATAATCATCCTGAAGTCAGTTCTTTGTATAAGATTAAGAAGAAGAAAAACAAATCACAGAGAGGGGAGAAATAATTGTTTATGCAACAAGGGAGAACACAGAGGTCACAAAGTTTGAACATTCATAAATCTGGTTTCTTAGAAAGGATGGTTCCCTGCTTGAAAGGAAAGGGTGAAAAGAATTCAACATCTGAAATGAACACAATTTGATTTTTACATAAACTTAACTGTTCTGTATTTCTATGAGAGTTAGGCTGTGCAGGCAAAGAGTATACAACTTACATTAGGTCTGGTCTAAAGTGATGTAATATTGCACAAAAGGATAAACCATTCCTCCACGACGTAGTAAAGTTGGTGATTTTCACTCCTCTATAGTTTTTTGTAACTTCCTTGCACCACACGAGCAATGACTGACTAGCGTTTGGCTTTCTCCCCAAAACAGGACTTGGTATCGGGCTTGGCTGGAGAAAAAAAAAAAAGAAAAGAAAAGAAAAAGAGAGAAGACGATAAAAGAATTTAATGGAAGATGAGAATTAACATTAATTGACCTAACCAGATGATCTGTATCCTTTGATGTGAGTTTAGGTCCTTCACAGCTGTCAGTTTACAATGACTGTAACTTGCAAAAGACACAAATCGTGAGTTATTATCTACAGTTGTTGCCCTAGGCACTTGTCTCCAAAGGATGCAGATATACAGGATTCCAGATCTACACAGGAGAAGAGGCCAAGAATCGTACCAGTGGAAATACCGTGCTGAAACACTTACGGCACAGTCCCGCACACTCCGTGACACTCAGCCTTGAAAACATTTCCCAAAATGGAAAAGCATCCCCACAAGCCCTTTCACTTTTTAATGAAGATAACACTGGGACTGGATCAAAGGGCCAGGCAGAGCTGGGGCAGAGTTTGTCACGAGCTGCAATCCATCATTGCATCGGGGGGGATCAAAGTCGCGACACAAGACCGGTGTATCGCTCTCCAACAGGTTCCAGGGTGCAGTTTTGGGCTCTCTTTCTATGTAAGTGTGAGATTGCACAAAGGTAATTATGGCATGGTGTTTCTAAACAGCCACTTCCAACCATACACAAAGAGTTTCCTCTCCTGGGTTTTAGCTTTTCTAAGTCGAAAAGGAATTTCAGATGTAAATTCTTATCAGAGGGTGGTTTTTAACAAGAATCATTAGCTACCAACAACCATTTAAAAATAGGTTATTTTGACCCTCTTAGTAACATTTTTTGTGGGCATAAGCCAAGAATTAAAACAGAATATTTCAGGCATCTGGCGTTTGTCAGACCATCCACTGTTCCACAAATTCAGCAGAGAACTTACTGACTGCAGCTGATGTTTTCAAGACTCTCACACACACTTATTTCTCTGGAAAAATATTATCACTTCAAAAACTTCTTAGGGCTAATCAAAAAGACAAAATGTGACTGACACAAATCCTAAATCCGAACTGTAGTGAAAGAACTCAGATCACTTGTTTTTTTAAATGTAATATAATTAAAAGCATATACACACAACAAACAAGCTGTTGACGCACCTTAGAGGTGGAGAGTCCCCAAATTAAGATAAATAGAGCAAGTAATTTACTGTATCACAGCCACTTAAGTTTACGGTCAAACGGATTTACTTGTTATTGTCTATTTGTGAAAGACCTACGATGCCCCCCCTTGACTGAAGCCTGTCAGTGCTCAGCAATTAGCTGCTGATTTGTTTTCACTGCTTCTGGGGAAAAAAAACCCACACAGAACCAGGGAAGTAATTTTTCATTTACTGTCACAATCAGCCATAAAAGGCTGTTTTATAAACATACTACCTCCTCATCACATACAAGCACTGCTAACTCATTTAGAAAGCGCAAAATGTATACCTTGCTGAGATTTTTTTTTAATACCACATTGTATGTGCAAAATAACTTGTTAAAAAGTGCTTTTTTTTTTTAATCTTGTCAACAATTCAAATCAGCATGAACAAATCCATTAACAATGAGACAAATATCTCTAAATATACTGAATTAAGGGCTTAACAGGGATATGCAAAATAGGGAAGGAAAAGCAGCAATAAATGATGAACTTTCTTTACCATGTACAAGATCTAATCAGATAAACAAATTTTGCATAGGAGCTGTCAGACAATTACTCCAGATTCAGAGTGAAGTAACTAAGGTGATGTTTTTCTCTTGTTTTTTTTACAACTGGAAGCAAAACCCAGTAACTAACCACTGATCTGATATTTAAGGTACTATGTTACTTAAAATATATTTGCTATTACAAATTATATTTATGGAAATAACACTACTGAGAGAGACAATAATTAAAATAACTCTATCAAATTGTGGAAAGATGGTATTTTAACAAATTTTAAAAGCAAAAAGTTACTTCTTCAAATCATAGAGCATCACAGAGATATTAAATGTTAACTATAAAGTCTTAATACTTGCTGCTGAAATTCTCTATGAAAATTTTAAATGTTTCAGTCACCACCTAAATGCTTTCAGGTTAACTCTGAAATCACCTGAGGCAATATTATCATGGAAATGCCTTAATTACTCATCTAACAAACTGAAGACATATCTGAATTCAAAACCATGTTTTACAAAAGGAAATCCAAAGCTATTAAAACAATAAATTTAGCAGAATTTCACATTTTATTTAAAAATTTTTATTTAAAAATTTTCCCTGTTTGTGTTTTCATTAATGTTACATTTTCTAAAAGTATTTTATCCAGAATATTCAAGATTTAGGATGTGCATAATGTACTTACACAATTTTCTCTTCTCTTAGCTGATAAAGTAGAAGTTACATTAGGTTTTCTTTCCATACTTAGTAGTCCAAGTTTTTTTGGATAAAGGTGAAGTTAATATTAGAACAATGTTATGCTCCTAATCACCACCTGAGCCAAAGCTTTTGTTATTTAATCTGTGACAAATGCATTCAATTTAAGACACAAGGGAAATACATGAGTAAAGGCAGAACTGTGTGCGAGCACTTGACATACCTTCAGAGGCGTTAACAAATGTTAGTTTTGAATTTTTTTTATTTTTTTTTGGTGAAACTTAATTATGAAAAAGATTTTCTTTCGATACTCGTATGTTATACATATTAGTTACTGTTTTGGTACAAGCACAATTACTACCAAGTGCCTATTTCTAGTATATATTTGCCCTACAAGATCAGCAGGAACTAATCAGATGAATGAAAATTTAATAAGCCTTCTCTTATATCATTCTTTCAAGCACTGACCACACAATTCTTCCAAACAACACGGCAGTCATGACTTGCCTGTTTGAGTTCAAACCCCAAAGGCCCTGAGAACTTGGTTGGAAATGGTCCCAAAAAGCATGAGATACCCACACCAGATTGCTAGATCTGCTCACTGATCAACAGGTTACCGAATCTAATGCAACCGCCTTTTATCCAGCTGTGGAATAACCGTGCAGAAGTGCAGAGGTTCCAGAGCTGGTCCCTCACATGCTCAGCTCAGATCTAAATATAGCATCATGTGGATGGACTTATCAGCTGGAGTCAGCACCAGCTTCAGGATATCTTTGTTTCGCACTCAACGAAAGCATTGAAGTCTCTATTCTTCTTTTACATGTTCTGGAAGCTCAGTTAATATGTTTTATGCATTTTTCCTCTTGGGAGATTATCCCATCAGACCACTACTCTGTGTTAACAAGAGGACAATAGCTTTAAATATTAGGCTGCATCCCTACATTTGAAAATATTTAAATAGTTGTTTTGCTGCTCTCGAGAACGCAGCACCAGGCACACTGATGGTTCAGAGAGAGAGGGTTGAGCTGCATCTCTGACACACAGGACAACACCCAGGAGGAGAAAATCAAGACTGAAATTCTGATGGGAACATGGGGCTATGGACAGAGACCTCATATGAGACACTGTGAACAGCCAGAATGAAGACTGTAGGGGCTCAGTCTGAGCAATTCAACAGCTCATAGACAGGTTGCTTGGGGGTAGAGGAGTTTAAAGAAAGCAGGGGGCAGTGTCAAAGGCTGGAAAGAAAGATGCTGAGAGAAGTAAGGAAAAAAACGTATGTAATCTAGGTGGAAGACTTACGTGGTTTGAGTTTTTTATTAATGAACACAACTCCCCAAAGAGGAAAGGAAAGGTTGGAAAAGAGGAAAGGTTGGAAACAACCCAGGATTGGTAATTAACTGCAGGAGGAGAGGAAGATGAGATTGAGATAGATCTGGAAGTCAGAATAGGGAAGATCTCTAAACAATGAACAAACAAGTCTTTTTCCTCAAGAAGGAAGTACAGACACTGGTCTCTTACTTATTTTACCGAGCAAAACAAAAGGGACTTTCCCTTACCCCATCAAAACCACAGTGCCATCTAGGCTCACTAAAAATGGTGAAACCTTTAAAATGCAAGATAAGGTAAATGAAAGTAAGGCACAAGTAGGCGAATGAAAATGTACAGTGTGTGGACAGATACAGAAAAAGTTTAGGAAACTCAAACGAACTGATCAGTCTGAAAAGCAGTAAAAAGAGGTGCAACAAAACCAAGACACCAAATACATTTCAGTCAAATGGATAATTTTGTATCATCAAGATGATACCCAAGAATTTTATCGTTTCAACAACACAGGACTCCACCCATAGGAACCTGGGAGTATTAGAAATTGAATATGCCTCATTTAATACAATTTATGCCTTTGGCAAGGTCTGCACATGTCCAACGTGCATTCAGTTTTGTTTGCTATGGGCTGTGGAACAGTCTAGGCCTAAGTCAAATATCAAATACAACATGGGAAGAGTGCAAAGATAGAATAAAATTGCTTTCAGTTTTATTCCAAAAATGGAAAAAAACATCCTGATAACCCTGAGCTGTGGTGAGATGTCCTTTATGTAGGCTAGTTAGTTATTTTTTTATGGTAGCACGTCATAATAACACTATGATGGCTTCAGTGACACAACAAAATACAAGTGGCATTGCTCTTTGCTTCTAGTAAGGGAAGACCACCCACGTATTAGAAAATACACATTTCCTAGAAAGAAATGTTAGGAGTTCTGCTGTCCTGTTACTCTGAAAGACAAATGCATCAACTTAGGAGTACATTCTTTAACTTTGTGCTCTCTATTTGCATGGCACGGTGTGTGGCTGCATAAAACATCTCTAGTTCCTACTGTCCCTAAAAATGAAGGAGATATGAAAATCCAGCTGCTAGGCACAAGTTACAGATTCAATGAATTTATTTCCTATATATGATTAATAACAAGTATTTAGGTAACCTCCAGGTTTCATCAGCACCATACATCTTAAAACTTTGCCTTCCTCACTCTTCTGACTGTGCCTACAGCTAATACGGATAGGCAATAAAATATAAGCTTTTATCTTAAAACCCTTAGGCATAAGCTTTTAATTGCTTATCTTTTTACAGGTTTCATATTGGCACAACCAAACCAGTCCATATTCAATCATAACCTTAACATTTAGACATCTGCCTGAGCTGACATGATGCTCTCACGTTCGAACCTCGCAAGGGGAAGAGGAAGGTGAAATCCTTGGGACACACCTCAAGTTAGTTGTTGGTCAAGTAGGTCAAACTAAAGGGTTGTCAGTTGTCTGTTACATATTTTGATGGCCAGGAGTCTGGAAAGAGCTTTTCCAAACTATGCCTGGCAAAAGAAAGGAAAGCAGCCCTGCAGATAACTGCCTCTGGTTGCTTTTACTCTGAGCACTGAGGAAGTGGTCTGGTAGAAAATGATGGTATGTGGTCATACAACTGAAGTGTGCACGTGCTTATAACCTACAGGCATCCAGTGCACAAAGATGGGAGAGACTGCAATAACAAAGGCTACTGTTAAGTACTTCATTTTGTAATTTTTGTAATTATCTGGTAGCCTCCTTTTGCCTTTTACTTTGTCTAGTAATGAAGTAACATTTTCTTAGCAGAGTCTTTTTTGGGTTTTGGTTTGGTTTTCATTGTTGGGGATTAAAAGGATAAAAGAACCCAAGTATTCAGAACTAAACTCTAAACCTTCATAACCAAAAGCCACAACACATGGACTACTGGACAATTGCCTCACTTGGGCAACAGGAGACAAGCGTGTCTGCTCATGGCATTCAATTAAGAGCAAGACAGACTATTTATTTCAAGGCAACTACCTCCCCCTGTGGATGTTCTTAGTAGAGAAGAACAGCACCACACGGGAGTGAAGGCAGCCACCTCACCAGGCTGAGAAGCCCTAAATTTATTAGCTACCGTCAAAGAGAAGATTCATGTTAATGAGCTGGTAACAGAGAAACAAATATGAGGCAACATAATGAATTGGTTACTTATGTGCAAGTGATTTCACCTGATGGTCAGTATAGCCAGGAAAAAAGTTACAGTGAGCTCCTTCTCAGATCCAACTATTATAAAAGGATTGGCCAAGGCTCACCTGGCTTCTCTTCCCTGAGGTCACATAATCTTTGTCTTGAACGACATGTTTTCAATTAAAAAAAACAAGAAAGGTATATAATTCATACCATTAAGCAGAAGCGAACGCAGAGCTCAGTCTCTGATGATTACACATATTTGTAATATAACAGTATGAACAGATCACATGCAGGGATGGGGCCTCATTTTTCTGCTCTCAGAAGACAGGCAGTTTCCTTGTGTCCACCTTCCTTTCTCCAGTTGGCCCGGTGGCATGTGGGCTGAAGTCTGTGCTCTCATGTAATCTGTGCTGGAAGCCCAGATGAGCTACCAGGATGCTGCTGGTTCACAATCCCTGGCTCTCTGCCACGATGGGAACGTTCAGGGTTTTGGGCAGGTTGCCAGAATTAAGCAACTTAAACCACAGATGAGGAATAGCAATTTTCAAAGCTTTTAACTTTGTTAAATGTGAACTGAACTAGCAAAATGCACCTCCCTGGGCCCAAGGCTATCTCTGCCACATTTCAAAGGCCTGCAGCAAACAATGGAAGTGTTAGAGCTTGTCAGAAAAGGTCACAAGAATCTCTTCTAAAAGAAAGCACAAGGCAAACTAAAAATGAGAGTCACTGCCAATTCTTCCTAAAAACAGTGAACTCTTGTTGCTTTTGCAGGAATTTCTTTTGACAGAGCCATTAAATAAACACAAGTCATTATCCCACTCCTCTGAACATTTCAGCAGGCATGGTTTTTTCAGGTAATCTTCTGATGTTGGATCATTAAGGTGACATTGCTCCACAGAACTTTATAGTTACCCATTTTGTAAATCTACTGCATCATTTACATTATATGCACAACCATAGGCATATTTATGGAAGCATTAGTCTTTCCCTATGAGAAATCTTTGTTTTAAATACTCGAGAACAGAACACACAGATGTCAGATTTGTGCAGGTATTGCACTAACAAAGGAAAACAATCTCTCTGTTTGGGGGAGCTTAGAGCACTCAGTATTTTTAAGTCTGGTATTGATGACACAGTACCTCTGAAGGCCATAGTACACCTCTTGATTGAGAGTGGAAATAAAATCAGTATATATTCTACAATCCTGCATGAGGTGCTGGTGTCAATGAGCTTACATCAGGCATAAAGATGGATGTTCTTAAAACTACTTAGAACAGCTATAGATAAGTGAGAATTTAATGGAAAGAACTTTTTGCCTTGATAAACTACTGCATCAGCAGCTAACTCTATGTAAACAATCACAAAATGGAGATTAATAAAAATATTGTTTCACCCCTCATTGATAAGGAGAAGCTGTCCATAGATGATGGGGAGGCACCTGAAATTATACACCTTTCTTTTTTCTTCTTCTGTCTTTATTCTACAAGTCAGATGCAATTTGGAAACAAGCATTACTCATACAGACACAAAAAGGTGAAATTTCAGCCCCGTGTGGAAACAGCTTAGATAAGCCAGATGCTTCCAGATCAGCTGAACACATTGAATGTAATCCTAGGGTACTGGAAGAACCAATATAAAACAACATCTGAAATGAATGGACAGTCTGAAAACTTGAACATAGGGGAGATATTAGAAAAGTAGGAAAATACTACATTCCTTTCCAGTCTCTAAATGCATAAGAAAAAGACAAATTGGAAGAACGCAGACAAGCTAATGAAAAAGAAGCAGAACAAATAATTAAGGTGCTTCTTAGCACATGAAAGTTAAAAGAAGACAAGGAACAAACATTATTTGCCATGAACAAATCATGACTAGCAGTCCAAGTTCCTTCTACAACAGGGAAGCAGGTAGGGGTGGGCAGAAGCATCACATAACATTATGAATGCAGTTGAGCTCTTTTAATTGTCTCTCAAGATGCTCTCATAAAGGAAGCACGGAAAACAGTGCCTTAATGAGACTAACAGAGGTGCAAAACAGTCTGGAAAACTATAGCCAAGACTAGTTTTAAATGATTGTTGGAATGATGCATTAAAAAGGGTTCTGCAAGAGTATTTCTTGGGTTCAGTGAAAGTCTGAATTAGGAAGGTGGACAATACATTAGACAAGAAGCTGGGATGGACATCAAATGCACTAGAAGAATTCTAATCACATAAAAAGGAGAAAAGGTCTGAAGGAAACAGTAAGAAATTCAATAGCTACAAGTGAAACACAGGAAAGAGTAATCATTTACATAAATGCAGAATGAGGAAGAACTGGTTAGGTAAAAGTTCTTCACAAAAGAACGTGGGGGAAACAGTCTATTCAAGCTGAACATAGAGTCAACAACATCAGGTTGTTGTGAAAAAAACAAATATCATACTGAGATGTACAGACAGGAATAAAGCTTGCAAGACACATACTGCCTCTCCCACTCCACTCAGCATCAACAAAAGCACAACAAAAATTTTATGTTCAGTTTTCTCTGACGCAGAGTGTAAGGAAAATGAGTCCAAAGATCAGGAAAAAAACCCAAAAGAGGCATGAAGTATGCTGTAGCAAATTTATCTCATTTATCTTACGGAAAAATGACAAAGTAACATGGTAAGTCTTCAAGCACATAAAACTCTATAAAGAAGAAAGAAAACCCTTTGTCCCCCATACCAAAATGAAGCTACAGGCTTTGATTGCAACAGGTCAGACACCAGGAGGAGCAATCTATAAAACAGTACAATGAAGCACCGAAGACTGCCTGGGAAAGCCATGAATGTCTCGCTATTTGAGGTCTTTAACAATAAGTTGCAGAAATGCTTCGTTTTGTAAAGCAAAACTTTGCCTTTGGGCAAGTAGATGGACCAAGTGCTTCAGACCCAACTTCTCTGTGTTTCTTAACTCCAGAGGCTACAGGAAAAGGACACAGCTTGCACAGGCTGCTGCCATCAGCAAGCAGGAGCCTGGCAGAGGTTCCCTCCGAGCACTGGTATCAGGGGAAGCAAGCTGGAAAACCCCCAATTCCCACCAAGCAACACTTCACACTGGCCTCTCACATCACCCACCAAAAACAACCCACTTCCTGTTTTAAAAATAAATCCTAGCATGGAAGTCCTGATATTATTTGTTTCATAAGCAACTCATGCAATAATTCGCCCTAGGTTAATAAGATCTCCTTGAAAAGAACAGTATATTTTTGGTTTTTTTTTCCCTGGCACAAAGCTATTTGAACACATAGAAAGTTCAGTAACCACTAACCACTCTCCAAATGAATAACTGCACAGAGTGTGTCTTTTCTCTTTCAGTTGTTTAGGAGACTGGCTATTGAAGAATTATAACCCCACCACTCCAGCTGCTCCTCAGGAGCACTATTAGAGAGAGGAAGGCTCTCTCTCATTGACTATATCTCCACAGAAAGTCACCAAGCCACTTTAAAATCTAGGATACATTGGAAAGATTTTTTTCATCTGCAAGGTAACAGTTCAAGTTCAAACCCAGGACAACAGTCAGAAAAACCCCCACCCAATTGCAGTTGGGTGAAATCAGGTATTTAGGCAAGCTGTAAGATGTAAGCAAACACTTGTAACCAAATCAGCTGGATTCAGCTCTGTCACAGCAGAGATGTCACAAGCAGAGTGAACTGGGAAACAAAAATTACCTTAGAGGGTTTTTCTTTTAAAGAAAAAAAAAAGATAACGCTTCAAAAAGTCTTCTCTACCAGAAAAAGAACATTTCACTCACAAGCACCATTCATAAACAACAAAGAAAACAAAAAAGCATTACTAAATAAAAGCAAATGAAAAATTAAGGGATGGCAGGCTTGAATATTCTTGTTTTAGTTGCCCAACAGAATGAGCATTATTTAAGCAGTGTGAAGGCAGATTGTTATCTTTACCTCTGTGAATAGTACCTTATTCTGTGAATAGACCCTACGGAATAACAGCCCCAACTCAAGGATTCA
Organism: Manacus candei; assembly: GCF_025592945.1. NCBI lineage: Eukaryota > Metazoa > Chordata > Aves > Passeriformes > Pipridae > Manacus > Manacus candei. The sequence continues at coordinate 32,826,699 of NW_026138065.1, forward strand.
ATAGCTTAATAAACATAAGAAGACTGGCATAATCTGGAGCTTAATTTGCATGCAGTTTAAATATTTTTGCTTTATTAGTTTCATTTCAAAATAAAAATACATGTAAAAGTAACAGCAATTCAAGTGCCACTTGGCTTAACATATATTTTTCCAGGAATTCTTACGCTATCCAAATTTGCTAATTGCTAGGACTTGTTCAGCTAAAAGAAGAAATACATATTAAATGAAAATATCCTTTTTGTTTTATAATATGTAATTAACACAAGCTTTTCTAGCGTCAACACTGGCAAATCTATCCTCTTGAAAAATACACACACAATTTTCATGCGACAAATTAAATTTGGTGTGGTTATGCTTTTAGCACTCAACAAGTAAAAGCTTGTAAATGAAAAGCTGAAGCACAAAGGTATGGCAAGTCTCATTTAAGAAATCAAAATCTTTGGGAGAGAGGAATTCTCTCCTGCAGAACTCAAGAAAAGCTGCTAATAATTAAATACTGCCTCTGATTAACACTTTACACTACATGTTTATGTTGAAAGTCCTTGTTTAAGCAGATTGTGATATAAACCTAATCAAATCACTGTATTTCATTCTCTTATGATGCCTGGCTAATAACCACACAACAGTTGGAAACTGTCAAAATATTTTACAGCTCAATTGTAATTCCCATCCAAGTCTAAGCATGCAGTAATTGGGCGTTAGCCACGTTCCAGGGGTGTTACAGCAATGCACAGCAGTCAGGTCTTCTGGGTTTCATTTTTTTAACACATGTAAAACTCCTAAATGATCCCCAGGATCTACTCAATAAAATTTCAAATTAAATATTAGTACATGGTCTGCAAAGATAGGTTTTTTTTTCATTAATTGAATGTATTATTTAGGTCAACATTTTAAAAATTAGCTTAATATTTGGAACTACAGCAGTATTTTTTTTTTTTTGTTTAGCAGTATTTTTTTCCTGGTTTAAGTTCCCTAAATTAAAAAAAAAAAATTGTCAGATAAATAAAATAGAAACAGTTTTTAGAAAAATATTACATTATAAGTATTGCAATATTAAAAGCTTTGAGACAAAATGCTGATTTTGAATTCAAGGAACAAATTTTGCAGATATGAGAAGTATTCCAAGCTGCTGAGGGAGAGGAGGAATGGAAACATGGAAAGGGATTTTAGCATGCACTATTATACATGCAGTGTGCACAATACTCATGAGCATCGTGTCCAGATGACAGCTTGAGGGGTTTTCCTGAACAGACAACTCTATAGGTGTTTCTGATTGTTTGGGGTTTGCATTCCTAAGGCAGTATCAGAGACTCCCTGGTCTTTCAACACTATTCCAACCATTAACCCATTCATTAGTTGTCCCTAACTCACAGTGACAGACAGATGACATCGCTGGATCCCAAAGACATTACTGTCCAACGGATTAAAATCCTTAAGTGGTGTTATGGCTTTGAGCTTCCACAAATGGAAGAAAGTGTTACACTTTAAGTGTCTTTTGGACTTAATTTACATGGCGTGTTAAATAAAATTAAGCACTCCTGAAAAGTTCTCGACTGGTCCCCAGATGATGCAATGATTAACGTGTTTCTGGTGTGAGCTGCTCCTGATTCCAAACACTCATCTGCAGACAGAACTAGGAAACTCCTGGATAGAAGAACTGCACCAGAGGACTTCAGTCTTCCAACCAGTAGTACCAGTGCTCTTAGAAGGAGCTGTGGGGGAAGGTATTGATTGCTCTCCCTTAGGTTGGGGGATGAGATCAGATTTATCAGAGAACCCCAATGAGCTACAGGGGGGCAAATTTCAGCCAGCACAAATGGAGAAAACTCACACTCAAGCCTCATACATCATCTTTAACGTGTCTGATCATGTCCAGGTGTTACAAATGTAGAGCACTTATCACTCACACATCTCAGTCTCCTGCAATACTTTTCACTGCACAAGCACCTCAGGATAGGTGGAGGAGGGAAAAGAAGGGAGCCTTCATTCCTACACAGGAACTTCCATGCTTTGGGAAGTGTAAATTAGAGCATTACTACTAGTCTGACAGTAAGTTTGCTAATAAATGTGTAGCAACATATCTAATTGCATAACGAGAGATTAAATGATTATGACAATCTTTGAAATGGGAAACATAAAGGGAAGAGAAAGTTAATGTAAGGGAGAGCTCTGGTAACACAGCAAAATAGCTGCAATTTCAAAACTTTGATAAATTTATAAAAGCCAACTGCTCTAAATAAGCTTCCAGTGGAATCTATAAAGTTGATTCTAATACTTAGTGTTAGTTCCAAGTTACACGAGCTTCTAAAAATTATTTAAAGGTTAGGACTCATCATCTTAATAACATGGGCTTTTCAGATTCTAGGCAGCAGAAGCATGACCCAAGACATGGCTGGGAAACAAGTACAGTGATATCATTTGACTAAGACCTCTCTTACCTTTGAAGCAGCACAGAACGGGAGTTCAAAGAGCAGTTCTGCCCACAGTTAAAATAAAACTTAGAGAGTACTCAAATAGAAGCACTAGTGGGACAATGATGAGTTGATAAATATTCAGGGAGTTGCATTCACATAAGTTTTTTTTTAATCACATGTAAATACTGAAAAGGCATTTAGCAATTCTTTTTATTATCTTCCATTTATAAAACCGTGGCAGCGTTAAATGCTGCTACTTAACAATCCCTTTAGCAAGTTTGGGGGGGGGTGGCAGGAAGCGGAAAGGGGAGGGCACTGGACTCTCAAAAGAGGAGTTTAGGTAAACAAGATTGGTCTCCCAAAACCTCTTCTGCAGCTCGCAGACACACACAGTTTGGAAAACTCTTCAGAGCAGAAGTCTGACTAAGATGCTCCACACCAGCCTTAGGGGATGCTATCTCTGTCCATGAATTATGGAACACTACAGAGGTATTTTGTGTCCTAAATCAGACACAAGCAATATATTTGTAGCAAACTTCACTATCAAAAGAGGTCAATTCTTATGCAATCTAAACCTACAACTCACACCCAAACTCAACAACCAGTTTTTAAAAGGATCCTTTTAAGCTGAAAAGGACAAAAGCAAAAACAAGACCATAGTAGGATTTGACTTGTCTCTTAGTCCCTTTTTACTCAGTAAATATGAAAATACCCCATTTTAAATATATATTTTTAAAAATGTGAATCTATTTCTCAAATAGTTCCAGGCAGATATGCATTTCCAGCAGTGCTCAGATCATCTGGTTGGGGCTCCACACAAAGTCCATCAGTCATGCAGGGAGAGCGGAAAGGACAATGTTCAGGAGTTTAAGGATGTCAAATTGCTAAAACCTGGTCAGAAAGTAGGGCCACAACATAATCTTGCTTTTTGGGCATCAAATATAGGCAGAGCAACTGTCATAGAAACAGAGACTGAGGGTGATGAAGGGCCAGTTACAGCTTATATGTGCAAAAAAAAAAAAATAAAAATGCACAAGACCCAAAATATGGAGCAGTAAATTTCATTTGTTTGAGGACAAGTCACACTATTGGCTTCCTCCAAAAAATAAGGGAAATACTCTTCCAGAGATGAAAGTGCTCTGAGTCAAACCACCTAATGTGCCATGTGTTGTATGGGTTCTACAACTCTTTAAATACTTGCAAAAAAAAGACAGATTGTGATTTTAAAGCAACTATTTGTATGTCCAAGGAGACCAGAAATGGAAGAACATTTCGAAAATTTGGAGGCTCTCATTGGAATTTTCTTCTAGTTATTCCCTATTAGTCATATCTATGCTATATTCTAGTTCTATATCTGAAAACAACGGTATGTAAACAGAAAGAAAGATACTGTCCTAAAAGAAAACCTAATTCTAGTAGGCAAACCCCCAAACCTATTTTTTGCAAAAGCCTAATCTTGATGCTATACAGAATGTAAAAACAGTTAAATGCATTTGCAGAGAAAACTCCTTCCCTGGAAACCCCTCAAAGGCAATTTTTCATCTTCCTTTTTTTAAAAAAAATTATAATAATGTTAATATTCTAATAACATTTTAAGTACAATGGAAGGGTTGTGGTTACAGTTATAAGAATTTGAGCATTGAATCAATATTTTGTTTGCTGTACTTAAGCCTATTGATTGGGTTCTGGTCTACACACCCATGTCTCAAAACAAAAGACTGAGTCACATTATGTTCCTGAGTCATTGCTCTCAATGACAATCATGATAGACTACTTACCAATAGCACAGAGTGCCATAAGGGCACTTCAGAAAAGCATCAATTCTTCAGTATTGCTTTAAAGTGATAAAAAACAAAGCTTTCTGCAGAGTTCTTGAAAGCACTTTAGCAACATTATGAAAAGGGGTCATGGTGTTAGGGAATATGGTTGAGTTATGAAGCAGATTCTAGGACAAAACACTTTAATTATGATCTGTTAAGCCATCTGTATCAAATTACTGTCTGAATTCACTTTGTAGAAAGCCTGCATGCAGAAAGAAAAGCATATTTGTTATATACAAAGGCACACAAATAACATATAACAAATAACCATAATCATCACAGTAACAAATATATTAAAATGTAAGTTTATATATACCTATATACACACACAGAAAGAAAATACACACTATATTAAAAAATCCCCCAAGCTTACTTGAAATTACAGAAACAAATTCTGAACTATCTGTTTTATAAGTAAAAATTACATTCACTATGCTCCAGACGCAAAAAATACAAGGCAGCTAATTGGAAAAAAATAAAGAATACAAAAATAGAACACCATTTTTATTTATAATTATTTCCAATGGTATAACATTTTAGGATACTTTTAAAGCATGATTGTCTGAGTTGGATTCTAAAGATCTATTTGCATTGAAGCAAGCCAAGAAACATGACCCTTGCAAGGCTTTAGGATTACAGTTCTTTGTCTCAAGGTGTTGATGAAGTGAGGGAGAACAGAGCTACCAAAGAAAAGGAGACTGTACTCTTCCTTGTGGATCACCCTTCAAACACACAAAAGACAACTAAGGAGCTAGAAACTGCCCTAACCCGCCCCAGTTCATACTCCTGGAACCCTGGATGAAAAGATGTCACTTCTCAGGAATTTAATTCAGGATCAAGGACCTCATCTTCTCATTGCCTTCAGTGGACTCCATTAAGTCTCATGAACGTCAACAAAAATCCAGGTGTCTTAGGTGTCTGCATCCAACTGCTCTTTCAGAATATATTTCTATGCTTTTGCTGTGTGACTGTAACAGCCTTTCACACAGTTGTGCATTCACAAACAACGTGAGCAGTTATGTACACGTTTGTGAGATTAATGTTGGTTCCAACACTGAGCCCACGAGGAAATGAAGGCGACTTTCTTCAGCCACAGTGGGCATTAATCCACTCCATGCACATAACAGTTACGTGCTCTTGGTGCTAAAGATGCCAGGCATGTATATGAAGTTGTCCCTAGTGCAAAAATTAAATATAACAGCCTCTTTACTAAGGTAACAGAAATTAGTAATGAAGCCTCCAGCACGTAGAGAGCTGTGTTCTTCAGATATTCAATAGCTGTGTCCTTCAGGATATTTGATCCCAGGTAACAATAGAGGGTTTGGGGGTATTTTTTTTGTTCTGTTTTGGGCTTGTTTGTTTCTTTTTTTTCTTCTATATCTGTTGAAATACTCCTTGTTTGGGGGGTGGGAGACACGTTACAACCACTGAGTACACTTTGGGATGTCATCAGCTAGTGGTAACCCACAGCAAGCTCTGCTCTAAAGGAGTATGGGAAGAAGTAGGATAAGATGTATTAGAAGATGTTTTACCATGCTACATCCTCTGAATCCAAATGATTTTTCTACTGTGAGAGACTGCCCTCTCAACAGCACAGCTCTCTTTAAAGTGTAGTGTAAGCATTTAATCAGTGGATGTTTAATCAAGGTCTTAAATATTACAGTTGAACTGTAATACATTAAGCTCACCAATATTTTTCATAGCATTTACAACATGATTTTCTTAATTACTTTAGTTTCTAGCTAGCTCCTTTAAAGCCCTTTCATTGAGCTAGAGCACATGATTTCATTCACACTTTAAAAGCTTTTCCCATGAATGCTTTTCAAAGCTGATTTGTCTGAATTACACTTATGAATGATATTTAAATTTTGTGCATTATTCATTACTACAAACTATGAAGTATCACTTAGGGGTTAACACGACTATCTACTAAACTGCAAAACAGCTCTTGTCAATAATGAAACTAAGTAAGTTTCAAGGAATTTATTGTATTTTTGAAAGGTAACCAAATACTTTAAATCTACTAAGTAAAATACATATGTATGTCCTCTTTTTATTGAGATAAAAACAAATTCAGTATATCTAATGGGCACAAAAAATATAAAACTACTTAAGATATATCAGAAAGAGTTATTGCTTTAACTACATTTCTAACCTTCCCCCCCCCCTTTTCTGTAACAGTCTCTATATAGAGTGCTTGCACTGTATTTGAGATCCATCTATATGCTTCTCCACAGGATAAATCAAATAAAAAAATACCAGCAGGAACTGGATTTCGCATTCAAACTACTAATTCTGCAGCAAAACAACTTTTCCCCCAGTATATTCCATTTTTGTTTTCCTTAACTCAGGAGAAACCATGAACCTAAAAACATGATACCCGCCACAAACACCTCAGACAGCTCATATATAGCGACAGTTTCAGAGAACAGAGTTCTGCTGAAAGAATAGAAAGAAATAGATTTAAAAGGAGGCAGTGAATCAAAAAATCATGCCTTCAGCTCGATGCCAACAAAAACCAGGATCACTCAGTTCCTTTGGACTGTTTTCTATTTATTTTCTTTTCTTTTATGTGGTTAATATTTTAGGAAATTGTTGGGTTTTTTCCCCTCTCCCCCTTTTTTTGTCACCACAGACACTCCCTTTAGGCAACCGTGCATCAACAATCCTCCCACGTTCAAAGTCGGCTACATCTGTTGCTCTTTCCCATTGTTGAAAATTCCTGCCTTAATCCTATTTGACTTTATTCATGCAAAGGTCATCCTGAATTCAACAAATGGAGGAGCGATAGCAAGCACACTGTTGAACATGGTTAAAAATGCTGTTGTAGAACACGCAGCTAGTGTGCCGGCACTATCGCACAAGTACTTGGTTTATTATGCAGCTTCTTGTCATCAGAGCTGTGTTGCAATATGAATTGGCAACATATTTCTTCCAGCAACTCAGGAATACAACGTTTTCCTCCTAACTGGCTTGGTTTTCTCTCCTTAAAAAAAAAGATTTGCGCTCGGCTTGTATTTGCCAGCGAGCATGACTACAACATACACATAGAATACCTGACTGTTTCACATGCCCCAGGGCTTAGCTCCTGGCATCCTTGGCTTCCGTTTTTCTCCTGGATTTTTCCTCTCAGTATATCTCGCTTCATAAATTTATTTACTTGACCTGCCTGTCTAAAAGTAATGGTGATCGCTATTTTAAAATAAATCAGACAAAATTTTACCTAAAAAAATACTTTTACAAAGCAGAGCAGAATAGCTAATACTAGCACCTCATTTTAGGGCCATCATTGCACTGTAGATTTGCTTACAAATGCCATTTATTTTGGTTTTAGACTTATTCTTCTTTCCCAGCAACAAAAAGCATTCTGTCTTAGACCTGTGATTTATTCCTATGCTTAAGTATCTGATCCAAACCAAAGAACATTTAGCAGGAAGAGTGAATTAGTGAGCAAACAAAAGTTAACTATCAGACTGATTTATGAAGGGAAGATAATTATTTTTGTAATATGTGCATAACTCATCATGACAGAAGCAAAGGAAAATTTATTCATGCACAGTTATTTCCAATTTGAGGTGCCTGCCAACCACGATGAACCAAACCCACCCCTCAGGCAAGCAGAAAACCAGGCTATTGTTAGTGTGTTCCTTCACTGGAGCACTGCACCAAGGGCCAAGGGTGGTGGAGACAGTACTCAGGACTTTATCTAAACCAGCCCCAACATAAAGCTTGAGGTAATAGCTAAAAATGCTACAATAACATCAACTTCTACAAATTGTGCTACTTGTCAGGTGCAAGGGAATACTGGAAAGAATCAAATTTTCAATTAAAAAAAGCTGTCCAGTAATCTGCTTGTCTGGCTATTGTTAAGGGACCTGATAACAAGGTTTAAAAACTGTACAGAAAAAGGATAGATTTTTATCAGGTTTTTGTTGTGAAGATTTTGAGGATTTTTGTTCTGATGGTAGTTTAAAAAAGGTCTTACGAGAAGTGTTCCTTCTTTCTTCTACCTCTTAAAGAGCAAAGCTTGAACTGAACAGGACTAACAATCTGTGAAGCCCAGCATGAAAATCGAAGCCCTCAGGTCCTTTGAAAACGTTACAGGAATGGCAGGAAGGTGGCCCTCCAGCACCTACATCAGGAGCTCACAGCCCTGTGCCATTTGCCTGTCTCCTCTCAGCTCCTTTCTGCTGGAGAAATGAAGGTAAATAACTTATAGGAAATAAAATAAAAGGCCCTCATCAGGGATAAGGATTTTCAGATTACATCTTCCAGAAGCTCCCCTAGATCTCACTGGGAGCTCACCTAATGCAGTTGTTATTCAGATGTTTCGGAAGGCCAGGACTCCACCTGACCAGTCTGTGTGCCTGTGCCTCATCCCCTCGTCCTCTGTGAGAGAAACCAAAGAGTGCTATGAAAGCCTTGACATTTAGGAACCACAGCACTCCAGGAACCTCAATGTTCCTGGCAGCTCCTCACTTCTTCTTTGCATTTATCCACTTTAGGGATATTTTAAGGACAGATTTCAGGCAAATGCCTTTGGCACTTCCGTGAGAAGAGCAGTCCCCTCCCAGTCCTGCAGAAATGGGTGCAATGAGAGACTTGTCTCAAAGGCAGTGTGGAGCTCAGCTCACCTCCGGAGATACCCCACCGCCACTCCCCCCATCTCTCTCCTCTGAGAAGCATGCTCTTCAAGCATTTAATTCACCTTCTATTGTGGGAAGTTAGAGCCCAGAAAAGGCAGTGTGGGTGTTTCCACCATCCAAAGGCCTTCTTCTTCTCTTTCCTGATCTCATCAGCCTTTAAACAGTTCCCGAATCAGGATATGAGTCTTATTTGACCATTCTTGCATTTGTTGACTGTTGGAACACATCATTCAAGGAAATGAATGATTATATAAATCATCACATATATTTACATGGGAAAAATTTAAGAAATTATTGTATTGGTGTTGGTTTTGAATAAAACATAAAATAAGTATTTTTTGTTAGTTTACCCACAAGCAACAGTGCTGGTATTTTAATGGAACATTGCAACACTGTGTCATACAATATGTCTGGTGGCTTTTCTACTCTCTGCCAGAGATGGATTTTTTTTTTTTTCACAGAATAGTGCACAATCTTAAACTTCCAAGTGGAAATAAAACATATGAAACTACTGCCAATACATATCTAAAGAGCATACTTTCTCCACAATAAGTAAAGTAATATTTTATGACGACCAGAGTACTGTAATTTGTAAATGTAAGTTAAATATAAAAATATGAAAATTGAGGCTTGGAATGTCACAACACTGGTGAAGTTACCAAAATTTATTTGCACAGACATTCTGCAGAAGGGCTAACTGGTGCAATCCAGCACTGCTGCAGGCACTGACAATGTTTCCATCCATTTCAGTAGGAGCTACATTGCACCAATAATGCAGAAATACCTTAAAGAGCAGTTACGAAAATGGCAGAAGCAGCCAAGCATTTATCAACCTGCATATTATATATATTAATTTGCAATGAAAAATATTTTACTAGGACAACTCTGGAGGCCTGTTATCTGCATTCCCACTATTAATAGGCATCTAAAGAAGAAAGAGTCAAACACCTAAATAGCAGAACTGAAAGTTGCCAAATCAAGTGTTCAAAAATTATGGTTACAAATACATTTTTAACTAGCTCACTTTGTATAATTGCATATATATACTTTTGAAGAAAAACTGATGTCCACAAAAAAAGCCTAACTCCAAATTACTGGAAGTTAATGCTTTTGAGTCCTCAGTCTGAGTCACCTAAGACCTGCCCTTACAGAGAACTGCTTTTTTTATGACACAAATCAGCACATCACAAATCATGTGACACAAATCAGCACTCTTTTCAGCTGCATGGCATTACAGTCAAGACAATAGCTGGCTGGATCAAGCTGTGAACTTGGAAAAAAAACCAACAACCAAACCACCACCAAAATCTGGTTCAAGAGGTTAACATTCACTGCTCCTGGACAGCATTCAGTTGCTCAATTGTCCCAGAAAGCAGTGCCTTTCACTGACCCTTGGCTCAGCACACAACCTGGATTTGTTCCCTGTGGAACAACATATACATGAGTCATGAGCTTTGCAGAGAGACCTGTATGTGATGATGTGGTTCCACTCCAGCAGGTGCTTGGAAATAGGATAAGACAAGAAGTAGGGTGCTGAGGTTGGGAGCAGCTCAGCTCTGCCTCCAGACCTGGGCATAACTCCTGCTATAGGAACACATAGGCAAACTATTAACTTACCTGGTTTTAGACCTAAAATTCTGAAGGAAGCATGTCTCAGAGAAAATGTAACTATAGAGCAGCATCTAAATCTTTTTGTAAGCAGTTTGACTGGCTTGTTACCAGAAAATGGGCACAAGATACTTCATTCAGAAGGGCAGAAAGCCACACATAGAATAAGGAAGGGCTTGGTTTCATCTGTAGTCTCTGTATCTAAAAATGGACTCCTGTTGGCACCAATCATGGGAATAATATGAAGGTAACACAGTCAAGTTAACAAACACCATTTAAAACTCATGCAAACAGTAATAAGAAATTGTATTAAAAAATGGAGCCTCTTTTATTCTTTAACACTTGAAAAGCTGCAAGCTGAATGACTTGTCTGTGCTTCCATATGATTATCCCACTGTCGCTCTGTTCATATTAAGTGAGCAGCTTGTGTTTCTTCCCATTAAAAGAAAAAATGTTTTTGGGCTGCATGCAAAGGCAGATTTTCTCAGAGTGTCTTTTCTGCACAAGTTTATAAGAGTAGATATCTTGCAATTCTATCCAGTACCTCCCAAGTCTTCCTTGGGCTTGATGAACTATTTGTCTGCATAGGGAGTGACAAAGATCTCATGCAAATGAGCTGCACAACTCCTTTTGCAGTGAATGTGAAGCTGAGAAGGAGCAAAATCACTAAAGATGTTCCAGAGAGCCAGGAAATCCTTCTGTGAATGAACAACTGGAGATACTTTTGATACCAAGAGAGTGAGTGATCTCCATCTCCCATTTGGAGTTTAATGTCATTTCTCCACTTAATTGCATTACTGCACCTGTGTTTTAAGATGAAGTCTTCCTACTGTTTGGTCACATGAGATTGATAATGCTGAGGTAAATAAAAGTGGAGAAAAGGAGTAAATGTAGCCTATGAGATCCCTGAAATCTTGGAGAGCAGTGCCTAGTGCTATATGGAACGTTACCCTTTCCACTAAACCTACCTGAGTGTTTTGCACTTTATCGCTAAGCATTTATTCTGAGTTAGAATAAATAAGAAGGAGAAAAAAAAATTAAAAATTACATGTTTTTTCTAATTCCCTTGAGAAGTGTCTGAGAACTTCTCTTCTTTCATAAAGAAATTTGTACCTCATTTGCTGTTTGAAGGACAAACTGTCTATCAGGCATAAATCTTTCTGAACAGCCTGAACAGAAGCGTTGCAGATACACAACGGATTACAAAGGATACTGGATGGAGATGGGTTATTACATGTCATGCAGAAAAAGGATTCCGTGTTTCTTATTACATTTCCTATAAATGTTTCATTAGAGCTTAAATCAGCTAGCTTGTCTGGCATGAAAGAGCAGACTATCACTGGGCATGCAAAACAATTAGTTTTAAAATCAGAGACAGAGAGAGCTTAAACAATGATGATGACAAAACAGATGTTACTACTATTGGCTTTGGACTATTAAGTGAATGTGTATTCTCCTTTTCCACCAACTTAAAAAGTCATCACAAGTTCTTGTCTACAAGCGCCAAAACCAATTCCTATATTTTCATGATTACCAGCAATACCATGACTTCATAAAGGCAAGAATGGTGTATACATTAATGATAGTCTTAAGCTGATTTATCATCCTGCCCTGGTGCTATATACTTTCATGAGTTGCAAGGCATAATTAAAAATCCATTCAAGGTAAAGTTCAAAAAGCATCCTGTGGTCTGATATCAACTCCATGGCTGTTCACATGTATTGCCAGAGAAACATCTATCCCCAGGACTGGAGTGCAGGAGTTTCATTTACTGAGAGATACTGGGTAGCCCAGTAGGCAGTAGTGAGTAGAGGAGCTCTGTGAGCTCCCAAGTCCCAGGCTGGCAGCTACTCAGCCTGCAGCAGTTACTCTGTAAAGCATGTCTTTAATGAACACAGGTTTCCAGACCTTGAAGACAGGAGAAAGGATGTGAGACCAAGCTGGATTCACCAAACACAACATGCCTGTTGACATTCAGTAGGATAACAGTCACTACAGAAACCTGATAGATTCATGAGCCATCAACATGAGCTTTGGTAAAAAACTGAACATACCAAATAACAGGAAAAGCCCTTCTCAGAATTGTTTCCTGAAAGGGAAGGGCATATGCTATCCTTCCAAAGAGTGAATGAGTAATGTCAATCTAGCGCAGGAACTATTTTCTTTTCACATTTAAAAATAACTCTATGGTTGAGGGTGATTATCTGTTTCCTCCTGTTCCCTAGTAAATAATTTTTCACCTCCCACACATATTCGGTAGCATTCCTGCCTCCTCATTTTCACAAATGCAATAAAATCCTTGATTGTGCAGAGACACATGGCTTTTGCTTCTCTACCCTGACACATAGCTGACAGCTCCAGAACTGATCTTATTTTGAATAAACTCAACATAATGCAGGAAGAAAAGAGATACTGAGACTGGCTGAGATTTCACCCAGCTGAAGTTCATATGCATATTTTGTAATCAGCTAAAGCAATGACAAGCACTGATATGCATGACTGATATGCATGCTGTTTACTGGTCTGATGCCACATTTTGAGCCTGAAATTTGTTCAATTTTTTTTCCACAAAGTCAACAAGTGGAAGAAATTTAAAATCTCTATCACCTCTGTGAGAGGCAAAACCTGGTTATCCAAACCAGGTAAAGGCCACTAACACATGCATGACAGCAACAAGCCCAAGGCTTCACATGGGCTTGACAGCACTGTAGCAGTTTGATGACTGAAGAGCTTAATTACAGCTTTGCAGTTTGTCAGACTCACCCAAATACAGTCAGCCATAAAAATATACCGCAGTTCTCAAGTCATTCGAGATGATTAACTGTGGGATAATCCCAGATTTCAGAGTTTGCATTTTAAAGACCTCTCTGATGACTCAGATTATTTGGAGGAGGTATGGAAGGAAGACAAGAGAGAATAAAGATATCCCTTTAGGAAGTGCAAGTAGATAATAAAATTTGGAGGCAAAACTTCCTCTAAACTCGTGTATACTGAGCTAATACTATGGGCTGGAGAGCTGGCTGGACCTTCATGGAGAGTTAACACCTTGCCTTATCTATACAGATAACTGACCCTTCCTCACCAGTACAGGTGACACAGGGACATCCAAGTGATCAAAAGAGTCTGCTCAAGGGGAAGACATTAAAGAGACTTGGAAAGGCTTTGCTACTACAGACTGTTCATCATTTAATGAACTTGCTGGTATATAGATGTTAATGACAGCATTTGTACTTCTTGCCTTCAGCAAATGTAAGGAACGCCACCAGCATGTGAAAGAAACATGAGCTCCAAATACTCTGTCAAAGATTTGCAGAGGAACTTTTGGAATATTTTTTCTTCAACTCTGAAGTTCTAATATTAGTGCTGTGTTTGTATAGTCAAAAGCTTAGCACTTCTGCTCCACAGACATTTCCTATGACAACAGCCAAGACAGGGAACTGAACCTGCTGAAACAATTTACTTTCTAGTCAGAGTTGTACCAGAGGCTTTCTGTGCCCAGCAAACTTGGACAAAACACTGAATAACATGTTATTTAACCTTCCTTTCCCTAAGTTTACTTCTATAGGACTATTCCCCCTACATAAGGGCATGTGCTAAGTTCATGTTTGTTTAATGCCTATACCTTTGAGTTGCTAAACATTGTTTCTATTATTGAGTAATAAACAAGTTATATGTGTCAACAGTCCAAGTCCTATTTGGGCACTATTTTATATTGTAGTGTGAGAAAACTGTTTTATTTTCTTTTCTTTTAAATGCCAGTACTTTTCCAAATTTCAAAAAGCATTCCAAGTAAAGTGCTTCTGATCTTAGGGCAAAACAATTAAAGCACAGAAAAAAGACTGTGCTTACAAAAAGCTTTCTGCATTGCAAGTGACTGTGCAATATTTTAACATACCCAGTCAGCAAAATTTTCCACTGTAGTGGCAATACAGTAAACCAGGACACTGCACCTGCTTGGGAGACCTCCCTAATGTCTCATATCCTCCAAAATCCTGTTGAAAAAAAAAATTAAAGCTTTCCTATAAAAGATAATGTCAGCATAGAGCTCCACCTTCCCTCACAGCCCTACAAAAACTACAACAACCAAACTCAGCAGTAACGTGTTATTTCAGCACAAAAAAGACATGAATGAAGCAGACAGACATATTTCCTTGCATGTAGATCTGTAAAAAACACCTCTCAATGAGCAATTTGAGCACAACTTCCATCAAGCAACCTGATGAAAATCTCCACAGATGCCTTTGCACAGCCTGGTAGTACCAGAAACCTTTTCTTTGGCCATTTTGCTTTGACACAAGGGCCAGTCTCCACCAGAAATCAAACAATGTGCCATATTTTTCATTCAGCAAACAGGACTGAATCCCATTTCAGAGCATTATAAAACTGCTATGCTTTGATTTCATATATCCCTGGTTGTGGTTTTGCATATTAAGAATAACTTGTGAAGTATAGTTGTAGTCTTCCCTACTGTTTTGTTTTGCAATGAGCAGACACAGATTAGATTTCTGGTCTCATAATCTTTAGCCTGAGTGAGTGGTAAAACGACAACAAGATCAGAGCCTGAGTGGACAAGGACATGTGCACAATCTGGCTGAGTAATTACACAGTGAAATTATATATATGACAAGTAGTTTCACTCAATTCTTAAATTAAACAAGAGTGGCTCCAATACAAGGCAAATCAGATGATAATATGCATACACTGGGCAAGATATGCTGTGAAGAAAGCCTTCTGTCCTCATCTTCCTACCTTTAAAACAAGCAGGCAGCATATGTGACATTCATTTCTAAGGAAGGTCCATTAACTTACACTATTAAACGTTTATTTTGTTTAAAAAAAAAAGCACAAGTGGTGCGAACTGCTGAAACATTGGAGTTGAAATCCACACTGACAGAAGTTAGCTGTTGTAGTAATAAAATATCCATGCCTCACATTGCCCTCTTCAACCGAAATTAACTCAGATTTTCCCTTGACAAACAGAGATGGATGTGCATATCTAAGTATTCTTAGTCGAAGCATTTGTAATAAACAGTTAATCTGAATTAAAGTAGACTGTCTTTTTTTTTTTTTTTAAATTACTTCAACATAGCTATGGAATTGGACACATATAAATCCCAATACAAATAAACAGTATCCAGTACTAAGCTCTTAAAACCCAGATTTATGACAGAAATGTGGAGACAGACTCTTCAACAGGGGCAAGGCTTAGCAGCATTAAAATAGATCAGGACAAAGCACTGTTAAATGTGATTTTCTTCCTTCTCGATGGCATATCCAGCTGGCCTGTAACACTGGTTACTAGAAGGCTCTTTTCTTTGAAACTGCAGTTGCTGTTACTGTTGTCATTAAATCCTTAAAGAAAAAATACAAGCTCCTACTGCTGCTCCCTCCCCATGAACCAAGTGAATAGAGACGAGCCAACACCTTATTAAGTGCAAGTAAAGCTTTTAAGATGGCCTGCAGAAATAAATAGGATGTTTACAATACACAGAAAGGCACTGTTAAGAAAAAAGAAATTTTGGAATGCAAAGCTTACCTTAGGAGAGGAGGAAAGCTCCCTTGATGCAGGAATAGCTGACACGTTGTCACCCATGCCCATCTCTGTCTTTGGCAAGAGGTTTGGGGGTTCAGGAGCCTTTCTTTTCATCTTCTTTTCTGGTTCTTGCAGCAGAGCAACTTTAATTAAAGCAGGGCTTGGTTTTGGTTCATAAAATGGATTTGATCTAATTAAAAGAAGGGAAACACATTTCTTTGCTATCTCCTTGGAAATTAAATCAAAAATAAGACCTGTTTAGAAAAGCCAATGACCAAAATGTTTTTATTATACCACGTAAGAATATGTTTTACCTTTAGATGCTTTTAGATACTGTTTCATACAACTGAAAAGTGAGTTACAACAGTTAAAACTTCATTGTCATAATTTCCATAAATTTTATAAAGTCCTGTAAATTGCAGACGTTTTACCACTTGCATAAAGCTAACTCTTCAATTATACTTCACCATCTATCAAAGAATGATCTGATTCTACAAGATCAATACCAACAAATTTGAGTGAAGTTGCTGGCTGTTCAACACTCATAATGAACAGAATTAAGAAAGCTTCATTATAACAGAGTTAAGAATAAGGTCACTGGTACAGTCGTGCTTCCACTTCCTCACTCTTGGCTGTCCAAGCCTGAAAATGTTGGCCTCCATTAGATATACAATCCACATCGAGATATTTCAAACTCTGTAGCATAAAGGCACCACACCATTTCAAGAACACTCTTTGGACAAGTCAACAGTGTAAGAAGAGCCACAGCTGACTTGTATATCTCTCTCTGCAGATACCAGTAGCTATCATTTGTCTATTTTGAAAGTGCTTTTTATAACTAAACCTCACTTAAGAAACAAGTAGATACAGTCCAAAGAATTATTCTTAACTCTAGCATTCATGTTCCAACTCTGCATTTGTTCCACAGCATTGCCATATTTTATATTAGTTTGATACATCAAATATCAATCAATAATACAACAATAATGGGTTTTTCTACACACTTAAAGGAGCCAGCAATTTTGTATTCTGGTAAGGATACTTATGGGAACCTTCTTTGCACTGAATTATTCCACTAATAATATTTGCTTTTCACATTTTGCAATCCAAAACTGGATGGTGAGTTATGAAATGGATAAACTAATTAATTCCTTTCTAGCCCATATTTCCCCTGCAAGATATATTTATCATATATCTCAAACTATGTTTACGTAACTAAGTCAGAGTGATTCCCAACAATCTATCTACATATAGTTACTGTATACACCGTAACTAACCACGGAAAATAACCTCAGTCTCTTGAAGTCCCTTAGAATTCCACTCTAGATGGAAACTAATGCATGCAGCATCAGACAAGAGCCTACCTAGCTAGATGCACTTAAAAATTCCCTCTAGGGATAAGAGTTATGAACTAGTACACGCTGTTTTTAAAGAACTAAAACAGCAGAATTTGGGGACAAGTGAAAAACCAACTATTCATCCAGTTGCCCTTCACACAACATGAAATTTCTCTCATTTGTTTGTAATTTTAGTATGAAAATGTCTTTCAGTCTCATAGACTGATTTTAGAATTTATTTTAATGCAGTTTACTCATTTCACTGAGAAAAAGGAAGCAATTAGTAATCCACACCAAAGAAAATAAGTCTGCTTCTAAAAGGCAAAGTTTTCCAAAGCAGATAAATGAAAATCAGGCATAAAACCTCCAGACCTTTCTAAGAATCTGCTCCTTATAGAAAAAGATATCCAGATCCTGAAGCAAAAGGAAAGACTAACACTAAAATAACTCATCTGTTGACTGAAGGCAACTTTCAGGTGTTCCCACTTTGCTGCCCATCAAGCAGCAAAGCCACCAGTGCAATCAAAACTAAAGGCAACACCAAAATAACAAGGTAATGGGAACAGATTGGTGTTTGGAGACAGTAGGAAAAGGAAGGTATTCAGGCTGGAGTAGAGAATGCATCCAGCTGTCAGTAGCTCTAATTTAGCTGACAGCCCAGCTCAGCTGCCTTTAGACACCAGAGAGTTCAAAGGGAGGTGAAAATGAAGATAAAAGAGATAAAGGCTGAAGAACAATGCATTCTATGGGACAGCACAAGGTTTGATTTAGTTCAACAAGTCTGCCTTCAGAACAGCCAACAGGCACAGCATGTTTGGCAGGAATTCACCTCTGTGTACTCTGAATTAGAAAGGTGTATTTTTAAGGTGTTAAAATTATTTTGGTGTGAAAAAAACACCTCATGGATGAGAGCAAACAAGAACTATTTTTTTAATTTTTGTGCTCCAGAACTGGTTGCACTGCATGCATCAACCTGAAGAACTGTACCCTCTGTCTGAACTAGAAGGAAGTGCTAAAAGGAGACAAGTCACTGCCCCTTTTTTTTCTAGAGAAGAACTTGCCTGAAAGCCAGATAAACCCTCACATTTTAGTCACAGAGACAGACACATACATGCACAGAACAGACACACACACGTGCTACTTTCTACCTTCCCCCTGCACTGCTTTTAATTCTTCTTACAAATACTGAGACAGATTTTTGATAAATTCATTTTAATACAGAAAAAAACCACCAAAATGTTTCTTTCCTGAAGAGGCTGTGAAGTTTGAAACCATGGAAGTCTGATATATGTCGCAGAGTTTGGTCCAACGGCTTCCACACGGCTATACAAGAAATTAAGGCCATGAAAAGCCTGGCTGAAAAAAGCCTTAGCTGGAAAATATGAAAGCACTTTTCTCTGAGATCAGACCCCTACTTTTTTGCTTTGGTGAAGTTATTTAATTGACCCACATAGTATGATTTGTCTGAAGAGATACTAGACTGTCCACCACAAAAATCAAAAAATCCCAGACGTGACAAACGACCTGGCATTAAAATATCACTGACAACGTGGCTTGTGGCTTCTTGTGCAACAGGCAGCTTCAGTAGATGGCAACTCGATAGTCTTGCCAATTAGACAGCATAATTCTAAGCCATACAATGATTAACGAGATAAGAAGCCACAGAGCCAAATGATATTGGAAAGCAAGTTTTATTCTGACCAATTTAAAAGTTATTTGGATCAGCGTTACCAGTAAACTGGAAAAAAAAATCAACATTTTATTGAGAAGGAAACCCAAAGCTGTCAGCATGGCAGGGTTAAAAGATCAGGCAACACTGCCAATCAGAAGTACTAAGGTTGAAGGCATTATACATTAAGTAGTTGTGAGCTGTGCTATTTTCAAATAATTGAATTTAATTTCACAAGGTGTGCTGTCCTTCATTAACAGGTTGCCACCCACCATTTTGATTTTAATGTATAAAATTCAAAAAGGCAAAAGCAGGATTTTCCACTACCATTCAAATGTCCAAACTAATGAAAGGCAAATGTGTTCCTTATCTCTACCTAGGTAGAGATCTCAATCTAGTCAGAGGAAGTATGTTTTGAGAGCATAGTTTTACAGCAGAATAAATAAATGTACTGGTTCATCTAAGTCCTTCAATACCATGCAATGCCTCATGATGCTTATGCTTGTGACTATGCTTTGCATGTGTTATGAAATATTATTTATCTTCACAACCATTAGTGAAATATGTTTCAATGAAGCAAATTACCCAAGGTAAATCCTTCACAGAGGCACAGTGAGGCTAAGTACCTTTTACAAGATTACAATGAGAGTCTGTTACAAAACTAGCATCAGAGTTCAGCTCTTGGGGCACTTTGTGTAAGCTCCAAGTCCAGAATCAGAACTAGGGATCTGCCGGAGCAGAGTGGGACAAGGGTCCAGATGTTAACTGATGTGTCCATGTTCCCAGGATATATCACTGCATTTCACGCAAAATATAAGAGGAAAATGCCAAGCAGTACATTAAATGAACTCCAATTAAACATTTAAGACATAGGGATAAAAATACATTGTAGTTCCTGAGTGACAGCAAATATCTTTCAGGAGCCTTCCATTTCTCATGAATTCCACCTATCGGGTTCAAAACGACACCTGGGGAAAGCACTTGACCAGTGAAACAAAATGAAACGAAATTTTAAAAAGTCAAAAGACAAGACATTAGGAGAGAGGTTGAAAATAATATGCAAAGTTGTCTAATGTCATGATATGACTCAGTTGTTCAGCCTTGTCTTGATTACACTGCTCAGGCCAAGTCAACACATCTTAAAATAGACATACAGCAGGAGAAATAACAGGGTCCAGAGACGTGCAGTGGAAATGATTAGAGAGATGAAGAGACTTCTGTATGAAGAGAGATTGAAAAAGTTAACTCAGACAAGAGATAAGTAATGGTGAACAAGCTAGAGATAGACGAGACAACAACTGTTTACAGCAGGTAAATCCAACACTACTAATTGTTGTTTTGATAAGCCAGCAGAAGAGATAGGATGGGATTCGAAAGGTAATTTATTTACAATCAACAAAGGAAACACATTTCATTTAAGATCTTGGTTTTTTTGTGGAACTCTCTGCCACAAATTGACACTGAAGGCTAGACTTTAATAGCTTTGGAAGAAGATTACCCACTTAGGTAAATAATAAAAGCATCAATATTCACAGTAGATAAAAATCAATACACATCTGGACATAAGCCTTCATGATTTAGGGCATGCAAAAACTACCAAGTGGCAATGCCAAGAAAATTTTTCCTTTGGTGCTCACCATACCATATCTTAGCAGAAACTTTCTGCTTAAAGATTTGAAAATTAATGACATGAAGTAAGGTGAAATAGTGTTTGTAGGTGTGAGTTAATACCACGTGTCCTGTGTTCCTAGACTGGACTTTTATCATTATATTCATTCCTCCAGAGCATTCAGTATAAAAATTCAAAGGTTTCCCTTACCACGCTCCTACCCAATACATTCAACATATGGTTTCCAGGTCTTTTTCTATGACATGTTGCTTCTACAGCTTGGGGGAAAAATGTGGAGAGGAAGGTTACTTTGGTGGTCAGGACATAAAAAACTTATGTGAAAGATGTAAAAAACTGTTTTTACAATTTTTACTGACTGCTTATTCTTCCATCTTCCCAGGGGACGTTGCTTTATAATGAAAACACAACCCAGCTTTATGTTCCAGTAGATTCCACCTATGGGGAGTTTATTTTTATCTTTGGTTAAAAAAAATATAAAACAGAGAAAAAATATAAAACAGAGAAAATTCTTCACTTGCTCATCAATGAAGCTTTTTCTTTTTCTGCTTGTCTCAATCTTTGCTGTCCTCTATACCTACATCTTAGTGGGTGTAAAGTATACTTTTTTTTTCTCCCTGCAGATTCTGGTGACCACAGAATGACCAACAATGTCTGGTGTGACCATCAGGGTGATCACACTGCACTCTGAAGACACAGCAGCCAGTGCTTTTTGTTCTGACACTGCCCTGATAAATGGAGCTCGAAGAGGCATCATCCCCAACATCCTTTATTATTTATTTTATTCTTCACAGACTAAACAACAACATCAAATCCACGGCCACAGAGCTTTAAAAGGAAAAAAACCCTGTTGAATCCTTTATGTGTTTCTATTAAGAGTGCACAGGGAATTCTTCAATTCCCTAGAACACAGCTATAAACAGAGAAACAGAAAGATGATGATACAATGAATACCTGTGCTAATATTAAAAGTAATGCAAATGTCATGCCATGATAAATCTCAATAAATAACGTAAAATTAAATGTTAATTAGAACTGTTGTCTGTAAAATCGCTTGCATGTAATCACCATAAACTGTCTCATGAGTGGTGTGGTTGGTGACTAATGACCACAAACAAGGAGCAAGGATACACCTTCCAACCTCCCGAGCTGTGCAGCAATTGCAGAAAACTTTCACTCCCTGTTAGTTTCTATACTGTGATACAAGGCAGTCAGTGTGTGTTTATAAAAGTTTTCTGGGTGGTCATGATAAAAGGAACAACCTAAGTAAGTATATATGGTGCTAACTTTCTCATACAAAGATGAAATTTATGGGTATCAAAAATGTGCTAGGCAGATTGCAAAATGCTCTTCCTTTTTACATACTGCACCAAGACGAAACAAACTCTCCATTATGGTTAATAAAAATTATTATTTTATGTAGGAAAAATAATGGTGAAAAGAAGAGGAAGGATCAAGCTATTCTGTTCCTTAATTTTTGGCTCATTGGCAATTGTCAAGGCATGAAGTGCCAGAAAGGTACACAGACTTGTTCCCTCTCAAGTAGTTTGCTATCAATAAGGCACAGAAGAGTTTCTTAACTGATCATGTTCAGCTGAATAACATGACTTGGGGGTATGGTATTTTCCGCTGCTGAGCTGCCTAAGGATCAATCTGTCCTAAGGAAGTGATTAAGGATCATCATGGTTCAACCCAATACACCTCAAGATTAAGCCAGGGATCCCACTAATGCTTCCAAAGCTGCTGAAAGATGAAGAATCATACTTACTCATCTAGCTCTTCCTCTTCGGCTTTAGAGGTATCTGCATAGAGGTATTTGCTCATATCCACTGGCCTGACGTTTTTCCTTTTTGCAGGTTGTGGAGGAGAATCTCTTGCACTTCCAAGTGCTTCAGACACGTGATCTGGCTCATCAAATGGGTTTAAGTAGTCTGGGGCATCTTCATCCTTGAAGGGATTGTAATTGTCCGCATAGAAACTTTCTTCTGGTTTTGAAGAGGAAGCTATTTCAGGGTGCAGCTCTGCCAAATTACAAAAACACATTCAACAGATTTAACAAAGAAAAAAATTGAAACCATTTTATCAGGCATATGAGAAGGTCTGCTTTTTAACTCTCAATACGTAAAGTATTATGCCTTAGGTGAATTTTCATGCTTGTTTATTCAAAAATAGGCCTTTCAAAAGGTTGCTTCATTTGGAGTATATTCAATAGGTTTCATTTTCTCACTTACTAAAGTTCTTTCAACCTAAATAGTTATTAGTTTCCTTATTTGTCATACACATGGTACTGCAACATTTTAAAACATTTTCATAGACTATTAGTGAATTTGCATCCTAACAAAATGTCCTTAATTATTTACTTTAATAACGAAAAAAGATAGTCTGTATTTTATAACATTACTGGATTTAAAAATGGTGATAGTAAGTAGGTGGTCTTTTCATTTCTTAAAATGATTGAACTAAAAATCAGTTATTAGGTATGACCAGTAATTACATTTCAAAACACGTGTGCTCCTGGTAACAATACACAGTCCCACGGTAAAACTGAATTTAAATTTACCCTAAAGAGACAGACAAACAAACTGCTTTTCTTTTATTTGGGCTGTACATCAAAAAGTTATTGGCAACCTAGAGTTGCATGCAGTTCTCTGTGTAAGGTCCTTTCTGTAGTGTCTGTTACTCTAAAGTGAATGGCATTTGGATATTGAATAATACAAATCCCCATATAGTAATACAACATTTCTTACAAAGACACTTAGTCATGTTAATCTTACTGTTTCTCTTCCTGCAGCATCAAATAATGAGAAGCCCAGTTCAATACTGGATGTGATGCACTTTCAAAATCTATGCAAATAGGAACTTCAATGTAATGTCATTAAAACCTAACTTTCAATAAGCATTTTCACATTATTCTTAATGAAAAGTGCTTCTTTTTCAGATGTATGGTTACTAAATTGGACTAAACGTACCTTTAAGCCTTAACAGAGGAACGCTAAAAGTTACTTGTAACAAGAGTCTGAACAATAAAAAGATGGAGTTCCAAGTGGTTTTCTTCACTAAAGAAATATTTGGTAACACAAAATCACTAGTCACACAACTAACAAATGGAGGAGGCAGCAAAAGAAACAGCAGTGTTTTTATGTGGGTTTAGATGGATGATGTACTGAAGATGCTAATCCTGGTGAATTGCTAGAAAATATGAGTGTTCTCTACCCTGACAGTAAACATCCAGTTCACCCTGTCTCCAGCCATTAGCAAAGCCCAAGGTGTGACCAACTATAACCTACAGTGTGAAGAAGAGCCATTCCTAGTTGGACAGGAATATGATCCCCAGTTGCAGGTAGAAACTTCACCTATCTATGCACTGGAGCAGTCATTACTCACTAGATCAGGGCAAAGGCTCGGAGCAGGAAAGGCTTTAGCTCTTCTCAGGACAACAGAAACCTACCAGGGACTGGAAAGATTTCATTTTAGAAAGAATCTCACAGTTCTAATGGTCTTCTTCTTGATTTTTGCATTTGAACCTCAAAGACTACATTATCGGATTTTCTTCTACACTCTTTCTAAGGGTCCATTTCCGAAATGATGGATCATTTCTCTATGGTCAGAAAGTAGAAATCAAATGGGCTTGCCTGAAATAACAGAAAAAATTAATCAAAATCTTATCTAAGCCCAGTGTGGACCCTCAGGAGATAAATCACTCATCCAAGATTGAGGTAGAGTTCAGCAGGGTGAAACAAAATAAAATTATTCTTTGCCAGACAATACTGCAGGTTTGTATTGGGTTTGCATGGCCAGGTTTTAGTAGCGGGGTGGGGGGGGGGCTACAGGAGGGGTTACTCTGAGAAGTTGCTGGAAGCTTCCCCCATGTCTGACAGAGCCAATGCCAGCTGGCTCCAGGACGGACCCACTGCTGGCCAAGGCTGAGCCCATCAGGATTGACAGTAATACCTCTGGGATAACATATTTAAGAAGGAAAAAAAAAAGTTATGAGGGACATGTAATTGCAACCAGAGAAGAGTCGAGTGAGAATATGTGAGAGGAACAACTAAGTAATCAAAATGCTTGTAACTAACAGTAAAAAACCAAATAATCAGGGTGCAATAGCAGTGTTAGTTAAACCTAAAATATAGGTTCTGTTACTGTTTAAACTGGTTAAGCCTCACCTGAGTGTCGAAAAGCAACATTTCATCTCTGAGGAGATGATCATATAGACAAATTGCTGCAGGAAAAATCAGGGGGTGTATTTGCAGTATGTCAGTGCAGGTGTTCACTCCTACCCCAGAGTAAACACAACATGCTTATCCCTTAAGAAAAGGGAATAAACTACTGGGTACTTATCCTGGGAGAAAGAGTAGTTACTGCACAGCAGGTGATGTGTACTAAGCTCACACCTCAGTTTATGTGTGGTGATTTGCTCATAAGCCCACATGCTTGTAAGAAAGCTCTTTCAGAGAAAGCCACAGTGAAACAATGTTGAAGGTCTATAACTTAATTTATAGGGGAAAATAAACCATTTTAGGCAGAATTTATTAAAAACACAAATATGATCAAATCAAGCAAGAATTCTTTGACAGTACTATAGATTAAATGTATCAGAGTAAAGCCCAAAATTTAAAATGTATTTTTTCATTTATTTTAAGCTAAAACTGAAGATTCTATATAGACTTACTTTCATCATGCTAGTGTCCAATGCAGCTGGTCATGGCAAGTTAAAGTTTTGCACTTGCTTGCCCTGAGATGTCCTCAATGGGGGTATCTGCAGTTGAGCTGACCCCTTTACAGCCAAAGCTTATAGGTCTATGTCCAAACTGTTTTTAAAATCAGGTGAGTCAAATCCCCCCCTTACCATATAGACACACTGCCTTGATGGTAGTCAGAATACTACACAAATGTTACCCGCACATTTTGTAATCTGACAAACGAGACTAAGCAGAAGTGTTCTGGAGATCTCCTCTCAAAAGATAGTTTCATACAAAAAGCAAAAATAACCTAACGAAATGTAGAAAAAATGACAGATGTCTTATTCAAATAGTGTAGCTTATTGACAAAGCTTTAAACAAACTTTTTACTACTTTAAACTTTGCTCAAATATCAAAATATTTTATCAAGAGAGTGGACAACTACAAATAGCTGCTTCTGCAAGCCCACATGATGGATCATTGCACCTGCACCTGAATCTGTTCATAAATACACATTATCATATCTGAGTGAAACTTGCTGATAACTCACAATCAGCATTCAAATAAATATTACAAGAAGGAAAGTCAGTAATATACCCTGAAGTTAAAAACATTCAGGGAAACAATCTCTTAAAACCACAGTGTAAGCTTTTATTTTTAATTTGCTTTTAAGCGTCTCCTGGAAACAACGAGTTAAATCCTTGTTTAAATCTGATGAATTTTAAGGGGCAATGCAAATGGTTTTTGCAATTCTTTCTATTTCAACACTATGGATCAAGCGCTGTAACTCTCAGTAGGACAAAATTCTTTCTCTTTTTCACTGGCTCAACAGTAACTACAGGTTTGGCCTTACACACACAGCGTTGCATATCAATGCTCAGACACCTCTGGCTTGTTATTAATTAAAATTTTCCACAAAATCCTACACCCAAACTAAAATTGAAAAAGCTTCTGAAAATGTCACTCTCAAGACACTTTTACAGGAAGAATTTTGTAGAGGCTCAGCTTGAACCCACTTAACTTGGCTACTCATTCTCTCCATTCTTGCCATCCAGGATACTACTTTTCCCCTCCTTCTGCTTCCTTCAGTGTTCCCACTGGAGAACCCAAACAGGCTCTCTCCCATGGGGTCTCTGAAACTCTTTAGGACTAGCTTTTGTGTCAAATGCTGGTCATCACTTCAGGAGCCTCTCTATAACAAATTCAGTTGCTAGGACTGTGACTCAACAGCACTGCTCTTAAAACCACATCCACTGTCACCTTTTCTGTAACAAAGACTTATTTTCTCAAGGACCTAATGATGCTGGGAAGTGCATTTTGGGGGACTAAACATACAACAGCTTAGAAGGGGTTTATTTCCCTCTTCAAGCCGCTTTCACATTCGGAAGTCAACACAGATTCCCCTGCTTCCCCCTCATCATTAATCACAGCTGAAAATACAGGACTCCAGTCTTTATTGGAACTATTTTTTTTAATTGCAGTTCTTTACATTGATATAAATTAAAAAATAATAAAAAATAAAATAAAATAAGAAAAGGAAAGGGGAAAAAAGAAAAAGATGCTTGCAGTTTGGCACTTCAAGAGTCAAACACAAAATAATTTTGCATGATTAAGTAATAAAGCCACAGGGGTAGGAGTGACAAGAAGAGAGGTAAAATTATTACTAAAGCAGAAGCACCAGCTGCTCTTGTGCCAGATTCTGGAAACATTACTTGCCCTAACTCCACTGAGAAAGACTGCTTATGATAGTAATCACTCTGGCACTACCTATCTGCACAATCAGCCAGAGCACCTCCAAAAATCACCCTGCCCTTCAACCCACTTGCCTTTTGTAACGCAAACATATTGTGACACGTCCCTTAAAACCAAACAAAACCTCCACCAAAACATCACACATACCACTTTCCCCTTGGCAGAGGATGAAAGGACAAGCCACATGTGAAAGATACTCAGTTACGCCACTGGCTGCCCGACCGGCAGGAGCACAGGCACGGGGGGATGTGAGCAGCCTGACAAACAGCACAGGGGAAAAATGTACTGCCCAGGACTTCTAGAAAGCGTCACGACTGGCATGCCCACAAACCACTGATGATTTCCTGTGTCTTTTATTACACACTCACATTACTTTTCAGTAAGAAACAGGAGAAGGGACAGAGTCTATTCTGTCTCTATTAGTTCTCCACTCTTAGTTCTCCACTCTATTAGTTCCTGTGCTGCTCTCTCTGTAGAACTATCCTAGAAAGATTCTGAGTTTGGTGCTGCATTGTGACAGTTTACATGCTGCAGGGAGCTCAGAAGTCCACACACAAGGTAAAGAAATACACTGGTGAAGTAAATGCTGTTCTAAAATGGCAAGGGGTGCCAGCAAAAAGTTCGCCTCGTGTCTCGAGTGTGTTGAAGGAAACTTGTATTGGTCATATACAACTTCAAAATTTGTATTCCCCACCTACTTAAATATCTGGAGTGCTGAAAGTG
This sequence comes from Manacus candei, assembly GCF_025592945.1. Taxonomy (NCBI): domain Eukaryota; kingdom Metazoa; phylum Chordata; class Aves; order Passeriformes; family Pipridae; genus Manacus; species Manacus candei. Next base: position 32,854,510 of record NW_026138065.1, read on the forward strand.
TGTTGTTGTTTTCTACTTGCATTTTTTGTAGATGATGACCTCCCCAAGTAAATATTTTGCACAGAAATTAACTGATTTTAGAGTTCTGTTCTACTATGACTAAAAATCCAAAAGGTAGTCTTCATATGATCATCTACTACTTGTCTAGTATAAAGCTGCAGAGATATACTGTTCAAAGAGATCATTTTTGATTTTCCCAGATTTCTAATGTCTAGCTGACCTACTAGATACAGAGGGAATAAACCTCAATTTGACATGTCAACCAAGAAACACACCTGAAGATTTTTTTGAGGTGAGTTTTTCATATGCACATTCACTCCATTGTGTGTATAAGACCATTTACACTAAGGACTTTTTACATCCCAGCAGCATCTAGAGCCAGCTTGCTGATGACCCTCTGCCATGCACCACACCCACAGTGTGCACACGGATGCTGGGAGTGCTCACGCCTTTAGTTTCTCTCCACCTCGCATTCCCAGGGTTAGATGATTATGGGATTAGGAAGATAGAGGGAAAGTAGCTGGTTTGTGAGCAGGCACAAGAAATATCTGTCTAGGAAACAAGTATCTACTGGCAAGTAATCCTCCTTTCCTTTTGAGTGACTGTCAATACATACATATTCATACCCCTGAGTGACTCCAAGCACACACGGTACAGGCTTGATAGGAATATCCTTGGAATATCTTTGCCAAATGGCACATCATGCCTCCTCGCATCTGATGGCAAAGTACTCAGGAAAGGAGGCTCCAGCTGGCTGCTCTGCACATCTTGGGGAAATTAAGTAACAAATTCTACAGAAGACTCTGAACTTTCGCAAAGTCTGAATTCCAGATTAAGCCTTGTCCAGATAAAAAGATAAAGAGACTAACATGTAGTGAATAGAAAAATACTTCATCCCTGCACGCATAAAAGGTTAATCTCTTGATTTAAGCAGATCACAAGACAAGTGAAACAAGTAATGTGACTCTTTAAGCCTGTAGGAGAAAGTCTGTCTTAAACTCCTGAACCTCTGTCATGCTCTCTGAGCTTCTGGGGTGGCCACTAAAAAGGTTACATTCCCTTAAGGATACAAAAGCAAACAAGCAGGCATAGTCTCAAAGAGTTTCCTAGAAAGAGATGTCAGTAATGAAAGTTCCACTGAGGTCTCAAAATAGAAGGAATGTCTTAAACCATGAGTGAATGATGGGAAACAAACAGGGGCAGCCTTCTGCAGTTGGGCAACAGGATGAGAACAGCGATGATATTGTATAGTTCAAAATGTAGTCCAAACCAAAGGTAAATCTTCCCAAAATGGTAAGGTCCTGATGCTCCCCATGTAGACATCGGTCCAATTAGCCATAGACATACACAGCAGATTCCTGCTGTTACTGAAGATTCATCTCTATTTTTATTCAGCACCCTTTTTTCCCTTCCTCAACTTTTTGTGAAGGACTGGAGAAAAGGCATATGCCAAGAAGGCCAAGAAAGGGGAGATGAACACAACCAGTGCTCATTACAGGTCTGGAGCAGAAGACCCAGTGCTTCTCAGAGGTGTCTGAGGTGAACAGAAGAATCCCTGAGGAGCCACTAACCATACAGTAAAAGCTTTAAAAATGCCACACCAGATGTCCCACTCTTTGCCTGATAGCCTGGAAGCCCTCAGATCTTCCAATCTGCTTTAGTGTTCCAGGAAGACATACTATTGTCACATGAGCCTGACAGAAGGTGCATCCCTCCCAAATAAAAAAACATCTTATGACACATTGGGAAGAATCTAGTGACACCCTGTTTGTCACAATCGCTGTCATGTTATTGTACGTTGACTGCTGCGTGACAGCGACAGTGTGTGGGAGGAATATTTGGTACACACACACCCAACTCAGCACTGCTGCCCACAGCTGTGAAGACGAGACCCAACAGTCTGATCAGAGGTAGACCCAGAAAAATGGAAAAGTGTCGATGACTATGACTGAGGATGACAGTATAGGCTAGATGTCACCAAAAGAACCGGAATCAACTGAAAAAATACATGCCCCTCAATCACTGAGAGTGTATTAGGAACATAAGCTGGCTGCTGTTTTGGATGCAGGCTGCTCATACTGAGCTTGCCATGAGGTATCAAGCTACTCCAGTGCTAAGAAACAACACCAGTTTATAATTCTCTGTCCCTAAAATGAGAAAGAATTGAGTCTTTAGTCCCCTGTATTTTGTGACCAGAACACCCACTGCTTTCTGCCAGAATGGGTTCTCTCTGGAAAGGAAAGAAAAGCTGGGTTTGGGAGACAGCAGTTTAGGCAGGATGGGACTTGTACTGCTTTCTCCATGGAGAAGAGAGTTCTTCTTTCTAGAGCAGAAAAAGGAGAAAGGAATATAGGCTGAGTCTCTTAGAGCAAGTTGTGTGTGGACTACTACATGTGTGAAAATAGGTGATTTATATTCCTAGTTATTCTGCCTCCTTCCATGATCCTAAGAGAATTCACTGTCAAGGAACAGACAGGAAACAAAGCCAAAGATTAGGACACCAGAACCTAATCCATAGATATTGGTACCTACAAAGATGAAACAACTCACTTCTGCAGCTCCAGAAACATCTGACAACTTTATAGGAGAGAGAAGGTGCCCAGGATAGTGACTTTACAGCTTCAGTGGCTCAATACAGAAGACAGGGCAATATCCCTCTTTCAGAAATACAAGTTGTGAGACTACACCACAGTCGAAGTATGACAGGACTTGATCACCACCCACATTGGCCTCTGTGGAGTCTGAAGGCAGAAAAACTCTGTTGTGAGTAAACACTATGCTTGTCCAAAGAAAGTGAGAAACCACAGGTGGAAACTGCAGCTCAGAAGTGCATCCTCATTAGACCTGGCATTAGAAATCCCATGGCTGCACCCTGGACTGCTCCCACTCACTTCTTCATTGCCATGACAGAGTGGCTTGGTATTTTCTGGAGGAAGAAAAGTCTTGGAGCTTTGAACAGGAAAGGCTGAGTACAGCTTCAAACTTGGGAATTAACTACGAATTGGCTTTTCGAGCAGTTGCAAGCCAGCAGATGGGAGCCTGCATATCTGAGCATGGAGCTGAGGACAGCAGAGATACTTGCTGTCCTGGTGCTCCTTTCTGGCCTTACGGCCGAAATCTTATCAGATTAGAAATTTACAGGGGTTGTATATCTCACTCAAATGGAACAAGAATGGGCATGTCAGTCTGGAAAGGGGATTAACACCTAGCATGTGGCGCAAGGCACGATGCCAGGAGGCTTAACTGAGGAAGCCATAAAAACATAAAAAAAAAAAAGGAAGAAGAAAAGAGAGAAAATTAAATTGTAATAATGAAGATTAGTGCTAACCAAGAATATCTGTGATGCAGTGAAGATTGCAGTGAAGGAAATTATGATATTAGCCATCACCCACGTGGAATAGAGTCGCTTGACAGTGTGTGTTTTGACAGTGTGTGTTGCTCATTCATACCACATGAGTAGACTACAAGTAACACACCTGACAGGTCCAAAAGTCTCTGGTTCAGCTGGTAGCCCCCAGTGGCAAATATACAGGATGTACCTCAATACAAAGCATCAGACTCAAAGGATAAACCAATTTTCCAGTGGCAACTGGATCACTGCTATTGCTACCTCAGTGCTGCATGCAACAATTCTATTTAATCAAAATAAAATTTTTCATTTGTAGTCCTACAGAAATACAAATCATGTTTCACTAAGCATTTGCAAATAGCGATGAATTAAGTAAAACAAATTCATTACCTTCTACATCGGGGTCTCCAAATGGATTCAATTCTGCTGCATCAGGATCACCAAAAGGGTTTGTGCTGGAGTTGGCCAGGTCTTGCTCCCCTTCATCCAGAAAATTAAGCTTATTGATAAGCTCTACAAACAAGTTAGAAAATTGTTTTAATATAGATACAAACTGTTCATCTAATGTATTTGAAGCTCAAAAAGCTCCTTGTCAACAGTTCCTTGAAACACTGCACCAGGGTATGGCACGAACTGCACGACTAAATTAACACACTCCAGTAGGTACACCAACAAAGGGAAAAAAAAAGTGAAATGAATGAAATATCTATTTGCTGATCAGGATATTATGTAACAGAAATAACTACTAAGAAAGTATTTTATTTTCTTCATTAAATAAATGTTGCAGAACATCTAACAAGCTAAATACAGTTATTTTGGTTCTACGAATACATGTTAACTATCGGCAGGAAATTTTAAATTTTTGGATGTAACATGAACATAAAAGCAGAGAGGGGACATTTTGTCACGTTGGAGAGGTCAGGTATTACTGACTATAAAACTAATGTTTTAGGCTTAGGGTCTAGTGGGGGTTTTTTACTTTTTTTTTTTTTTTTTAATTTTTTTTCTTTCTTGTTCATTATCAGATGACAACGGAGCTGTAGCGGAGACAGGCTCTTTCTCTATCATGTTGTTACCTGTTGGATGCACTACAAATTACTGAGAGTCATGCTGGGTGGAAGCACAGAGATAAAACTGACAGCTGAATACAGGCAGGAGTCAAAAGGTAATGGGTCACAGTAAATACAATCAGAAACAGAAAGAAAGGATGAAAGCTCATAGACCTTCAGAGGAACTGGCTGATTTAGCTGAAGGCATATTTGCTCGCTTTATGCAGTCATCTTGATCTTCATCTAAGCTGCTCAGAGCATTCAACTGGTTTACAATTTCTGTAAATAGAAGCCAGTCAAGACAAACGTAAGGCAAGGGCATTTAATGAAACAGAAGTGGAACGAACACTGTTACTAGAGAGAGAGAGAGCGAAGGAGAGAGGGCAAAAGAGAAGACACTTAGAGTTAATTAAAAGAAGAGATTTAGAACGAGTCCTCACAATTATATAACTACAGCAAAGTACCTGTGTAGGTGCTTCAGTGATAATTTAACGTGAAACCCAGTTAACAGACATAAACAAAACCTAGATTTTTGGTGTCAGCAACAGTAATTAGTTTTATGAGGACAAGTATGCACATCAGTTCAAAACTCAGATCCATGTACTAGATATAATTTAAAGACTTTTCCTGCTTGTGAAGAAAACCTGTATATTAAAACATTGTCAATCAACACAAAACAGGCCCAGAAAATTTACATCCCTCCCAAACTCTTAAGGCTACAGAAAACTAATATATACAACATACATTTTAAATATTTTATTTATTTATACACATACACTGATTATTTAACATTTACAATTAGTCACCATTAAATTCTGATCTATGACAAGTTGAATTTATCTAAGTAGTTCTAAAATATATGATCAGTATTTTGCTATGAGAATGTAAACTGAATATATGGATGTTGGTTGAATTTTCACTGTCATGCTATGTAAGTAACACCTTACTGTTTGGCAAAATCCTATTTCACCTTCTATCCATAGTAGAGAGGTCTGAATTGCCATGAACTAGTAATTTTTAAAACATATTAAAGTTTAATTATAACCAAGCTGTTGATGCCTCCACAATTCTGGAAGGAAAGAAAAAAAAAACCAACTAGGTCTTAGTGGCTTAAGGCCCAAGGGGAAAAATTCCTCTCTGCTAGCCCCTAATGCAGTCCCATCCTCAGCATCTGACAAATGCAGCTTCTGTAGTAATGGGGACTGAGCCTGAGGCATGTCTGAGAGACATCAAGCACAGGTTTCTGTGGAGAGGGGACACCAGTACTCATCCTTCCAGCTGACAAACAGGCTGGAGAAACCTGTGCAGAAGAGATGATCCTGCTTGTTGCATATCACTGCCCCACTAAGAGTCTTTTCCATCTCCTGTTTTTTCCCAATGAAATAAAGGGATGATGTCTTTGGGTGTCACCAGTGAAGTCAAAGCTATGTAGACAACTTTACTGCACACTTCTCATGCCAGTCATTCTTGTATTTCCTTTACATTTCAATTTCTTGTGTACACAAAAAGCTACTTCTTAGTACCACTTTTAGTTCGCTGCTGTTTTAAACTTTTTCTCATCTGGCTTTTGTTTGAGAAAGCAAAAGTTCATCTTTATTTGCTGAACTAGTTTCAGGGAGCAAAATATCAAACTGAGGTAAAAATTGAGTAGTATCACAACTGTCCCAACTCGTGTTGGTGCCCACAGCCACCCAGAACTTCCTGGCTGAGGGGGGTTTTTCATGCTTTTTCATAGTTGGCACTGACACCATTCCTAATTTCATGCCTTCACGGACAGCACAAAGAACCTGAAGCCCAAAGCAGTCCAGAACCTGAAAATATTTCCGTCATATGGTCAAAAATTTCCTTGCCAAATTCAAACTGCTTTACAAAGATATGCCAATATGCAAATTACCAAGAAAAATTATCTACTCTGCCAATACCTATTGGATGTACTATATGCTGACAGTGACAAACCATCAGCATAATTCCTCTGTAACACACCTTCTAACTGTTCCTGACCTTAAAGCACAAATCTACTTACATGGGATTACACTTCTATCTGTCTACATAGAGTTAATTCAACCATCCTCAATGCCTTATTTTTAGCTCCGACAAACAAGACTCTGATCCTAAAAAATAACACCAAAACTGCCCCAAAACTTAGCTTTCTCAGTATAAAATCATATATACACCTTAGAGATCTGAACAGTACAATACTACCTTCTGGGAATTTTTAGGACTCAAGATAGACAATGGAAAATACCTTCCTGTACTCAAATAAAACAGAGCTGACCTCATAAAACAGTAGTACTAACGAATTACTAGTTTAAAACAGGCTGAGATGCTGACATGATTTACAATCTATTATGACAGCATGTGAAAAAAAACCCCAAAACAATTACAATTCAGTTTTTATTGTCAGAAAATAACAAATTAAGTTCAGAGCTTTAAAAAGAGGGAGTTCTTTGATGTGGTCTGAATCACCTGGTCCTATCTGCCAACCTAAACACCCATATGCACTACAATGTTTCTCATTACAATATTAAATGGTTTATGTAATATTTTGGAGTATGGAAATGGTAGGTTGGAGATTTATATCCCATATTATCTTTTATAAATCTCATTATCTACAAACATACATTAGCTTGTTCTACAAGTATGTCACATAAATCACTGGTTTGGATTTTGGTTTTTTTTTCATTCTTCTCTCTTTCTTTTTTTTTTTTTTTAAAGCAGCTTGGTGATCCTGACAAAAAAGAGTAAATGTATCAGAAGTTTACTTCGGAGGGATGGTTTTGCAAATTGCAAGAAAGGGTTACACATATTGCTGTCCAGAAGCCTGCTCTTGAAACGTGCTGGGATTCAGATTCCTGTAATAGGTAGCACATGGGCATGTTGCTGATTCCATGTGGTGCCTCAGGACAGTCACTGTGCTCCTGGGCAGATGGAGCAGCAGGCAACTATTAACTTCAGCACGAGGTTCTAAGTAGCAATTAAAACATTAAGAGAAGCAACATATTTATTACTACCCTGTTTGTGAGTTATGAGGCACATTTCTTCAGGTATGTTGGGATGCCTTGTCTTCAACTGAAGACTAAGGACAGATAATTCTGGGAGGTTTAAATCCATCTATATTAACAGTGTAGAAACAAAATATTTGAAACTAAATTCATGGTGACAAACACAATTTTCAGCTTCACAGAAAGCAGAACAGTCAGGTGGATATACCGCTTTTACACATGAAAAATTTAAACACGAACGACTGGGAAGGAAGAGGAGAAAAGCCTGAGATGGAGGGGGATTTCTTTAAATTAACATAGTACTTAAAAAACATCTTTCAGTCTGATCTTAAGGTCAGTTGAAGTGGCAACAGCTCCCATGTTGACCACACCAAATTCCACAGTGCTTTTAAGGTCAGTCAGAATTGCACCACCTATTTCACAGCTGAAGAAAACAGGAGCACAGATACCTACTCAAAGTTGAGCAACACATCAAGGAAAAGAAGCAGCATTTCCTAACTCGCCTGCACCATCTAGAGCCCCATACAGCAGATTTCCCTTGTTCTCCTAGCAGTGGATATAAATGTCCACCTGTAAGACTGTAACTTTGGGCCCAATAAAAAAAAAAACAACCCACAAACAAAACCAACAAAACTTTTGTACACTGCTAGAAGGAACAGTGTCTGCGATAAAAGATTTGCAGCACCTCTTGCAGCTGTGCCTTGACAACGACAACTTTTAAGTCATCAAGTCGTCCATCGCTTCTGTGAGAAAACCTTGAGCCAAAGGTAGGAGAACAATCCCTTCTGCTTTGCTACTTGAACTTAACTTTTTCAAAGCTCAGTTGCCAACGTTAACCATGCAATGCTCCCATGGTTCCTGTGAAGTGGTATAGCCATTTTACAGTTGGGAAAACAGGCGCACCGAGGTGAGGGATTTGCCGCAGGGAACTCTGAGTCAGTGAAGCATTCCGGCTCCTTGTTGCCAACACCCAGCACAGCAGCAGAGGAGAAAACGTTGGTAGCAGCAAGCTTTCAAAAGGGTTATGTCACTTCCTCAATTAACTTTATGGCATTGTGTGAACACTATTTTTGAAAGAAATTTTAGAAAGAGTACTTCGCTACATCGGCTTTGTTACATTTCCTTCTAAATTTTTCTTATAAATTTCTACATTTTCTTCTATATTTCCTCCTGTTTTTCTACAATGATTCCTACCTCTTTCTCTCTTGGTTCCTCAGCTCTTCTCCCTGTGCATTATTAGTTTTCCCACAATGATTCCTACCTCTTTCTCTCTTGGTTCCTCAGCTCTTCTCCCTGTGCATTATTAGTTTTCCCCATTCATTACATTTATTACAGAAGTCATTCCAACTGCCTATGAAATCAATCTCAAACACATGTTGAAATAGATACTTTACAGTTTATTTATTAACGTTTACTTACTGCCCTATGTTTTATGTTCTCCCATTTGCTTGGGAAACTACGTGCACTCATTCCCCTTCAACATCCTTCACCTTGTCTAAGGTGGGAAAACGCAACTCAGCTACTGTAGCCAACATAAGAAGAAAAATCCAAGGCTGACATTTCCCTCCTCAGGTTTCCTTAATGATTCATCTACAAAAAAAACAACCCAACCCTCCTATCTTGAATCATTGGAAAACAGTATCAGAACAGGCTGAGCAATGTGCAGAAAAAGTGTATTTCAGAAGTATTTCAAGTAGGTATTGTACTGTTTGCTTAGAACAGATAATTTTGGCCTTTGCAACAACAGATGGAAAAGCTGAAATGACTCCAAAACAACTTGAGTGAGGACACTGTGTTGCACATCAGACAGCTCCTCCTTCCCCATCTACCTCCAGGGATGTTCACTCCATAGCCAAAGGATAGTGGACTAGTCTAAACTTATTGCTTGTTCAGGAGTCATTTGTTGGCAAAATCAATAACATTGAGAAACAAGATCTGATGCTTTTCAGCTGCTGTTCTTCTGCATATGGGTCTTCTGTAGCAGTCCTCAGTGCAGTATCCAGGCAGATCTAAATAAAACTCTTGTGCACAGTAGTTTCTATAGACTTTACATTGCCTCTCCTTTATTTGCCCTTCTCTGATTATCCCATGGGGCCTGATGAACATGTCAGGTTTTGTTTGGTATTCTGATCTGAAATATTCTGGTTACACTGGGAAAGGAGTCAACTCTGCAGAATAATTTCAGTGCGACCAGACTGGTATATCACTGCTCCCCGACCAAGAGTACATTATCTTGGTCTCTCAAATATTTCCTTCTGGACTTTCCAATCTGTTCTGTGCCAGACACATAGAGCATAAGTAAAGATTTGGTCAGGGTACAAATGTTTAATTGAATATGTAAAGCATAGAGAAAACATATTTGCATCCTTTCACAACACTAAATGTAACTAAGTAATAACTGCTTCAGGCTGAACCTTTTGATTGCAACGAAAGCTCAAAAAGAAGTGATGAAAGCAATGTTTCATAATGCCAAACCAATGTTCCTCTGAATTTTCAAGAACAGATTTGACAATTCACTTCTCTGCTCGGGCTACTCTTCCCCATCTTAGAGAAGGATCCCTTTATTTCTGATATTTTTAAAAAGCACTGGAAGTTATGAAGTCTGGCACCAGAAGTTAATTTTCTTTTCCTGATCTTTACACTAAGAGCTCCTACAGAACTCACCTGGAGCAGTACTACATACTGATCTCTACCAACAATTTAACACCATCTCATCCTGATCTGACTTGCATCGATTAGTTCAGCTATCCTGGACACACTAAGCATTTGCATCAGCAATTCAAATGTGGTTACACTATCTCACTTCAAACAACCTTATTTTCAAATTCCATTCAAGTCCTTTAACAGACTCTCAATTTCATTTCCATGAGACACCCCCCCCAAAAGGCAGAAGTCTGCTGCCTGGAATTGCCATGTTATTGAGCAGAACCTCAGCATCTGTCCATGGCACAACTCATTTCGCAGTTATTCTCATAAACTGTCTTCATTATTTCACTCGAGCCTATCCCTCTTGTCTTCTCACTCACTGACCCTTTTCCTCCGCTTTTTCTATTCCTCTGTTCACACTGGTTCTTTGCTTCCCTAAAATACTACCTACTTAGTGCATTCTCTTCCAAAACCAGCACACACATACAGAAATCAATCTTAAATTCACAAATATTAAACTTTGTTGAGTTATGGATGGGTTCCTCTTCAATCAAGCTACCCTAAATTTTGTTTTGTTTGGTAGGGTTTTTTTTAAAGTTAAACACAAATAAGGATAAAACTCATGGAAAACAGCTTACAATTAGCAAAGGAAACTATAATTTACCATGCCTGTGGCAAAACCAACCTGTAATTTTTGCAGCCTTTTCCTCTTGATTCACTCTGTTTTCTTCATCTTCTTCATTGTCTTCCTCAAAATCATCTAGATTACCAATATCAGCTTGTTTCATACTCATCAAACTAGCCAGGCTTTGCATGTCTTCATCCCTAAATAACAAATTTCATACCAGGCATTAAAATGCAGCCTGTTAATACCACATCTGATACTACCACATTATTAAAAATTCTGTAAATATTTTGATGTTTTCTTCAGGGAGGTCTATGATCTCAGATCTGATCTTGAATATAGTGAAATAACAAAATGAACACACTCATGTATATTAATTTCTGAAGAGAAAGTTTTCTATTAACACATTTCTAAAGGCTAAAAATAATACTGCCTTGCATTAAGAGTCAATTCAATGTCTGCTTCCTAAAATTTTAAAAGAGCCCAGATAGGCTGATAAATGCTTCTCTGGTCTGCTTTGGTTAAAGTGAAAATGCTTGCCCAGACCTACTGTCCATATGTTGCATGCAATACCTATCACTACATTCATTTATAACTCCTGATGCTGTTATAGAAATTAAAATTCCTTTACTAAATATCTGAAATCATCAACAAGACAAAAAAACCATTAGTAGGACAGTGTCTATTTACACATACTGGAAAACAGTGCTTTCACAAATAACAGCTTTTTCAGGTCTCTGGTTCAGGGCACTGAAAGTATGAAAGCACTGCTGGTAACTTACAATCTACCTGACTTACAGTCTTCAGCCTGAAATGTACCAATTCCAATGGGAAAAGCTGCATGTGAGCTTAAATGGATCAGCTTTTACACATTATGGCCTCAAAACCCACTAAGAGCCTAGTATAGCTATTCACTGTATAGTTCACGGATGCTGGTTGTTCAAAAAAAGAGGCTATCAGATACTGATTTGTTCCATTCTCATTTTCAGCTGCATTTTAACCATGTTAAATCACAAGCTAAATACTTCAAAGCATCATCCTTATATGATATGTCAAGATGTGCTTCACAACAGGTTAATCAGTGAAGGGAAACAGTAATAGTAATTAATAGTAATTAATGCATCTGTGGCTTTCAAAGCATGCAGACAAAAAGCCTTTTAGTGTCCAAATGTAAGTTTTAACAAGGCAGCCTGGAAAGCTGCTTATGCAACATTTCTGAGGTATGGTATTGCAGTAGGCAATGTCTACAAGATGCATTCAGAACACTGAAAGCTGGAAGTAAACTGTTACTCTTTTGGGGGGAAAAAGAAATTTGAAAAGAGGTAGAACTACTAGAGCAGTAGTTTCCCCATCTACCTCTTTTTGTACTGCCATTCTCACACTGCCATATTCTAGAGACTAAAAGGAAAAAGGATGGGTGACAAACAATCCGTTCTCCATGCACATGAAGTTGTCAACATTTGACATCTGGAATCTGACAGAAATTGCAGGAGAGGTTACAGGATCTGCAAAATCAATCCGTAACCTCTGCCCTTCAAAAGCCATTGAAATAAGGGACAGAACCAAGTGAGCAATTCAAGGGAGTGGTAATCAGTGCACAAGTGATTTGTCTCTGAAGAACACAAGACTGAAATCAGAGTAAGAAACGACTTCTACCCAGTCAAGGAACTAAGTACGGCAGGAATGATAAGTATGCTGAAGGATTCTCTCAAATTCTGCCATCTATATAGAAAGACCTCTTTATCCAAAGAATTCTTTGAAAAGTAACACAAAGCACTTTGAAAAGTAACACAAAAACACCCAACCAACAAACAACAACTTACGTGGCTTTTCCTTCCCTCAGGAAAATACAAGATAACGAGAACTGGAGTGTGGCAGATACCACCTTCTTAGACAAAGGCTTGAATTTTAACCTGACATCTGTCTGTGTAGGCATGGGGCTGGCATATTGCTTCATGTTGATGCTGCTGGTGGCAAGTGCTTTTCTACGACCAGAAGGAGATTCCTGAAAGCAAAATAAAAACAAAACTAATGTAAAAGGTCTGTTACACTAAAACCTGCATGTGCACAAAACAGAAAATACACTTATTAAACCTGTCATTCTTTTTTTCAAGTACACAGGCAGTGGACATTGCTATGGCCCTGTCTAGAGACAGAAAACCATTTCTTAAAATAGGTCAGCCACTGATGGTGGTGCATCTTTCTTAATGCAATTGAAAAAAAAAAAAAAAAGGTTGTTCATTATGGGTAGTGGTCTTCCATATGCGATCCTATGTCTTTAATGACTTGAGGCTGAAGTAGCATCCACAGCACACATCCTTTTAAACTAGTGGAAATATATTTCATTTTCTTCTCACAGCAAACTGGAGTAGTTTTGTCCAAACTAGGATAGTTCTGGATTACGACTTCCAGCCTATGGAAGTCATGGGTTTCAACCACGCATATATTTCTTTACACAATGGTATAAGCTCATCTAGATTGTGTTCAATGCTTAAATGTAACACCTGAATATTTGTCAAAGCAGTGGTACTTCTCATTAGTGTTGTGCATGCACTATAAAGAGTGACAGGTTTCTGAAATTAAATTTGACAGATCTTCCAAAAATACTGCTAAAAATTTTGCAAGGAAAAAACAAAGGGCAAGAAAAGAGGAAAATAATAGCCAAAGTTTTCTTTGAAAAGCCTGAGTTTTATTTCAGTATAAAAGTGTTGCCCACGGTTTAACAATTCAAACAAATTAATCTAAAATACATCTAAGAATCTACTCTCCTGTTCCATCTAATAACGGCAGCAAAAGAACGATTATATGCAATAAAAGCTCCAGTAACAAAAAATAAAACAAAAAAGCCCTGCTGTTAACTCTTTTGAAAAACATTCTCACAATAAGACTACATTTTACTGCAGTTGACAATTTGTGTTGAATAAAGAATACTAATTCAATCAAAACATTCAAGCATCCTTTTTGAAAGTACTTGACATTTCCGCCCAGTAGAATAAGTCAGAATGTAATATGTCATCCCCAAAGAATACCTTGTTTAAAAAACTAGCCTTATCTGACAGATTATGCACAGCAATATTATACAGAACTATTAGTGCATGTAGATACCTTATGAATGAATTTCAAAAATGCATCAAACACTTGAGAAGGATTTAGGCCCTCTCAGAAGAAATACTTAAGAATATGCAAATACTCTCAAGCTGAATCAAGTTGAACAGATGCGACTCTCACAAACAATACAAGTGCTCCTTCCCCGGCTGCAGCTGCCAATCAAAGAGCAAGATTAAGGTCCAAGGTTCTGACAACGTGTAAAATGGAAAGTACGATCAGGGAGTTCCAATGATTACACAGGTCTAGGCAACAATAATCTGTTATTGTATCATACCTTCAGAATAACCAGCATCACAGCTCGTTATACCCAAGGCAAGGTTTATTGCAGCGCCCGTTCAGAGGGCAATGTGAGGGACACGGAGTTTCTTTTGGGCATGTTCTCCAGGTCAAGGCATATAAACAGTCTGTATCTTAACAGCAACTTGTTTCATAAAGCTAAATTTTCAATATTCATACTGTTGTGTAAAAATGGCGGTCAAGGTGAATACAAAGTTTGCCTAAACCTCCTCTAGTTTTATTTTTTTCAAATGTATCTTTAAAGAAAGCCGGCATATATGATGTGGTGTGCAAGTACTTATGCAACCGGTATGGTAAAAACTACTTATCCACACTGGTGCACATGTTCTTCTGCCAAACAGAACAGGAGCAACCAGAAATTAAGAAGTAACTTGGAGCCCAAGGGGGCAATGGGTACAAGTTGCACCAGGAGGTTTCATCTTTATGTAAGACCAACATTTTTCACAGCAAGAACAATCAATCACTGAACCAATCATCTCAGGGACATGGCAGAGTCCCCATTGCAGAAGGTTTTCAAGATTTAACTAGACAGGGTGCTAGATAATCTCATGTAGTCTCCCTGTCCCATAAAAGGTTAGACCAGATGATCTCTCTGGGTCCCTTCCAAGCTGAGCTGTTCTACAGTTGCATGATTCTAACTTGAATGTACCTGCACCTGCAGCCAGGCCGAAGGAAAACATTCCACTGCTGGGCTATAATGATTAGGAAACATTTGTCACACTTTGGACTCGAGTCTCCTTTGAATCCACTGGGATGAGCTTATGCATAAATACCATTTATACCCTAGCTGGTTTTAAAACCTGTATTACAGTATCACATTTCTTCTTTTTGAAATTATAGTTAGTAATATTAACTCAATTGCATGGAAAGACTCTTCATTTGTTCCTTATTCCAAAATTATATAATTAGGTTTTCCTTAAAAAGTTACTTTTTTTTCTTTTCAAAGGGGAGTCCTCACTCCCTTTCATCAATTAAAATACCCCCAAAAATATCAAGTATGTGTACACCTAAGAAGATCTTAGACAATAAATTTTACAAGATCTTGGGTAGTTGATGTTGTTAGTAAGATGTTGATCTTACTAAGATCAACAGATCTTAGACAGAATGAAACATAAACATGGCTACTTGCTTCCAGCCTTCCAGATGAATCGCTGCTCAGCCACACCATGCCTGTATTCTGAAGTACCTTTCTCACTTTGACTATAAAAATCACTTTTCAGCAGCTGGGAACACCTCAATTCAACAAAGGTCTAGATTTACTTCCTTGTGTAACTATCAATGCCTTTTCAGTGCTGGCTCACCTGTTACACACACCCTACCTTACAGCAGCAACACACAGACCTCCCACAGGGTCCCGTGGGGGGAGCACTGTAGGGGACACAAATACACTTTGGTGACTCCGAATAAACAGGTGTATTTGGGGGCAGAGCTACTTTCACTTGTTACAAACACATCATCATCTTGTCTGGTAACTCAGATGTCACCATGTCTTTATCAAAGTGATCTTATTAAAAAAGTCAAAGCAAACAAGACAAGACAATCCAAATTCCAGTTCAATGGTGATTCTGAAGTGAAGAAAAAGAACACGGCATTAAGCTTGCAAGTATCCAAAAGCTGGACACAGATATATTTTGGAATAACATCAAATTACATTTTCACTCGGTATCTACTTATTGTATTAATGATCATCTTATCCTTTGCAGCTTTGGATTATCTGGATCAGAGAATGCATAAGAGACACGAATCAGGAAGAGGTAAAGTTCTCCCAGTGAAGACGATCTTCAGCAATTCATTATGAAACCTTCTGGAGTTATGTGGTGTAGAGGAAAAGGGACACAAGAGTGAAGGTAGCGCTGTGCCAGTGCAAAGGGAAGAAGTCAGCCATGTGCAAGAAGATTTTCCTACCACTACATATCCTGACATGCTGTAAAGAATAAGATACACTTGGCAATTGAGTTCAGTCTTCCTAAGAAACGAATCTATTACATATTTTTGTGGGACACTGACAGTGGTTGGCTTTTCAGGTTCCAATTGCCTATAAAAATCCAAATTTGTAAGTTAATCATATGAAAAAAAACCCAAACCCCCAAAATCCAAACAAAAATAGACAGTCCCTGACCTTTCAAGTTTTATTTTGCTTCACGTGCAAGTTTAAGTACGTACTCCTACTCTCCCAGAAACTGAAGTTAGAAGTGTTGCAATGTTTTCTCCTTTTAAGCTTTACAGGTTTGGCCCTATGTGGTTTTAGCTACATAAGCAGAGGAGGGAAAACTTCTTTTTGCCCCTGAAAAGAATATTCTCAAGGTGTTTAGGTCCATGACTGATTTCACAATGGATTGTGCTTTCTACTCTGACACACAACCAACTTCTAAAAAATTGTCTTTAAATGTCAGAACACGCTAATAGCCACTTCTTACAAAGACTGTAACATTTTCCTCAAAAAAACCTACATGCTTTGTATAATACAATGAATTACCCCAAAACCAAAGAGAAATGTTCTTGCAGAAGAATAAATAATTCTTAAATTAGCAGAGACAATATATTCCAAGAGAAACACCTATTACAGGAGTAGACAGAAACGGCTCAGCCGTAGGTTGGAATGAGTTATTCCAAAGAGAAGCACACTTTGGTAAGATACTGAATAAATAACAGCCATTTAATAGTAAAAGTCTGATCTGGTATTACTTGTGTCTCATATGAACATGTAGAGTTTTGTGGATGGTAAAGCAGGAATCCCAAGGCAAATATTTTAATTGCTCAACTTTTCTGCTTTTGACTATATAATCAGAGTTTAAAATGTGTAAGGCTCAGTTATGCCTCCAGGTATTTTACATCCATGTGACTGCCAGAGTTGCCACATCCCATTTTGTTAAAGGTGCAAGAAAAAGTCAATTTTGAAGTCACAAGAGGGAAACAATCCAATGTAATAATACGGAGAGGTGACAAAATAAAGCACAACTATAAAGGTGGAGCTCATTCTCTAAGAAAACAGCAATTTGGAAACTCTTTACTTTTTAAGAAAGGCAATGCATTATGCAAATAAAATCAACTATGATATCTGAAAGTAACAGAAAGACAGAAGATAATATACAATGCCAGTAAAATACAAACACCTCGATGTTACTTCCAGCTCAAACATCCTACTGAGACTGAGAATGGGCAGTGTTGGGTTCATATGAGAATATGTGGAATACTGGTTAACAACCTTTTTTTTCTTGTTTCTTGTTTGTTACTGTATAGTTCTGGCAAGAGAAGCAGCATACCAGAAGAAAAAAGAAAAAGTGCCATTCTTTTAGAAATCATCAATAAATGATTAAAAAAATAACTACTTAGCAGAAACTATGGCAGCCTATCTCCTTGCACAATAGAATAATGGCTGTGCTGGGGCAATGAAAGGCTCTGAGACACCTGCATATTATTTACAAAGTACACTATTCACAAAAGTGATCATTGTAATTTACTTAAGAGGAATAAAACCCACACATAAACACACAGCAATACTTCTCCATGATACTCTCCTATGTTTGGGAATTTCTGCTTTTCTCTCACAAGCAGCTTCACTCCCTTGACAGATTCCTCCTCCTACTCCCGTAGTCCCTGAAATCTCTCAAATATACACCATATTTTGGGTGAAATAACCCTGTCTGGGAACTACACCAAGTTGTATCAGCTGTTCCCAGCTGGTAAAACAGCAGGATGAGGCGTGTGGCTGGGTCTGCACTATACCCACTGGGTGGTTGATACTTGTGCATCCTGATACTTTAGGAAACCTAGCAAATTATTAATATCTGGAATAATAATAAGAGCTCAAAGCCAGTAAAACAAAAATTAATATAAAAAATAGAAAGACTTCCCAATACCCTGGAGTACTTTGATTTCTGAATTCAGACAAAGAAATATGTAGAGCAAGCAGTACTAAGTAAGTCAATAATAGTTGCATTCCTTTTTTTGTACAGAAGAATATTTTTGTAATAATGAATCCGGGTAGTTCCCAATTTCTAAGCATGTTGTTTGTGTTTGTACAGACTTTAAAAACATTGTCATCTCAGATACCAACAGAGGTGCAATTCACTGGCACCATTAGGGAGACAAAATTAAGTCAATCAGAAGCCACACAGCTGAGAGTAGTTCAGGGCCAGGCTCAGATGAGCTCCCACTGCAGAGGAGCACCTGGCACTCAGCTCTGCTAAAGCCTGGAAACCTACAGACATACACAGACACAGACTGCAAACAGGGCTTCAAATAGCTATGGATGGTTTTTCATGGAACAATCCCCAACACTACCCCTCTCCAGCATTTTAAGTTACTTCCACAAACCCTCAAATGAGCATCACATTACAAATTTTGGGTCTAGAGAAGGAAAAATTACCATTGGCCAAACTGCAGTCAGTTCAAATGAAGCCAATGAAGCTGCATTTACTGTCACAGCTACAGGACCAGACCCACTTACCACACAAATTTTTCAATAAGGTAACCACACATTATTCTCTGCCACAACACTCCTGACTCTGAGCAGTGTCAGACATCCCAAAAATGACTATACAGTAAGTGTCACCATTCCATACATATCTGCCCAGCATAAAGGAACCATACAGTCTGATCTCCTTCTAAAATGAGAACAATGTGAGGCAATGCCATGTACCACGAGCCTTTTCTAGGAATCATCCCCATCTCTCCCTACTAAAGCAGTCCTTTCACAGCAAACAGGACTAAAATACTCTGACTAAGGAATTAGGACCAGAGAGCCTGTACCACAGCTATAAAACAAACAGCCTGCTTTTACTCAGAAGACAATGATCACAGATGACAAACACATCACACTATTAAACAGTGCCCAACTCTGTTTCGAATGAAGCAAGTCAAATGAAAGGTCTGAATCCAGACTCTTAATTTAAAGGAGAGATGAATAATGCTGTAATGCAAATTTCATGCAGCCTTCTTTCCTTAAAACATATTTTTAATGATCCTGTGTCCTGTACTTACCAACTGCCTGGCAAGTCTTCAGCGAGGTTAATATAAGAGGTGCAAATAAGTCAGAGACAGCTTTGTATTTTCTGTTAAACTGCCTTCGAGCTTCTAGAGTTACACAGAATCAAAACAATGCCTTGGTTTTGTTCATGGGGTATATTTCTCTGGGTTATTTGGGCTGGGGAAGAGTCCCTCCACAGAAATCAGCAGGATGCATTTTACCTCTGCACACCTGAACTCAGCTTGCCTCTACAGACCTGCAACCCTGCTGAGCTGCAGCCTGTAACCCCCAAGGCTCCAGTGCCCTCCCTTCCATACACATATACCAAGAAAAACAGGAAAATATTTCCATCCAGCAGAAACTAGATCAAAAAGTACTGCAGTTCTTAATTATTTAGATACTAAATGGTCCCTCTTTAATAGAAATATATTAAGTAATTTGCAAGCACTGTACAAACATTATCCAAAACCACGTAACTAGGGAAGACAAGGAGTTTTGTAATTGGATATTGTTATTTTATCAAAAAGAACAATGGGGTTTGACTGTCTTTCTTGCAGAAAAGGAAAACGTACAGTGTAATATTTTTAGGGGCTGCCTTTTCACCTTTTATAAAAGCAAATGATAAAAAGCTCACAAAGACATGCAGATTTTAAGGAGGAGCACTCTGCTGCAAACTTGGGCAGAAAATAATTGACAAAGCAGTTTTTCTAGCTGTAAAAACCCATTGAGAGGAACAATGGATTTCACTCTCCCTTTTGCTTCAGAATTAAGTGGAGACCATTTTGGAGGAAAGCTGTCCTCTGACACAATCCCCACCACCCCTACAGCCCCCACACGCTGCTGGAGGGGGGCCTGGAAGGTTCTCCCTCTCCCGGCGCAGGATCCAGCCCGGGGCTGAGCTGCACGTGCCATCTTGCTTAGATGAAAAGATCACTGCTTCACTGGCAGAGCAAAATGGATCACTACAGAATTTAATTTGGGAGAGTATACAGCAATTAAATGCTAAAATAGACAAGCTACAGGGAGCTCTCTCAACTGGAGAGAGTAAATTAGAAACTATGTCAGTTAAAATAATTTAGACAGGCAGATGGGAGATTTGGAGGACCGAATGAAGGCAGCACGACCTCGGCTGAAAACTTGTCTAAAAGCAAATAATGGTTCAAGGTATCCAGAACATTATTAGGAACTATGATGCATTTGAATGGAGAATTTAATGTTTAAAAAATTCTGCACATACCAGAAAGGTTGGAGCCCTAAACATGAGGGTTGGGAAAGAAACAAAACACTTTCAAAAGTTGAAGCAGCTACACTTATTTACAGAAATATATATAAATATAAATACACCCTCCGTCCTTGTCAGAACCGAAGCCCTTGTTTCAAACCATTTAGCATACTGGTCATATCTCAGGTTTAGGCTAAAAGGCTACTTCAAAAATGCCAATGTGATGGTTTTAATAGCACATCTATATTGATGAATCGTAATACTGGAAGCACCACACGTTGTTTCTTACTTAACACAGGCAGAGATGATAATTTTGGTAAGCAAAGAGAAAACACAACATGCTACTACAGCTACTGTCTTCTTATAGCCCCATGAGATTTCACTAGCACCCCAAGAGTCTGAGGTATGTAGTGAAAGGTTCTTTCTGACCAAAATCATACCTGTGGGTGTGCTCAACCAACCTACTGTGGGTAACAACAAACCATTCATCTTCACAGGTTAATCCTCTGCATTCACGGACTCTGGAAATCTCCAAGGATTAACATCAGATAGGAAGTTTAGAAAGTGAAATGATACCTCATACACTGAGGTAATTCATCTACACTATGCAAAATAACACCAAGAAAATTTGGAGGTCCTGTTTCTCCAGCAAAAAGCTTCTTAGACAACTACCAGACAGATGGCAAATTATGAGCATGGTTAAAATTTTAGTGGGGCAATTTATTAATAGACCATGTATATGAGACAGGTATCCCCTTCTAAAGTAGGCTTGCTGTTTATGAAAGACAACAAAGAAAAATTTATAGGTGAGTTGGATAATTTTAATAAATAGCAGATAACTGCTGAACCCTGAAATACTGAACCTTGCAGAGGACATGGTAACTGCTTTATGTGTCCTTTTATATAACCTTAATTGCTTTCTCCTTTAGACTGTTTAATAATGTAGGAACAACTCCTGAACATTCTCCCACAGAAGGATAGAGGAGATTGATAACTGATTTGAGAAACATTTGTTTTAGTATTTGTAGCTTTTTTGCTCTTTCAGATCATTTTCTCTAGAGATGCTGTGCAAGTTTCTCTTCTTCTATAATGACAGGTTTAAATTTACCGTTAGATGCCTTTGATCACCTGCTAAACTCAGTCGGTCCTTATGTTTTATGCAAACACTATTGTAGCTTTGTGAAGTACGTGAATTTTTGCTTGTGTTTGCAGAGCTACAGCTTGTGCTGTAGCACTCAGGAACCATGGAATGCCTGACTATCCTGCTTCCCTTAGCAGCAAAAGAAAAAGCACATCCTTTCCTGGAAAGTCTAGATCCCAACGTGCTGAGCTCATGAACACCCTAATAGTTCTGCTTCCCTTTCACAGCCATTCACACTCTCCTGCTGGGATCACTACCTGGTAGGGACTGTCTGTTCCTTTCCTGTCCCCAAACGCTTCAGCAGTCAGTTGTGTGACCATCTCCCCAGGCCTGTTAAGGTTCAGGGTACAGCTGTGTGCAAGTCTGTGTGTGCTACAACATAGTAACCATTAGTAAACAAAAGCTTTTGAGATTAAATAATTTTTAGGTAACAAAGGCTATATAAGAGTAACTCCTTCTGTAACTCCCGTACAGAATTTTTATTTTGCCAGGGATCTGGGCCACAAGCTCATGGAAGCTCAGCTGAAGCTGGCAGAGAGACTTGTTATTACCAACTGGCTGTTTACATCCTCAAACCTTTCCTCTCAAAGGAGCAGATTTAAAGAAGTCTGGGCTTGAGCTACTGCTGACACATGGCAGGTGAGGCAGGCTGTTGGGAAAAGCACTGCATGCAGGGCTGGCAGTTTGGCAGCAAATAACAGTCCTTCATTTCCTGTGAGCTGTGTGTGCTGGGCTGGATCCCTCACAGTGTGCCGCCTGCCTCCGAGAGCAGCTCCCATGCTCTGCTTCAGCTGAGGTACTTCCACACAGCATTCCCCCTGGCCTGGGCTCATTTTTCTCCCTGATTTTGAAGGGTTTGTTGTATAACTGTATGGTATTTCTGTAGTTAGCCTCAAAACAAAGTAGAAATGCAGATAATTTACCTAATGTTGGAGAAGAAGAAATAGCAGATGATAAAGGTAGTTCCTAAGCTTTCAACTGAAACTGGAGTAAGAAACACTTTATATATGTGACCTCCTCTTTCCAGGGGGAGGACAGAGGAGCTGACTTGATAACCATGACTTTATTTACTGCTCAGCAGCTCGTAACTCCACATTTTTTCATGTATTGCCTAAAGGGACTCACTCTGGTTTTTGTTTTAAAATACTAGGCAATACTTGTCATAATTCTATGTTAAAGCTCACCTACCAGTGTCTGGCACTTCAGATCTACTTTGCCTGACAGGAAGCCTCCATTTTTATAATCCACTCTACTGTTCACCTGCTGTATGCAGAAGTATCCCATGAATGGTGTACTGGACCTTCAAATAGCTACACAAAGATGTCCAGTTAGTGTCCCCTAACAGAAGACAGTCTTTAGAGAAAAAACAAATGTGGGGTTTTTTTGTTAAAGAGGATAAACTAGTTACTTATTTATTGTTGGTTTCAGATGTGAAAAGCCCTTCTGTTGTTTCGAGTTTCTTTTCTCTTTCCATTCTAGCCTCTAAATTTTCTTACTCTGTCTTGGTGTCTCTTCAAGACAAATATCCAGACTCTTCGACGTTAAAAAGGTGGATTTGAAATAATACCTCAAGCTCAGCGGTGAATATTTAATCTGAGTTCAATATAATACTGAGACTAGCTGTTGAAAGATCCATAGTTCTGTAGATCAGGCCATGTCTACTTACAAGCCTTGTCCTGAGGAAACAAATGCCATGCAGGAAGACACACATGATACAGACCCCAGAATTAACTCTTGATTGTTTAAACAAACTTGCAAATGTAAACACATTATTCAGCTTCTTTGTAATCTCCAACAAGGAAGCAAGTTTGAGGTAAAACTCACTGAAGAAGAAACAAAGTGAAAAGATTAACTGATCCAACAACCTTACATACTTTCATTCTTCTTTCGAGAGAAAGATTAATTATTTAGCATAGATAAAACCTGTTAAAATGGGATTTGTAAAATACCAGTGTGTCATCAACCAGTTGTTATTATCTGAGCATAACTTCCTAGAGTGAAGGCACAACCTTAAACGACAAAATTTGCAAGGCTACGACAGAGAAAACCTTGTAACAGTGTCAAGGGAACATATTATGACTCTTATGTTATATTGTTTCTGTACTGAAAGTTGGACCTTAACTGCAAAAGCCCAGAACAAATGGCTGAATGGTCTATAATGCCTGATGTGCTGAACAGCGATGCTCACACTCCAAACATTCTCCTTGGCAGACCAGAGTCTCCAGGTCAAATTATTGATCACACTGGAAATATCTTATGTTTAAGCTAAAAGGTCACTTCAAAAAAGACAGCATGATGTTATTCAAAGTGAACATCTCAGTAATATTATTGGAGCATTATTAAATTCATGACCGTGCTTTTTTTTTTTCTCTTGCTCGCAGCTTCACTTTAGGCATGAGCCAAAACCACCAAAACACGTAACAAGAGGATACAACGCAGTTGGAGAAATCCCTCAAACTACAGAGAAATTACTGGACCTGCTGGTGCTGTTCCCTCTCCCTGTATTTCCCACTGCCACCAAGGGGACACACTGAAAGGCCACCACTATTCTCAGCCTTGTGGCTGTGACACCAATCACAACATTCACTCTGGGAGAGTTGGCTTTCCAAGAAAGTGTCTTCACACCAACAGGCAGTTCTCTTGCCCGTGCAACTTCATTACTATTTCTTCTATCCAAACCTGCAGCTCACTATCAGGGGCAAACCCCCAGTTTTGAGACCACTTCAATACGCAAGTCTCCTCCCAGCTGTTGGAGCAGTGTGGTTGGCAGGTGAGGACTCCTGTGTGCAGCACACTCCTCTACAAAGCAAAGGAAGGAGGAAAAATATGGGATCTGTGGATGTCACCAATGTCATACCACTGACAGGTGGTTTGAGTCTGACGTATGTGGGAAGGAGCAGGGGGCAAAGGGTGGGTACATAACCAGGGTAAAGGGAGGCAGCTGAAAATTCAGATCTGTGTGCAGCTAGAACAGGGGCATGCTCACACATGTCAGACATCTCAGCTGTCACACCCTGTGCACACAACAGCGAGAATGGTGTATGGTGCAGGTGTAGTTATTTATTTTTATGTAAATATATATATAAACAACATGATATACATTTTAACAGCAAGGATAAACATAAAGCGTTCCAAAATGTGTTTCTGCAATAAACATAAAACCTCAAGTTTTTAAAAGCCCATCCATCGCTCCAAATTTGTTTAAATCAGGCAAATAGCTAAATGGATTTCTTCTAACTTTGTACTTAAAGTAAAATTCACCTCAAGGCTGACAAGCATAAAAAATTTCAGTCAAATGGATGATTTTTTTTTTTTGTTAAAGCTGCAATAGCCTGAAAACAGGGGCTTGTAATGAAGCTGCCCCATCAACCATAACCACACTGTCACTAGAGCAACACAATCATACTGCCTGTGCAAAGAAGCAATGCATTTAACATTTTCTTCACTGTGTATTATCTATTAGCTGAGTTTGTCAGAGAGATATGTGGCAGTTCCTTGCAATACTTATGAATATATGCCAAGGCATACAAGAATCAATCTATGTCTGCTTCAGCACAGGTTATATTATATTATATTTTAGCAAACAACTTAAAAATCTGCCCTTCTTTTATCTGAGGTTTCTGTTAAATGCTGTAACTATCAAGAAATAGAAATAGTTCCAGGCAAACATCTCAGATCTTCCCATTGCTATTCTCTATTACTAATGCACATTACATGTTCAATTCTCCCTTGCTGCTTCTATGAAAAAAGGTCTTGTCAAAAACAGATTTCATTTTTTCTGTGTATGCACAAATTAGTTATGGATGATTAACAAAGCATTCATTCTTTTATTTGCTTTGGCTGAGACTTGATCTGTGTTACATTCATGTGAGGGAAGCACTCAATTTTACGTTGATTAAATATGAAACACTGCACTGTTGATAAAAAGAGTTGTATTCAGGGCTGCATATTATACTGACAAAAGATGCATGTTCTTGGGCTAATAGTTTCTTAAACAAGTTTTTCCAGATTTTTAATTGCAAAAAACTTGATACAGCTCTTTTTTTCCTTCTCAACAAGTACTGGGCAGTGAGAGCTTTATGTCCCAAAGCAATCCGGTGCAGTCTTAACAAACAACAATAATTATTGCATATTGAATATATAAAAAGGAATTTTCAAATTCTGCTCCACAATTTGATTTCTTTAAGCATTACTTGCATTACAAAACTTTTACCAAAAAAAGACTGCAAAATTAAGTAGGGGAGACAACAAATCATTACTACAAAATTTGTCTTCTATTACATGAAAAAATGCAACGAAAATACAGAGGTATTTGAGAAGTCTTATGGAAACCTGTAGCCATTTGTCACTGAGAACTTAGCCCTGATCTGCTGTTACTGCCTCCAGCTATCACAGGATAACGTGTGTAAATGCTCATCTCTAAGGCCCATAGATCCCCCATGTCCATTAAACACAGTGATATAGAGACACCAAAGATGCACTTCGGTTAAGGAAGGTATTTAGGTGCAAGCCTAACTTCAAGCACACGATCTACTTGTAATTAAATCAAGTTAAAGAAAGCCATATGATTAAGCACCTTGTTAAATTTGGGAACAAATTACTAGCCCTTATAAACCAGGAGATTCTATCTCGGGGTTTACAGCACATGAAAACAAACCCATGCATACAGACACATGCACGTGTGCAGAGCATTGTGCAAACTTTTGCAAGAGGGGATTTATTTTTAGTGTAACTATACAGAGTAAGTGCAGCTTTTACTCAGGTTAGGAGGAGGTCTGGCCACACTTTTGTTCTTTTCTAAACTTCTAATAATAATCCGTGGTTTTATAAAACATTTCCTAATGTCCCTATGTCATAAGTTTATTCAGTATCTTTCTTAAACATCACCAAGATGAAAGCATGAACTTAGAATTTTCATTTCACTGCCAAGGAGAGAGAGTCCTACCATAATAGGAGGATAGAAACAGGTCAGAGCAAGGGAAACTTGATGCAAGTTGGGTTTAGAAAGGATGGCTAGTTCTCCACATACAAGAAGGTGATTTCTTGGGGTTTCCCTGAAATTCCACAGCGTTGGATGAGAGGACAGCAGGAGAGGAGAGATGGAAATCTTGTTTTGATCAAAAAGGGTCAGCAAAGGCAACCAGGCCCATCTAGAGCAGCTGTGCTGCAGCACAAGGTGTGAGCTCCTGCAGGGCATGAAAAGGATGAGGGGTCCCAGACACAACCCCTCTCCTCAGCACCCTCATCCAGGGCAGAGGCACAACATAACAACTCCTACCTGACTGCAGCCCATCAGACACAGAGTCTGTCTCCTAACTCATCTCCTACCTGCATCCCACTTTTCCAGCCATATGCTTCTGCCTTGCAGCAGCCCTGGCACTTCACTGGCTCTTCTTTCACAGCCCGGTTCCTCTCACTAAACCAGAAGAAAACTCACCCAGAAAAAAACCCCCACAGTGTTTCAGTGGGGTCAGACAACTGAGCTCTCCAAAGGCCAGGGGAGCACCAGCATGGAAGGGGCTGCTGCACATAAAGTGGGGAGCAGAGAGGATGGAGAAAGAAACCACCTGCTTTGACAGCAGTGCATTGAGAGCAGTTCAGTCATCACATGTGGTTGCATTTTCATGCACTATTTCATGGAGATTTACTCTTCCTGTTCCAGCCTGTGTGAATTCAGCTCCCCAGCCTTGCAGACGGGGGATGGTTGGAGTGAAACAAAGATTTATTTTTTTTAAGGATCTCCAAAAAGACTTTTTTTTCTTTGCTTCAGGTCACATAAGAACATAAAAAAGGACAAAGCAATAAATGCTCGCATGCACTTTCTTGTCTTTATTTCCACTCTCTGGAATGAGGCCAGAGACATCTAAGTAGTGCACTCTGTTCTCTTCCACTCCCTCCCAGAAATTATGGACTCTCCTTTGCAGCCAATTTCCTCCTCCTTCTCTGTCTGGGCCCAAGCTTCAGCTACTACAAAACAATGTTCCCCTGTTCCTCTCCAGGTCCCATTCTCTGTGCATCTACCCCAGGCTGTCTGAGGCCTCCCAGATCTTTAAGGCTTTACGTTCACAAATCCAGGAAGAAAACCTGTTCTTTCTGCTCTGATTCTGGGAAAATTCCACTCTCTCCCCACTTTGCATATGAACTCAGCTGCACTCATTTTCTTCAGGTTCAGCCACTCCACGGTCCTAAGGGGCTGCCACTCCTGAGGGTATTAATACATTAGCAGCTCTGCTCAAACGTACCTGACACAACCGTAGGGCTGGCTTGGAAAACACAGACATCCTTCACGGCACAGACTCTCCCTAGTCTAAGCCTGAAACTTGAAATTGGGCATTGGCAAGTCAAACAGCAAGTATGTCCCATATTATACCACTGCCCATTTTTTTTAAATATCTAAATATATTATTAGACTTGCACAGTTTGTAACTCATAAAAATAAGTGGTATAAAGGAAATATCAGTTTCAAATAATCAGTTTTTACACATTCTTTTAAAAGATGTTATTCTCCACATTCCAGTTACATCAGGAACATTCCTGCAGTGTTACAGGCACAAGTACTTTCAGCATTTCTAAAGCTCCCCTAGAAACAAGTTCACATGTGTACAAAAGGCAAAGATGTTGATAATGGTTTATTTATTAATGTATCATGTTGTCATCTAAAAGAAATACAAGAATAAATTAATAAATACAGAGTACCTTGAATGGAAATAATTTCCTCTCTACTTCTTGGATGTGAAGTTAACCTTACTTATGGATTTGAAAAAAATCTCAATGTTAATTAACTTAATATTTGATCCATTCATACTTAAAAATATTCCATAATAAAAGCAAATTAAAAAAAGAAAACAAAACCAAAACCAAAAAACTCAAAACATAAGCAGGCTTAATCTAGTAATTATTGCTACATAAAAGCACTTAACGAGACATCTGCATTAATCAATTATTAGAAAGTAGTGCTTCAGTCCCAGACAGTTAGCAATAGCACTCATATAATATTACAGGGAGCCTGATGCTTTGGCAAAAACTAGAGCAGGAAAAAATGAAACTAAAAGGCATATTGTACATGTGACCTACAGGACTGGGATTATTACCTCTAAGCTTATTAAGAGTAAAAGCTGTCAGTCGGACCACCCCACAACCAGGGAGGAAAACTGAGATTACTCAGCAGCAAAAGGCATAAAAAGGAGACGTGTATTCTCGGAATGGACGGAGGCAGAGAGTGAACCACAGCCCTGCTTCAGCTATCTGAGCAGTAATTGGCTCACAGGAGTGACTGCCACGTTAAGGCATTATCATTATCTAGCTCACATAACTGGAAATTCACGCTCTGTTCTTTAAATTGGCTTAACCAGCAGCATCTGCAGCACTTTAATTAATTACAGCAATTGGCGTACCTTAAAAGTAGATGCACAGATCTGAAATGATAATGCTCTGTGAGTAATAATTGTAAACTAGCATTAAACCAGACCTATCCTAAATAAAAACCAGGATATACTGTTGGGCTTCAACAGTTGCACAGAAAACACACTTCAACCTAGTAATTATTATTGTCTGCCCAGGTTCACCAACAGATACTACAATTCTACGTGACACTTTACATCCAATTAGCTCAGGAATGCAGAAGCTCACAACATGTACAACAGAAATCTGTTTGATGCTATCCGGTCAAAATTTGCTCAGGCACTTAAACTTGGATTCCTTCAAAAGATAAACTTGAAGTTAAATTCCTAGAAGAGACTGATTGCCACTATTTATTTTTAGTACACTCCTTATAAAGAAATATAGAAACTAGATATCACAGTAAGCTCAGAAGGAACTTCTATTGACAGCCATTAGCTTTGCTTCAGTAAAAAAATCCACAGGCACTGTACATAAATGTGGATTCCCCCCCCCGATATCTGCAGCTCTAAAATACAGAAGAATTACTCAGAAAAAAATTGGAGACAAGAAGTTAAAGAACTCTTTTGTTCCTTTTATGTACAATTTGAAATCTTGACTTAGAAGAAAATAATTTTTTCAAGCCTAACAGTGAAATCCATGTACACATCCCAGACAAATCTAAAGGCTGTTCTGTAACAGACAACTTCATAGCATTTCCAGCCAGAACACAAAACAACACTATCAAGATTTGCTGTGACTTGCTTCTGTACAATTTCTGGTTTAAAGACAGATTTTATGTTTAATCAGCACCATGTTGAAAAATGGAACATGCAAATCTTAATTAGGCATCTTGTATGTATATCTCGTTTAAACAAACATTTAAATAGCTCAGTGTTCCTAAGTTAATCAAATCAGATCCTCAAATTCCTACAGAATGTAGGGGTCAAAATACCAGGTAAAAAGGCCATTACCAAACCAAATTTGAACTCCTCATTTATCAAACACAGGTTTTATCTTTCATAGCCATGTGAAAGAATTAAGCATAACTTTCTTGATTCTAGTAGACGTACCATTTAGAACATACTTTTAAGCCAAAAAAACCCAACACCATCGACTCAACTAAAGGATGACTGATTTTAAGTTGCAAAAACTTTAACCACCTAATAAAAATAGATGCTACAGCACAAAATACACCCTTGTGCAATGTTGTCCCATACCCATTTCTGAAAGCATGCCTGGTCTCCTTGTAACTCACAGAACTAACACAGAGGCAGAACATCAGCAAGGCAGTGAGTACAAGCCTGAACAGCTAAAATACCAGGGCTGGTGCAGCAGCAAAAACCAGAAAACAGCAACCTGATGTAGCAACTCACACCACAGAGGTAGTCAGAGGAGAAAAATACCTTTTCTAAAGCAGAACAACTCCGGTGACTGTGCTTACATACTCTGTGCCCAGGGTGTTTGGGCTGTGCAGACAGCGGCGAAGCTTCACTGGTATGTGTGATTTTGAGACATGAATATCTGTGCTCAGAAATACTCTGATAACATGTTTATCTTGGGTGCACAGAAAACAACTGCATGCACAAATAAACAGCTACACTCAATGTAATCACACTCATCTCCTGAGCATCCACTTACAAATACTAATCTAGAAACTATATCTGCCACTTAAGCACCAGCCTCTGAGGAAAAATGGCCACAGTGCAGGAAAACTAAAAAATAAAATAATAATTCTTATCTAAGACTGATACTTATTCCACACAGTCACCCATTGCTGGTGGAGAGGGATCACAAGTGCACAATACAAGTTATTTGTTGACTAAATATCATCACGAAATGCTAGGATATAAAGGTTGGAAGGATTAACACAAAAGGTCCCACTCCAAGACAAATGTCTCCTTCATAGTTCAGTTCACAGCCATCACGAGTGCTCAGTCAGGCCTGTGATCCCAACACGCTGGGTATATACCTGCTAACCAAACACACCAAAGACTTGGAAAACCTCTTGTTGATACTGGCATGTTTTGTAGAGGAAATTTTAATTACCACCACGCTGAAAGAGACTTTTTAAACATGGGAAGATCCCAAATAGTTTCTGCTTCAAATCTCAGCACTTTCTGAAACAACTTTACAGAGGAATTACAAATTTGACAGGCTGGCACGGTTAACACTCCGCTTCCTCCCTTCTCCTCCTTCAGTCTCTCACCTCTTCCAAGCAAAAAATGCAAGACGTGCAACAGGCCCTCCCCCTGCCCCTCCCAGTTTTTAAGCTTTTTGTGAAAGTCTAACACAATTTAATTGCACATTTATATAGAGGACACTTTTCAAAATAAATGCAGAGAAATGAATTAATTAGCATGCACTAAAACATGTTGGGGTTTGCTGTACCAATAAAATCACTTGGTAATTTTCAAACAAACCAGGGGAAAAAAACCTGCAGTTCCTATTTCTAAATATATATTTGGATTTAAACATTCTTCTCTAATAATTATTCTGTTTCACACAGCCTTACATTTCAGAAATTATCTGGACTGTGCTTATCTTCTTTTACTTTCAGTAACAGACTACAGTAAGAAAAACTATGATTTCTAAAGGAGAAAGGGCTGAATTTTAGTGCTGGATGGTAATTTTTCTACTCCCTCTACTGGCATACTTTAAAAGCAAGGAAAGAAAAACCTGAAGGGCATTCTAGCTTGTAAAACATAATGAGAAAATATTTTTTGTAACCTCAAAATAATTGTTTGCACAACTTGGCAAAACATTAATCTCAAATCCTGGGGATTTTTAAGCCATCAACAAACTTTTGACAGATTTCTTCATTGTAAAAATTAACAAAGCACCTCAAAATAAACATCCTGGCCACTTTGTGTTAGAATTACTATCAAGTAGTCCCATCAGCTGTCACTGCTCTGTTCAAAACAAGTCACTTCCTCAAATACACTATATAGCCAGTAAAAGCCCCAAAGAGCAATCTATGGAATAGAAATCTATATGATTACCACAAGTCTACAGAAATAAGCAAAAACATCCTAAGCTTAATGAGTTGCTACTTAAACATTAGACAGCACTCTGTGAACCATTTTATATTAAAATTGGATAGTTCTAAACATCACACATACAAGAAGTATTGTTTGACACAGTGCCATTTTGATGATAAATTGCAATCTACAGCTCAAATAATTCCAGCCAGGGATTAACATTTCAGAGGCTGAGCCAGAGATTATGTGTGTGGATCTTGAATTTCATCATCTCCCTTCGGCACAATACCTCATTCTTCCTTTTTTCATCTATTCTCTCATGAAGGGTCAGGAAAGCTTAGCCTTGCTGTTTCATTCATTTCATCTCTACATTAACCAGATACCTTGCAGTCTTTAGTTCTTACGTGTTATTCCATTACAAATACTACAGCCACACTGCACTGTGCTACGGCTAATGAGGCATGTACCAAATCAAAGGCTGCCATCAAGTGGTCGTAGCACACTGCCAGCACCGTGCAAAGCTACTGTTCTGCAAGGGGTTTCACCAGGACACACTATACGGGGTGGATCAAACTCTGTCATGATTTAAAGCTTTTGGGGAAATTCAGATGCTAAGAGATGGTGGTCATTTCCTTCCTTTTAAATCCTAAGGTCCAGCCCAATTGCCAGCACTATCACGCCAAAGACGTTCCTGTTTCTCACCATTCTGGGTCAACGGGCTCCAGAATTGTTTCTGCCATCGTGCACCAGAGGACACGTGGAGAACAGCCTTAATAACCACTCAAAAACCTCCCAGCTAGCAATGGTACAAGAAGGGTGATACAGGGAGCGTAGAATAATTACAATTTCTTGTGCCACCGTACCCAGTTTCCAATCAAACTCAGTTGAAGATTACTTGTTAATCCATATTCCTACTGAACTTGAAGAAAATGTGAGAGCTCTTCCCTGCAGTGATAGTGTGGAGTATCTTCAGCATTACTCAGCAATCTGAAGCAAGAACGACCTGATGGATCGTTCTTCAGCACAAATGTTCAATCGGACCCACACAACTGGCCTTTTCATGTGGATAGTTTATCGCCATCCACAGCCCGTTACTCCAACTCAGCTTTGCCTGGCAGGTAAAGAACAGCCAACCAAAACCAAACTAAACCACACTTCCAAAGAACCACACAGATTCACAGAATGGGTAAGGCTGGAAGGAACCATAGTGTGGACATCTAGTCCAACCTCTCTGCTCAAGCAGGGTCCCCTAGAGCATGTTACTCAGAACTGAATCCAGATGGCTTTTGAATATCTCAAGTGAGGGAGACTTCAGGTCTCTAGGCAATCTTTCTAGAGGTCAGTCACTGTCACAGTAAAGCTTTTCTTCCCCATGTTCAAGTAGGGCTTCCTTTGTTCCAGTTTCTGCCTGTTGCCTCTCATCCTATTGCTCAGCTCCATCCTCTTGACACCCTCCTTCAGATACTGATAGACATCGACAGGAACCCCTCACAGTCTGCTCCAGGTTAAACAGGTCAGCTCCTGCAGCCTTATCTCATAACTGAGGTGCTCCAGTCCCCTCATCATCTCCACAGCCCTCCACTGGATTCACTCCAGGAGCTCCGTGTCTCTCTTGTACAGAAGAGACCAGAACTGGACCCAGCACTACAGGTGAGGCCTCTCCAGGACTGCAGAGAAGGACAGAATTACCTCCCTCGACTTCCTTCTTTTCTCCACCTCCCTTTCACTTTCCAGTGCACCGAGACAGATGTTTTCCAATGAAAAAGAATGGTGTCTCTCTAAAAATTGTGGTGATTTTGCTACTATAGGAAAAAAGTTTTGCACATGCCATGGGATACAGAAAAGTTTTGCATAGTATGGATGAGACTGAAGCTTACCCAGTTGTGTCTCACCAGATTATGGCCATCCACACTATGACTTCCAGAAACTCAGCTATCACTTAAAATAACATCTTGCATCTTGCACTTGCAAAAAAATTTGATTTGAATGTAATTGATGAAGACAGACACAATTCTCTCCATTTCTGAAAGGGTTTGGCTCCAAAGCCAACCAGCCAAACAAGCTGAACAGCCATGACCACACCAGCATATCCACTGACTTTTTAAGGACATAACTTCAATCATACTTTTCCTATGGTAGTGACAAAGAAATGTCCATGCTCAAGAAATGCTCAAGGCAAATGAGGTCCTTATTCTTCTGAGACAAGGAGATCATTCTATACCACTGTTATTATCTCAACCTGTGATCTTTACCTTTCGTGTCTCCAATCTTCTCTCCATCCTCTCCTTGGGGGTAGAGAGGGGAGCACATGGTTTGGAGAGTCTCAGTGGGAGCACTAGACTGGGGAGCACCATTTCTAAATGATGACAACCCTTCACAGAAAACCTGCACACAAACTTCCAAAGACTGAACTGGGAGGTGGGCACGGGGGGAATAAAATGAGAAAATTACCAAGAATCAAACTGATGCTAAGCTACTTCCCAAAGTATTTCACAACAGGAGCAAGAGAAATTAAGAAATTAAAGGTAGAAAGAGCTTGGTTTCATGAAGCAGCAGAGGGTTGCTTCATCCAAAGGGGAGACTGCAGAGAAGGATGCAGGTAGTGATGGAATAGGCTGCACTGAAGCCCAGGTGAAACATCCAAATTGTTCTACAGATCTTGAATATTCTTTAAGATAATACCCTTCCTTAATAGTGTCCATACTAGTTATTTAGGCAGTCTATTTATTTAATACCTCAAATCTTTCCTAATAAATGACATTCTTTGGTTATACTGTGTCATTAAAATTATGTAATATGAATTAAAACTAATTATGAGGAGCATTTATACAGATGATTCATGGAACAACAAGCACATAAACTTTATACTGATTCTTTACTGACAGATTTTTAGGGTTATTTTGTCCTTTCCTTGACAAATACATAGATTAAATCCTCCCAAACTCATCACACTCCTTCCTGTGGCTGCTCCTGGAAGCAAGTACCCGATGCCTCTGTCACTGGGGCTTTGGGCACTTGTTGGAGCTACTTCTGCAAGAGTATTTCCCTTGCTCTTATACCACTGGCCCAGCTACAGCTCATTCCCTCTGTTCCTGTTCTCCCTTCTGCCCGAAGTACCTGACCATACAGCCTCCCTTGGTTTCACCCTGCCATGCCATTGCCATTAGCCATGTCTTGCACCTTGGACTTTTCATTTTCAGGGAAAGATATACTGAAGAAAAGCAAATACCAGAATAGCAGCACTGGGGGAAAAACCCAAATCAAAACAAAACCCAGCAACCTGGGGGTGGGGAAGAGAGGTGAAAAAGTATAAGGTTTTGTCAGAGACAGATTTTGATGGCTCTTGATTTCTGTGTTCTTTTTGAACTTCTTTTCCCAATTTATTTAGCACTCAAACGTGGAAAGCACTATCAAATCTCTCATTCCAAATAACTCCTCACTCTTCATCGGGGAAAAAAAAAAGTAATTAATTTACATTTCAGGGACCTACTTTACTGATAAATTAAGAGAGACAATTCTTCACATAATTTTCAACATCACTTCTGACTTGGTAAATATTGCATGTGTTCTTTGACTTTTTTGGGGCAGTGCCTTCCTGTTACAAGGGGCTGTTTCACGGAGATGTGCTTTAGGGAGCAAATATTTAGACAGTTTCTTTAATCTTATCCTTTGCTGAGCAAAATACTCTTACAGTATAAATCATAAAAACTATATAAAAAACCCTGAGTCTTTAAAGGAAATCTCTGAAAACTAGTAAGTGTATTTATTTTTAGCAAGCAAAGTCCTCAGAGTCAGACATAGCAGTTTCCTATCTCAGGTTGTGTTGCACATGGTATTAAAACAAACTTAGAGAACCTGGCGTCCATCCTGCTCAGCCTGCCATTCTGCCACGCTGCCAGGAAGGACAGGTCGGTTTGTTCTCAGTTCTGGTCTACAGAAAACACACCAGAAACAGAAATACTATTTAACAAGTAACTTAACACACAACTGTATCACCTTCAGGCTTTAAATGAATGATGTTTGGTATATATATATATATATATATATATATATATATATATATATATATATATATATATATATAAATTTTCAGGCCACTGGAAAATGCAAGAAACAATGCTGAAGTATAGTGTGGTGGTTTAGGAATGGTACTTGCCAGTTTAGTGCTCCCACTGAGACTCTCCAAACCAATGAGTTGCCTGTTCACTCCCCCTCTCTTTCCTCCTGGAGAGGATGGAGAGGGGAATTGGAGGCACAAAAGATAAAGATCACGGGTTGAGATAAGAAAAATTTACTGGAAACAGCAATGAGATAAGGAAACCAACAGAAACAGCAACAACAATAATGGAAGAGGGCACAAGAAATGAACTATTCACACCTAAAGCCCCCGACAGGGCAGGAACAGGACATACAGCCCACTATGCTCAGAACAGCAACCTTTGAGTTCAGGGATGCAACTCTGTATGGGTTACAAATTGGGCAGAAATCCAGTTTCATCTTATATTTATGCTAGTACATGGAAACAGAGAAAATACTGAACAGTTACAAAATGTCCTTTATGGCACTTTTCAATACCATTTTATTCAGGCAGTCTTTCCAGCCAAGATTCAGGATGCCACCACACCTAAGCTAAAACAGAAAGAGCTCATTTCTGCTGCCTGTCAAGGTCCAAGAAGCAATGTGGCCCATACATATAAAATGCAAAACAACGAGAAAGGAGAAACTTCACACAAAAAACACATTATGACCGTGCATCAATTCAGAATGAAGAATATGCTGGGAGGGAAATGAATGAAATGGCATCAATTAAGTTATGGAGGTCAATTAATTTCTATTACATTAGACTCTATTAAGACAGCTAACAACCAAAGATAAGAGACTGAAGGCAATAACACTCAGTGCTATTACACTGTCAGATGGTTTTCCTAATAACAAGGGTTTTAAGGAGGCCAGAACTCTTTATTTTCCTGTCAGCTGGCTACAGTTCTGCTGGTGGCCACTATTTTTAAATAATATGCTCTCAGTTAAATGACAACTGCTTGCATGTACAATCCTATCCAGTTGCTTAATGCAGAGCTACATTTTACACAATAATGGGTATTTTAATTCTTTTTTTGACACATATTTCCATACCTTGAGCACATGCAATTGCAAGGTATTATCTCAAATCAACCAAAATATTCAATTTGACTCCCAGATTATCTGCCTTTGAAGGTGACTTATGTCAAAAATATTTTTCATTAAACGCATTGCCATTTTTTCCATTTTCTACTCGGAATATTTTGTACTACATGGCTGCAGCATATGCTGTTTTAACACCGTACAGCTACCAGGTCAAAAATGAGATTTATCCATCATAATGCTGCCCCAGACAGTGGTATTTTACATAATGATATTCTGAACCACATCGAGAACAAACACATCGCTGTGACTGTACGGAGATGTAAAAACACGCTCAGACACATAAAACCAGAAAAAAACATGGCAAGCTGAACAAGCTTAAAAGCAAATACTTTTCTATTAAAAGGCAAGTTGCCTGGCTCAGCTTATGCCTGGAGTATGATTAGAACCCCACTGTAAAACAATTACCAAGACACTCTTCTGTATTTGATGTCTGAAAGAGAAACGACCTCATGCAGACTCTGGTTCTTGCGTGCACTGGAAAGTGTATTTTACTGCTGATTTTCTATGAATAAACATATGCTAAGAGTGGCTGAAACACGCTGCTGGTTTTAAAACATGCCTAATGTAGTATTAGAGGTTTGTTTCCAAAGCTGTCTGCCTTGTTTATCAGCTTCCTCCCTCCAGCTGGCAAAGAACACCACCGATAGCGACTCCAATCAGTTGTCTCGCACAGTACACTCGGCATCAGGTGAAATGTTCTTCTAGCAGGAAATAACCTCCCATCAAAAAAACTAAGCAAAATGGTTCTAAGCAATTTAGAAAACAGTTGTACTTTACCACTGTGAATCAATAATAACCATATAAATTCGTTGTAAACGTTACAGTGCCTCACACCCAGGCTGCCGTGCCCAGTGCCCTTCTCTCTCCAGCTGCCACTTGCAACACTCTCCCATGTGACTGTAGCATAAAGATGAGAAAATGAGATGTCTCCTTCACCAGAAAATTTTAAGCTGAAATGTTATAAAATAGTTTTCAGAACTGCCATATCATCTGCCAAATTATATTTGATGTAGATCCACTTAGTGCAGCTATTAACACAACATCAGAAACAACACTATTTAAAGGACAGTTTGGGCACTGCATTTCATTTAGGAGATGAAGATCAAACAACAAAAGAAAATTTTGAAAAAAACACAATGGAGAGGAGTTAGATGGACTCACATTTCATGTTCATTCAAGATAAAAAAAGGTATTAAAAGTGTAAAAAGTTAATTAGATATTGGAAGTTATTTCAACAATTTCTCTAAAATTCTCATTTAAATAAGATTTTTGTCATCTCTTAGCTCTGCTTTAATAGATTATTATATATTAATGACAAAAAGGATTAATGGTGGTCCCAATTTCAGGTGATCTGGGCACAGCCTTGTTTTGGTTGGAAGGAAAATGACATTGCAGACATCAAGTAGCATGGCCTGAGTGAGCACCATCTGAAGCAACTACCAGGCTTTTCTTGGGGATATGGGGGGTGGCTGTGGGTCAAAACATCAATTAATTGACAGAGCTGTTCAGAAAAGCTTATGCAGTGCTTGCCCTCACAATGCCTACCTGAAACCAGGGCTGCTGGTGCCTCCACTGTGTGCTGGAACACATAGAGGGGAAAATACCCACAGTCATGCCTTGCCTGTGTAACACTTGCCCTAAATACACGTGGCAATTTACTTGTCCTATAGCATTTGGTGTAAAATTTCTCTGTCAGAACTCAAGTGTAACTTCCACTTCCTTTGTCTTCTGTACTTTTCAGAGAAGATGCCAAATCCAAGGGGGTTGTTTAAGTAAGGGACCCCATAGGGTCAGTCTGGGCAGACAAGAGACTCACCCACTCCCAGGCACATTTAAACTGAGTGATCTGCTCTGTGCACAAGCCTCTCTTCTGTTCCTTTCCCAAATCAGGATCCGCCCCTGATCATATTCCACTTTTAGTCAAAACTGCCCAGAAATGCCATCTTGGTGCACACAAGGAGCAACAATGCATTGCTGCAAGGCACAGGATCAGGCCTCAAAGGAAGATTTCCTACCCTGGCTCCTTTACAGCCAGAGCAACCAATCAAGATGACAATTTCTGCAAGTTTTGCTCCAAAAACCTAATCTCGGAGATTTCTCAACTAGAACAAAGTGCTAAATATTTAATGTAAGCAAAAACTGAAAGTAAAACAAGTTTTCTGATTCTCTATTACATTTAAGGCAGAGCAAGAGTGAGACAGCTGACAAAGCAGCATTTAATTCCTAGCTCTATCTAGTCCAGAATACTCGGCCTAATTTACACAGGCAGCCAGTCACAGTTCACATAATCACACGCAGCAGAATATGACAGGGGAATTAAAGGACCAGGAAAGCATGTCTGAACTGTGAGCTACTCTAAATATATTAAATGCAGACATTTAATTCAGAAAAAGGTTAACCTGGCCACTTCTTATTTTAAGCAAAAATTTATTTCAAGCAAAAATTACAAAATGAATGGATAGAGGGGTTTTTTAGTATTTTTTTCTTAAAACAAAGGAAATAGCCAATTTAAGCTTAAGCTCCCACATGCACTAGAAGAGATAGCCACGAATTTTTAATAAATTCTGGTATAGAAACTGAGCAGTAAATAAGGAATCATCCTATTCTTTTTCTCCAGGTTCTTTCAGCAAACGGCATCAGCAGGACTCAGAATTTTAATTCCCTACGTTATGCTGGTATTTGCTTCCCAACATTTATTTCCAGAAACAGGTGGGAAGATTAGACTCGGGCTTTCATTTGGACATAAAGCAAAACTTGCTCTTGCAGAGTTAGTGCTGCAGCAGTGCTGTAGTAAAAGCAATTTAACCACTCAGTAAAAAAAGTATGATTTTACAAAAATTCCGGGCTAATTACTGTTCCCACTCAAATGAGTTATTTCTCGAAAAGCTTCATCTGGAATACAACATATTCAGAGCTGTATCTAATGAAAACTTAACTTCTTGCTAATACCTCATTTTATTGTATCACATTTAAAATTGGTCTCCTTTAAGACCAGAATCAAATTATTTCTATATCCCACCCACCCGCTCTCTTTTTCCCATTGCTTTCACACTATTTATCACCTTTATTTGTGTTGTTGTGCCTAAAAATAATAGATAGGCATTTTAAGAGAGAAATAATCTCTCCAAACCTGTGAGTGACAAAACATGCTTCAGGGCATTCAAAATGAGAAATCATCATAAGCAACCATGATGCAGAATTTCGGGAGCGATAGGGGGAGGGGGGGACTGGGGGATGACAATCACAAAACAACACACTTGTACCAATAAAATGAAGCTGGATTATGTTAAATGTTCAGTAACATTTCCTAATGTTTCTTTCATTCAGAGGCTTTGCTGACATTTGAATGGAGGCCAGTTCAGAACTCTTTTTGGGTTGGGGTTCCTGAAGGGATGTAAGAGTGACAGACAGAAGGAAAAGTCAGATCCCATTTTTTCAGCTTAAACTTGTTGGTATTTATAACTCTTTGCTGTAGGCTAGCATGAACAGGAAACTCTAAACTCCTTTTTTCTCTCATTTCAGCAGTTCCATTGGACATATTATCCCAGAGAAACCACTTAGAATACCTTTATTGGTTAAGACATAAAAAAATTACTGGAAGCATAGTTATGTGTCACAGAAGGATATACATCTGAGATCTTATAAATCGTTGTTAACCTTGAAATGTTGGCGTGGGTTTTTTTCACCACATATTACCTTAATATTAAAAAAGGGACCATTAGAAAACTGTGGTCTAAAATGGCACAGAAACATTTTGGAAGACTCTCTAGAAAGGACAGAAGCAGTAGTGAGTTCAGTTTCCAAGATCTCAATCCAAGAATAGCCTGGAAATGCTGCCTGGAATGCTCCTCCAGGCAGGTGATGGTGTGCAGGCAGAGCTGGGTGTTGCTAGTCCCTGAAAGCAAAGGGCAGCAGGAGCAGAGCAGGACATTGAGCACTCCCTCACATAAGTGAGTCCATGGAAAGGGAATGCTAATGATCTGCTAATGCAAACATGGGAAATGAAATCCCATATGTAACCACGATCACATTACTGGGGTTGATTAGTCAGAGGCGAGAAGGAGGGAGCCTCCAGCCTCCAGCCACGTGGAAAGCAGAATCTGTTCTCCAAGGCTGTAATTGGTAAGACAAAAAGCAGCAGCCTGAAACTGTATCAACAAAGATCTGGGCCAGAACGATCCTCAACAAGCAGGACAATGGAGGACTGGAAGAGGCTGGCTGGCAATTCTACAGAGAGACCATCTTAAAAAAATTTTTAGAACAGTTTAGGCAAGTGTTTGTCTGGAATTACGCTGCCTTGAGGCAACGTTACAAGTCAGGTGAGGCTGCCTCCAGCCACGGCGTACATGAATCTATGAGCAAAGCTTCAAAAACAGGTGGGGCATTTTTCTCCATTCATCTGCCAAATTAGTAGGTCTGGGATTTCCTCTTTTGTTCTAAGTAAAGACCACATGTTAACAGGCCTGCCACACAAAAAGAGGAATACAGTCAGTATCAGGGACACAGCAATGATTGCCAGTGCCCCGATTCCACCAATGCTACTGGAGAGGGCTCGCTCACAACCCTGAGCCCTGTGAACAACCCATAGACAAAGGTGAAACACAGGCACAAGAGGGAAGATGGAGAAACCCACCATGAACATGGGAATCTATCAGTATGCCGTTTATGAGCTATTAGAGGTACAAACCTGGGCTCAAAAAAAATATTTTTGACAAAAAGCCGGAAAAGTTGTTTCATAGACCAAGTCTGAAAACATTCTATGAATCTTTCAGTTTCATTTAAGAATGTAGGAGGCAGCTGTCTACAAAGCTGTCAGTAAACAAGTAAACATCCTCCTCAGAGGATGTTATTATGTGCTTTGCCATGCTTTGACTTGTATTCCCAGTTATGAATTTCTTGCTATCCTACTTGCAACAGCCAACCTGAACATCCAATGTTAATATCGAAAAGAATATAAAAAATCCCAAGAGAATTCCAAGAACTGTCTTGTCAAGAAAAAGCAAATAATTAATTACACAGAGTGTGGTTAAAGAGATATGAAGTTAGAGACAAGAAAGTTATCAGTAAATATCCAAAGAATGCAGTTGTGAAGGAGATAAAGACATGGAAGAGGCTGATGGAAAATTTATATCAAGATTTATATAATAAGAAACTGCTCTATGATCCAACTATTTATGGATTAGGCATATAGTAGATGACAAAGTTCACTTACTAGAATAAAAACACAGAGTGACTCAGACAATAAAAATACAGTTAGAAAAAAAATCTTACAATAATCAAGGTCATGAAGTAATGTACATATAGCCCAAACAAGAAAACAGCCACAAAGAAAACCAAGTATCTTGTTTCATTTTAATTTACAACATAGTTATCTTGCACAAATCACCTCACCACTACTTAAAAAGCCCTCTGAAAGGGCAGAATAATCTTGTTTTGAATTTGGTAGCATCTGCCAGCAGAGGCATCAAACTGCAGCTGAATATCTCTTTTAGCTGATCTTTGCTCAGCCATACTAAAGCATTACAAAATTATTTTGAAGATTGACTTTTAACACTACTAATAGAAAAACCTCAGTATTTTTAGCAGAATTCAGGCAGCTTCACAATTAAAGCACATCCATAAGCTTTTTGGACTTCAGTATTTTGTGTTCTGAGTGCTTCTGACTAAGGTGGGAGGGAAACTCTGCAGCCTCTCAGGGCAGAGAACATCCTCAGACAGAAAGGAAAAGGTCCCGAAGGACTGTAAATGTCCCCTCGCTTAGGCCCGAAGTGAGTAAATGCTTACAATTTAGGGAGCGAGGACATAAACCTCCTGCCTCCCCGATTTCTAACAGGCTGGTGTTACATGCTCTGGGGATGTCAGCCAGATCATTTGTCACTTGCTCAAACCGATGAACATGTTTTCATCCACCACTAAGTGGAGCTGTTACTCTGGGAAAAGAGTTTCTCCGTATCTTCAGTGTTTAAAAAAAAAAAAAAAAAGAAAAAAAAAGAGGTGATGGAAAGCAACCAGTTTTATAGTTGCTTTAGCTCTCAATAATTTCTGCAGTAAAACTATTTACTAAATTTATTATTCTGAGAATACCATTTCTATATCCTCCAAAACCGAGGAATAAATATCTACCTACCGATAACTATTTGGCAGTTCTTGTGAGATGAACTAATAGCTGAGGTTGTAAAGAAGTTTGCACATAACAAAAGATTACTCCCTCACTGCTCAGCAAAGGCATGAGGCAGAAAGCAGGAACAGCACAGAGCAGATGCACTACTGCCACCTCTGTATGGAACAGGCTGACATGAAAAAAGCAACACATTAGAAAGCAGGACATGAAGTCAGCCCACACCCCCCATATAACCTTCTGAAACAAAAAAATCTGCTGCAACATCACAGGAAATCCAACTATACCCAGAGGGTTTGGCTGAGAAATACACTGACATTGTTTTATTCAGAGTTAGTTGTATAGTGACAATTGGGGATGGAGACTTCCCTGACTAAAATAAACTAAGTGAGAAGGAAAAGGAAACTCCAGGAAACAGTAACTAAACTGTGTTCTGTGTTCACAAGTCTCGTAAGTGAAAATAGAAACTTGACATTCAAAAACAAAAGTATAAATAAAGCACTTTGGTTTCAGCCCTTTCAAATGTTCACTTACTGGTGATTAGAATAAACTTTAGCTTTGGATCCAAAGCACTTCTGATATTGATAAGAAAAAAGCTTCTTTAGGTAAAAAAAGATAACATGCAAAATCCATTGCTTCCCCACACTTTAGTGCTATGTGGTACTACTATTACTTGGTATAAGAGCAACTTTTTTGTCTGTTTAAAGACAACATAAAAAGTAAATAATGTTACTGAGAAACAGTCCATAATGAAACAATATTAATGAGCAATAAACACTCTGTCTTGATACTACAATCCTTTAAAATGTGTTCCAAAAAGAAGTTTCCATTTCAAGAAAACTCCACGTAAAGCAGCTTCCCCTTTTCTCAGTCGAGGCAGCCCCAGAGCGGAAGCTGCTGCCCAACACAGAGAAGGGGAAGGAAAAAAGTACTTCATGAAGGACTTGCTCTATGCAATGTTAAGCATTGCTGTTTGGCAAAGTGTGTTGTTTGTACAGCCCTCAGGAGCTCAGCTCTCCCTGAAGTTCTGGGGGCTCCTGCCTTGGAGAAGTCAGAGATTCATAGGAGCCAGCTTTTGGGTTTTCACTCGGTGCACAAGCCGGTTTCCCCATGCCGCGGGCGGGATTGGGATCTCAGGGAGCACATCATGACTAATGCTTGTCACTACGTGACCAGGGCTAGTCCCACCTTTCCACCCTGCCTCAACCCATTCACCTATAAAATGCATGCAATGAACCTGTGCTCTCCACTAAAGAGAGGCACTCAAACCCAGGAAGGGTGCACTCCCACTGGGGATGTAGAGATGTCATAACCCAGCTCTGACTTGTTCACTCCCCTGCTCATACAAAAATAATGTGTCATAACCCACAAAACAGTGAGTCATAGCCCAGCTCTAATTTGTTTACTCCATTGCTCATGGCAAATAAATGCAAGGCAGGCTGATGCTTACAGGGAAGGAATTTAAGCATGCAGTATACTACTACCCCTCTCCTGTGTTTTAATTGTAACGTAACAATAGGTATTTTAACAAGCCTTCATTACTACAGAGCAAGGCTT
The DNA here is from genome assembly GCF_025592945.1 of Manacus candei. NCBI lineage: Eukaryota > Metazoa > Chordata > Aves > Passeriformes > Pipridae > Manacus > Manacus candei. The sequence goes on from NW_026138065.1 coordinate 32,899,135, forward strand.
TATTGTGGTTCAGCAGCTCAAATTTTACTGAAGCCTTTTTCAGCATTTGAACACCTTTTAATACTTTTAAAAGATTAAGTCTTATATGTATAAAAACCCCATAACAACATTCCAACTTACATTCTCTATGACAAACATCCATTCTTTGTCTTCAAACTCTTCAGCGTGGGGATCCTAGAAAAGCAAACCAGAGAACTTGAGTCTAAAAATAATCCAGGATGCAAGAAATTGCAACACAGCCAAGATTTTCATATACTCAGAAATATTTCTACCCACAGAAGACGACAGAGGGAAATATTTTAGCTAGGATGCAGGTTTTAATGGATATCAATAATATGATGAGCAAGTTGGGGTAAAACTGACAGTGAGGATTTAACAGAGGCTCCTACAGATAGAAACATGAGGTTGATGCTGATAAAGGCCTGTAATTCTATTTCATTTCCTCCAGTGGAAGGGAAAAAAAAAAAAAGATAAATCTCCCTTTAATTTTTAAGATCCACGTCCCAAATAAACACAACAAATCTATATCTCGCTGGTAACAGTGGAGAAAGCCACTTGTCCCACGTGGGGTGAGAAGATGCACACCTTCAGTAGGAATCACTCCAAGCTGCTTATGGCCAGACTCCATCAGAACAAGCAGAGATCCAGAGTCACAGGTACCTCCTTTCACTGCAGATTTCTTAAATGCCTATCCTCACAACATTTCTATTGCACCACATGTGAGCATCAGAAAACATTTTCGCCAACAGGAAGAAAAATAACAATGAAGTTCATATATTTGGCATTTGTTTTCAATTTAATGAGCTTTCAGTCTGCTGGAGTGGTTCTGTATTGTTGTCTGAAAGTAAGAAAATGATGGAGACATGAAGTCATCCCCTTCCTGCCTCTATCAAGGATCCTACTTCAAACAAAACACCTTTTTTAAAAAAAATTAAAATATTAATTTATCATCCAGTCCTAGTTCTGAACAACTGTAACAAAATAACTTCTACTCCACTCGCAAAACAGCTCCTCACACAAAGAGAATGTGGCTTGAGCCTTTCTTTTGACATGAAACCTAATTTTGCCATACCTCAATTCTATCCTATTATTTCTAGTTACAAGAAAACACTTGATTACTCCTTTGCCTCTGCAGCCTGCACACTATTGACACTTATAGACAAACGTCACTTCCACATCATCCCATTTGCCATCATCATATACCCCTCAGCACCCGCAGAGTTTTATTGCTATTACTTGGCAACTGGTCATGACACCACACCAAGCACTGCACCAATTCCATCTGGCTGCTGTAAATTAACAAAATACAGCAATATATTGTGCTTCTACTTTATATCCATTAGTACCATGTTTCCTTCCTTTCCAGAATGCTACAAGCCTCACAATTCAATCTTCCAGACTTTGCTTCAGTCCTCATTTCGCTTTAGTTTTGCTTTGAAGTCAGACACTCAGTGGGTAGAGGTACCACAGCACTACAAATGGATCTTTTAACTAGTTCTCATCAAATACATATAATAATTTGTAAGTAATGAGTTTACAGTGTAAACAAAAAAGTAAAAAGAATTTTTTTTTTCTTTTTCCAGCACACAAAAAACTTGGGAAGTGTGCCCTTAAATAAACCTCCTCTTTGGAATAAACCGTAATAACATTTCTAGGAGGATATCATCCTATCTCCTGCAGCACATCCTTCCTACAAAACCCAGCCAGGTGGGTTCCCTGCTCTGTAAAACACTGGTTCTCATGACAGGAGGAGTCCTGCTGGGCACTAGCGTGCTCCCTGAGGGAATCCAACACCTCATCATACCACTGGCAACATCGTTAGCTGCGTATTTAACAGCTACAGCCACAGCTGTCATACACGATGCTCCTTTTCAAATGCAACACTCCCACAGTGGGATGTAGTTTCAGTGAAAGGATACAGGATGTTGCTAGAAACTTATGTCAAAACGGACGATTTATTTTTCTGTACGAATAAATCTTTTAAGAAGTCTTTTTTAAAAATGATACTGAGATATCTCTGTGTTCCAAATTATGCCTCGTAAATATCAGATTATGTAATTATACATCCATCACGTTAATCAAGTTTGTGGAATTCTGCATTATGTAAATAAAGCACACAATACCTGCGGGTTTGCTGTATACTGTATAAATTCTAAAGATGTAACTTTCTGTAATCCAGTCATTAAATACTTAAAATTTTCAAGAGTTAACCCGGGGCAATCACCTTTTTGTTTAATTGCTTCCTTTGATACAGCATGAAATGACATAATGAGATTTAATGGGATCATTAACCACTTTATGTTTTAATAAGCTGCTCTGTAATAAGTGACTAAACTCTTAAATATTTCATCCCGCTCGATCTTTTTTTTCTAACTCCCCCAAAAGCTATTAGGACAGGCTTGCAGGCTGACCTAAAACTGCTTCTGAAGTCAGGGCCCAATATTTTATCCCATATAACAAACAAAACCTTCATGCAAGGAAATAATGTACAAAGAAAAACAAAACTCTTCTGCCAATGGCAATAAAACTGACTCACACCTCTGAAGGCTACAGAATCAGGTGCTATGCTGTTTCTGATCATCTCATAGAGGAAATACTGTCAAATGCAAAGACTTGATGCTCAACATTTTAGCATGCAATTGAAAGCAAGTTGTGAACACTCTTGGAAAATAAATGCAAGTGTATTACCCGAAAACTCCTCCTAAAAGCTTCAAGGACTTCTCAACCCTTACCAAATGTTCAGAGAGCATGAAATATGCTGAGATATGGACACTTTGCATATGTGTAAGATATTTCAGATTTAAAGACAAATGCAGATCATTTTTTTGTTAAAGCCAAATTTCTTGTTAGTTTTAAAATGCCTCCAGAAACAGAAAACCCTTAATAAGTCTATACACATAAACTTCAGCATTTCCTTGCAACACATAAGTGACTTCACTCTTCCACTAAAATGTTTTTATCAGAAGCCCAGGGAGCACCACACAGAGTCCTATTTCTAGCTAGCCTACAAATTTAGTACATGGTCATGTAAACATGATGATTATAGAAATATCACAGTTTCTATTGCAAACAACATTTCACACTTTGGGCCCCATAACAAGTGATGTTTCTACAAATCTAGTTAATCTTTCATCTTATTTTGGATTTGAAGAGAGTAAATACCAGCAAAAAAGCCACAGCACCACATACTTCCCTCACTGGCTAACCCGTGTTCTCCATTCATTTCCCACAGAAAACTCATGTGATGAATGTAGCAAACTATTATTTGAGGACTGTACAGCTGACTATGCTTTGGAAAAAAAAAATGCCATTCCAAAGAAGAATAACTCCAGGAGTAATGGTTATAGCAGCCTTTCAAATGCTTGCTGTATGAAAGCATTCTTTGGTAACACGGCACACAAAACCTCACCTCCACCTGCAAGCAAATACAAGCTGGAAACACCTTAAGACAAGAGTTATAAACAGATCTCATTCCCATCCTTCCTGAAAGGAAATGCTAATGAAAATTACCTAAAAAGATCAAGGAGCAAACTTCCTCATATCTTGCTGTAGTGTGAAGTGAGTTGGCAAGAGAATTTCTTTTCTATATTGCTTATTTTCTTTACCAATATACCACAGATGCAGAACTACATTCTTCCAACATTCATTATGGTTTTACCTTGAGTTAAAAACCGTATTTGGGCAAATGGACAGAACAACTTGTCGTTCCTCCTGATTTTAACACATAAAAAAAGAATCATCATTTTTAATACCAAGACATGGGTCCCATTTTCCTGTTCCTCTTTCCATCTCCATTCTGTCTCAGTATGATGCTCCTTTTCAGTATCTTCATATCTTCAACTTAGAGTCTTTTTTCCCTACCATTTTTTCTTCTTTTTTTTTTTTTTTCCCGGTAAGATGACCTTTGTGTTCAAAAGTAACACTCAGGTGAGAAGCAAATAGTAGAGAAATGTGCAACAGACAGGATATCACCTTACACATTTCCTATTGTGAGACTCTCAGATGATCATTTCTCCAACTCTCAGTAGAGACTTGTTTTATTCTACCAGCAAAATTCAGCCCATCTCACATTTTCCCAGTAACTGTGTTACATGTTTTTAAAGAGACATGCTGGCTCTCAACAAGCTCAGTCCTGCAAGCTTTTCTCTGCAATCCCACCCCTTATCTTCTTTCTGTGACACCATTCTGCCCATCCCCAATGCCAACTACCCAAAACCAGTCAACTCTTCTGGACTTGGGCATGGGGAGAGCAACAAAGAACAAGTCAGTAACATTTTGCTGTTCACTGTCGACCATCAACCCCTTCCACAAGGACCTTTGTCAAGGATTAGATCCTTTCTGCAATGTATAAGGTGGTTTCAGAAGACTGAAGAAAGGTAAACTTTCTCCAATAATTCAGGTAATATTCAGAGTTATTTTTGTGTCTCTTGCAATAGGAATGAAGGACATATCAGAAAAGAAGAGACTGGTCCTTTTCCTAATCAGGAGCCAGAGTGGGTAGGGAAGATCTTCAGACTGTTACTCCCTTCCTCCTTTCTTTCTCTATGCCTCCTCCCTAAGAGTTCCTGGATTTTGAAGCTTGTCCTTCAATTAGATCACTTCATACCAGCCTTAATCTTCAGTCTTTCTTCTTGGGGAATAGCTACTTAAGGACTGTCATATTGAATCAGATCAGACGATGACAGGGTTTGGGATCTTCCTCTACCAGTGGCCTGCAGCAGATGCTCCAAGTACTCCAGCATCTGTCCCCAGCTTTTGTACTTGGCTGTTTGAAGCTGCAGAAGACTCAAAATTTGACCCAATTCTTCTCCCATTCAGTGCTGATTACAGAGGTCTGATTAGTCTAGAAAATCACATACAACTGTGATCAGCTTTAATTGGAGCTGCCAGAAAGCAGAGAGCTCTGAGCAGACCGGCAGAAACATCCCTGTGCATCAGCACACCAAGCTCACGCTTTCCTGGAAAGCCTCTGGGCTAGAAAGGCAAGAAAGACTGAATGACCTTTTTTTTAAATTAGTGAGAGCATAATCTTTTACATCTTTAAACATTTAATTTTTCAATGTGCAGATGTGCTCACTTCCTTGGGCTTATGATTTTTATATCTGGCACACAACACCTTGTCTATGGAACTGTTTTTCCCTCACACGGAGTATTCTCCATAGTGTCCAGTCAAGCCACTGGTCTCTCCTAAACTGAAACAAGTATGCTCTGAACCTGAATTTGTTCTTTGCTTACAAGAAATGGCTTAATGAAGAAGTTTTGGGTTAGTTTAGGGGTTTTTTTCCCCTTCCCTGAGACAATGTATTGGCTTTGCTGCAGTGTTCCTGCCAGTGCATGGCTAGTTACTACTTTCTAATCAAAGCATGATTGGCTTGGGCTTTCAAGAAGAATGACAGGGATTTATTCTGAGTATATGTGGGGACAGGAATATTTTCAACAACACAAGTATGCTTTGATCATCTATTTCATTTTTATTTTACTCCTGAGTATTTTTTGTGTGCTTAGAAAGCTATGCCTTTAAAAATGTCTTTTTCAAACTCTGTAATTAAAAGCTGATAATTGTCCCTGTTGTTGCAATTGTACATTAGTGTGATAAACCATGTACATTACCAACAAAACAAGTGTTTTTTGTAATCCAATAAAGCAAAGTCCATGCTTACTCCAGAAGAACAAACATTTTTGCTTGGGAAGTTCACTTTGCTTTTAAGCTAGAAAATAATGATGTTGCAATTTAAATCCCCACAGTACAACTGATGTTCATTTAGCTTTGCTAAAAGCACTGGGCTTGCTTGGCAGTGAAAATTTCTCATTTAAAATCTCTCTCAGTTCATAAAGATCTGTATTTGTACATAAAAACCACAGAAAAGTATACAAGTTTTCATATGTGGTAGTTAAAATTTGCTAATGCAGGGACTCTAAGAAAATAAAATTCTGGAGCGCAACCATGGAAACAACAAAAAATGGAAATTCAGCTATGGCCTTTCTGGCATTTGTGAATCTTTCCATGACAGCACTACAAATCGTGGATTTTAAATGCACAATAGGCTTATTGTTTCATGATCTTTCTTTCTTCCCAGTTGGGTTGAAAAACCCAAGGCACAACCAGCGACCAGCGTGGAGCATGGTAAAGGAAGAAGTTAAACTTTCAGAACAGATGGAACTTCTTATGCAATTAGCACTTCAGCGGCTGCATGGGCAGGAGCTAAAGCTGGTCAAGGGAAGCTGAATCAATATATCCATATGATGCTTTTCCCCACATGACTCTAGAGCATTATGAAATTTTACCAGCAGCACAGAATTAATTAAAACAAAAAGCTTATATTTATTTGAAATTAAAGGTTTCTAAAGGAAGGTTGTAGTCTCTTTAGTACTTTGCTTGGAAACAAGTTAACACCCAAAACAGGGATGTGCAGATAATGCAGAACATCTCATCTGTTGACTGATCACAGACACTTTGTTAGGCAGCTCTCAAGTGTCCACTGGAGAGGATACTCTTAACATTCTCATCAGCACTTGAAACCCTGACTTATCTCCTAATCCTACCAGCAACACATTTCAACAGCCACTTACGAATGCACCGCCACTACTGTGTGAATCATTTCCCACAACACACAGCTGTCTATCTGGAGCCCACTCTTTCCCTTTCCTGCACTGCCATTTCCAACAGCACCACTGCACTCGTTCCTTATCTGTGACTGCTACACAGCCCTGTCAGGGCAGCCAGCTCCCACCGGTGAGCTCTGCCAGGGTGGACAAGGAGTCAGCAGCTTCCCTTTGCTTTTCAGGTGGCAGTGAAAGAGAACAACTACTGCTTGTTAAACAGCATGGCCAGGCTAAAGTGTACATACTGCAAAGTGCCAAACCTTCCACAGTCACTTGCCTTCGCGGGGCGGTGGCTCCAAAAAGGACTTTTACAGAACAGCAAGACGAGCTGTCTCTTTTTCTGAGCTTTAATATTTTCAGGCTTTTTGTCTCCCTCCTTCTAGATGAAGGAACAATATAAATACTCGATTTTCAAGTCAGCTCCCCAAAAAGGCTGCTGCAGTGTGCTATTACATACTTCTCGCTGCTCCAGTGCTGACCAGACAATGCATCAGCTGTGTGAAAAACAGCTAATTCTTTCTGACTGTCTTTGCCCAGAATGTACCAGCTATGGTACATATGCCAGCTATGTGGGTGTTAGGACATGTCCTGCACTACAGCTGAAGTGCCACTTTAGCGCTGAGCCAACAAAGGCATCAGGTGACTGGGCACAGCCTATACTGGGCTAATACCATCTTCTGCCTGCAATCCCCTACCCCTCACAGCTCAATCACTCCAACAGGCTGCTGGTCTCACACAGGTACAGTGCTCCTGGTGCATCACACAGCCTGTTCAAACAGCTGCTCTGTGCCACACTTGCATACCCTTACAGAGGAAAAGGTGTGCTTGGCCACATATAGGCACTCTTGCTAGAAGAGCCAGAGGATCAATTAGAGCAGATTTTACATTAAGAGCTACCTGACAGTATGATGGTTCTATGATCTCAATATTCTGATTATAAAAGCCAGGGTTCATTCCCCTGGAGATCAGTGGGTACCATTTTCAGATGGCACAGCTGCTGGAGTTATTCACACTCCTACCTCTCCTCCCAGAACAATTCTTGTGACAGGCAGGCTTGTTTTGGCAGGAGAGGAGGAAGTCCAGTGAACAGATGTGCCTGCAGAATCAGTGCTGGATAACATTAAGCTTGTAGTAATACCTGACACTGGCTCCAGAGGCCCTTCTGTCCCCTCACTAGATGGTCCTGGCCCTCGCTCTCAGTTACACAACTAACAAAGTTGTGCTGTTCTACACACGAGCAATGCAAGTGTAAATAAAAAGGTGGGATGGTAGGAGAAGGTTGGAAGATACTTCAACTCCAAAACCACAGTATCACAGAGACCCAACAGAAACTTTCTCATTCTTCACATTTTACTGCAATCACAATCAAGAATTGTGTACATTTCTGCTTCACTTTAAATGTTGAAAATATCCAGCAGCATTTACTGTGTTGCATAATCATGTTCAGATTATACAGACATGTAGCCTTGTCACATAATGCTGTTAAGTTTCTTAATCCAATTAGAGGTCCCTGTAGCAAACAATTTTTGGTAGTGAATTTTTGAATCTCAGTTGAAGACTGTGTGTTTGCTAAGAAGAGAAACAAATTTATGATAGTTGGCATCACTGTCAACCTAAAAAGTTTGTGTTCATGGCTAATCCCAAAGACAGGAGGGAAAACAAAAAAAGACACCTCCCCTCTTTCAGGTTTAATGAACCAAGTAATAAATTCCCATTCTAAGGCTAATCAAAAGCCACATCCAAGCAGCTACTCAGAGGAGTCCCCAAGACAAAGAAATACAAATATTACTAATTAGAAAGAAGTAACTTACTGTTGCCCTAAGCTGTAAAGGGAGCAGTTATAAATAAGAACAGTCAGAGTGTAGATGGAGGCACCAGAATTAAGAACAAGAAAGAATTAATGGAATAAAAATCCCAGAAATCTTCAGCTTCCTGGTAGCCTCCTACCCTGTCACACGTGCAAAGCTGCATTGTTTATCTTTATGCAGACAGGCCTTGCCCAATGATATTAGGAAACAAATTCTAGCATCACTTCCTCCTCCTGCTTCACAGCCACAGAAACAGCCTTCTTTTTTAATAGAAAAAATGCAGTTCCAAAAAAAAAAATTCCCTGTAAAATCTTATAATTATCTGTACCACGCAAATACTCCACATCCACTCTTACAGTTGCAATCACATAAGTGCTGTGATGTTTGTGTGGCATACTAAATAATGGGAAATTAAGAGCTGGATTCTGATTCTTAGCCAATAGTGTGCACTGCAACTGAACAAGGAAGTCTAGATATTACTGCTATGACAGCTTCTGGCTTGCAGTATCTAAAGAAAACCAACCAGACTATAACCCATGCCAAGTCCTTACACATGTACTACGTGCACAGTTACACATGTACTGAATTCTGTGCCAATGACTCGCCATAATCAGCTCAATGGGTATTTTCAGCCCGTTAACTAAACTACAAAAGTAAGCTCTGGCAGGGAACAGACCATCCCTCTCTCCTGGATTTAAACTGAGGACATCAGGTTTTGCAGTTAACGACTTAAACCCTGCAAGATTAGACCTTGTGATCATAATCTGACATTTCCAGACAGAATTTTTCATATGTTGTTCATAGTTGTTTCCATATGAAATAGTAAAGATTATGCTTTTAAAAAAATCCCAAACATACCTTGAAGAGAGTCACAGTAATTTCAACATTTTCAGGTACAGGCCATACCACCACCCCGCGGTATGGGTTCTTGATTCCAGGCTGCCAGCTGTGAGCCTAAAGGAAGAAAAGAAACACTTGTCTTAAAGCCATTATAAAAGTGCTGACTCAACTCCCACAGGACCCCAGGCATGTAGGTAGAAGTAATACATCACTGACTCCAAAAAGGTCATATTCTTATATGTATGGCTCTACTGAACACTACAAAGGACATGATTAAGAATGACAGTAAGGAAATTCAGACCACTAGCAGGCTTTTTTTTCCCCTCCACTGTACTAAAACTCACAAGGTCCTAAACTCTGCATTTTTATTACATAGAACAGGTCAGCATACTCGGAGCCTTGCAAAAGTTAAAGCTGTAAGGTCAGAACTTCTGTAGCAAGCTGAGCTTTATTTTGTGTACAGCACATACTGCAGACTCAATCACATTTACACCTAAACAGAAGTTTTATTTCAGAAAAGAAAAGTGAAAACAATTACTTATAATGTTACTAAAACAATTAAGTTTTTAAGAATTAATATGCTGTGGTACCTACACCTAGAAAACATAAAAAACCCAACAGTTAAATAGACTGAGAACTGATCTACCTTTGAGTATCAGTATGGCTAGTCCCAAAACACACCATGTGTGAGCATTTCTGTTTTGGAATATGTATGCCTTTTTCCAAGCTCAACTTAAATCTATTTCATGATGCCATAAGACAAATAAGGGAAGGATGTTACTGCACAAGTAACAGTTACAGAGTAGGTGTATTATTAGAGATTTGTGAAAGTTTTATCAGGAAAGAATGTCCGATCTATTTACTGTTATCTGAAGCCTAATCTCATGATTCCAAAGCAGGCCTGGATGAATTTCTGAATAACTGAACAAACAACACTGTCCGTAGCTTTACTCCACAGGCATATTTTATATGAAAAAGATATTTTGTGAGCAGCAAAACACACCACAGTAGTTGCCATCCCCACCACAGCCACTGGAGCTCCAGCTCGTGTCTCCCTCCCACAGAACCTCAGCCCTCAGCATCGCTCTCAGCCTGCCCAATGACGTTGAGCAGACCCAAGGCAATGATCCAGAGCCAGGCACACGCTCATCTGCCGGCTACCCTGTCCTTGGGTAGCGTCTTGTAAGATAAATCAACTCCTCCTCCATAGGAGCACTCCATCCTCTTTCCAGATACCAATTTTCACAAAACTAACAGGAGCTCATGGTCTGTCTGAAACCTGTGCTCTCCTGCTGGTTTTGGCCAATACTGACAATTATATCAAACTTCTGCTGTCCAAGGTCCAGGCACTGCCAGCCTGCTCAGCTGAGAATCCCTTGTTCCATCTACTAAAAAAAAAACCCAGCCAGAAAATGAGCATTCACTGGTGCAGTCAATGCTTCACTTCAAGCCCTTTATCAGCGTTTCCTCCCACCAGGAAAGTCAGTAAGACTCAATAAACACAAACGGATATATGTGTTTTTCTGTCACGGAAAGCAACAACCAGGAGACAAGCCCCAGCTAATGAGCTTTTAAAGCAAAGCTGTTCTGTGATCATGAATGTTATTAAGTCCTCCTCTGGCTTTGAAAAATAAACACTGTATCACACAAACAGCATGATAGAAAAAGATAACATCAAAACAATGTCTGGGTTGTCGGGAAGGAGAAAGCAAAAGGGGAAAGCAAAGGAGGAGAAAGAGGAGGGTAATTTGAAATTAAGATGCTGACTGCTATTCTAATGCAACATTTCTACTGTCAGGCACTTCTATGCTGCAGTTTCTTGAAGTTACATCTGGCCTCTATCAAAAAACCTTTTCAACTCCCAAATTATAAGCCTTGACTTTTATACATGAGCTGGATCAGGCCACCTCTGCAGGTGACAGGGAATTGCTGTCAGGGCTCAGCCAAGGCAAGGTGCTGCACCCCCACAGTACGTTTCCACTCTAATCCTCACCTCTAACTCCATTTCCCCTTGGGTTGTGCCTCCCAGGCCCACTTTTTCCTCATTTGCTATTAGTCTTCACCAGCCATCTCCCATTGTCTTGGAAGTCAAGGCAAGAGCAGCTAAGCAGAAGTGACTGCCAGCAGCGGGTGCCTCACCCACAGCCCTCCCCTTCCCCGACTTGTCTCCGAGATCTGAGGGATGAGAGCCGTGGTCTGGAAATAGCAGCAGAAGTGCTCTGTTGCATTTCAAGGCAAAAGGCAACTCTTCCCTTTTGACTGCCAGTAGAAAATGAGAGGAGACAATATAGCATGAAAGCTCTTTTAAATCAGGAAACAGGAGCTACAGGAGGGGCTGCTGAAGTACCCTATAAATAGAGTAGGGCTGTGAATGACATAGTCCAACCTACGGTGTTGCTCTGGCACAAAAGTGGTGACTGGCAGAGGAGGAAATCTCTTACAGAAAGGCTGTGGAAGTGAGCCTACAGACTCACAGGGGCACTTCAGGCTATACAGTTTGGAGATTCTTTTTCTCTCTTTGAAACAACAACAGTTACAATCCAGACAGCCAACTTTGCAATCCACCACCTGTGATGTGAACATCACAACTGTCCAGTTCAAGCAAAGGAGAAAAGAGAGACTTGGTATTACATTATTTCAAGAGCCTACCCTTCCAGATGCTTCATCTGCTCTCTGCCTCCTTCAGTACCACCTTGCCTCATCCTGCCTCTGTTGTGCAGGACAATTGCATGTTACTTTACCGTAAGATCCTGGAGCTGACAATAATATTTTGAGCCCGATGAAAATTATGAAACGGTTTATATTTATGAATCAAAAATATGTTCTTATAGCAAGGCTGTCAATATTGGGTTTTAAAAGCAAAAGCCACCAGAAACAGACCCACCATTATTCCTCACCTGCAGTCCCCAAGAGTGACTTTACTGTGAGCCAGCAAACAGCTGATTTTCTTTTTCCTGAAAAATTTTTTGCCAGCTGGCTGTGATCAGACCAGCTCTGCTACTTGTCTGTGTGACAGGTTGCTCAGGGCACAAGAAGCAAGCGGGAGCTCAACTGGCTCCAGCAGTGCTTAGGGCAGCTCAGCTTGTAAGGATAATCCCTCTTCTTCAGTGTTATCCAGGCAGAACACTTACACAGGAAAAGAAAAAAAAAATAATAACTCAAGAGGAAGAGCTGACATTAAGCAGCCAGATCCTTCATCTGGTGCTTCCAGTGTGTCTTTTGAAGACTGAGGATTGCTCCAATTTGCTCTGTGTAATGAGTCCCACCAAAGCCACCCGGGGACAGCTAGAGCTCAGTATGACCTGGCTGCTAGTGGACCTAACTGGAAAAAGAATGGACTGGGAAAAGCTGCTAATTCCCCCACTCCAGGGAAACCTCAACGGGCAGTTTGTGAATTGCTTCTTCCTTTTCTTCTGTACCACAATTCAGTATCACAAAGGGAGACAAATTAAAGACCATACTCCAGACTACAGCTTGCATCCCCATGATCATCTTGAAACCACTGTGCTTGGCCCACCAGTTAAAGAGGCTGGGCATCAGAACAACATTCCTGCCCTGGGATGCAGTCCAAAAAACCCAGCACGTGCCAAAGAGGAAAGTTCAAAGCCTTGGAAACCCCAGGCAGCCTTTGATCAACCCATTGCTGTCAGTGCCCCTTTAGAGCAGAAAAGGAACCCAGCAGATTCCCACAGGTCTTCCCATGAATGTCTTCAATTCATCAGCATGCACACGTGTTACAACTGCAATTGTGCATCTGTGTACATATGCATCACGGCTAAAAAGCTACAGAAAGACTGTAAGCTTGGAAAATGAGCCAAAAACCCTCATTTTCACCACAGATTCTCTAGCACTGGGCTAGCTGTTTAAGAAGTTTAATTTCACACATACACATTCATGACACATTCCTTAAATATTCCTGCTGTTACTTTCACCAAATCTTGCCTCATTCACCGTCTGCAACAGATGATGCTCAGATAATGAGCTTCTTGCCCTTCTTCTCATCAAGCATTATCTGACATTATCTAGAGGGCTTCTTATCAAAAAAACCCAAACAAACAAACAAAAAACCCATCAAAACCCAGACAAACAAACAAACAAACATAGAACTGTGAATGCAAAGTTATTTCTCTCATGGTTTTCTGGGAACTGCCATCACTGCACCTCAGAATGTCACCGCAAGTCAACTTTATGAGATCCCTGGAAAAAAGAAGGGTATTACGACCCCAAATTTACAAGCAGGGAAAGAATAACCAGTTTCCATTAATTTAGCAAGGTCTGCTTAAATCAGCAACACCCTCACTTTAGAGGGATTAAGCATGAAACAACCTTTGTTTTGTCTTGCAAAGCAGACTTTTTTGTCAGTCCCTATGTCTGGCACACAAAAAAATGGAGAGATACATCAAATCTAGTTTTAATACTCTACCTAGCCTCAGCCAGGAGCTTTGTACATGAGGATGGGACAAAACTGAACTCCCTGAGGCAGCATTTACCCACAGAACAGTGAGGCAGTCTTTTCTGTTCATGTCCTACACCTTCTGTAACATCCTCCAACTTCTTTATGGACAAAGCAGTTTTGCTCACCACTCAGTCCTTATGTTCTCCCTAATCACTCTCTGCTCAACAAGGCAGAAATGTGGTAGGAAAACCATTTGCAATTGCCCTACTAAAGACTGTATCATATGCCTAAAATGCATCCACCAACTATTAGAATGACTCATCCTGATTCTGACCACTTACACTTGCAACAAAACGCAATTTTATTACTTTACTAAAAAACTGAGAAGCCACAGGAGTGGCATTATGGAACTGTGCTGGTCCTGGACAGTCACCAGCATGTCAGAGTCACAACATGCCTTTGGAACTCCAGCCAGTGAAGAACCTGACAGTGACAGGCAATGGCAATGAAGCAGCCAAAGAGATTGCCAAGGACAGCAAAACAGGTGACCCAAGTGCTGCTTTATTGATGGTATAGCCTTGAAAAGAGGCTGGGCAGGCTACTTTTGTGTCCTGCCCCTCTGCTTCTCTTGGCTCTTACTTCTTACTGTTCAAGTTCTTTCCCTCTTCCCAGCGTTGTTCCTTCTCCTTTGTGCTTAAGTAGTTTTTGATAAACCTGCAGCAGAGTTGTTGAAATAACAGGCAAAACACCTTTTTTCACTTTGATACAAAAAGAATCTTTGAAGAATAATTCTGTCAGGCTCTCAGAAGCAAGTGCAAATTTGATTCTTCAGAGGTGCATAATTCAACTATAAGCCTGTGTATGTTCACAGGAATAGTAGATAGTACCTCCTTGACATCATGGTAACATCTATTTTCAAACTGAAATTTCTTAGTTCAAAGCCTGGAAATTCAAGAGCATCTCAGTGAAGTGAAGGTAAACATATTTACAACACGTTTTTCCCTTGCTCTACAATAGAACAAAGTCATTCTTCTATCACTAAAAAAAAAAAAAACCAAAACCAAAAAACACAAAGAAAAAAACCAAACAAAGAAACAAAAAAACCCAAAACAAACCAAACAAAAGCAAGTCCAAAAGCCCAGGGCCTGAAAACCTGGTGGCCAACATATAGGCTAAACAAAGTTTGAAGAGTCTACCTGATTTTGAGAACAGACAACATTTGCACCAGTAGACAGGTGAACTCCCTCCCTCCCCAAGCTGAAAGTTCATTTTGGTTTTAGGATTGCACAGAAATTCTGCCAAGTATAGCAAAACTGCAAATCACCATTTTTGTCAGCTCCTGGCACACACAATGAATATGCCCAACCACACAGAGCCATGTTGTCTTGAAATTACCTCATGAAATTCGAAATCAGACTTGCCTATAGAGAGCAGATCCCAAAATAGAACTGTAAGTAACTTAAATCTGCATTAAGGTCAGTAAGTGCTGGATATATTTATGGTCCTGGATCCATCCATCCATCATTCTGCTATTTCAATGCTCTTTCTAAATGATTATTCGCTTTTCGTTTGCAACACTTTGAAACTCACTGTAATTTAACACATGTACAGCTCCTATTCTGTTTCCCACAGTAACAAGGAAAATATTCAGACTCCTGCACATGATGTCTCCTATTATTTATTCTAATAAAGGGACCACTGTAGCTTACCTGGAAAGAAAGTATGTGGGCCAAGAGGCATATCAAAAATCATGGAAACCTACAAAAATAAGGGCTTCAAAGGACATCACAAACTCAGCTTTCAGCTCAGTGGTATCTTATTATATCAGTTAGAGCAGGCCAGTCCCAGCATGTGTCCATAGCACCATTTTCCAAGCCACACCCCATTCTCAGTTAATACATCTCTTGTACTTTCCCAGTACAAAAGAGAGACAGAGCTACTGAAAAGCACCCAACGGGCCATGAAAATGTTTAATGGACTGATGATCCCTCAGGAGGAAAAACAGAGAGCTGGGACTGGTCTGGATAAGAGAAAGCTCGGGAGAAGGGGGACCTTATCAATATGTATAAATACCTGAAGGGAAGGTGCACAGATAACTGATTTAGGATTTTCTCAGTGGTGCCCAGTAGCACCATTGACAAGAGGTAATGGGCAAAAAGTGAAACAGGATGTTCCCTCTGAACATCAAGGAACATTTTTTCCACCATGAGGGTGACCAAGCACCAGCACAGGTTGCCCTGAGAGGCTGTGGAGTCTCCCACCTTGGAGATACTCAAAAGCTGTCCAGACACAGTCCTGAGCAACTCACTCTGGCTGACACTACTAAGCAGAGGTGTTGGACCACATGTCCTCCAGCAGCCTCTTCCAACCTCAACCATTCTGCGAGTTTGTGAACTATCTGTTAGGGTTATCCCTTATAATCCTTAATGATCCGAAAAGTTCAGAAATCATAACCTCCAAAGAAGCCTTTACAACATATTCTCAGTAAGTTAAGACCTCATCCCTCTCTTCCTCCTTCTCAAAGAAGCTGAAAAACATAGACAATTATTAATGTTTTGTACTCACTGAACCCAGTGTCCATCAAAAATAAAATAAGAGGAAATATTCACTTGACTTGCTTCCAATAAAGCAATTAGATGGAACAACTATGTTGAATAAAGTATTTTACTGGCAGGATGACTAAGAGATCAAGAACATTTATTGATTTACAGTTTTTGACCCAAACAGCTCAAATCACATCAACTACCTAAGCTTAGAATTAACTATCTCTGCCAAGGTTTCAGGGCCACTCAGCCTTTTTCAAAGGGGGGGGTCTTACTAAACATGAATTAATTAGTTAGCCAAAGACTTTTATGAGTCTCAGACAAATCTGCCAGTTTATTCAAGAGTTGCTTCTACTGCCTGGTGACCAAAAGAGAGGACATGCCCTGGAATTTCACGGCCCAGCTGAAAAAACTTCAAGCCCAAAAAGCTGAGCTAAAGTCAGAAAATCCTCTCACCTCAGGGAAATGCTGCCATTGGATCCTATAAAACAACAGGCAAAACCCCATCATTTCACAAAGCCCTGATGGACTTTTGTTAGGGCTTCTGCTTCTGAACATATTCTGAACCCCAACAAAGCAGTCATTCATGGACAAATACCTTGTTTTTCACCAAGCTTTTCAGGGTTACAATGCTTGGGTAAGCATTGCATTTAACTGCTTAATATACCTTTTCTCTCTGTTCTACAGAAATGAAACTAAAAGAGAAAAGTTATCACAAGGTGAGCCACATCAGACACCACACATCAGCAGTTACTGCCTAGATACACACCACACCAGAAATTCAAGGGAACTTGAACTAGTATATCCTTCAGTGAAAGAGGAACAGTCTGACTGGCTTTGTTGAAGAGTACAGAACATGGAACAGGAACAGTTACCCTGGAAAAGGTGCCAGACTAAGTTCACAGCCTTGTTTACTTACCAGGTAACACCTTTGGGTTTTCATAACCTAAAGCAGAATTTTGGAAGCACACACTGGAGCAGGCATTTAGGCTGTGCAGTCACTTTCAGTCAGTAACTAGTCTTTATCTAAAGCAGCTTAGAATAACTTATACCTCGAGTTAAAAGACAAAATGCAACAAATACGTATGACAATCAGAAAGAGAAGTCAGAAAAAGAGGAGTACCTCTAAAAAAAGAACCTCAAAGTCTCTCCTGAGCAGGGTAGAAAACTCTATACCACATTTTCTAAATACTTAAGTTCTTCAACAAATAATTATTTCAAGATATCTTCTATATCGTGGGTGCCCTCTCTCCGCCATCACAGAGTTCTTGGAAGTATCATTTTGTGTCACATGCATAACCCCCCAAAAAAGAAGCTTAGACCATCTCCTTTTTAAATGAAGTGATTAAGAATTATTAGAAGTTCCAAAATTTCCCCTCTGACAAGACAACCTGCCATAAGCCCAATCAAGATACGAGGCAACAGTGTGGGGAAAGGGAATGAGTAAGACTGAGTCATCTGAAGGTGGAGATACTCCTGGGAAGGGAGGAAACCAGTGTGCACTCTTGCCCCCCATGCAAGATAAACTTATGCATGTCCAGACACTGGATAGACTTCCCATTCCTCAGGCTGACAAGTTCTTAGTCATAAACCACAAATTCACAGGTGTTCTCACAGTGTTAATAGATGTAAAATGTAAAAATTTAATGCAGAGATACACTGCTGGGCTGAAAGAGCCTGCAATTATTATTTTTTATTTGTAGCATTTCGAATTATGAAGTAGCATCTTATTCAGACTTTATCTGCCTATTGCAGGGATGTCAGATTCTTTGTTACTTTTTTTTTAATTATTTTTAATACACTTGTAGTAGTGAAACAGATAGTCCTTTCTAATTAGGTCTAGCAATTAATAACTGAAATTGAACTGATGATGATACAGTTCTTCTAAACAACAAACCAAAGCTGAAATTGGAGTTGAGTTCCCATAAATTAGCACTGATATCAACAGCAGCTTATTCTGAGCTTTATGGATAAACTGAGTTAAAAAGAAAAGGCAACAATTAAAATATTTCTCATTTATATGGCTGCTCCCCACATTAAAAAAAAAACAGTCCCTCAAAGAGCTGACCCTGCTTCTCACTGAAGTTGGGACTTATTAAGCAATCAACTAACCTTAGAGGATTTTCTTCTGCTTCTTCTTGTCCAAACCACCACTAGTTTATCTGGCTGCCTGTTGAAGATAAGGAAGAAACAGCTTAATTTACAACAAGATCAATATGTAAACAGTTTATATTAAAACTCTTGCAACACATAATGACATCCTTAGTGGATAACACGATGTCTTAAAAATAGCTCATCTGAAAACCACTGACAGCATCAGTCATTTAACAGGAAAAATAACATGTATTTATAGAAAAAGGCTGTCCTCCAATCCACACAGTAATGTCATCACTGTCCTCCTGCTCTCCTTGCCTGTGGACATCTCCCCAGAGCCAGCAGCACACCTGAGCAGAAACTCTTCCATGGGGCAGAGAACAGGATCCACAGGATCCAGACTTCATAAAGACACCTTGGAAACAATCTGGTACCCAAAATAAACATCAGTGCAAATTCTAGTTGGAATTTCTATGCAGACATATTGAAAAGGTACTGCTAAGCAGCAAAAAACAAACCAACAAAAACAAACAAACAAGCAAAAACAAACAAACAAAAAACCAACAAAACCCCCCAAAACCAAACCAAACCAAAAAAACCCCAACAACAACAAAAAACCCCAAACCAAACAACACAAAAAAACCCAACAACAGGTAATTTCAGGTTTTCCTACACGAAGGATTACTTTTTTTACTGGAATAACACAAATAATACAAAAATTGAGTCCTCTATTCCCCCTCAAAATCTCCTTGGATGACCAGACAGATAAATCAGCACTACCTCAACTTTTACTCCAAAGGACAAACATGTTGAAAATCAGTGTGGTTTCCCAAGCAATTGTTCATTTGGCATTTTTAATGAATGCAGAAGGAAACCTCAATAAAGGACACTTCCAGTACAAATTATTTTCTCTTTAACTTTATTAAGAGTTATTTCTTGGTTAATAGTTACAGCCCTATTGCATATTTATTAGTTTTACAGTTGTGTTTGAGTGTTTTTTGATATTGAGTTAACTCCCAGACTTTTTTTTCCCTCCCATGATACACTTCCCATTGCATGATGACCACAATTCTGGTCCCACTTCCAGACACATAATCCCTCTTCTGGAGACTCCTGACTCCATTCCAGCTTTGTTTTCTGGCTGACAACCTGAATTCCATTATCAAGCCCAACTACAAATCCACCCACAAATGATTTTCAATGGAGTTCACATCTCCACTTAAAAGTACTCAACCTGCAACTCTGCCTGGAAAAACATTGCTACTCAGAGTTTTGAGACACTGGTGCAACCCTTGAAGCAAAACAAATCACGGGGGGCATTGAAATCATTACTAAAAGATGCATCCAAAAAATCCCACACTTCTATCCTAACTTTTCAAATGAAAACTCAACTGGCTTAATAATCATATATTTATATTGTGAAGTACTGAGCATAAGTTGCTCCTTCAGCTTCAAGTATGAGAGAAATCCACATCCAGAGGTACTTCACTAAAACAAAAAACAAGGAAGGTCATCACAGCAGAGAGACAGAAAAATTAGCAAAATGGAGTGAGGAGAGAAGGGAAGAGAAGCAAACATCCCAAAGGATGAGTGTCCCCACTATGTATACCACATGTTCACTGAAACCAAACAGTAAGCACAGCAGTTTTTCTAAGGGATTTTCTTCAAGAAAGTCACAAATCCAACAATTTCTAAATATCTCCATAGAATTGTTGTACAAGCAAAACCAAGAGCAACCTTTACTTCCACAGTCTGTTCCTTGTTCTCCTACGCCAAAACACTTTTAGAAGAAAAAGCCCAGCTCATATTTTTAATCAGCAAATTTGCATTCAAGGTTATTAGTGATGTCTCAGTGCTAGGAAGTAGCCAAAATCACACAGTGCATGTTGCTCATTGAATTCAATAGGTAGTATTTCCTACTTCAGACTTCCCCCTTCCTTTAACACCATAAACCTCAGCTGCTCATTAGCCAATAATTAAAGCAAATAAAATCACCTCAGAAGAATTAGACTGAAGACCAGTTTTAGTATCTTTTATACATTTACAAAGTAAATTTGGAGATCATTCCAAATACAAAATCCACAATGGTGCAAGCTGAACAAAACCTAATAGTCAGCTATTAAAATAATTAAAAATTAATTTTCTGTGCTGCCCATACAACAATTCTCATTTCTTTAAATGAGCTTTCATATAGTCACTTATCCAGCGAAGCCAGTATCCATAAGGTAAGGAATAACACACTGCTAACCTTAAGACAATGCAGTTGGAGCAGGGGAAAAGAACTGGGTTTTAGCTGAACAGCTACATCTCCACACTAATTGCTTCAATCCATACAATCCCACACCACTGACCTTTCAGTAGAAGTATTTACTGGAATCTACCACAACTGCCTTGGGGATGCTGTGCATTTCCCACCATGTCAGCATTGGCAAGGCAGCAGCACTTCCCTGGGAGTGGGGCTGAAGGAAGCCATCAGCACTGGGACATCAGACACTGCCACTGGGAAAAGCAGGGATCCAGTGGAAGGTCCAGTTTGGATCCAAAAGATGCTGTTTTATAAAGCCTACCATAAACCTGTGGTCGGCATTTACTCATTTTTGTGTGGTTCACAAGAAATTATTCCTGAAGAAAGGCAATTTACAGTGGTAAACTTATTTTATTACTGACAAGTGAAACTTAGCAAAGAAGCAGGGAAGACTCTGATTTCACAGTTTGTGGCTCTGCAAAAGAGTTTCATCGATGCCCTGCATACCAAGCAACTAAAGTGGGATTTAAAAAACGGATGTATAAAACACCTATAACTCAAAACCATGCCAGCTTTTCTATCAGATGGAAGCCATGATTCTGATATCTTTGATTCTCCCACTGAAACAACTGATTAAAATACATATATATATAATACTGGAATCAGAAATAAAGTAATAAAAACATTCTACATACTGAAAAAAACCCTTGTACGCTGCAAATTTTACCAGTTGAAAAGGAGGTTGTGCAAGATTCAAGGTCTTCCGGGGCTTTGTTTGATTATTCCAGGAAATATCTGGCACAATATTTTGATTGCAGAACTCTCCAAACATCATTTGTGAAAGAAGGACATGAAAGGTATCAGTCTCCTGTTAACTCTTGTTTTGTAAACCTTTTAGCAGAAGCTGATAACATGAACCAAGACATATTTCTCCACCAAACTCAGGGTTCAATTACAAAAAACTGTAAAAGGCTCGGGTTTAGAATCGGTTGTTGGAAAGAATTGCAAATGCACTTAACTTTAATTAGGACCACTGAAGCCAATGGCAAGACCAATGACTAACTTTAGTTGAAAGGTGAGAAAACAGGTAAGAGTATTTTTCGTAACAAGGTATCATTACATTTCAAAACACTCAATAACCTCTAAATGCCTGTAAAGTGAAAGATACCTTTTTTGTATGTACTCCACAGCTACAGCCTGAATGTTTGTTTTGGCATCAAATTGCCTAACTGTTAGGTTTTGCCTTCCCCCCTCCTTTTTTTCCCTTTTTCCTTTTTTTTTTTTTTCAGCTGAGCTTGTTTTATACTTACTATGTTTGATTTGAACTGCATTAATTTGTACAGGCTGCTAGATTACTCCTGTGAAGCAAGCTTAAAAGAGTATAATTAATAAGAGAGGCAGCAGTGTTAGCACAATAGCATGCAGATGCACCTATTGAAGGATAAAAATAATTACTTGAGGACTAATGTCAAAGTACTTCTGATAAGAATTTTTTTAATAACCTTTTGTCCCTTCTGCATTGTGCACACCAGGCAAGATTTTCATTAGGAACCAACCCTCCCACCCCACCAGCACACAGCTTCCCACACAACTGCTGAAATGCTATCAAGGCTCTCTAATGGTCTCTTAAAAATAAATGTGGTTGGTTCTGCACCACCATTAATTTACTTTTCCTCATTTTACAGATAATTACTTTGAAAAGCACTCTTCTGCACTGGGACCTACACTATACCATGTATTACCATTAGCCAAGGCCTTTCCTGAGCCTTGTACTAAGCTTTTTTTTTCCTTCAGAATTTCCTGTTGGTCACAATCAATGAAATTTCACAGCTGCCAACAACTGCAGGGAGTGCAGTCAAGTGTTGCAGATGCTTTAACCAGGCCTGGAGACACTGTTGGAATGATGTCATGGATTGATGCACTTGCCAAATGAGCCCTCTTGCAGAGTGAAGGTACAGCACTGACTGCAAGAGCCAGAGACAATAACGAGAAAATCAAATGCAGTGCAGATAAAACCCCTCTGAGACAATTGTAAGATGAAGTTACGAGATGAAGTTTTACATTTCAGGAAGGGTGGGGGGTTTTCTTCCCCACCTCACCCTAACTTCCACGGTAGAAGCTAAGGACTCCTGGGTAAGGTCTGTGCACAGACTTCTCAACCATCTCACAGCATTACCATGTCAGACTACCTGAACCAAAACAGCAGTCTCCCAGCCCAACTCACTGTGGAACATTCATCAAGCCCCTAAAATAAGGCAAAGTTTGTTCTTCCATCATTGAAACCACCCAGCAGTCTTAGCAAGGCTGGGAAATTTCAAAAGAGGAATCATTAAAACAGGGAAAGTAAAAGGACACCGTCTGTCCACTTCTACATCTTCACTTTCTAACACAGAAAATTCCGCCTTCATTTCTTCCCACCAGAGGTCTCTACAGGTTTTTTCAAGATGACACAAGCTGTAGAAAGACCAAAATTTTCCCTGTGAGATGGATTTTAGGGTTTTTTTTAATATATCTGCAGCTAAACAAACTGGCCTCTACAAGACTTACATCTCGAGATTATGCTTTGTTTTTCAAAAGAAGCTCTAGTCTGCCTTTGCTTGGTTTAAACAAAATAGGGAAAAGGCAAGACACTATGACCTATTTTACAAGTGCAATCAGACCTACTGAATCTGCACAGCATCTATTTGCAAGACAGAGTGGAATGTGTAGTATGTACTGCTGATTACTTGATTTTCTTAAACCAAACACAAATGAAGTTTGCAGAATGAGCTGAATTAAACAAAGCCCAAGTTCATCCATTATTCAGAACAAGCGACAAGGACAGATTTGACTTAATTTTTCAAGGAGTTATTGCAGCAAAGAATCTTGAGCAAAACAACCTCCACAGAACCTACCTAGCAAAATCTTTTCCTAAAGCTTTTTGGAACAGAATGTTATACTGCAGAATACACAAACTGACTGTCTTCATAAATTGTGTTCTTTAATGTCCTTTTGGCAGTAACACAAGGATGCCTTGACTAGTCCCTGAATTTGATGTCACATCCAGCTGCCCTCCATGTGGAAGCTTTCTTTTCCTGGTCCAATTTAGCCCTGCTTCTCCCAAGGAGGAGTACTGCACAAGAAGGGTCAAGTGGATTTCTTATCTCACTCTCTTATAATCACAGACACTCCCCTTAGGCAGACCTTTACTCCAGCAACGCTTAGTCCACAGATTTACACTACACAACCTTACCACACCACAGGTTAGACACACCACCCAATACTCTATAACAAACAATATCAAAACCCCCAAGAGTTGCTTAAGGAAAGCTTGCTTGTGATACCAACCTCCCCAGTCAAGTAAGTTCAGGGGACTCAGGCCGACTGGCAGGAAGGAGCACAGGCTAATGGGGCCATTCAGACAAACCCTGAATGGAAACAGTGGAGCATATTCTTTTTTAAAATCACTTTACAGTGGAAGGTTCACAGGGAGCTCCCATGAGCCAGATCTTTCTCAGATGTTTGATTTTCCTTTTTATGTTCTTTTGTCAGGATATTTAGTCTTCTACATTTTCACAACAACAAATCAATGTGTTTTTTTTAAAAAAAACCCGCCTGCACAGTCCGTCGGGGCCTGACCCGCGGCGAACCCCCTGAACTCACTGCTCTGATCCTCCTCCCTGCAGAGCTGGGACCTGGCAGCTGCCACGTGAGTAAACACAGAATAGTTAGGAAAAAAACCCACTTTTTCACCTCATACATAACAGTGCATTTGAAAGCTGGTTTGAGAAGGTGAAGTGCTGTGAAACCCAAGTGCCCAAGGCAGACCTCTGTGCACCCATCCCGCACTTCCTCAGAGGAAACAAGGGCTCAGCATCACCTGCCCCTCTCCATGTTCGCTGCTGTGTAAGGCAATTAAACAGACTAGTAACAGGGATCATCGAAAAAACAGTTTTAGCAAACTTGAGCCAGGAATTTTGAATTCAAATTTCATCTCCTGTCCTCACTGACTATACAAATCTGCAGAAAATTTTAAGGTGGATACTGAACAGCATCAACCCTCCCTTTGATTTTAGTCATGTTCCATGACCTACTCATACCTCTGCCTATAGACCAAAAATAACATCTCTGTACAACAACGTATGTGAGTTACTGAGGATGCCCTATTGTGATATTTCTTCATATTTTGAAGCACTACAAGTATAAATGTTAGATTTATTCTCATGATAAAAAGTGTAAAAAATTAAAACTCTTTGACTGACAAATGTTGCCTGAAACATAGTTTCAAGCCATCAAATACAAATGCCCATATTAAATAATATCTTTTTGTATTAAAAAATATGCAAGAGACTTTCTGGCACACCATTGTTGGTTTTAATAGAACCCTATTCCCTTTTGCATACTTTATTTCTTTTTCAAATAGCATTCAAACAGAAGGCTTTTCTGGTTTTCAGTCTGGAAACAGTAGAGAAAAATAATTCTTTTTCTGCAGTTCCTGCAGAGCAGAAAAGTGCGTATCTTCCACCAGAACCACAGTTTTAGGAAACTAAACTATTCACAACAGAAACTTCCTCCTCCAATTTGTCTGCATAGCCTACCATGAGCAATTAAAGAGGAGGATGATCTTTGCTGCCTTACTGCCTGGGCAAGTTTGACACTCACATAGAGATATATGAACAAGGGCTTTTGCTTCTGTTCCACAGAAAATCCAATGTCTACAGCAGGACTTATACACAGCAACTTCCAGAAGCTACAAAGCACTAATGCCTCCATCCTCCTCCTCTCCTTGCAATACGTGGACACATCCCAGAGAAGATTACAGTTCAGCACGGGCAGGAGTAAAAGAATCTGGCAGCATATGTCTTTTGAAGCTCCCTTTCAAACCAACAGCACCAGGGGGTTTTGTTCGCCTTTATTACTTAAGACCATATTTTAGATTACACGAAGCAGTTTCTACCATTTGAAGACACACAGAAATTGTGAACATACTAAAAGCTTCTGAGTGGACAGCATGGGTGGAACACTATCGGCTTGTAGGGTTTGTCTGGAAGAGAAAGTTCACATCACCACCTCAGGTGCTCAGGTTATGGGACTGAGATGGTTATACAATCTAGAAAAAAAGGCTGACAGCATTTGTTTGGTTTTTGTAGGGAGGACACACAGCAGTCTGCCTCTTTGTAAATTTGAAAAGCTTGAATATGTGCTTGAAGCTACAAAGACGGTGCAAACTCTGGAGTTACACTCCAAAGAAGACTGTAGCCTAACACTGTGTAATACATCACAAGCTAAGAAGCAGATCTGTGGTGTGCTGTGTCCACACCACAGGAGCAGTGAGGAAGGACTGGTGTGATACAAACTCTCATTTAGTTTCCCAAATGATGACTTTACTGAGCCCTGAGTTAATCCATATTTATTCTGAGACATGAGTACTCCTGGTTCATGCACAGTGAGGTCTCTAATTAAAGGTTCCTCATCTGTCAGCAGCCTCCTCTTGCTTTTGCAAATTAATATCACACAGAAAAAAAAAAAGGATGAGGGAGTGGCTAGTGAAACCACAGAATGCTATGCCAGTTCTTTTCCCCTATCTCTGCCCAGGAGACCAGACTTTGCAAATATTGTCAGGTGTTCTCAACCACGGCCATAACAGACATGGTATCAAGAAGTATGAACTCATTTTTGGGGAAGGAAGGTGTTCAAATATGAGATCTTGAACTGCTTTCTCTGCTCTGACTCTGGTACCACCTTGTCTGTGTGACCAGCCACAGGATTATGAATCACCTGCTCTAGGTGAGTCTGTTATTGGGAGGACACTCCTCAGTAACTGGGACACAGGTGGAAGCAACACACCTTTCTGCTACCCTTCAGAAGCCCCAAACCAGAAAATTTTACCAACTGCAATAAAGCACCAGCTACTGGAAATCTCTGAAGCAGCCACAGCCCCAAAACACCACAGAGAAACACAAGAAGCTCGCATTCAAACTTGCACCCAACCAAAGTCACACACTTGCACACTAAGCAAAACAAAAAACAGACCTCATCCTCTCCAAGCTTAATGACACCATCAAAATGTAAATATTGAGAATAAGCCAATGTGATAAATTTAGCAGCAGTAAGCTGTATGTAGATGCTTGTCAACATTAAAGATATTATTTTTTGTGTGTTAATGAAAACATTACCAGATATACAAAATTTTTTTATATGGTTTCCAGGGAACTGGAAAACTGCCATGGTCATTTTCCATGAGATGCCCCATTTCATGTCAGTGGCCTTTCAAGAGCTGGTTTAAGATGGAGGCACAGCCATAAGAAGTGTAATTATTTAATCTGTATTTAAAGCTAAATAACTGTTCCAAAGACTGCAAAATTAGAATGACTCCTCCTCTTCCTGCTCAAGCTGTTTAAGTTGTTACACTGTGTCTAAGTTACCTCCTGAAAGGGAAAATACCACTTCTGATTACAGAAGTTAATCTCAAAAACAACATCAATTATTTCTACTTATAGGTCAACAGTTCTTCCCCTAGAATTGTACACCCAAAGTCTAAAAATTTTTATTATTCATAGGAAGTTAAAACTGACTGAGCCTTTTAAATAACGTCCTCAAACACCCATGGCTCATATCCAGTAGCAAGTATTGGATATGAAAAAAATGTATGTTAAGTCATGGATATTCAAGAGACTACACAAAACCTCCTGCCAATATTAGGGGCTTGACAGGGTAAACAAAACCAAAAAAAAGGCAAAAAAAAAATATTCCTAACTGAAAGACCTCTATTTCTATGTTGAAATGTAAAAAAAAATAATCTTACAGCTTCTAAAAACTAGAGAGTATTTTGAAAATACCAAGCTTCATAATTTGCAGACACAATTGATGAAACGTTTCTATTTCAAGGTCAAAAAAACCCCTAAGAACACCACCAACTAAGGACCCAGACAGATTTTGCCAGTAACTGCTGTTTGTAAGATGCCTGGCAGCAATCTGAACTAGATTGTAACTAATTATTTCAAGATGAGTTAACCTGGAAATTAACAGCATATTTAATATGATTGTTTCAAGCATGGTTTTCAGTTAAAAAAGTAAACATACAGTGCCTACAGTAGAGCTAAATTTGTGCTGATGCTGAAAACACGCAAAGAAATTGTATCTTTCAGCCAGTCAGGTTTTTTCTGTTTGTGGTTTTTATTTTTCTAAATAATCTAAATATCTTTCACTCAAGTCAGACACTCCCACAGACAGAGTCCTCAGAGTTAGGGCAGCTCTTTGTCTCAGCATCCCTACAGAAGAAACAGAGAAGTGGTCCTTCACATTTTTGTCAGCACACCAAGCTGTACCTGCTCTCCTTCAAAAAGCTTACAGCTGGTTACTAACATCCCACAGGAGGACACTTCTCAAGGTCCTTTATATACCCAGGATTGTTGAGACATAAACTATTAAAAATGAACACTGTCCCTTCCTTGCTTACATTCCCAATGAAGATACATAGATACAAGTATCAACCTCTTCAAAGTCTTAAGTGGAGGCCTTTTCCTACTCATCAAACAATTTTGTAACTGGACACTAAACCTGGTCGTTACCTTGGC
This sequence comes from Manacus candei, assembly GCF_025592945.1. Lineage (NCBI taxonomy): Eukaryota > Metazoa > Chordata > Aves > Passeriformes > Pipridae > Manacus > Manacus candei. The sequence continues at coordinate 32,927,220 of NW_026138065.1, forward strand.
TACTGTGTTGCCCTTCTTTCTGTGCTGTCATGGTTGGTATTTTATATCAGCTTAAAACAGGCAGAACCCACACCTTTCCCATGCTATAGTGAAGTGCCCGATAATGTTCCAGCTGCCTTACATAGCTGAAGGACATTACCATGGAGCAGTTGTAAAGGAACATCTTCAGCCACAGGAGACATACCTGGATTCTTTCCAGATTTTTTGTTGTGTAGATTTGATGTCTTGTAGGCTGGATTCCAGTCTTGCACCATTAAAAGAGGCAAAGGGACAAAGAGACAGAGCCTCTCTATCCCGTAGCGCACACAGCTTAAAAGATTAAGCATTTTTGTCTCACCCTAGACTTCAATCTTACTCTAATTCAAAAATTTTTTATCTGTAAACACAAATGTGTCTGGTGTGTAAAGCAGCTCTCCTTGAAAGCCGAAAGGTGAATAAAAAGGGAGGCTACATTGGTTCCTGGAGCAAAATACACTTTTAATCTTGCAAAGTGAGAGCCAACCACTCAAAGTAAAAGACAAAGCCTCTCAAACTTACTGCAATACCTTGTTTTGCCAAGTGAAGAACAGTGTCCTTACAGTGAAAGGCACAAACCTCCCACCAAATTAAGTGCTGCAGGATCTAGTATTAAATGAGGATAAACAGGAGCAAACATTTTAATTTCAAGCTTTTAGAAGGGCATTACGGTAAATGAAATTATGATAAGTTGCTGTAAATTATTCCATTTCAAATCAGAATTTTAATACGTTTGCCTAGTTAAGGTCAAAGAAGCCAAATTAATAAAATCCACTCTGTAAACTAACCATCAAGGGAATGGGAATCAATTTTAGCTGTGCAGAGTTCACATAGGGCACTGAGGGGGAAAAACAGTTATGTGCAGAATCATCAACATGGACAATAGAGATGCGTGGGTGCACAAACTCCTTGGATTCTGCAAAATAAGATTTTCCACATATTTCAGCATACTTTATACAAAATGCACTTTTCATCTTTAAAACAAACAAGGCTCAAAAGTTGAAGCCTGCAAAATTTTGACATATTTCCTTCTGGAGCACTCAGATGGAACATCAGCCTCGGCAGGGCCAGCACTGCACACGTGTGTGCACGGCCCCACTCCAGCAGTACCAGTGCCTCAAAAAGACAGGAGGGTCCACAGAAGAACGCTCAGGAAAATTAAGATCACCAGGCTACCACAGTGATGAGCAGATCTCTTGAACTGAGTGCATTCAGCAAGGCTTTATTTATGCACTACATGCTTTAAGTCAGCTCTCCTTAACTTTTCCACTTTCTGAGCATAGACAAGACCTCGCACAGACCACTTATCTCAGCTTGATCTGTTAATTCAACCTTGTCTCTTCAGCTTTGACAGATGAGCGCTGGCACAGCAGCTCTTGCTGCTTCACACATTACCCTGTGCACTACCAACACCTCCTCAGCCACTTTTCTTCCCCAAAGCCATTGGACAAGGAATCACAACTGCTGCCCTTGGCTCTGCAGCTCCCAGTTGGACCTGACGCTGACAAAGGTAGACAGGAGGCCTGTTAGGCTAAAGCCCTTAGCCCCTTTCATTGCAGGCAAGTTTGGAGTCTTATTTCCCACTGCTCTGGCTTCTCAGCTAGTGGTCAGTTTTAACCTATACAGGGTTTGTGTTTGTTCTGCAGACAGACAAGCAATACAGTACCATACGAGGTGTGAATTTACCCATTAATTTCAGTGCAGTTCACCTGGAAAGATGTTTGGGGCCATCGAAACCCTCAAACTTCAAAGCCCATGAAAATAAGCGTTCTGGAGAAAATTATGAAGTCCAAGTGTAAACCAGATTCAGACAATTTGGCTTTTGTAACATCAGCTCACATCGCTGAAAAGATGCAATGAAACCTTTAAGCTCCCCAAAACAGGCAGGGCGGGATTCCTTGTGCCAGCTGAGGATGCCAGAATCTGATGTGCTTCCGCTCACATGCAGTAGCACAACAGCTCCTACCACTGCTCTGCCTCTGCCACATCCAGGCTCTGAGCTGCAAGACCTTTCCATCAGGACACACAGTAAATCCAAAGTGTCCGAGTCATGTCTGACACACGTGGCCCGTCCTCAGCAGCACCTGCAGGCACTTGTCACCAGCTGTCCCCAAGGCAAGCACACAAACGTGTGCAGCCCACCAGACCTCTCTGCCTGCTGAGAGAGGCCTGTCCCTCAGCAACAGGAGGGCAGAAGGCAGCAGAGCCTGCCCCTCCTCTTCCCCTCAGGAGGAAGTTTTAACTGCAATGAGGTCTCTCCTCAGTCTCCTCTTCTCCAGGTTGAACAGACCAAGTGACCTCAGCTGCTCCTCACACGGCTTCCCCTCAAGGCCCCTCACCATCTCCACTGCCCTCCTTTGGACGCTCTCTAAAAGATTTATATCTTTCTTATATTGCAGTGACCAAAACTGCCACAATATTCAAGGTGAGGTCATACCACTTCCCACTTTACCTCACATAAACGAGATAACCCCAGGATTTGATGACGAATGCAGGCTCCCCTCTCCTCCTCAGCCATACTCTCCTTTAGCCCTCTTGCCTCTTCTAGGACATGGACAGGGATCACAGGTGCCCTGGGACCTTACAGCTGGAACACCCAAAGGGAGGAAAAAAGGTCCAAATGATCAAGAGGAAAAAATATCAGCAAGGTAAAGATGACACATGGCCACTCTCATCACATTGTTAACAGCACCAGACATAGAACAAGCACCTACATTTTTCTTCTGCCTTTGAAGCACTGGATTTCTGTACAATTCTGGTCTTCAAGAATCAGCCACGACTGACTGGCAATTCTGAAACAGGTGATGGAGGTTTGCTTCCCTCAAGAGACAAGAATATAGTCTGTCTGACCAAACTCAGAGCAGTTCCGGCAGTTTAGCCTCATAAATATTTCAAATGTCTCATGTACTACCTTATCTGTTCCTACACTAAGTCACAGAACAGATATGCTGGAGCAAAAAACAAGTAAAATAATAGCAACAAACACACTCCATAGATTTCTTGGCATTTTTTTTAAGGGTAAGAAATAAAATGTCACTCCCCCCCTCTCCCCCTATATTCACATTCTCTCTTCCACAAGCATTAGATTTTGGGACTGATTTTATGGATGTGATATAAAAGAAAAAGCTATCATGCAAATTTCAAGCAGAAAATAAATTACAGAATAAATTCTACAGCAATATAAGGGGTGTGGGAGGGGAAGATCAGCAATTCTAATCCAGACAGTGGATGTATATATTGAAGTCAACAAGCTTAAGCAGAATATTCCAACAGTTCTGATTATATTGTAGTAATGATAAGGCTACATGCTGCCATGCAGCCACAGCTTTGTTGGAGTTGTAACTGAACTCCATTCTATCAGTTTTATTCCCAAAAGTCTTCAGAGTTTAACGAGTTCTCTTCCTTAGTTTAGGGCTACATAAACACCTCTTTTAAAGTACTTGGGCTTACAGACTGTAACAACCATCTGCAAGTGAATCTGACACAAACAGTGTGGGTCCCCTGAACCTTTTGCACTCCAGTAATCAACATGTAGGCTTTCAAGTGCAATTACATGCTGCGGGCATTCATCACCTCTGCTGAAGAGGAGTTTGGTTCTTATGGTCATTTTCTAATATCACCACCACTGGATAAAATGTTTTAGAAACATCACTCCTGAAAGGATGTACTCAGAGCCTAGCACAAATTACTTCCTTCCCCACTGACATTTACCCATTACACATACTCTTAATTACACATCACTCAGAGGGAAGCAAATAGAAAATAAACAAAAAACCCTCCTCACAACAAAAACCTTCCTTCAACTCCTGCATCAGCAACTGTCAATCAGTGAGTATGTGGTCACCTCCCCTCCAGAATCCCTGTCCCATTTTCCCCACGTACTCTGCTCCACTGGTCCTGCTCTACCTCAGTACTCTGCTCTGAAACAGTTTCCACCCTGAACCCCTATGACCAAACACACTTGTAAAAGACCTCGTTATTAACATGATTCATATTGGAAAAAGAAAAAGGAAGGGGCCACTTTCTAAGTTTGTGAAGTATAACTTGCAGCTTCTTCCTCAGTTAGGCAGCATCTCGCTTTCACAAATGCACGCTCATATAATTCCTATCAGTACAGAGAGGGTTTCTTGCACCTTCTGCACAATTTCTCTGTATTTCAGAGACACAGAATGGGGATCATATTTCTCTATCACAAAACAGTCTTGTAAGACTACATTTATAATGGAGCTGTGTGGCTGCAGAGTTTTTGCACAGAGAAATTGTTAGCACTATTTCTTCACAGCAAAGTGTCGTTTTGCAGTTTTACACCATTACCACAGAACAAAGAGCTGATACCACCTGTCCCTTAATAGGAGATATAAATCCTGCTTATAAGTAATTGTGAACCTAAAATGTAGAAGAGTTGATGTAAGGTGATTTGTGCACACGAATTAGGGACTGATTGGAAAGATGACTTGTCTGCACAGTTCCAAGGGAAGCTGAAAGGAAGCCTAGTGCAAGACCAGGATTTTTTTACTTTTGTTGTTTCTACCACTAGACCACACTCTCTAGTAGATTGAGAAGCAAAGACTTTATTTCACCCTCCAAGTCAAAAATACCTACACAGAAAAAACATGTACAGAATTTATCAAGTCTGCTCTGAACAAAAGAAGGTGCTAAACAGACTGACATACAACTATTTATATAAGAAACAAAAATAACCTCTACTACAAATAACTTTCAGTAACTGAAAGCCTGTATAGCTTTGGAAGCTCTCCTAGTTTCAGTATTCTCAAAAAAACACTCTACAGCTTCTGGCTACATCTGGGTAGCAAGAGAGAGAGTACTGTGTGAAACTTCTTTGCTGTAACTGGGAACTTGCACTGGGATAGAAAAAATTAAGCTCCCACTGTACACATGTAAAAAACCAACTTCCCAGGTTCAAATAGAGAGACAGATCATCATCACATCAATTTGAACTGAGTAAAACTGCCCTGGGGAAGGCTAGACACATATTGCAGTTTTATTTACAAAGCTGCCTTACAAAATGTTATAAAAGAATATTCAGAATTTTTTAATATCATACAATATCAATAGCCAAACTTTTTCTACTTGTCTCTAAAAGGTAGAAATATTTAAATAACGAAGTTTGTTTTCATTCAGCACAAAAAGAATCCCTGGAACACTTTAAATTTAGACTTCTTCTTTCACTGTGCGATTGTTACTATCACATTCACTCAAAAAGAGGTGAAATCCTAATTAGCATTCACCAAGAGAAGATGGAACCTCCCTTTCAAAACAGTTTCTGAAAGAACTGATTATTATCAATTACGAAGGTGAAACACTAATATCTGTGTTTGGCAAAGCCTTAGTTCTGTTCCATTCCCATCAGTGCTGGCTGAGCACCTGTCCTGCCCTATGACCTGCTCTGCTGGGCTGAAGGTTCAGACTTGGAGATGTGAGTAATGATGGATTACGCCTCCCTTAAAAAAAGCAGGGGCACAACAATATTTTTGATAATCAAGGTTTGCTCAGAACAGTTTTTGTGGCAACAAGTTTGCTTCAGTTAGGGAAGCTACTCCCTAACAGTTGCTCTGGTACAATCAGAAATATAAATCACTTTATTTTGCTACAGAAGTGCTTAATAGCTGCTGGCTGTGCAGCTATTTCCATAAAAATGCCTCTAGTTAACATACTTCTGTATGGTTGCCTTCTGCCTATAAAGGAAGAATAGGTGCTGTATGATTGCAAAGGCACAGTAAGACAGTGGAGCTGCTACACATAGACAAGGTTCAAGTACACATATGTGCATATTGCTTGTTCAGCAAAATCAAGTCTGAAAGCTCGTGACACAGTAAGTTCCCATTTTAAAGTGGGCACACTTTGTCATAAGAATTTTACATGGCCTGGGTCAGCAAACATCTGCCTGAACAAAACACAAAATCTGAATACAGCTGATTATGGGGATTGTGTTCAACAGAAGAACAAAGGCCTGGAGGTTACTACAGTGTTAAGCATTTCAGTAGCATAAAATACTTCAGGATTCAGAGTTACTTAATTTATCAGCGTGATGGCTTGAGGTTGTCAGGAGAGTGAGACTTCTGGCCCTGCTCAGCCCATGTGCAGCACAGTTCACCTGGGAATCTCCCAGAGTAACCAAAGATGGACAAGATTTGTCCCTTACTGGCAGCAGCCACCCCTCCTGCTATTCACCATCAGCATCCAGGCTTTCCTCCCTCTTGAGATGGTTCAACAACATACATTGATTTTATATACACATGCTGAACTATATATTTGTACATGTTATGCACAGGTGACACATTATGACATGTGACTTTGCTGTCACATGTTACCAACTTCCAGAATCAACTCCCCACCTTAACTTCTTTGTAAGAGACGGTCAGTATAAGAAGTTGAGATCCCAGCAATAAACTCCATGCTAATCAAAGAGATGATGTCGGCAGAAACACGAGAAGGCTCTGCGGCTGTTCCCTGAAATAATTATTTTTGCTTCACACACTGGTTGCTCATATTTAGGTCACTGTTTTTGTATCTCCAAACCCAGCAGGATCTGCCTTGTACCCCCTGTGCAGACAGACTTGAAGACAGGCAAACAGGGAGAAGAGCCTTTTGTTCTGCTCCTCATGTCCCCCACTCCCCCTGCTTCTCCATCAGCTCAGCTCACCTCACTGCCCATCCTGCTCATCTCTGAGCAATGCTGAAAACAAGACAAGCCTGCAAGCCTCCATGAAAAGCCTGCAAGGCTGACTATTTCAGAAGGCTTCCTACAGCAGCAAAGAAGAAACCAAGCCCTTAGGAGAAGACCTACCAAGTCTTCTCACAGCACAGGAGGAAGAGGAGGGTAGGACAACTGTGAGGGTAACAAGGCAACAGGTTTCTGCTTCTCTAGGTCTTAATGGGGTTTTGTCAGCCATAAGAAATACTAACAGTTCTCACAATGAGGTGAACACAAACAAATCAGGGTAAATTGCAGTCTTACTGTAGTCAAGAGTAGCTCAAGATAATTTTCTTTTTTTAAATTATAGTTTGTTGACTTTATCACTAATTGCAAATCAAGTAAGCATCCTCCTTTTAACAGCTGTTGCTAAAAGAAGTAGTATCATTCTTTCCCCTTACAGCACATGATCTAGTTCCCTAAGAACAAGTTTGTTTGAAATAAATTCATTTACTGAAGTCAGCATTTTTTTCCCCAGGAGGAAGCAGACTTTGCACACTGTAAATGCTTTATTAGGGTCCACTCCAGACAAGAAGACTGAATCTATAGGCAAAAATGTCCATATTCCTGTTTCCCAGTGCAGCAATAGGATTGGAGACAAGGGATTGCACTGCCATATGCTGTGATACCACAGGATTAGCCACACTGCCAACAATATTGAAGTTACAGGTGATGGGTAAGATCAACACCAAGCACCAGGATGGGGTAACTCAAACTAAAAACACAGGTAATGCCCGTTTTTATGGCCCCTTGCAATACACCTTTTCCCGAGGCAGCTCGAGCAGGAGGTGGCTGCAGGAACAGATGGGGAGCAGAGAAACACAGAAATGTATCTAGCAGCTCCCTGCTCCAAAAATACACAGGCACAAATGGCCACGTGGAAGCACAAACTGACACAAACCCAGAGTTCCAGGCAGAGGGAGAGAGGCTGGGCTGCCAGCAGCTCTCACCCTTGCAGGTCCTCCAGTGTCTAATAAAGGGTGAGGTCACTGGCTTTTTGCTCGCAGCCGTGGGGTCTGACCAAGACTCCACTCTTCTGTCCAGAGGCCCTTTGTCACAAAACTCATGGAAACAATAGCTGGAGGTTCCCATCCCACAAACTTTGGTTGAAATTGTCTGCTGAAACTTTCCAACGCAACACTGGATTTTCTGGCCAGACAGAAAATTCAGGCGTGTTTTAACATCACAAAAGAGCTTTTCCCCTACGAAGCAAAGCTAAAAGTAGGGGAGAGGCCCAAGGTTCAAAAACAACAGCACAGTAGGCTAACTTGTCATAACCACTGACAACACAGACCCATCAACCACAGCAGTGTTGTATGCCCAGAGAAAAGGGATGTCCTGGCTCTCTAGGGAAGTGACAGCAGTGTTGGTGTGGAACTAAGGCAGATTTGACAAGGCAGTGTGGCACAGTGGGCTGCCACAGCTCCACAGGTAGCAGGTGATGTGTCAGGGGCAGTGCCTTCATCCCATGCTTTGCCAAGCTCTCTGTATTCCAGGACTCTCCAGTTGCAGCTGCCAGCTTTCAGCTGGCACAGCATTTCCCCCCAGAAAAGAGAGAAGGGAAGTGTGGGAGCAGGAAAGAAGAGTAGTTCCCTTTTTTTTTTACCCCAGTCAACTGGACAGTCTTACAGTTATGGATCAAAGGAGGCATCATGTCTCAAGCACTAGATGTTTACCATTATAGCAGTGTGGGTGATTACATGCCTTCTCAATCCTCTATCAAAAAATCCCTTGATTACATCAGTGACTATGAGAATTCAGGGTGTAAAGATTACTCTTTGTGATCTTTCAGTTCAAAATTTCAAAAATCAAATCCCATTTACTGTAAGAAAAAAGGAATCTATGGGAAATAATTCCTTTACTGTTTTAAGATTGTCTGTGTTTTGGTATCCTGAAAGGACATGTAGACACTGGAGCTCAGAGCAGCCATCTAAACAGAGGAAAGTAAACAATTTTAGCAAGAAAATAAAGAAAAGAAAAAAAATAAAAGCACAACTTATAACTTATAATTCCCTTTTCTACATGCAAAAAGCCCAAAACCAGGAATGGAAACTCCATTGTTCTAGGTATTTTAAAAAAATGTCTTTCAAAAAGTATTAACAGTAAACAGAAGCCATCCCAAATATGCCTCAAAACCAAATAACATTGGTATAAATTCTTTCGATTTTTGTGGTATGAGAGGAAGTGGTGAAAAATGGGTTGGGACTTTCTCATTCTTAAAATTTTCTTACATGTCAAAGATAAAGGAATGCAAGGGGAATTCACTCACTCAAGAGACACTTATTCCAAGTACTCTATCCAGTTAAGATCCACTCTTGAAGAGAAAAGAGGAGTTCAAAAACCTTGTTCTCTTGAAATTTTTCACAGCTTTATACAACTATTGCTCAAATTACCTACAGGAAGAGACAAACTACAATGTGATAAAAGACAGGTACAACTAGAAAAAACCAGCCAAACAGAACTTGCCCAGCTGCCAGCATGGTCAGAGCTGTGACTCTACAGCTATAATTATGTCAGGTGTCACCAGGAGCAGTCAAGGTTAAGTCCTCTGCTAATCAACCACAGATAAATCAGCAACAGATCGGTTTGGAAATTTACAGATCTGAATTAGATGTTTGCTGGAAAAAAGTTTTGACAGCTCCTTTTCTGTTCTTTTAAATCTCTTCCTACGTACTGACATAAACAAAGGAATTCAGAGTTTACTTAATGAACAGCCACTGAAAGCTGAGGAAGCAGCAGTGTACAGTGTGCTGCCAACCTGCATTTAAGGATCCAGATTCTCCAATTACTTTGTTTAATATAGCTTTTGATATTGACACTACTGGCCATGCAAATACTCTTCCCAAGTGCAGCTGGGAGGGGAAAGTCAGTTTATGACACTGGATGTAAAAACACAAGGCATCACTGCATTAGCATTAGTCTTAGCCCCAAAGAGAGGTCAGGACAATTATCATCTCAGGGCATCATGCAGCAACATATCTGATGGAAAGCCCAGAGCTGACTTAGGGAATGCCTTTTGTCTGCCTGGCCTACGCAAAAGCTGGTGGGGCTTGTCCCAACAGGTGGAGATGAATATATGCTCCCAGGAAAGCTGCACGCCCATCAGAACACACATCTCCCACCACAACAGCCAATGCCACCCATGAGGTAGCCCCAGACAACTCTGGCCCGTCAAACAGCTGCAAGGAAGCAAACATTCCTTCCTGGGCGAAGAACAAGAAGGCAGTGAACATGAAGGGTGACCGGTGCTTGCAGAGGTGGCACAAAGGAAATGAGCATTAGTAATATGGACCATGGTAACATGGGAGCCAAAACTCATGTGATACGAGAGAGTCTTAAAATACCCCGTATTGCTTTAATTCAGTTGTTCTTGGAACTAGAGATTGTTTTGCCCTTGTGATGTTTGGTCAGCACCGAAATAATTTTTCAAAACACATCCATCAGAAAAGAAAGGTCAGATCTGCTGGTGTGCTGTTAAGCTGATACAGCAGCTCACCCAAAACAAAGCCCACAAAATGACTGCAGGAGACCAAGTGTGCACATGAAATAAAACCCCAAACCAGTTTATTCTAAAATAAATACACAGAGCCACAGAGATTGCAGTTCAGCAGCTGCAGACATTTAGGCAGCTGGAGAGCCTGGCCATAGCTTTGGCATAATACTCAAGAAAGCCTCCTTAAATAATAATAAAACAAAAAGAACCCCCAATAATGACTCTCCACTACAAAGAGAAACCTCAACAGGCAAACAAGAATTACTTCTGCACTGCTCATTTTCACAGGTTTGCAGGCAGCTAGAAACTACAGTTCAGAAGGGCATGCACTTCTGATTCATCTCAAAAGCTTGTGCATTTTAAAGCCCTACAGTGACAGCACAGGGCACTGACTCAGGATCTGGGTGATTTAGCTGAAGTATTTTAAGATGCTCTTGCCTGCAGCTGTGGCTCATCTCACCGCTCAGGCAGATTTTCCTCCCCGCTGCATCAGGCAGCATAAGAGAGGTGTGCAGGCTCCTCAGCTGCTGCAGCTCACACTCCCCTCACAAATCGGCCTGAAGGTGATGGTAGTTAATACTCACACACCACACAGCCCTACTGCTGCCCTACCTCTGCTTCAGGGCACAAGACAACTACTACTTAGGGACAGCGACATCTCGCTTCACTCCTGAAGCCAGAAAACCTCAGAAGTCAGAGCCTTAGACAACAGCAATGTTAGTTGTGGTTCTGCTAATTTTAGCTCGTGCTTAACCCGCAGTCCTCAAGTCCCTGCAATGCCTTCCCAGGTGCCAAAAGCCACAGCTACCCTACACCTCCACTGTCAAAACACACAGCTTCCCAGATGAGAGGCTCTGGTGCACTTACAGAAACTGAATGCTGCAGAAATACATTTTTCAAATGAGGAAGAGGAAGAAAACAAGGCTGGCTTTATTTACCCCACTGCTACGTGCATATCTTAAAATAAGGAACAAAAGTTCAGCTGCACAGTTCCTGTGTTTCAGAGTCCACTTGAGGACACACAAGACAGACTTTGCGCAGAGGGTGGCTCAGGAGCGTCCTACAAGGTATCAAAGAGCCTGCCAGGGCCAGCTTCTACCCCAAGGAGTGAAAGGAGAGAGAGGGGCAAGGGAAACAAACACACACTTCACACACTCTCCTCAGAGTAAACTGGGAAAGCTTTTAGAAGTAAATAAACACGCACACACACCCGCCCCCATATTCTCAGAAAGCCACCCAAGTAGAATGCTTTTACTACCCTAACTGAAGGGTTTGTTTTATAAGAAGAGTTTCCTCAGATTTAGTCAACCTTACCAGCCTCCTCCTCCTCTACTTATTCACACTAAACTGTGAAAGGGACTTCAGCTCTCTCCAACCAATTAAAAACTAATTGAAGCAGCAGACTGGCACTATACAGCCTGAGCAGTCTAAGAGACTGAAGACTCAGCTCAGATGAGGCCTACACAATGTCATAATATTTCATTTTATTTAACCTCATAACACAAAGCGCTGAAAAGAGTATTCACAAGGATCCAATCCTGCAAAAAACCCCCCAAAAAATTCTTTATTCCAGATCAAGTCCACTGGGTTCAAACAAACAGTACATGCACTTTAGTGCGTGTGTGCACCACAGTGCCTGCAGGAACAGAGCAAGGTTTTATTTGTTTGAAAAGCTCTGTGAGGAAGTTACGCAGTTTCTCTCTCAAAAAATAAAGCTGTGTTAGAACATAACTTAGTGGTCAGTTAAAGGGGTGAGGATGTCTCCTTGAATGAATAAAATACACTAAGATACACCTGGATATAATCTAACATTTTCTGCTTTTCATAATTATTTTTGTTACTGCTAGGGCAGTAAATAATGCCAAGGAATTGCTGAAAAGAACTCTGTCTCTCAGAGAAAAATAAAATTCAGAACCAGTATTTAAACCAAACACAAATCTTTCTACCTTACAGATACTAAACTTTGTGCCTGTTTCTGTCTTTTAGGAATTGGACACAGAGTTATAAATACTCTCAAAAAGTTGTTGCAAATACAAAAAGGGTGTAAGTAAGCAGCACTGATGACCTAAAAAGTCAGCAGCAACAAAGATTTCACATATACCTGCAGATTTCCTATTGAAATCTCTTTGCTGCCAATATGCAGCCAACAATTTTGACAAGAAATTCCTAACTTGTGGTCCATGGAACAGACCCAAGGCTGTAAAAAGGGCTAGGAGGCGAGCTTGGTATGGTAGGGAAGGAAAGCAGCTGGTGTTAAAAGAGTCAGGATTGGTAGACAACCTCCTGACAGAAGTCAGGCAGAGAGTCCAAAGGAGCAAATCTATGTTTCTGCAATCACAGATTTTTTTTGGATACAAAGAAGAGAGATGCAAGGTGACAGAGGAGAACTGCTTTTGTGTATTGACAGTAAGACTGTTTTAATTGACTGCAGAAAGAAAGGAACAAGACAGCTGTAAGGCAGCTGGTAGTGATTATTTGGAAAGAGTAAGTTTGAGACACAATTTAAGTCCTCAAAAAGTCCTCAGTTAAAACTGGAAAGGAAAAGAAAATGCTAAAGCATATTTGCAAATGGGGTTTATCTGGTGTGGCATCAGATCTCAAAAGTATAAGGACAGAGTATCATTTAACTGAGAGGAGAACAGAAGCTAAACTGCAGAAGAAGTTGCATGGTGCCTTCCTTGCACAAGCTATAAGTGTTACAGTACACCTATATAACTAACACTCCAATACAATCAAAAACTCAGCAGAGCAAGCCCATGATGAAAAAAAGCACAGTTCATGGCAAAACTGACTCAAAGAGATTCAATATGATGACCCTTCATAATTAAAAGCTCTTGGGTACTCACAAAATCCCCTCTAACAACTATACGAAGCAAGGAAATTAACTGAGCAATGTGACAGCCTGACTCTGTACAGGAAATCAAGGATTTCTACAGCAACCAGTTAACTCCAGTTCTTTTGGTGGCCTTCAGCACTGATGAGTTTGCTAGAAAGCAGAAGGCAAGCAGATCAGTGTGAACCGTGGAATCTCACAAAGCTCATTTCTCTTCCATGCACAGTGCATGCCAAATCTTAGGATTCCTGCAGCATCCAGTTATGAAACTACAATAGAAGAGAAAAACAGATGGCTAAAGCCTGTTGGAAAAAAAAAAAGATTAAGCCTTACTTCATTTCCAAGGGAAAAAGATGTATATTTGAAAATACAGAACCTACTTCAGACCGTACCTAATCGATACAAAAATAGGCAACTTGCCTCACAGACGTGAAACCTGCCTTCAGTTAAGGCTTTCAAACATAAGAACAGTTTAACCCTTTTAGAACATCATGGCTCACTGTTTTAAGCAGGATTTAAAAGCAAAGCAGTTCATGTAGATGACAAACATTACAAACATTGTACAAAAAGATCGTACTTCTTTATCTCTCGAGCAACCCCTGAATACAAATCCTGTAGAAAAGGCTCTTTATGTTTACTCTTTTCCAGCCTTTATAAGCAGTTAGCACCCAGGTTCAGGTGAGCAGCTTTCTTGCTCATAAAAGCATCCAAAGGACAATGACACATTAGGAAGCTGGCAACCTCAGCTCTGTAAGTGAAGCCATTCTCTGTGGAAACCAGTCGATATTACATCTGAAGCCTCTATTGAGTCCCTGACTTGCAAGATATCACACAACAATAAGGAAACACAAACGCCACCCTGGAGAGCTCATGTGTTCAGCATTAGATGTTTCAGCAGCTCTATAAAACTGCTATCAGAGCTTCAGGTCCAAGTACTAGAACTGATCTCTGGTCCAAAGGACAACTTTCCCCCTGGGAGCCTCCTCTCCTGAGCTTGTATCTCAGACAAGCCTTGACTCAGTTGCCTGAACAGAGGCCTCCAGCAGCTGGGGAGCCCCAGGGTACACAAGAGACACTTGCCAGGCTGGCAGGCTTGACACAGGGTCAACAGGAGACCTGGGCTTCTCCAAACTGGCAGCTGAGCCTGACAGTAAACCCAAAGGCATCTCAAAACAGCATCTGACACCAATGTTCAGGAACTGAACTGGGTCCCCTGCACAAGTCACAGCATTACACCTGCCAGTGATGCCCAGATTCTATCCTACACAAAACTAGTCTGCTCTGACAGCACAGAGCAGTAAATACAGCTTTTTTTGTAGGAGCCTAAGCAAAATGAATGAGACTGATTTCTGGTTTTATTCAATGACCCTGCACTGAGGATTAGCACTAAATTAACTCTTTCCTATCAACATATAGTCCTTTCAGGCCAGGACTGCAGCTCACTGGAGAGGCTGGGTAGAAAATCCTGAGCTGCCCCAGCTTATTCCAAGGGTAAATGGAGGATGACACACTCCAGCACTTCCAAGTAAGCATCTTTAAAAAAAAAAAAAGAAAAAAATCAAGTGCTTATATGATTAATGCAAAGTGTTTTGATTTCACCGTAGCAGAAGTCACTAATCCATATTAAAGACCAAGACTACACTTGTTTGTTTATTTATTTTAATGAAAGGCTCTAAATAAACCAAGTGTTCAATTTTTCAGAGGTACTGAGCAGCCACAGTAATTAGGTCTGGGTCAGTGGGAGCTGCCAAAATGCCACAGAAGTGACTCAGTACTGTTAATTATCTGAAAAATAAGGAACGGTGACAACAGTGGACACTCCATCACAACCTGTCTCCCCCCTAACACACCACCAATGAAAAGCCATCATTTGAGAGTGGCTGTCTCTAATCATTAGTAGGGACAAGAATCACAAATTGTAGAAAGTAGAAAAAGCAACAAAAGGAGGTTTCAGCCTAATCTGGACAAACGGTGCTGTACCTAGAGATAATTCTTTAAAAGAGTGGAGCAGCAACACCAGAGTGGTAGCAACTTTCCACACAGCCAGGGTAATTCCAGAAAAAAGGGCAGGAGCTATTTTAAACACTAAGTTAAAAAAAAACAAAAACAACCAAACACCAAAAACCAAACAACAAACTCAAATCAATACAAGTCCAGAGGAGACAAAGAGTATTAAATCCAACCAGAAACACACTCGACATTGCAAACCATAAACGATCGGTACAAAAACATCCTAACACACAAGTCCTTCTCTGAAGAGTCAGACAAATGTAGACCTAACAGAAGATAGCAGTTCACAAAGAGGCACACAGCTTGTTTTGGTCATGCACAATCCTTGCTCACAGACACTTTTCAGTGCTAGTGTGTTTATGGCTGCATTGTCATTTATTTTAAAATATGAATGGAGCATTCTTTTCCTCCAGAAACACTGCATTGTTAAAATGCCAGTACATTAAAATAACTTACTGCTTACTACATTTCAATCAAACAAACTACAGACTACAGCACTGACACTTAATATGTATTGAATACTTTCAGCAAGAACAGCATATGGAGTTCATTTCTTCTGTTTTGTTCTTATATGGGCCAAACTCAGAGACAAGACTTAGAAACAGATGAAGCAGTGATCCTGTCAGCATGCACAAAAAATGTATATAAACTGTACCTTCTCCAAAGGTAAGGAAAGATTTAGTCGAAGGCTCTCAAAATAAATAAATATTTACCCCTTTGTTTCATATAAAAGTTTGACTTATGGCAGAAATATTGTATTTTAGCTTGCATGCTTAAGGAACACTTCTGTTAAGGTTTTCCAAATAAGAGGAAGCAGAATCAAAAAGCTCACAATCAAAGGACCATGTGAGTGATGTTTTTCCCCATTGTTATTTTTCCTAGAATTCATCCACATTTCACCACCATACTGTTGCTTTGTCAGAACCAACACAAGCACTGATATTGCCTATAATTATATTCAAGAACACAAAATGAAAGTTCAGAAGGATGACCTAGTTTTTAAAAATTAGTTGCATATCTGAGTCTTTGAAAGGCTGTTCCACTGCTTCACACACAGGCATTTTGCTAGGTGGGCACTCTCAGTTACGATTAACCAATGAGCTGTTTCTAAAATAATAAGATCCTTCATAAGAGAACTTCTGTGTATGAAGTGACAGTTAGCTGCAATTCCAGTGTGAACATTCCCCTGCAGGATTCATATTTTAGTGCTGAAGCATTCTGCAAATTCTCAAGCAACGAGTGAATCAAAGTGAAAATGAAACTAAAGCAGGCTTGTTAATGCAAAGTGAACATCAAAAGTAATAAACCCAACTGCTGAAATAAACCTGAAAAACCAAAATTACTGTGGAAAACTCTTTGGTCTCTTTAGGACAGTAGATCCCACAAGATAATCACAACAGCCTCTTTCAACTTCTACAATGTTTTTATTTGTAGTTTACTCTGTGAAAGCAAGGTCAACTTCCAAAACAATTCTGTTTCTTAATAATATTTCAGAACATTTTAGGCACGAAAATAACTTGCTATTAAAAAACCCCAAACGTTTAAACTGACAGTGTTTCTTTAAGACAGAGCAGTGAGCAGCCCTCCAGCATATTTGACAGAGATTTCCTACTCCAGGAGATAGAATTTAAATTTGTAGAGGCAATTACTCATAACCAGTGAAAGCAGCCAATGCAAGTGCCAAACTTGCCAACAAGAATAAAGGCCAAGTATTAGAAAGGAGGCTGCAGTTTATTACAAGGCAATTTGAACATCTCAGTCCATGAGGTCTGGAAAGTATTTTCTTCATCCCCTGACACTACAGGCTCACACTAATGTGAGGAATTATGTCAGTAACATCAATATTCCAAACATATAAAACAGCAGTTGTATCACGGAGATCTTTCCCTAACTATTTAAAAGCTGCTTCTAGTCTTCCCTAGCAGATTTATTTAAGCTCATTTTGCAAAGGCAAGAGCTGCCAGACCCACAACATTAACCATTAACTGCTGTCTAGTTGGCTATAAAGCCATTCAACTGGACCACCACTGCACAAAATTCTTGTCTGACTAAACAGATACCTCAAGGCAATTCCCAAGGACCTGTCTCTTGCCTCTTCCCGTTAAAAGATAGAAAGGAACAAGCAAGAGAAGGAGAAACATGACCTCTTCAGGTAAGAAAGTCAAAAATCAAAACTGGCATCCACCCCAGATATCCCACCACCACCACCTCCAGGACTGATCTCAAATGCCTCAGTCAGGTAACAACAGTGTCAGTAGATAACACTCATCATGATGAGTTGAGTTGGCAGCTGGAGAACAGCTCATGGGAAATACTTAAAGAAAACCCAAAAAACAAAACCAAACAACAAAACCAACAATCAAAACCACACCACTAAGTCACATATGTCACAGATGGCAAGCTAATAAATGCACCCTCCTCTGCAAGGTAAAAACAATGCCAGCCTAAAACCTCAGAACACAGAACAAACCCAGCAGGTCCAGGACAACCACACAGCAAAGCAAGCACTCACTGAGAAAGACAAGCACCCCACTCAGCTGCCTCTGCAGTGGGCAGGCAAGAGAAGGCAAGGGGATGCAAGAGCAGTGCACACACACCAAACAATACAAAATGAGCAACATCCTTCCTGTTTCACCGCCAGCATCTTACTCCATCATTTGTGCAGCAACATGAGCCGCTTCTTACCATTTTTTGGTGCACTCGACCATCAGTTCCTGGTAAGAGGCCACAAACTGGAACTTAGATGCATGTTTCCCAACACGCTGCAGCCTTTTCCAAACTGAAGCCATAGTGGGGAAAAATACCAGTCCTCTTACACAATAGCAAGTCTGTGAATACCAATGTAGGTTTAAGAGAGCGTGTGTGCTTGATACTAGCAGGTTTATATACAGATACAGTAAAAACAGTATGTGAGGAACGTGATAGGATGTCTACAATTCATATTCTGCCTCTCCCTTCTTCACGGTAAATCCCAGTCCAGCTGAATGGCTCATCACTGGCCAGGAGCAGCAAGCAATAGCAGGAGACAGGTAATCAAAAGGCAGTTCTCTCACAGAATCACCACTCCTTGCACAGTAGATGAAGTGAAGACTGCAGGACTAGAAGACAAGACAGAGAGAGAAAGCACTAGTTAATATACTCAACACTACAGTGCTACAATTGCACGTGACCTCGTACCTTCCAAACAACTACAGTAAACTACAAAAACATACCCCCTTCCTGTTATCAAGCCCCCCACCCCTCCAATTAAATAAATAAATAAGAATGCTGCAGCAATTTCAGGAATGCAAACCACGAGACTGTTTGGAAACATATCAACATGTCCTTTTATCAGCACCATCATAATTGGAAACAACAACAAAAAAGGGCAGGTCAGGGCCACACCAGATCCTTATGAAGCATCTCCCTACGAAGCATCTCCGGGAAGCAATGCAAAGTGGCTGAGGTGCTGCCAATATGCACCCAGAGGGAGGGACACAGGGAGATGAAGTTCTTTGTCTTGATGACAAAAGGTGTAACAGTTGTTTCCTCTCTTACACATACACACTCTTCCCCTTCCCATTTCTCTGTCCAAGGAGAAGGACCAGCCAAGAAGCCGGTAAGGGAGTGTTACTATTCAAATGCCCGTGCCAGGGTGAAGAGGAGGATGAAAGAGGAAGGGGCATCTCCCGAGGTCTTGGCTACTACCCAGGATTCCCCATCTTCCTCGCTGCATCACATTGAAATTGAAACGTCTCCCCATCCCGCACGGAGAAATGGTCCATCAGGGAGGTAAAAAGCGAGAGGAGAAACCCAGGTGGGTCTCGTCCCTCGAACGGAAAGCAGCATCTCTGCCGGGTGCAGGGGGAAACAGCCTCTTCATCAGGAATACAGAGAAGCAAAAGCTGGCCGCACCTGGCGAGAAGGCAGGGTAGGCAGGATGGCATCAAAGCTGGCCAGGAGGATACCTGGAGCAGAACGTCCCCCTGCGGCGGGGGAGAGGTGGTCCCCACGGAGCCGCGGGGCGAGGAGCGCCCAGCCCGTGTCACCTCCGCGCCCAGCCCGCCGGGGCAGCGCCCCCCGCCCTCGGCCGGGAGCCGCAGAAGGTTTAAAAAAAATGAAAAAAACGCCAACGGGCGGCGAGCAAGGCACGGAGGGGAACGGGCGGCCCCGGGCGCGGCGCGGGCGGGTCCCCGTGCGCGGCACTCACCTGCCGCCGGCTCCTCGCGGGCGGCCCCGCCGGGCGGGCGCGCTGGCACCACACGGCAGCCGAGCCCCGGCGCTGCCGCTGCCCATCACTGCGGCAGCCCCGCCGGCGGCGGCGGCAGCGCCCCGCGGCTGCCCCCGTCCTGCCGCAGCCCCATGGCGAGCCCCGGACACGCAGAGCGCGGCTCAAGCCCGCGCCTCACGCCGCCACCATCGCCCTCCTGCAGGCGCTGCGCCGCGCCGCGCCCCGGCCCGCCGCTCGCACCGCCCCCGCCGCCCGCCCCCAAGGCGCCATTGGCCGCGCCGCGGAGCCGCAGGGCCTCATTGGGCGTCGCCCCTGTCAATCACCTGCGCTCTAGAGGGGCAGCGGAGCGGGGGGGCGATGAGCGCAGACGGGGCTCGCAGGGCCTCGCCTCCCGCCCACAGCCCCGTCTTTTTTCTGATTTGCCGCGTGCCTCGAGGGGGCGGGGCTCCTTGTGAGGAGCAGCCACACGATAGGTGGGCGCGGCCGCCCGTCAGCGCGAGAGCGCCCGGCGATTGGCGGCGGCGCTTCCTAAAGCGGCAGCGGGGCTGTCAGGGCTGGGCTGGGGTCTCGTGCGGCCCCTCGGACCCGCCGCCCCGGGGCCGGGGAGGGACGCCCGGACACCGCCCGTGAGGTGGGCGCGGGGCGGCTGGAGGGAGCGAGCGAGCGGCCGCGGGAGGCGGATGGAAGCGGCGGGCGGGGCGGAGGAGCCACGGCGAGGGACAGTCCCCGCGCCGGGCCCGCCCTGAGGAGGGGTCGGGCCGAGCGCCAGGCCCAGCCCGAGTCCCGCAGCGCAGGGCCCCGTGCGGGAGGGGCTCCGAAGTTCGCGTGGGGACGGGAAGTTGGTGGGAATGAAATTCCGCGGGCAGGACGATGTTTTCTTTGCCGGTTTAACCGGCGTGCGCAGAGCGGCGCCCGGGCGCTGGGGGCTGGATGTGCTGCTCTGGTCTGTGTAAAAGTGGCTGCGAGGGAGAGCGAGGGGGGCGATCCTGCCGGGATGCGGCTGTGAATTCCCCGTAGCCAGGCTGGCTGAATGCTTCTCCCACCGTGCAGTGTCGCTGAGGTGGTGTCGGGAGCCAGATGTAAACGCTCGGTGCTGGGTTCTGGCATTGATCCGATATTTAAACGGAGGCATATTCTGGTTCGCGGAGAAAGTGCCACGCTGCTCGCTGCCCACGTGCCTCCTGGACACGCGTAGGCGTGTGTTTAAGTTCTGGATCCCAAAGCGCCATTTGCCATGATTCTGAAATTCTCTGAATCTCAGAGTCAGGCTGAGGTGGTTGTGTGATCTGTGGGAGCTAATCCCAAACCTATCAGCCGGCCAAATCAGAAACTAAGCCATCTATCGAGTGGAAGCACAGGGAAATAGGGAAGATAATGCAGTAGAGCTCTGAGAGCAGCTGTGAAATCGAAGCCTCAGGGCTTTGCAGTCCTCCTCTGTGTTCTTTTCCATGACAAATCAAATGGAGTCCAAGCCTGATCCACGGACTGGGAAGCTCCTTATCCCAGTGCTTCCCTCCTTTCTCCTAAGCTGCCTCTGACTGTGCTGCCATATCGCAGAGGCTGCCAGCATTCAGTGGCTGGAGTGAAAGGATAGAAAGATTGACTGTGTGGATGGCCACAGGCCTAAGCTGAACTAAGTTACTTCGGAGAGAGTGAATATTTGGGCTATTGAAAACGTCATCCCTTTGCTTATAGCGTGTCAGTCTTCAGTCCTTACCCGAGCTGCCTGGGAAAGGCAGTGATTCTCCTTTTTCTGAAGCTGTGCACTGGAAATGTTACAGGCAGTTGTACTGCTCATTCAGAGTTTCTCGGAAATGCTCTTTTTCCAGAATAGTTTTGAAGATTTTGCACATTTATCTTAATGTTTCTGTCCCAGTTTCGCAGCTGGTCTGTACACAGAGTAATTCCAACACACTTGAGGGAGACATCCACTGATTAAATGCAGATCACCTGCTTAGGATTTGGGAAATGAGGCCAGGATTTCCAGAGCACATCAGACTGAAAACATGCAGCGTGGAGCACACACATGCTTTACTTTGACTTGGAAAATACCAGATGGAAAACTGGCAGTTGTAAAGTGGATCAAACAAAGTAATATGAAATTCCAGTGGACCTGAGGAGACCCCTAGTTTCTCATACTAGGGAAATGTCCAGTAATCAGTTGTGCTGATTTTATTTCAAAACTTGTCTTTATTCTGATATATTACCAAAAGTTAATAAATAACTTTCTCTGATTTATCTCCTAAATATCGTGCAGCACTCAGGCTAATTCCTAAGACATATTTTTGACCAAGATATTATTTTCCTCAAACTGAGATAGACATTTTCTGTCCTGTGGAATAAATGCAGAAGATCTGGTGATTTGTTCAGTGACTTGTGTTTCAAACGTCATTATTTATTAACATTTTCCATTTCCTTCATAGCTTTTGGATTTGAGTTACACCAGGCCTGGGAGGTACATAGCATAAGGCTGCTTTTTCCTTTGTGGCATGGGGAGAAATATAACATAGGCAATTATCCTACAAATTATCCATTTATTTTACAATTTTTAAGACTAGCACTCCTCAGTTCTTGCAATTTTGGGGAAAGCTTTAGGAGATTTCAAAGGGTGTGAAGAATTACTGTGGAAGGAAGGGCAAGATCTTCAGCTGGAGGTTGAAAGCTAGAGGCCACCACAGCATTATGAGGTTAGTGGACTGAGCCTCATACCAGACCAACTCAAAAGCTCATGTGACTTCTGTTGGCAGCTCACAGCCCAAAGGACCCAATAAATGGCAAAAAGGGATTAGCAAGGGCATAGATGAAGAACCCCATGCCCCTTCCTTGGGTCAGAGCACTCAGATGAGTCAGCAAGGAACCTCCCTGTTGACTTCGTTCCCACAGCCAGCCACAAGCCTGGTTTGTGCCAGTGATCCAGCTCAAACCATAGCTCAGCTCCAGAGGGTGGCTCAGGATCTGAGCCAAGGTCTAGGGAAACTGTCACATTTTTACTTAATTCAATATTATGAGCTTGATGGTGAAAACAAGCACAGCTAATTACACCAAAGTACCCAATGCTCACCTTTAAGGTCAGTACCTGAGTGAACGACTCTTCTGTGACTCCCAGAAGGGTCCTTCTGATTATGAAAAAAATGATGCATCATTTTATGTACAGTGTCAAATACCTTCTCTTCTGCATGCAGGAAAAACAGTCACTTGATGAATAGGTAGATGCTGGCTTATTGTTTAAAAATACATAATGTGTATGTCGCAATCTACTGAAACCATATTCCTGTCAAATCTGGTGCTTTCCTTGCCTATGGAAGGACAGCTGAGGAAGTGTATTTGTATATATTTGAGCATGCTCTCATCTGTGTTGTTCTGGAAATGGCACGGAACAGGATGCTGAGAGCTGCTCAAACTGGGAAGTTGGCAGTGCTGACCAGGGATTCCCCAGAGCAACCATACCAGGTTCTTTATAAGCAGCTGGTTCTACCAAGGACACTCATCCTATCCAAAAACACACTCATGCTCTGTGGCTCTTCTTTCCTCCCTGGTGTGCTGACACTGAACCATTCAAACTCCTTCACAATCTCCACAGAAATCCCCATGTATTATTTTTTTCCTGGATTTTGCCTCCTGCTCTCTGGCTTTGGCCTTATGGTGGGAGATTTCAGTCCTCCTGGTCCAAGTAGAGAGATGATCTATGCTCTATTGCTGTTATTCCCTGTCAAGTTTTAAAGCTACACAGCCTCTCCCTTATCCTTCAACGCCTCATCATCAGCATGACTAAGGACAGGTTGTTCACTAATAAAGAAATGACCTTTGCTAGGAATAGCTGTCATAAATCTCCCTTTCCTTGTCCCTCTGTACATGAGCCTGCAGAAATGTCACTGAGGGAATCAACTAATTGGATTATGTCAAATTTGCAAGAACATTCCTCTTTCTGAGGCGATGGGCTGTGTACTTGAGGTTACCCACATCTGCCACGTTTTAAATGTGTTTGGATTTCTAGATCCCATCAAACCTTTGATCCCATGTTAAATAAGGTAGTGGAAAATATGCACTGACCTCAGTGTAAGTACCATCCTAGTCCCCAACACATGTCCCTACCTGATGCTTCAGTTCTGTAACAAGTCATGCTACATTTTATGGTAGCACATTTGCCTGCTCTTTTTCTTTGTTTCTTCACATCCCAACATTAATTTATATATATATATATTCACCAAAAAAAATCATAACAGTATACGTAGCAAAACATTTTTTTAATCCTCCCTTTGTTTCTTGTTTGTTGCTGGAAAAACTCCACTCAGATGTCTTTTTACGTGATCTGGTAACACCCAACAGCTATTTTGTATTGGAGGGAATAATGTTTTGAATATTCCCTCTGCTAAATATCAGTGACAATTGAAAGGGTGCAGGTGTGTGTGTGGAATACCCCATTTTATTTGTGCAATGCAAGCTTGACTTTGACACTGGCAGCTGAGAAAAGGCAATTCCCACATTGCAGAATCAGACAGCCCAGTTCCTAGCATAGCCTGGAACGAAAGCACATCATTTCAGCAATACCCCCAGCTGTGCTTAAGGCATAAAAACATCACCATTTGTTCTTGCCTTACAAACAAAAGAAGCAGATTTTAGGTTGTGCTCTGGCGGGCTTGTGCTTTGTTAACACTGGCAGGGGCTGAGGGAGGCAGCCTAGCCTGGTTCTTGCCTATGGAACAGCTCCTGTGTGCAGCATTCCCAGCCCAATGTGTGGAGCTGTGTACAGGCACCCACCCTGTTAAACCTCCTAATCCAGAGAGAGCTCTGCTGCCGAGGGGAATCTGCAGAGACAGGGGTTGGGGTACCTCACCAGCACCTCTTTTTTATGGATTGTTCTCCCGTTCTCTTGTGGCTGGAGCTCACACTTTTATGTCGTGAGCTTGTGCTTCAGCCAGGCAGTGAGTGCCTCCCCTCCAGGCTCTGTGCCAGAAGGAGTACCCAAAAGGCCTGTCCCCTGAGTGGCAGCCTCATGTCACAGCCCCTTTGCTCTCCTGTGACTGACTTTGTTCTGCCACCCCAGAGGGACCAGGTAATCCCTGCCCTGCCCCTCTTAACCCCACTGCCCAAAGTCTTGTAGGCAAAGTCAAGCAGGGTGGTTCAAACAGAGCAGATGAAAAACATCCTCACCTGTCTTTCCATTATCTCTCCTCTCTTGTCTGGCTGACATTCTTCCCAAACCACTCAGCACTATGGGGCATGTTGTATTTATCTGCAGACGAGGTCAAGGACAGGAGTCACATTCCTGAAATGCAGAAGTCTCAGTGCAGTCCAGCCTGTGGAGTCAAGACCAAAGATGGGGCACTGGTGGTGGAGACCCAACACTTTAGACAGCATTTCCCTGCTCTGGATCAGAACACCGGATCAGTGCTGCTTTCTCCAAGTTTATTATCAACTCCCCTGTTAGTCAGCTTGCAATGGTCTGAATGAGTTTTGTCATAGCCCTTTGATACCCATGAAATTGTGTACACTTCTTTAGTGGCCCTAGTTACCCTCTTCTCAAAAAAAAAAAATTAAAAAAAAAAAAAAAGAAGCAGGCAGTACTTTGTCCATAAATAACAACTTTCAATCTTTTATCATGCTTAGTGTCTCCTGTACCCTTTCCAGTTCTTCAATGCCCTTCCTGTGTGGTCTCCCTAGCCTTTTTACAGAGTATAATTATGCTTGTATAGGACATCCTGCAGCACTAATGAGGGCAAAGAATGCCTTTCTCCCTCTCTTTTTAAAACAAACAGCACATAATGTGGCCAGCAGGAGAGGGCAATGATCATCCCCCTGTACTTGGGCACTTCACGAGGCCACACCTTGAGTCCTGTGTTCAGTTTGGGCCCCTCAGGACAAGAAAGACATTGAGGTGCTGGAGCGTGTCCAGAGAAAGGCAAAAGAGCTGGTGAAGGGTCTGGACAAGTCTGATAAGGAGCAGCTGAGGCAGCTGGGGGGATTCAGCCTGAGAAAAGGAGGCTCAGGGGGAAGGGAGCCTGGAGGGGTTGTGTAGATGTGGCCCTTGGGGACGTGATTTAGTGGTGGGCTCGGCAGTGCTGGTTTGGCCACTGGACTTGATGATCTTAAATGTCTTTTCCAACCTAAATGATTCTATGATTCTATTATTTATTACCAAATAATCCATGCTTGTTAATTTAAGATGCCCTTCATAAACAATTACCTTGATTCTCTGGAACTGTTCGCTTTTTCTCATTGAGATTTTTTTTTCTTTCAATTTCTACAATTCTTTTCGACTTTAAACATGACCTTTTTTAATATGTAATTTTTTTCTTAAGCTAATTGCTGCTACACAGACCACCACCAATGCTCTGTAGACACAGCTGAAAGTGAAAGGGCCAAACTTTATACAAGATAAAGAGAGGGAGCAACCTATGGCTAGGATTTGGAACAAGCAACTCAGAGAGGTATGGCAGCACAAGGGAAAACACAAGACATTTTCTCCACAGATAGAGGTTAAGAACAGAAAGTCCCTTTTCTAAGAGTTATGGAAGAAAATAAGAGATGGAGCAAGTTCAGGGGAAGACTTGCTTTCTAGCTCCCATACCCATTCTGCATGACCCTGGCTATGTCAAATCTCTGCTTAACCAGCTGTAGATGTTTCATGGAGGCATCCAAGGAAACTGCAGATTCAGTGGTGGAAAGGTCAAGGAGTGAAGGTGGTACAGCCCATACTTTTTTTTTCTACTGTGATCCCATTTATCAGAAAATCAGTAGCTGGACATGCAATCATAATAACGAGCTGGAAAAATGTAAAGCCTTTTACCTGTATTTCCGTAACCACCAGAGAAATCATAAAATGGAACACAGCTGTCTTTAAAGATTATGCAGGAAACTCCTCTTTGCCCAAATATAATATATGTCACCTTTAAAGAGAACGCCTGGTTAACTTCGGATCTACACCATCAGTCATTCATGCAGTTCATCAGTAACAGGGGTATGCTTCCTTGGAATACAGGCATTAGCAATGCACAGGCCACCATAGATCAAATCTGAGGCCTTCTTGGAAGCCAGTCGAGAAGCAATTACCTTGCAGATGTGATAAGACAATCTGTTAGACAATCTATTACGCAAAACCGTGTTCCTACCAGGCTAAGAGGAAATTTGGAGCTAACAACTTGTATAACCAGAATCCCAAACATCACACAATGGGACATTAGTGAATACTTGATGAAAAGTACCTCAAATCACGGAGTGGAAATATATATGTGTGGTATGGCCTTCATTCTGCAGAAGATCTACAGTTACCACAGCTGAAAGCACCTACTCACGTATGCAAGACACGCAAGTGGACAAGTGTTTGCAGTAATGGTGTTGGGCAGGTGTGAGATGGTGTGGAAAAACTCGGTTTTGAAAGGACAAGCAATTAATTCTGTTGTAAAACTGACTGCAAAGTTTCCTGCTCCTACTTTTAATATATCAGCAGCCACACAGCTTAGACAAATACCTCTAGTTAATCTGGAAATTAAACTACATAATCACAGCCAAGTTAGATAATTCCAGACTAAGAAACTACTCTTCAACATGACCAGATTAACCTATAGGGATTTAAATGGTGTTGCAAGTTATTTTTAACTGAGTTATCACTAATCTCCCTATATGCTTTTTAGACTAGTCACACTGTCAGAAAACATGTTAGCTTCCAAAAATAAAAGAGCTGACCACAAATGGGGTGTAGGACTCATTTGCCAGATCATGGTGGTGTTTGGGCTCCTCCAGTTTGCCCCACTTTACAACCTCCTTTCTTCTAAATTCCTCTGCACAAGCTATGGAGGACATGTAGCCTTATGGACCATGTATCCCTATGCTAGATTCCTCAGTGAGTCCCAGGCTGAAGAGGAGACTGCTCAATGTAGATATTTTTCATCCACAGTCTTGGAATCTTACTGACTTTTCACACATGCCTAGAAGGAGTGACTGCTTTGCCAGCCCTGTAGAGGGATAATCAGGGGGAAAAAAAAAAGGAAATCTCTAGTTTGGGCCACTTGCTAACTGTAGCTCAGTGACACACTAGTGCCTGGGGCCACTTTGAATCCCTAGGTTTGAAATTAAAGATCTAGGGGTATAAATGGGTTTCTAGCCAGTAAAAACAGTAGAGTCCCAAAACCCCAGAAAATGTGCTCCCAGCCCAGGGCAAGTGCTGGGAACAATTCC
The DNA here is from genome assembly GCF_025592945.1 of Manacus candei. NCBI lineage: Eukaryota > Metazoa > Chordata > Aves > Passeriformes > Pipridae > Manacus > Manacus candei. Next base: position 32,954,671 of record NW_026138065.1, read on the forward strand.
ATTGCTGCACTTAAAGATGCAACCTAATCAATCACCAAGATACCTTCCTTTCATCCCTAACCAGAGCTGCAGAGCTCAGCAAAAGGACCTGCACAACAACAGCACGAGGCTGGTAAAGGCACCTCAGAATCTCTCTTCCTGGCAAAAATTTCTGTATCAGCCAAGCTAGCAAAATCTGTCTGTTTTGGGAAACAACGGATACGTCAAACATTCTGGCAAAGCCCAGGAGAAATGACAGTTCAATGATGTTGAAAAGAAAATTATCAGAGAGAGATTAGTTTGTCTGACAGTATGTCTTTATGCTCTCCACTGAAGAAGAACAAGAGTCCTTTCATGCATATTGAATTTACTTCTGGTGCGAGTCAACCTCTGTCAGTAGGGCTGTGAGTGCTGCCGGTTTAGAAAAATGGGTGATCACTGCAACCTGGCACCTGCTCCCTGCACACCCCAGAGCCCAGAGCTTTCCAGCCACTTACTCAGCTGCAAGCAATGCTTGTTTTACACCAAAGCATCACGGGTTTGGGTGCAGCATTCAGAACACTGCACTATCTATTAAAACATTTGCCCAAGTAGGCAGACGGTACAGGGGGTCTGCAGGCCATGGAAACCCCAGACTCCAGTTATGAAGCTAAAAGAGGTAAAGGAGCAAGTGGTGCCTGTTAACAGGAATGGCCATCCCAGCTCATTTCTCACACAGCTTTGCAGGAGAATTACCCTGCACTGCCCGATTGTCTGGTGCCATCTCTCTCTACAAGATACAACAAAATTTGACCACTGTTTTGCCACAGCCATCCCTCAGATGCTGTGGTGTTGCAGCTTGTGCAGAAGCAATAATCCCTGAACAGACAGAGAATTACGCCACCACTGCCCTCCGGAGAGTCTCTGCAGTTTGCAGATGTGTATCACACTCACCATCCATTCTCCTCCCAAGTCTAAGACATGCGTGAGATAAAAGCTTGGATACAAAGTAATGCCTGGAAAGTTTCGGGTTCTTTTTTGGATACTGATAAGATGCTCAACACAAATGACAATGGTATGAATTTTGTCTCGGGCTCCTGCTATTCTGCTCACCATTCTGGCAGCCCAAAGGTGGCAACAACCCAACTGAACTCATAGGTTGTGTCTTCCCTGGGAGCAGGCAGAACACATGAAGAGGTAGGAATGGTGTGTCATTTCCCAGCTGTGACACAGATGGGGACGAGGACAGAGTAGCTGGGTGACTGGTGTAGCCTAGCATGGCAGGAGTTCCTCTTTGGAGACTGCAGCATTTGAAATCCCATAGAATAATCCTGCTGCACCCCTCTGCTGGGGCTCAGGAGTCCCACTCTGCATGGTCTGCTGGCCTGCAGATCCTGGTGCCCACTGCAGCAACAACAGCTCCTAATTGCTCAGGACAGTGAAGACCTTCCATCACAGGGTTTTCTTTTGCCAGCCTCTTAGTTGAGAAGGAAAACTGCCTAGGTAGTAAAACTGCTCAACTCAAAGTTACATGCTCCTATTGTTTATTTAAAGCATTGCCCAAACTACTTATCTTCCCTAGTATGAATCTTAGTACAGCTGAACTGAGTTTAGCAAATCTTCCCACCCAAAAGAAAAACTTGAAACTGTCACGAAAATAGAGGTGAAAAGTTTGGTTAAAATATAAGAAACAAAACAAAGAGGGTCTGGCATCTGGCAACAACAATAACTGTCGGTGCCCTTCAGCTTGCTTGACCCACTACATCAGACAATGCTGACCTCATTGCTCACCACAAAATTGTGATGCCTTCCTCAGTCCAGGGCAGCATCACCTCAGCGAGACTAAAATAAAACCCACTGAAAGGCTTTATATAATACCACGGCTACAAGATCTCTAATGTAGTTTTCTTACTGGAGCAAGAGCCAAGTACAGCTTAAATTCATTAGCTAATGGCCTGTGACAATGAAGGACAAAGACAATTATTATGCACATTTCCCAGTTGATTGTTTCTGTGTGAAGAAAATGCAACAAATTATTGTTCTCCTGTATTAATGCACCATAAAGGATTACTATCATATCAATTTCAAAAAATCCCTATCCCTTTCAAAATGCAGACAAATGCCAGATAAATTTGATTTTTATAGATGAAAGCTTGGCAGAAAAGTCAAGATTTCATTAGGGCCATGGACAATCACATTACATTTTATATGATATGAGGACTTCACTACTAAATCAGGAAATTGATCTCAGGGCATTTTTTTCCACTGAAGACTTATCAATTCCCTGAGTATCTCTCAGGTATCTCAAACACTTTTCCTTGGATATAATAGTCAGAGGCATTCCTAATAGCTGGGGTTTTTAATAGAAAAGTCAGAAAAGAAATACAATATAAAATCATAAAATCATGAAGGTTGGAAAAGACCTCCAAGATCACTGAGCCCAACCTTTGATCGATGACCACCTTGTCAACTAGACCATGGCACTGAGTGCCACATCCAGTCATTGGTTATTGTGTTCAGTAAGGCACTTTGCCTTATTGAAACTCATACCATCAGCCTTGACCCATTGGACCAGCCTGTCCAGATCCCTCTGCAGAGCCTTCCTGCTCTCCAGCAGATAAGCACTCCCCTCCAACTTAGTGTCATCTGTGAACTGACTGAGGGTGCACTCGATGCTCTCATCCACATCATCAATAAAGACATTAAACAATCAATAAAGATATTAAAAGGACTGGGCCCAACACGGATCCCTGGGGACACCACTAGTGACCAAACACCAACTGGATGCAGCAGCATTCACCACCACGCTCTGGGCTCAACCATCCATCCAGTTCTTAACCTGCACAAGCCATGGGCTGCAGCTTCTCCAGCAGAATGCTGTGAGAGACACTGTCAAAGGCTTTGCTGAATTCCAGGCAGAAAACACCAACAGCCTGTCGCTCATTCACTAGGAGGGTCACCTGGTCATAAAAGGAGATGAGGTTGGTCAAGCAAGACCTGCCTTTCCTAAACCTGTGCTGGCTGGTCCCGTTCCTCTGCTTGTCCTGTATGTGCTGTGTGATCACACTCAAGATAATCTGTTACATAACCTTGCTGGACACTGAGGTCAGCCTGATAGGCATGTAGTTCCTTGGATCCTCCTTCCAACTCTTCTTGTGGATGGGCATCACATTGGCCAACTTTCAGTCAACTGGGACCTCCCTGGTTAGCCAGGACTGGTAGTAAATGACAGAGCAGGGCTTGGCCAGCTCTTCCACCAGCTCCTTCAGTATCCTCCATGTAAATCCCATCCTGCCCACTGGGCTTGTGTCTAAGTGGCTTGGCAGGTCACTAACTACCTCCTCCTGGATTATAGGAGGTCTATTCTGCTCCCCATCCCTGCCTACCAGCTCAGGGGACCAGTTGCCCTGAGGATAACCAACCTTTCTGTTAAAGACTGAGGCAAAGAAGGCATTAAGTACCTCAGCCTTTTCCTCATCCTTGGTAACAATATTCCCCCCCTCATCCAATAAAGAATGAAGATTGTCATTGGCCCTCCTTTTGTTGTTATGTATTTATAAAAACACTTCTTATTATCTTTCACAGTGGTGGCCAGATTAAGTTCTAGCTGAGCTGTTGCCTTTCTAATTTTCTTTCTACCTGACTTAGCAACATCCTTGTACTTTTCCTGAGTTGCCTGCCCCTTCTTCCAAAGGTCATAAACTCTCTTTTTTTTACTGAGTTCCTCCAAAAGCTCCCTGTTCATCCAGGCTGATCTTCTTCCCTGACGATTCATCTTTTAGCACATAGGAACAGTCTGCTCCTGCACCTTTAAGATCTTCTTTAAGTATGTCCAGCCTTCCTGGACTCTTTCAGAGAGACCCAGGGGACTCTTTGAACCAATGTCTTGAACAAGCAAAATTCTGCCCTCTGGAAGCCCAAGGCAGAGGTTTTGTTGACCCCCTTCCTTACTTCAAGACTTGAAAACTAAGAATTGAAAACTATCATTTCATGGTCACTGTCCCAAGACGGCCTTCAACCACCACATCTCCCACTGGACCTTCTCTGTTTGTAACAGCTGTGACAGAAATTCTCTTCCACACACTCCTAGACTGCCTCCTCTGCTGTGTTGAGTTTCCAGCAGACATCCATCAAATTAAAGTCTCCCACATGGACAAGGGCTAGTAATCATGAAATATCAGCATGATGTTTATGTATACGGAATCTTAAAGATGAGTGAAAGCCTCCTTCCTCTCTCAGTGCCAGCTGTTGGTACTTTTCTGTAACATCAAGCAAGCTTTGCAAAGGAGCACAAAAGGCCTGAGTTTAGGCACAGTATTTTCTGAAATCACATACCCTGGTAAGCATCCACCCATTGTTCTCAGAGACCATGCAAGACTACTCAGAAGCCCAAGTGGAGCAGCAACCCAACCCATCCTCCTTCCCCTCTGTACTCACTCGCAGAGTGTCACTCAAGGCGTCCCAGTTCCTCTGGAGTTAACGGGTCATTCACACAGGGCTTGACAAAAACCCAAAATCCTCTAGTGACAAGTGTGGGCAGAAACCCTCCTTCAGCGAGGGCTTTGTAATCCATCCTGACACGAAAAAAAGCAGAGGGTGTATTCTGGTGTCCCAGCATGGCCCAGGACCTGCCATTACAGCTTGTCCAAGGGCTTTGATGTGTGCATTGCAAGGTTTTACGATGTTGTTTCCCCCACAGTTCCACAAACCCGCCTTTGTACATTTTCTCTTTGCAGCTGACACTTGTAACATAAGCCACCGAGGCTGTAATAAAATATGCAACATTAACCATATATATGGAGCGTTACAGACTGTGAAATTCAATGTCATTTTTTAAAAGTCATAAAAACATTATCTGATTTCCAGTAGCCCCCCAGGAGATTCAGGAATATGTTTATACACTAAAATGTCAAAATCATAAAATGCCTGCTTTTATACTATTTACTTTGCGTGGTGGTGAAGTAGTTATTACACGCCATTTCATAAATATAGTGACTCAGAAATAATTAGTGTGCTGAATAACAAGCTTTCCACTATAATACAGCATAATACAGTACCATACATTTTAAATCCCTGATTTTCATGAAGTACTTGCACAGTCTAGCTTAAATAGTACAAATAAAAGTGAACCTCTGGGGGGGAAAAAGCAATGCTGCCGTTGGGTTTTGTTTTCTTCTCCTTTCAAGGGAGGTACACTGATAGTCATGATGGCAGGGTTGAGGCAACGAGCAGCAGTAACTGCATTTCCCAAAGGGCAGGGACAAAAGAGGCAGCACATCTCACTGTTATGACACAAGGGAGAGGTTCCAAGAGAGTATCACGTTAGCAAGATTAAAATTAACACACACCCTGAACAAAATCCCTCTTTGAAGGAAGGAGATGATTTAAAATTGCTTGTAATTAAGGGAGAAACAGCACTGCACACAGCCTTGTTCTAGCCAAGAAGTCTTCCAGATTTTCACTGCTCAGCTTGTAATACTCCTACTTACTATTTTTTTTAAACACACAGTGGATTTTATTGCCTTTTTTAGATATTAATATGCAACCAATTATAAATTGTGAGTTACAGCACTGGATAATTTCCCTTCAAGAATGCTAAGCAGATTCTGCTCTGTATCAGCCCATGTGACAGCACAGCAACTACCATCCCCTCTGACTTTTTTTAGCAGCAATTCCTAAACAGATGCTCAGCGGGAAAACTGGAGCAAATCCTATCTTAGGACCTCCTTGTGTTGCTGTTTTTTAACTTGCTGGATGATCTGCTTAAAAATAAAGGAAAATTTAGGATTTAACTCAAATTCTCAGGAGTAGAGATTCAGATGAATAATAGGAAATAACAATTATCATTTATTACTTATCTTGGAGGTGCTTCCCTCGGTTTCTCTTACTGTCTGCTGTTGTGCTGGCACCACATTCCAAGCTTCTTCTTGAGGCCTGTCAGAGGGGAGAGGGGAAATTTTAAGTGCAAGGATAAAAAAAAAGAAAAGGAAAATAGAGAAGGCAGTGTGAACTTTGATTTCATGCAGATGCAATGCACATCACACAACAGCACTGTCCCTGTGGTGCAGTACCCATTGACAATGTGTTAGAGCACCCAGTTGCTGGAGGTTTTGACTGCACAAAAGTGCCCTCTTCCCTTTTTTATTTTTCCTGGGATAAAGTACTTGCAATACAATTACCCTCCCACTGAGCAAAGGTATAATTATTGATAATTGTTGATGTTCATCTGTGTAAGCATCAACGACACCAGTTGGGCCAAAACAAACCTTAACACAGCTGGCTTTGTCTCCACCGAGCCCAAGCAGCAAGTGCTATTCCCGAATTTGAATATGAGTATGGATCCAGCAAACAGACTATGCTGAGATATGCAACTATGGATGAGGATGCAGGTTCAGTATCACTGTTTATGCATGCTTTACACCTCTTTTCTGTAAAAAAGTCCCTTCACCATGTGGGAAAATACTTCTCTACACTGAAACAGAAAAAATGCTGAGACCAGGCCGTACTTTTTATTTTTTTACCATAATCACAGGACTCTGCTTTGGTGGGTGTCAGATTCTGGTTTTGGCTGAGGTAGTGTAATGCATAAGAACCCTCCACAGTAATGCCAGCTCAGACATAGAACACCGAGCTGAGGCCAGAGCTGTGATATCTAATTGTCTTTGCCCAGAAACTGCACTCAGCATTTGTAATCCTTAATAGGGAGTTTCAAAACAGCCTCCAATATTTGTGAAATGTACAGCTGGCTTTGTGTGCTGCCATGTCAGGGGGGTTTAGGACACTCCAGTAATCTTGGTGTGCTGCTTTGTGGTTTTCAGCAGGATGTTGGCATGTTCTTTCTGCACTGGCCTGGTCAGCTCCAGAGGTCCTTTTCCTCTCAACACCTACACACCTCCTTTCATTTAATGGCTGTTAAAAAAGAACTTCCAAAGGCGTCTGCAGTTTGTCACCGTCTACATTTGAAGATAAATTCACAGTAAGGGGAAAAAAAAACCCACTGAAGCATAAAATATCTAGATTAATTCCTGGTCTTTGCTTTTATCTCCTGTTTTATCCTTCATCATTCACCAGAGGTCCAAATTGGTACAAATGAACTTCTGAATGTGTGACATGATCCACCTAAGAAACCTACTTGAGAAGCAGTGATTTTTCTTACTTTTTTTTTTCTTTTCCTTCTCAGGGCCCAATGATGTTCATGGGAGCTTGCTAAGGAACCATTTGGATTTGTCTGTTTGTGCAAAAATAATCCATGTTTCCTTGACATGCTGAGAATACAACATGCCAGAAATAACTTGCATACTTTTGGAGGTCTTTCTGCTTGTGAGAGTCCAGCATGCTACTGGCTTTATCAAGAGGCCTAAAACGCACTTGTGGAACTTGAAAAAGGCCTTTCCAATGACTAATGCAGTCCATTTGTATGGATAACTCATTAAATTAGCAGAAATGCTAAGTCTTACAAGAAGCAATTGCTCTCTTTTGCAAAACACAAAATGTGCTCATCCGGAAAAGGAAATTTCACATCTCCCAGCTAATAGTGGAATAACAGACCATCAAAAACTCCTTCCAGACTCTTCTTATTTGGACACACTCCACATCCTTTTCCAAGCCAGCATTTTCCTGGCCAACATAAGCCTCTGGGAGATCCTATTTGCACTCACATCTCCACAGTTCCAACCCCAGCCAGGCCCAGACAGTTAAGCAGAAGCAAGCTGAGGGTGACAGCATTACCGTCACAATGTATGGCAGTATGTATCAAAAAGAGTATCCTGGAGTCATGGTCTGAAGGACTTCCATGTCCAGAGGGCTGAAAAGGTTTTATGCAGCTCTTTTTTGTTTGTAGCTTCTCTAGATCGCAGTGTTGTAACTTTTAAGGTTACACATAAGAAGAGGTTTCTGAAGACTTAGACTGTTTCCCTTGCTACCAGCTCTTTAAAGAGCTTACTTATTGCTGCAGGAAAAGGCTAGGGAAGTTGGGAATATTGCAACATTTTTAATAGAAAATTTATTTTGTAGGCAGCCTGCTCTAATGTGGTTAATCTCCAAGTGAATACCAGAAAATCTAATATATTGGGAAACACATCAAAGTCTTGAGATCACATGGTCACTTGTGCTCACACGTGTTCTTCTCAGCAAAGGAATGACAGCACTTGTTAAAAGAATTTGTTGATGGACTGAGTGTAACCAATAGCACCCAAAAGATAAAAAACCATCCCAAATCCTACAGCATGCTTTCTGCTCCACACCCTTTCTGAAAGCACACATGCAGCATTGGCTCTCTGACCTGCAGCTGACTGAGGAGCTTGTGTTGCTGGGGTCATTAGGAAGGCTTTTTTTTTTTTTTACCAACATACAAGGTATGCAGTTACTTGACAATAGCAAGTAATTTGTGTTGCTGAGGGGCACTTCTTTCAGGCTTCTTCGTTTATGACATACAGACAGGACAGAGTCTATCAGAGCAGGTGCCTACTCCTCAATCAGTCCTGCTTCTGATCTCCAAAGGAGAAACATCCATCAAAGAGGCAGTAATAAATAAAACCACATCCCCAGCTGGCTTCCTTTACCTTGAAGTGTTTTGCTTCTTCTCACAACTCCACCTATGAAACGATGTCAGAAACCCTCAACCACTGTTTTTCTAGAGATTGATTTAATTTTCCATTCCCACAGTCAGCGATCACCCAGCAACAGTAACCAAACCCCTGGCTAGGGCAAGAGCAAGGCCTCATCTTAGGAGGGCTGAAAGCTGCCCAAGGGACAGCCATTGTTCTCCAAGAGAAGCCCCTGCACTGAGGGCTTTCACACACCACCACCAGAAACCTCACCCCATGGGCAGGCAGCAGGGCTGGCACCCAGAGCCCAGATGTGATGCTTGTCCTGGGGTCTTCTTAGAGAAGGACAGGGCCACTGAGCCCCACGGAAATCTTTTGCTTCTAAAACTCCCAGAGCTAGCAGAGAGCATCAGGGAATGACCTTGTCACACGCACATCCTGTCCTCAAACTCAACTCCTGGGCAGCTGCTGCCGACCTCTGCCAAGAATGAGACATGGGCCTAGATGGACTTTGCCAGAAACACCAGTCCCTGGGTTTCCAGGTTTCTACAACAGGATAAAGGGCACCTTCTGGCTGCTCTGACTTACAGCTCAAACCCACCTGTGCCTGAGAGGCTGCAGTGTCCATGAAATGGCTCAGGGCCAGCTAAATCCCACTGCACAGGAAAAGAGCAGGAGCCAGCCATGTCCTGAGTGTTGGGAGAGCTCCAGGTAAAAGCTCCAGTGCTTCAGCTCTCCAGACTTGATGCTGCTCCTGGCACCCAGATTCACCCTCTGGCTACACACAACATCCCCTGAGCTCTGTAAAAACTCACCAAACCCCTCCAAAGATGCAAGGGCTAGACCAATCCTCTCCCATTGATCTGCAGCAGCTTCTGTGGCTCTCTCATCTCCACTGCATGGAAAGCTGGGTATCAGAGTATCTGCACAGCAGTTAATCTACAGCCAGCTCCTGCCTCCATGACTCCATGCTCACTGCTGGGAGTTGCACAGGTCTCAGCTTCACGCCTGACCCCTCTCCACACAGCAGAAGCCTTTGCTGGTATTGCTGCCCAGACATTTCTGTGGGTATAGAGGCAAAGATGATATTTGCAGTGACACCTACTTATGTCTTTGTGCTGTGTGAGAAATGAGTAGTCTCCACTCATCTAGATTTTGGCTGAAAAGATCTTGACTTTGATTACATTCTGAGACACATTTGGTTTTAGCAATGCAGAATGGATCCTTGAAAAACCATGAAGAAAAAGTGTTTGGGTTAAGAATGCTCTTGTGAATAAAAAAAATTGAAAGTCCTCAAGTGTTTGTTTAAAGAAAATAATTTTCATTAAAATGCTGGCACGATTTCAAATAATTTGATTTTAATTTTGAAGTGTTGAAAACGCCCTCAGATAAATTCTGTAGCATTCCAGAACCCAAAAGTGATCGTAGAAAGCACGTCACTTAGGAAATCAACTGCAGAGCTAAAATTCATTTCCTGTTTTCTAAGAAAACAAAAAAGGGCCCATGGTTCTTCAGTCTTTCTGAGAAAGACTTTCTCACAAGTAGTTTTCAACCAGGCAAGCATGGTTTGACTTTTTTCCTCCAAAACAAAACAGAGTTTGCTCTTTCAGAAAGTTCCCAAGAACCACACAAGTCATACTAATACAAAGATTTTACAGGACCCTGGTACCAAGCACACTGCTTTAAGCACTGCTTGGTTGGACTTGAAAGAGGTCTAAAGCCATTGGATTATTATTATTACAAAGATGCTCAGTGATACATATTTTACAGGAGTTGTGCTCGGAGTTTTGTCAAAGCAGCAGTCTGATCATTTCATACCAGCATCTGATCTTCACTTTAGGATTTAGGTGAGACTTATGCACCAGCACTGAGTTTCTGTGTCGTCACTGTCCCCGACTTCCTGGCTTAACTGAATCCTCCAGAGACACTCAAAACCAGAAAGTTTTGCTGGTCTGGGGACAAAATTTGACTTAGTTTTCACAGAAACCCACCTCTTGAGCCAAATTCTCTCAAATTCAGGTCTAGGTTTACTGAAGCTTCTCTTCACTGAAGTTGGCTGGAGTATGTACAGCTCTTTCTTCAAAGAAACCAAGTGAAGCTGGGTCTTCAGCTCACCTCAGGGGAGTTCACAGCCCCCAGCCAGGCAGGTCTCAGTAGGTTCTTTTGCTGAGGTTTTGCAGCAGCACCACTTGTAACAGGACGTGCCTCCATCCAGTAATGAGATGTTATAGCTTGCTGCAATCACAGCTGTTGCCTCATTTTGGTTTCAAGGAAGCAGATTCCATTAAACATTCTGCTAGGAAAGCTTGTTTACATTTAAAAAGGAGGGAAAAAAATTATTAAAAAAAAAAAAAAGACAAATATGCCTCTAAGCAGGCTTTTGAATGCTCTCCTTTGTTAACTAATACAGTTAACAGGCCTGAGTATGACAACGAACTTCCCATCAATAGCCTGACTCAAAGGGAAAACGTAAGTACAGACCAGCAGCTCATGGTACATCAGCTCAGATAACAATGTGAGTGCACCCGACCGCACGAGCTGCTGGCCCTCTGGTTCACGGGAAGGAAGAAAGTATTCAGAAGGCAAGTATTGAGACTGTTCCTCTTTGATATCCCTTCCCTCGTGATTGCTTGGTGTTAGTTGACCTTTATGTTTCTAGAGCATTGGGATACGATGTGTTTCACCACTTCATCTTTCCTAAAGCCCGTGGTGATCTCGGAGGGAAGCGTATCCCAGCCGCCTGCTATCACTGCCATTAGGAAGGTGACAGCTTCCAAAAAAACTCACAAAATCCCAAATTCTGTTCAGTGCTGGTAGCAGCAACCTGGACATGGCACAGCAGCTCTCCTGTCCTGCACGTGGCTGAGCACAGCGTGAGAGTGGCCAGTGAGGACTGGACACAAACTACATCTTGGCAACCCCTCACAGTAACGCAGAACCATTTCAGTCAGTCACCGGTCCCACCATGTCCAGGCCTCCTCCTGCCAAGGACGTGGCCAAGACACCAGACATCCAATATGTGCTCAGGGAGTTACAAACTCCATTATGGATAGGTAAGTTTTTGCAGACTTACAACAATCCTACTTGTGAGTCTGGACTTGGGCACTTTCTAGGTTTGCCTGAGGAACAGCACAGACACCCCATCGTGCCAAACCAGCTTTTTTCTTCTAAGGTTCATCTGACTCATGGCCACAGCTCAATTTCTGCACTATTGAAGAGAAAAACATGGAGCTTACTTTAGTATAAATCCCAATGAAAATAATTTAGCCTTCTGTTATCGTCAAGGCTGAACAACCTCCAAGAAAGCAAATTTTGATAGAACTTTTCTATCTCAAAGAGCCCTATAAAACTCACAGTAACAACCAATTTTTTATTTTATTTTTCCTTTTTTTTTTTTTTTTAACTAGCAATTGCATGCCTTGGTTGCTTGATGCTTACCCTGGGATACCAAAAAGTGGCTTTTATTTTGTGGAAGAGAGTTTTTGACAAATTAGGCCATTTTAGGTATTGATAAAAGGCACATAAAATTTTATATCCACAAAATGCCTATTTAGAAAATGCAGCCAACAATTTTTATTTTTTAATCTCACTATCATTCTCTAGATTTAGCATCTATCCCATTTTTTCAGTTCCCCACAGTAGCTTTCACTGGGCTTACCATAATCTTCACATTATTAACCTACACTCACTCTTCATCAGCATATTTACTTGGAGGCAGCTAAGAAATTACAAATAAGTTAGTTCATTGTTGGATCAGTTGATATAATATATTCATTGTGTTAATCCTGATATATGTGGTCTGAGGAGAGGACAGAGAGGACTGTTTTGTAGTTTTTTGTGGGTTTGGTAGTTTTTTCTCTGCTCTGCCTAGCACATGTGGTAAGGCAACAGCAATAAATCAGAACAAAGGAAATGAAGTACTAGGGCTTTAGGGAACATGTGTTTTAGAAGAAAAACTTGGCTCACCTCTAAAGCAGTACTGCCTTATAACGGATGTTTGAAATTCAGATGTAGAAAAAGATGGACAAAATTATATAAATACAAGTGACTTACGGGTCTGTGCTGCTTTCAAACAGCACTGCAAGCCAGTCCATCTTCCCAGCTCCTCCCAGACCTGGCCAGGCAGACCCCATGCTCCAAACCAGCAAGAGTACAGCAGTGGCATCAGCACAGCTCACCCCTAAGCAATCCTGCAACACGTTAGCTGCAGACAAAGGATTAAAGAATTAAAACCAACCCAGGCAACTGACATATTGTTTTCCAGGATCTCTCCAGCTGCTGTTGACAGACCTATTGCAAACCAATGTCAGCTAGGAACATGCTACTGGAGGAGTCATTTTCCATCCCTGTAATCTGTACAACCCTCATGTTATGGCAGCAGTTTCACACAGCAAGTTCCACACACTGCTGAGACTCTGTTCCCAGTCTTGAACAGGCAGGAACTGCTCAACAGAAGTAATAACTACTTTGAAGCAGATTTCCCAAGATACTTAGGAGCCTAGAAATGAAGAGAGGTGCCTGGTGAGGTTTTCCAAGGCCTCAAGGTGGGTCAGGCTCTTCAGACTCAACCCCTGAAATGGGTATTTTCCTCCTCTCTCCCTCCAATCTCCTGAAGAACTTAATGCATTAGATTTGCATGACAAGGTGCTGTGGGGGGGGGGGGGGGCAGCAGGGGTGGCTTCTGTGTGAAGCTGCTAGAAGCTTCCCCCCTTGTCCAACAGAGCCAATGTCAGCTCTGTTGGAGCCTGCCACTGGCCAAGGCTGAGCCCATCAGGGATGGTAGTAACACCTCTGGGATAACATATTTAAGAAGGAAAGAAAAAAAGTTATTGTGCAGAAGTAATTGCAGCCAGAGAAGAGAGGAGTGAGAATATGTGAGAGGAACAACTCTGCAGACACAAAGGTCAGTGGAGAGGGAGGGGGAGGAGGTGCTCCAGGCACTGGAGTTGAGATTCCCCTGCAGCCTGGTGGTGCAGACCATGGTGAGGCAGCTGTGTCCCTACATCCCATGGAGGACCACAGAGGTGCAGAGACCCACCTGCAGCCCATGGAGGAGTCCCACATTGGAGCGGTGGATGCCCGAGAGACAGCTGTGACCCTGTGGGAAGCCCATCCTGGAACAGACTTCTTGCAGGACTTGCAGATCCAAGGAGAGAGAAGCCCACACTGGAGCAGGTTTCATGGTAGGACCCCATGACCCCATGGGGGACCCACACTGGAGCAGCCTGTTCCTGAAAGACAGACCATGTGGAGGGGAGCAACACTGGAGCAGTTAGCAAAGAACTGTAGCCCATGGGAAGGACTCATGCTGGAGAATTCTGTGGAGGGCTATCTCCTGTGGGAGAGACCCCACGCTGGAGCAGTGGAAGGATTCCTCTCCCTGAGGAGGAAGCAACAGCAGAAACATCATGTGACTGTAACCTCTATTCCCCATCTCCCTGTGCTGCTGTGGCAGGGAGGAGGTAGAAAATCAGGAAGGAGGGAGGGTGGGGGGAAGGTGTTTTTTAAGATTTGTTTCACTTCTCATTATCTGATTTTGATTAGTAATAAATTCAAGTAATTTCCCTAAATCAAGTCGGTTTTGCCCACGACAGCAATCAGTGAGAGATCTCTCCGTGTCCTTGCCTCAACTCATGAGCCTTTTCTTGTATTTCCTCACCCCTGTCCAGTTGCAGAGGGGAGTGATAAAGTGGCTTTGGTGGGTACCTGGCATCCAGCCAGGGTCAAACCACCACACTTTTGAAAGGCCACTAATTGCCTCTCTGCATGTTTGGGCACCTAAATACCTCAGCAGAGAATTTTACATTCCGTGTCACTTCCCCTCCCCCTGCAGGCTGCCCATGGGACTTCCAGCCAGGCTGGTGGCCAAGGGTCAGCACTGGACTGACCAGTGCTAAGGGCAGTAAAGCAATCTCAGCTGCTGGCAGAACACAAGAAATCTCAAGAGGATGAAAGGGCTCCTGTTTGTCTGTCCTGTGCCTATTAACTTTTTAGGGTAAATGGTCTCTATTTCACTTAATGCAATAGCTTTGCTGCCAGTCTTCTGCCCATGCACTTTAGGCCAAGTAGTCTAACATTAGATGTCTCCTATATACACTTTGCTTATGATGTTCATCTGCCTTTCCAAATTTTCCTCTTTATTCATGCTTTATCCATTCCAAGTTTAAGTAAAAACAAAGCCCAGATTCCAAGAACTGAGCAGCGACCAAGGTGGGGGCTGTGAAACGGAATAGAGGAAGGTGCTATAAATGGAATCAGGGAAGCATGGCTTGGGATGATTAATGAGCTTACATCTGTGACAAGCCTGTGCTATAAACAGCAGGTAGAGAAGCAAAGCCAGCAGCAGAAAGTGCTCAGGAGCAAAGAAGGTGGAGCTGTGCCTCTCTGTCACAAGTGGTCTGGCTGCTCAGTGGATTCTGGTTGGGATAAGCACAGTTCCTCCTCAGTGACTGGGATGCACAACAGGATACATAAGACTGCTAAGGAACAGCATAAATCCTTTTGGAAACCTGGGAGAAGAGAGGGATTAAAAAAAAAATACAATTCCCTTTACTAGCAGCAAAACAGTAAAGTCCTGACTAAAGGTGCAGCAAGAAAGTACCTGTGCTTTTCCTCTCCTTCCCTGGGATTTTTCTCTATCAGTGGATATACTTGGTGCCCACATTGGGGGCAGCCCTAGTGGAAGAGGCATCATGGCACATGAAGGCAGGTGACAGGCTCAGCCCATGGTGAGAGAGTGCTCCTCAGGGCAGGCCATCAAATCAGCCTCCCACGGCTGTAGCTGCTATCGCCAGCAGTCCTCAAACCAGGCTGGGATTTCACCAGAAGTGGCCATTTACCACCCAGTTTTGGAAGTGTGCACCAAGGAATCTATTCATATCCTGCAGCAACCAGCTCTGGGAGCAGACAGAATGGATACTTGTCTTGTGGGAAGTACCTGGGAAAGGCACAGCCATGAGGCACCCACCCTGCAAGCTGCAGGCTCCTCTGGGTCACACAGCAAACTGAAAACACAGCAAACTGGGTCACACAGCAAACTCCTTCAGTGAGAAACTGCACTGGGGTAGAAAGAGAAGGACTTTGGGAGGATGAATGGACTAATGATAAGGGAAGACACAGTGCAATTTGGAGCAGATGTCCTGCACTGTTCAATAGGATCCCAGCACTGCCATTCCTAGGGATAAATGTGCAAATGAAGCCTCTGAAACCCTCTTGCTTGTTTAAAAACAGAAAAACCCAAGCAAACAAAAAACTGCAATGGATTTTGGGTTCTTTATTCATAGTTTTCTGGTTCTTGAACCTGTGGAGTATATTCAGCTCTCATTTTCAATCTTTCCTCCATCATTACAAAACAAAAAAAAACACCCTATGCTTTTTAATAATACATTGTAGTGAAAACTTAAATTTCCTCCTTATTCTCTGTTTCATGATCCCTCCCTCTGAGGAAAGCTCAGAGTATTGTCAGTTCGTGAGAAAATGGAGAATAGGTAAAATTGGAATTTCAGAGGTGGATAATTATGGATAAACTCAATGCAGATTATTTTTTTTAAATTAAACTAGCCAAGACTGATCTATTGTTAAAACAAGACATCAATTTTAAACAGTGAAAAAAAGCTGTATAAACCAAGCCATTCAGAGTTTTTAAAGAAAACTACTGGGTTACTCAAACACAGCATGCTCTATGAATAGCTCCAGCCCACTCCAGCTTGATTTTCTCTGTTTTAATGTAAAAAAGTTTCTACTGCTTGTAGCAATCAGCACCAAGTTATACATCAGCGAGGCCCTCCAAGATAGCAAATGCCCCTGCTTGCTGCTGAAAGGAAAACTCGCTCCAGGGAACACTTCCAGGAGACTGCTTCATGACAGAGATGTGTGTTCTTGCCCACAGACTCGGGCACTGGGAAGCCTGCAGCAGGAATGCCCCAGCTGCTGTGCTTGCTCGGGATCGCTGTGTGGTAACCAAACACTCTGAAGTTTGCATCAGGAAACACACACATGAGAAAGCTGGAAAAATTGCACTCCATGTGGCACATGCATTTCTCATGTGGCAATGATACCTGTGTCCAGAAAACAGCCCCAGCTCTGTCTCCTGCCAAGCACCAGAGCCCTGATGTGAGCGTAGCCAGGGACCACCTCACCCCTGGGGTGCTGTTGGGGGAAATATCCACAGCCCCACCCAGCATGATCCCAAATACAAAAGTATCACAAGTTCTCTTCCTTCTGTCATACTCTGGCCATAGTGCCCAGTCTCCTGCCCCACAGCTGAAGACTGGGGCAAGGTTATCTCCAGAAATTCAGCTAAACTCACTTTCTGCCTGCTCAGCACTTTTTGCAGGAGCGCAGAGCAGATGCAGTGGGGGTCAGGATCTGGCCCCCCACGTGCATAGTTTTAAAGATTATCATTGAGCAGAAAGTATTGTGAGGAAGAAAAAATGCCAAGCCCAGAGCCTGAGTTATTTCCCTTAGCCTGAAAGATATCAAACATAATATTTTATTTGGCTGGTTATAGAAAACATGTGGCAAAGCCTTCATTTTTTTTGAAGGTTTGTCCTGCGGCACAAAAAGAAAAGAAAAATAACTGAACTTTTATTCTGCCTGTCTCTGCAGTGCACATCCCTGCACCCACACAGGCTGCTCTCACCTCAATTTTAAGTTCTGGAGACATATGATTACTTACTCTGCAGAAATATCAACAAGGTCCCAATTAAAGAGTAACATCAAGATTTACAGAGTGGGTGCAAACAGGAAAGTGTCCCCACTAAAAGTTTATACTCCAAGCAAAATGGGAAGGTTCAAGATGATCAATTATTAAAATGGACATGAAAAGTAGAGAGTTCAGCATCCTGATGTGTTCAGAAGCAGCAAGAAAAATTGTTCAGTGCTCAAGTGTAGAGCAAGTAGAGCACTTACCTGAGGACAAGGCTGAGAGAGTAGAGTACAGGACCATTTTGGGGGAAAAAAAATTGTATTCAAAGTTCCAGCTCCAATTCTGACCCAACGTCAGGTCCCAAATATGGCCTTTCCCCTGTAAAAAACAAAACAAAACAAAAAACTAAATAAATCCAACACAAAGGGAACAATTACTCATTTAGCTGCTAGAAAGCGTTCATCTGTCAGTGAATTCCATCAGCATTTGCAGGGGAGTCAAGAGATTAGAGACATTATAATGCACAGGAGGAGCACAGCAAGAGTTGTTTGCTGTTTTCCCCATCCTGTCAGCTGTTCCTGATGTACCCAACCCTCTCCTAAACCTTTCTTAAGGATGTTGTACAAAGTGAAGGGTCCTCTTCCAAGCAGAGCTAGGAGGCCTTTAAGCTGCCAGCCAGCTGGGTGAGTGCTAGCCTGCTGTAGCCACAGGAGGAGAGGCTCAGGCTCCCACCCTTCGCCCCAGGAAGGCTGATGCTGTGCCAGAGCAGACAAAGGGTGCACATACATCTTCTCTGTACTGGATCAGCTCCAGGGATGGTTATTTCCAGCTGTGGGGCTGTATCAAGCACAGTAGGAGACAACCTTTCCAACCTTTCCATCTGTTCCTGTAGACCAAATAGCATAATAAAGATATTTCTAAACATGTGAAAGGAGGTAGAGGGGTATGATGGTTGGGACAGCGATAGCTATTGCCCTACTTCCTTCATCAGGAGTAAATCCCTTAGCTATTCCCTAACACCCCTCCTCAACTGAAGCACCCGGGGACCTATAACTCACCTCCTCCTTTACCCCTACTGACTGACCAGCTGCCCCAAGCCCCCTTTGCCCATCAGTAAGGGGCAAGCCCTCTGTTTGAGGCACCTGTGCTCTGCAGTCAGCACAGCACATTTTTAGTGGGTTTGCTAATCAGGCCACCAGTAATGCCCCCTGAGCTGGGTGCCTGTGACTCAGCTGCAGGCCCGCTGCCACTCAGCAGCTGGCACTTGGCACAGCGGCTGTGCGTGACTCAGGCTAGCAGGAGCCTTTGGAGATGCCTTCCCCTGATTTATATCTGCAAGGGATCCTTTGTGTTCAGACCCTATTGTTGGCGTGCCAGCCTCACTGGAAAAATCTGGAGTTAATAAACTCCACTTTCCGATCACAGCAGCTCTTTCCAGGGTGCAGCTTTGCAGAGCTGGCAATGGTTGATCCTGCACCATCGGCCAGCACAGCAGCTGATGCCTTTTACCTTGGAAAACCCTGGTAATTGCACACATGAACAACTCCAGGGAAAGCCCAGGTTCAGAGTGCCTGGTAGTCTGCCTCCCTCTTGCTCCACCTCCTTATCCCTTTCAGTGTGGAATTTGGAGCCCATGGTCCTGCAGCCCTACCCCTAACTGTGAGAAGCCTCTTGGCACCAGCTCCCCCTGAGAAAAGAGGAAATTTAAAAAACAAAAAAAAAGGCAAAAGATGGATGTGACCCGATGTCACAAACCCTTGAATCCTGGGGAATCTGAAAAATGTTACCTCAGCTCTAGTAGCAGAAACATTACTGTCCTGGGCAGCATCTTCCCACAGGGAAGCAGGTCCCTCTGGGAGAGCTGCTCATCCACGCCAACTCTGGCCGCTGTGAGGAACGTGGCATCTTGTTTTGTACCTGCAAGGTGGAGCAATTCTTTTCCTTGCATTTCCTGAAAGAAAGCAAAAGGGAAGGTGGGTTTTGACCTCCAGACACATTTTGTAAAGCCCCACTGGTGACACGGTGCTGTCTTTCATGCAGTGCTTGCTCCTACGGCCACCGGAGCAGCTGGGACTTTTCTTGCAGCATTCCTGGGCTCACAGCAGCACTGTCCTGCTTTGCTCCAGAGCGAGGTGCATTGGAAGCTGCTCAAGGAAGGGCTGTTATTTTGCATAGCAGTGAGTTCATTTATGGAGCTGTGTAAATAAAGCGACCATCTCTGCCACCTGGGCTACACTCTGCTGAACAGCTGCTGAACCTCTCTCCAGAACAGTGACATTTTACAGTGGGTGAAGTGACTCACTGTGGCACTGCAGCCTTTCTGGCACAGCAAATTTGTGGCTCGTTTGTGGATTATCAGCCAAAAAGGGTGGAAGCACTTTGCACTTTTCAGCATCCTCATGGGACAGGTAGCTGGCTACATTCCAACAGAGTGATTCACTTAGTTTAAGCCATATTTTTGGCTTGTATAAGCTGGAGCAACATCAATGGAGGTACACCAGTTTACATCAGCCTGAGGATGCAGCTCCGTATTTTCATGGAAAGAAGCTCAGTTCTGGAAGGTCTTGAGCAGGCTCTTGGTGCTGCAGGCTGGATGCCCCTGCGGACAACGAGCGGAAGCAGTGGGATGTGGGGAAATCGGTTTGCTTTGTGTTACTCTGGGGAAGAAATGAGGCAGTACTAATCACAGTGAATGACAACAGGAGAACAAGAGGAAACACCCAGCAAACAAAATAAAACACTTCAGGACTAAAACTGGGACCTGGGGCTAGAGAAGGGCTGCAACAGGCCCTAGAGAGCCCCTGATGCAGGCAGTCAGGACAGCAGGATCAGACTGTGATACTCATTGCCTCCAGTGGACAGACACACGATGCCAACAGCTTTTCAAACCAAGAACTGACAGGATTAAAGCACTTCCATTCAGTCACTCAGAGGAAAATGGGCAAACACAGGATGGTCATATGTGACTATAGCTAACACTTCAATGCTGGTCCTGTGCAGTGCTGAACACTTGAGGTGAAGGGATGTGTGCAGCCCCCATCCTGTTCATGCCATACTAAAAGGCTAAGGAGGGCTTACAGCCATCCTCTTTCTCCAGCCCTTGTGGAGATTTGCTTCTGAGCAAATCCCTCTTCCAAAAACCGACCAACAGCTCAGATACGATGCACACATGTTAAGAAGCTTGGAAACTGGTGTAAGAATTAGGCAGAGCCACAGAGCAATGTGATGTGTTAAATATTGTGGTTGTCTACTGAAACATTCACACAGAGATAGCAGCACTCTTTGCAAAACAAGGTTGAGCATAAGTAACCCCATCTTTTATAAGGAAAATGCAAGCCACAGAGATTAAAGACTGCTGCTGTTACAATAAAACCAAAACCTGCAAATACCACAGGCAAGATTTTGGCAGAATTTGGGCACCTTGGTTGAAAACTGCAATCTGGGAGCTCCATATTCCCATTCTCCTGCTGCCTAGCCCTGGAGATGCCTGAACTTGCCCACAGTCTCCCTAGGCAGCTGTTAACCAGAGCTGCTCCCACCCAAACATCCACTCCAGCTCATGTGAGTGCTGCCGTGGTCTGCAGTGCTGTCCCCATCCCCACCAGGAACCATCCCGGGAGCTGCAGTGGGAGCACACTGGGACACAGCCTGTGGGTGAGAGATGATGATGAGACCACAGCCCCCCAAGCAATGCCTCCTGCTGCAGCAGCACTGGAATGAGCTCTCCCTGGGAACAGCCACGTGGTGTTCCATGCAGCTCCCATCCTCTCTGCTACCCACCCTGTGGGGCACGAGGAGCTCCCCAGCAGCCCCACCCCACCCCCCAGCCATGAGTATACACAGCAAGAACTGCATTTCCCTCATTCACAGGTGCTTTGCAGTGTCATGGTGTCCTGGAACTCTGGCCATTGCCCAGCCTCCTCCACACCCTGCAAAGACATCAGGACAACATAGGCTGGGGTTGGTTCTGTCTTTTGTCACTTTCCAGCATAACCAAGGCTCGAGGCAGAGCTTTGCTTCAGAAATTGCACGCCCATTTCTCCTCCTGTCCTGTGAACAGGGTGGTTTCAAACAACACATAGTAAGTGCCTGTGGTAAGTAACTGCTGAAGCCCAGCTCCCCCCAGGCTGTCAGCCTCTGCAGTTTACCCAAACACAATCAGCAACCTGGCCTACGGCTTATTTACCCACTTCCAAAATCTTAATCTGACAACTAATGATGCATTAATCACTGTCAGACCATGATCTTTGTTTCTGCTTCTCTGCAGGCATCTGTCAGAATCACAAAAGATTAATTATTGCACTAGCCTGGGTAGAGAAATCAACCCCTCTGCAGAAATACTCCTCAGATGCTTTGTGACCCCTTCAGCAACTACTCACCTGTTCTTCCACTCTTTCACTCATCACTCATATTTCTAGTTCTGGGTATCTGCTCTCTCTTGCCCAAGCACCAGTCATTTTTCAGCCTCACAAGAAGCACTGAAAGAGAGGATCACCAAAATCCCTCCCTGCAGCACTGTCCCATTTTGGGCACCAGGGTTTCCAGCTCATTTAACCACATCGAGAAGGTGCCTACTCTCTCCTTCTGATACACTTTTTATATGGTTCACTTCTAACCTTCCATCCACACAGCACTCTAGGTCATGCAGTATTCAGAAGTATGAAACATCCTGTTCAAAATTAAGCGACCCTGCCTCCAAGGCCTGTGGGATGATGACACAGGAGCAATCTTTGGGAGGCATCCAAGTTCCACAGCAGCAGATGAACCAGCTGCATCGCTTCTTCGAAAGAGCCCCGACAGACTGAAATATGCTCTTCCTTTACATCTCAAGGGCCTGGACCCAGCTGTCCACAGGAACTGACACTGCCAGGAGATGGAGGGACATCAAGGGTTCATCTGCACATGGAAGCTGTAAGGGTTTATGAACACGGGTGCAGCATGAAGTGCTGCTGGAGCCAGTACAGTTTGAACCACAGTAAAGAGTCACAGCTGTTTCCAAAGGCAAAAGGAAATAAGCTATATCTATCTAAAATAAATTTAAAAAATGATAGCTTTTCCTCAAATGCAAACTACTTCCATAAACAGGGGTGTTGGACCTGCATGTCCTGAGCGTTCTCTGCAGTAGCAGCCAGGAAAGTCCATTCGACCACCCTCCACTGCTGAGCACTGCTTAAGGAAGTCTCTTTTCCCCTCCCATGAGTGTTTCTGTGTGTGATTCAGCAGCTTTCTACAAAAAGCAATTTGGAAGATGGATGAGTTCACTACGCCAGAGGGGAGAAACACAAGAGAGCATCTCTCTGGGCGCATGGGAGACATTTCAGCAGGTGCTTGGATCACACAGTGCTCTCTCTGTTTCTTAAACACATCTCAGGTGCCAGAGTTGCTTCAGTTCTTGTTTTCCTCTCTCTAGTAAAGGCCTGAGAAGCAGGAGTAGACAAAACCAAGCAGTAAACAAAATCAAGTATTTGTTTATGCCACAGTAGCTTCATTCTAATAATCTAGGAGTGTGTAGGCTTTGCAGAAGGAAAATGCTTGGCACAACCAACACAACGTCATCACGCTGCCACTGATAGAACAGATGGTGAAAGTGTAACCTGACATAAGAGTACCTTTTTCTGTTGGGAGATTTAGCTTATAGCTCCTTCCCAGAGACAAATCTAAAGCAGGAAGATTTCTGTCTCCTAAAACTGAAATTCTCTGAGTGTTACACTGCTGAAGATTTAAATGTTTAGTTTATACTTGAAAATTTCCTCCTGTAAAGAAACTCCAGAAGTTCCTATAATCCCAGCATTGCAGTGGAACCCTGTCCACTGGCCTTCAAACATGGCTCCAGCCAGAGCTTCCTGGCCTGCTGTGCTGCTCACGAACCTCCGAGAACGCAGCTGAGTCTTCTTAAGAGCTTCACTTCTCATATATTTATGAATTTTAATGGATTCAAGTGGTTCCAGCTGCCAGCTGACACTGCAGAAAGGACAGAGCCAGACCAACCCACACTTCTCCCTCCCCACTGGCAAGTCTATTTGTGGCCCTGCACAGTGCCAGAAATAAACTGCTTTCCTCAGAGAGACCCACTGGCAAGCACTGGGCTCTCTACAGAGGGCACAGCAGCCTCAAAGATACTCCTTTGAACTCTGATTTCAAAGTGCTCACCAAGGGGGTTTAGAAGGCCAGAAGTGCTCCTGGAGTTGTGGTAAGGTGGGAAGAGAAGGGAGGTAAAAATAAGATTTGTCTCCCCCCCACATCCTTGGAAAGAAGTCCTTTGGGGTATGCCTGCTCCCTTTCATCTCATTTCTTCTAGCTGGAAGATCCCAGCCTCCCAACTGCAGTGCTGAGTATATTTTAAATGATTCATTAATGTTTGCATACAAATGCCAGATGCTTTCTTTTTTAAATAAATAAACAAACATAAACCTCAAACACCCTCTGAGAGATGGAACATTTTTCCTACAGTGAAGGCCACAGTGGTTGCTTGTGCAGGACAGTGGAAGAAGGTTCCCCACACCCCCAAAATTCTACCCTATAAATATTTCTCCTCCCTTCCTCAACCCTTCCCCTGCCACACAGGTCATCCTGACTCTGGGGAGGGGTGGAAGCGCTGAGAAATGTCAGAGCTGCTTATTTCCCCCTACAGCACTTAGAGGGAGGGGACTTTGGAGGATGAGAGCTGAACATAACTGTTGGGCTCAATGGGAAATTAAGCCCTGTGATTTCCCAGTTCTGGCAGTCTTCAACCTTGCTACACAGTTCCCATCTTCTTTACACCATGAAAATGGCATTGTTACACAAGGGATACCTGAGATAAACAGCGGCTGTGCAGAAACGGGCAATGACAGAGTTTGGAGTCAAAAAGCTCAGATTCAAAATTGCAGGGAAGGTGACAGCAGTGAGAATTGGTCTCTCCCTGTTTGCTCCATAAGCTTTACTCCCATATGTCAGCTGTCAGGCAAAGGAAATGCCTCCTGCTCTATGTACATACAGCACCTTTCTTGTGGGGACCTGTTCACACACACTGAACTGAATCCACATCAGCAACTGCCATAAAATTTTAAATAAAAACAGGGAAGTGTATATTCCTTTTATGTCGTGTGCAAAGGCTACTGAAAGCAAGAGGGATTCAGGTGAGCGCTCCATGAGATGTGACTGGAATACATTTCTTCTGAAGTGCTCTAATCGCAGCAGTAATGTATTCCCTCTTTTTCCCCTAAGACTGGGAAATCACATTTTAGCGCCTGCCACAGGACTGTCTGGATCAGCATTTCAAGTAGCAATTCAGCTTTTATCAACATTCAACAGCATTGTAAGTCAGGAATAATTAATGTAACATTAACATAGAGTTATCAGGAAAGGTAAGCCTGTAACTATTCAACATCAGATTCATTCAGCATTTCCTGCAATAATGCCACCAGCAGGAAGTTATTTACCATAAATGTTATCTTCAGTGGGATGTTCCAGGGCAGCCAGGAGCAGTTCAAGTGTGCCACCCCGTACCTGCCACCTTCAAGCTCTTCAGAGCTCTTCAGCACTCTCCTTGAGCATCATCTTGGAAAGCTGATTTATGCATCTGCACCAAAACAAAAAGAAATGTTTCTGTAAAACCCACAAACACGTAGCCATGATATATACTAGATGAATATAAACTCTAGGGTTAGACAGAGATATAGATCATACATACAGTCTATAGAGAAATGACAGATGAGAGTCTATAGGAATGATAGATAAGGGTCCATAGAGCCATATTTTTGTATTGATACAGACACATGTATGTGAAAGGATACATAAAATCAAATTCATCCATACGTTCGGTAGAACAGGGAAATACATTGTGGCTCTCACAGAAACTGTTTCTTGACTTTTCAGTGGACACATTAGACAGTGTAATGTGTACTGTGCTTAACCACAGCAATACACATATAGATACATACAAAAATAAATAAACTTATATAAATTCAGTCCAAGATTTTTCTTCATAACAGAGGAAGACAGTTAATTTTCTTAACATCTGGAAAGGATTTACTGTCTTTGAGGACAGGCAAGGGGCTTGACTCCTGCATTTCTGTTCCCTCTATCTCCAGGGCTACTCCAGTACAGCTGAAAGGAAAAGGAGCCTGGATGAGGGGTTTGGCTGAGCAGGGTTGCAGTAAATGTCTAGTGGGACTTTCAAACTCGCCAAGGCTGCTACTTTACGCTGACATTAGCAGGAGTGAGGTGCCCAGGCATGCTGGAAAATCCCTGTAGCTACTTAAGTCTCACTTGTAACAGCATAGTACATGTGACAGAGCACCTGGAGTCAGAATCCCACTGAATTTCAGTGGGACACCCAGATCCAGTAGGTTCCAGCAAACCCCTGCATCAGCAAGCACTCACAGAGCTGCAGGACTGGTTGTATCCATGCCACAGCCTGGTTGCTCCCATTGAGCCTCACTTGAATCATTGAGTCATAGAATGGTTTTAGTTGGAATGTACCTTAGAGCTCACCTAGTTCCAACCCCCTGCCATAGGCAGGGACACCTTCCACTAGGCCTGGTTGCTCAAAGTCACAGCCAGCCTGGCCTTGAACACTTGCAGGGATGGGACATCCACAGCTTCTCTGGACAACCTGTTCCAGTGCCTCACCACCCTCTGAGTAAGGCATTTCTCCCTAATATCTTACTTAACCCTGCCCTCTGCCAGCTTAGAGCCATTCTCCCCTGTCCTATCTCTACATGCCCTTGTTAAAAGTCCCAGGCCAGCTCTCCTTCCCCAGCTGCCAAGATTGCTCCACAAGTGGGGTACAAAGAACAGGGAACAACGAGCATGCACATAGATACAACAAACCTTTGCCTTGTAAGATAAGCCCCAAAGCCCAGATTCTGCACCATCAATCACAGTGCTGATGTCAGCAGCGTGCACAGAAGTAGGTGAAGGATCACGACTGACTCAGGAGGGAAGACACCTTAACCCTACCCTAAAAGCCTGAAGCAGTGGTGAGGGCATCTGTTATAATCTCCTTGCTATATATGGAGATTTAACTGCATCAAACACATCTTGAACGAATACCACATCTGTCTTTAAAACAGAGAAGAGCTTTTTCCTATGAGTAGAATAATGTTAACAATCTGCTGCCTGGAATTATGTCTAGATAGGCAGTTTCAACACACTGCCCCTTTTTGGGACCTGCAGAGAAGTCTCATGGCCACAGAGACATTTCTGTGTGAGATGGTCTTGGCACTGCAGGGGTGGGAGAGCAAGGCAGGCCAGCCTGCTGCAGCTTAGGATGCCAGGCTCCCACTGAATCCTGGTCCCACAATTCCTTAGTGAGTGCCATGCTTGTTTGACTGTGTACAGACCAAACTCTATAGAAAAATGTAAATATTTCTATGGCCTGGCTTGCTTAAAAGCCTAAGAGGTTGTCTGTCTAAGGGGAAAGGAATGCTGTGCACACACACAGCAGAACAAACCTAATGAAAGACAGAACCCAGAGGTATTCCTTACCCAGAGATGGAGGGCTTCACATTGTTGAAGAGCAGTCACTTGGTACACCACAAAGAGAGCACGAAAGTTGAGATAACACAATTAATAATGAACTCTCCAACACAAAGCCCTGCCAGCATCACCATGACCTCACTCTCCTCATGGACAGAAGACAGGCTGCCTTTACAGAGCTATGCACTCATCTCATCTTACTTTTGAGAAAGCAGCCAAGTACCCAGTTCACTCTGTACTGCTGGAGAGTCATGGTGGTGACAGAGCCAGGCTCCTCTCAGAGGTGAGCAGGGGAGGAACAGAGTGAAAATATGTACAACATGGAAGATGGGAAAACCCACTTAAGATACTAGGAAAAGTGTTTTCACTATGAGGATGGTCAAACACCGGAGTATGGTGAGGAGAGGTGGTGGGACCCCTGTTCTTGGAGATATTCAATCATTAACTGCACACAGCCCTGAGCCACTTTATTCAAATGGACCTGTCTTGAGTGGGGGTTGGAGTGGGGACATGCAGAGACTGTTATTGTGTCATTCTTTGGCTAACCCAAAGGGGCACTTCTGAAGAAAGTATTTGTCACTATTTCTTCCCTTGCATGCCTCCTGTGTCAGTATATCCACACTGACTGGCTGTTGCAGGTACCAGATCAGTACTGGCTGACTGAGCTTCCAGGCAAGCGATGGCTAAGAAATAAACAACTGGCCCCAGGAATTGGATTGAACTGGAGTACAAATTACTTTAAAGACCAGCTTCATTTTGTCAAATGTAGAAGTTCACAAAATAGACTGAAATTCAGTGCTCACAAAGCAAAGACCAGGAGACAGTGACAGTTTGTATCCCTGACACAGAAGCTGCAAAGGGTGAGCTACAGAAAAGAAGGCTCCTTTGTGGCCACCATTTGGGTTACTTTTGCCATCACTAAGCCAAGGAGGTCACACCAATTCTGATGGATCACTTCTGCTTGCCTTGCACACCCTTTCCAGACCCTACCTCCTGCATGCACTCCAGCCTCTGCATGCACTCCAGCTGAGTCCTGAAGGACACGTGGGAGGAAACAAAGAGTTTAGCTCCAAGAAGTCAGGTTTCTGACTACCCTCCCAGCCCCAGGCAGCTGCAGACACTGGGGAGCAGCAGTTTGATGGCAGGGTGTAAAACAGCTCAGCAGTGCTGCTCAGAAATCACCCCTAGAGCCCAATGCGCCCAGCCTGGTCGTGCAGGGTGCTCATGCTGACCCCCACTCACCTGGGGAATGTGAGGGCTTGAATACCCATGTAACAATCAAAAAAACCACCCTTCATGAAATAGAGTCAATGAAAGTCCTGAACTGAGGTCCCCAGGCTGTCATTAGTAACTGCAGGTTACACCTCTCTCAGTACAACTCTTGACAAAGACCCTTACCGGTGGGAAGAACAGTCCCCAGCTGAGAGCTACCAAGGTAGCAGAAGAGTCTTGCTGTCAACACAGCAAGATGTTGCATCTCTTCAGCAGCAAGATCACAGGCAGCCAGCACCACCATCAGCTGACAAAAACATCCAAGGCAGCCTTGGTGATCTCCCTCACCCTGCTCTGTCTTTAAACATCATGTTCACATCAGCTCTGAAAGTCATAACTTATATTCCTGTTGTATCTCTTTGTCTTTTCAGATGTTACCATCCCAGCTAGTCACAGCCTCTGGCATGGGGAATCACCATTCAACCCTCGTGGCTACAACTGAGAGCACTGTACACTGGGATGCAGCTTCAGTGAGGCCAAGAAAGCTATGCAAGGTGTGCAAATTTTGGAAGATAGCCTAGATGCAACAACAAGTAAGAGGTAAGAGAGGTAAGCCCTGCACAAAGCTTGGCAGAATCCTAATGCACTTAATTTCTTTAGATATATTTACTTAATTGTATCTTTTCATATCATCAGTGCTTGTGAAGTTCAGATTTAACCTGGGGGAAAAAAGAAAGACTTAGGAGGATGTATGAAAGTTTAAATATTAAATAAAATATTAAAGCCATTTTTACAGCTAAACATTAAAACTATTTTACATTGTTCCCTCAAATATAACTACCATAATTATGCTAAATGTAAGGCTATTTCTCCCCATTTAACAAGTCCCTGGTCTTGTCTGCATGCTTGGGAAAAAAAAGCAAGCAGACAAGGCTTAGATGGGCCAGGATGAAAGTACAAACATCTTGAGGCCCATGCCAGCCTAATTTAAATTGCAGGGTGCAGGGACACAGCAGCCCAGCTGCTTTCTCATCACTTCCAGCCCCTGAGAGACTCATCTCTAGGCTTTAAGACCAAAACTGTTCCACTGGACTGAATCTTCAGGACATTTTCCCTCTGTGGCTCACACTGACAAATAGCCCCATCCTTCAAATCTGGGAGACAACCCATCTGACCCCTCTGGGTGCCCTGCTGCCTCCTCCCTTTGCTCCTCCCACAGCCCTTGCTCCACTCCACCAGGACCCTGTCCTGCCTCAAGGCACCAGGGAAGCTAAAACTTTCCCCTTTATCACCATCAGCAGATTCTTTGCTCACCCAGAAGGGATTTGAATTTGTCTGGCTTAAGGGTGCTCTTGGGGCATCTTTAGGTGCATCTGAATTAAGAAAGGCCTCTGAGAGCTGAAAGCAGCTGCAGCAACCAGCCAGTGACTTGTGAAGGGGCCTGTGGTCCTGCAGTTGCCCAACTGGGGCTGTTTCCCTCGGGCCTTTCATGTGGCCTCACTTCCCTTTCCCTGAAGTTTCTGGCCTCAGTTCCAGACACGTGTGAACAATGCACCCTTGTGTGCCTGTCTCCCATTTAGTGCACAGGCTTGTAAAACTCTTTTAATATGTGATTTACAAGGGTTCTGTTTTGGACTGGAATTGTTCTACCCACAAGCTGAGCAAGGGTGAACTGGCTGGAGGTGTTTATGCAGGGCAAGGTGGGAGCTGACAGGCAGGGTTGAAAGCTCTCAGGTCACTGGCAGCTCCAGCATCTGCCACTGCAGCCTACGAGTAGCAATGACAGAACAACATCATTAATGCCTCCCTCAGCTGGCATTAGCCCCAGCAAAGCACCTCCACTTCCAGGAGTAAAATTTTTTGAGGATAAGAAATGTTTAGATTCGGTCAAAAGCAAAAGCAACCAAAAGCCACTGTAGCATTTGAGTCAAACCTATTCGTGAGCTTTTCTCCCCCACAAAAATGGAAAAAAATACTACAAGAAACATAGAAGGAAAAAACAATGGCTTTTTGACTAAACTGAATCATATGGAAAAACAACACCTGATGACTGTATAATAGAAATATATTCTAAAAGAGAATTCTCATGAAAAACAATGTTTAGTTTAGAAGGACCGGGTAGCCCAGTCTGTTATCATTTAGGTCCCTCAGTTCCAAATGCTCAAGTAACTACATCCAAAGTCCAGCTCCTTACTGAACTTTAATGAAGTTCCAACTGGAAAAGATAATATAAATTTCCTGTCCTAAAAGAGGCTACCACCACATGCAATTAAAGCAGGGGGGGAAGGAGGCAGTGCTGTACTCTGCATCTGATCAGGAAGACTGCTATTCCTTGATTTTATAGACATATATTACAGGATGATGTAATCTCCACTTCAAGTGCTGGCAAAACACACTTAATCACAGCTTTAAGGATTCTTTAAGGAGTTCTTGCTAGGTTTCAGAGCTCTCCAGAAAGCTTAACTAGGGTGATTTCTTAACAGGTTGAAGTAATCTATAAGGTTTTTTTGCCCTTCAGAAGCACCTTGTCCCTGCCTGAAGCAGCTCAAGGATCCCAAGTTTGATCTCTGTTTTGAACTGCTTTGGACCACAATTCCATCAGCCACAAAAGCAAGTCAGCTTTAAGTGATGCTTCAACAGTGATGCCAGTACCCACAGTGCAAGCCCAGTGCCTCTCTCCCGGGAGACAGGCATGATCATAGCCATAGGATCACGACTCCCAGCTGCTTCCCTGTTCCCAGCCACGCTGGTACCAGAGGGATGACTTTCACTGACTTTGTCAGAACAAACAGAAGGAGAGGGTTGCTCTGCACAAGCAGCAGCAGTGCCACGGCCAAATCCTGCCAAGGACAAGATGCTGAGCTTGCTCTCCTTCTGGGTGAGGTCCCAAAACACCTCTTGGTCTGTTTCTTTCATTAGGACAGCTTAGTGATGATGATCCCTCTGTGCACAAAGCCAACACCTCCCCTCTCTACCTCCTGGAAAGGTTGCATTTCTCAGCTGCACCTCTATTTGCAGTGACTGCACTGATGGAAGGCTCCTCAAGACACTTAGGAAAGAAGAAAGCTCATCTACAAACTGTTACCCAAATCCTTTGACTTCTGAGGCTAGAAAGGATTTAGGGTGGAAGCCGTGAATCAGGGCTTGAAGTTGCATCAGACAGGGCACTCTCAGCACTGCATATGTACTTTGGCTCACCAAAGGTGTACAGAGGGATGCCAGAAATAGCTTGGAGGTCTCACTTTACTTTTTTTTTCCCCATAAAGGTTTTCCTTTAGTTCAGCTATTTCATCTGTCTCTCACATCTACTTGCTGAAGTAACTTTTTTTTTTTTTTTTAATTCTATTTCCCAATACCAATTCCTGGGAACCTCAAAGGGTGAGGCACTCCACAGCTTTCAAAATAATGACATTTCTCTTGGCATACTGATTACCAATACTGCCGCTGCACGCCACGTGCAAAAACAGGTTTCTGAGAACGTGAAGACTCTTAAATAAAACACTATGGCTCAGCAGACTTATATTTTCTAGCCACACTTGAAAAAAAATTTTTGGCATTTCTTCCCCTCCTGTTTCTCTCTTCTCCACACCAAAATGTCAACATTAGAATTTACGACCTCCACAAAGCATGTTTCCAAGTGTTTTGCTGCTCTCTTAAATGAGCTTTTCAACCATACACTGGCCATAGCCTAAATATACCCTGATGCCTTTACAAAAGGATAGGGAAGAAACCTTCTTTCTCTCATGTCTACATAAATAGTTTTCCTTAAAACCAGCCAACAGCTTGAACAAGAAATGATGGCACATAAAATCATGTAAATAAGTGAAGCTCATATCAATTAAGTTTAGGAGCAGAGAGAGGAAAAGAGTGCGTGTGTGTGTATGTGGATTTGTGCACAGGCAATATTACAGTAAACACTTTCATTGCAGAAGTGAAGTGTAGTAACCTGGTACCCAGAGGGATCAGAAGCAAGGCCACCTGGGCAAACACTCTGCCCTCCCTGCACATTTACCTTATGCTGTAGCCTCACACTTCAAATCATGTGCCATTTTTCCCATCCCAGATAATTCAACGCTTAGCAGAGGCGGCACGAACTGAATAAAATGTTACTCAACATTTGACCCTCATCACTGTTTCCTGGCTTGTGTCTTCCACACTGTGCAGGGTTCCAGCACTTCTCTGAACACAGAACTATTCAGTTACCATACAGCCCTCAGTGAGATGCCTGTCATAAGGATCCTGACTGCTTGCAAGCTCTAATGACTGTAACCATGGAACTCCTTGGCGAAACAAAGGAATGGTACTACTTCTTATTTAGACGTGGAAGTGACCACAGAGATGGTCAGAAGTGTCCTTGTATTTCAGTGACTAATTTGGGATTTTTAGAGGTTGACATTTCAGAGGTAACCTCATCCAGTAATGCTTCCTAGTACCTCTATCCTGCCTTGCCAAGGAGGGAAGGATCAGTGATGCCTTTGCCTGGTGATGAGATGGCTATTCCCTCTCAGGAGCTGACTCTGCCCATGCCCTTGCATGATCACCTCAGTTCTTGACCTCTCTGGCATCTTCCTGCCCTGCTACCACAGCACATGGAGGAGCTGGGGAACAGCAGACTGCACTTGCACTCCAGGCTCTGCCTTGGCTGCTAGTTTATTAATGGATGAAATTCAAAATGCTAATCCCAATCCACAAAGCCACCAGTGCACTGGGGTCAATTAGCTCTGCAGCTGCCTTGACCTGGACACCCCACGGCGACAAGCTTGGAAAACATTTACCTGCCCCTGCCACAGATTTCCTGGGAGCAGTAGAATAAGCTCCTTTGCCTTCAGACTTGACTTCAGCTGAACTGGATTGCCTTTAGAGAGCCCTGGAAGGGCTGGCTCATCTCCAAACCTACTGAAATCAGGAGTCCCATTTATTTTTCCCATGAATTTTGAATCATGCCCCAACACGGCTCTTCATTTTCCCTTTGCCATAAAGTCAAATTTCTTACCAAGACATTTTAGGTAGGAGTTCAGTTAGGATGGAGCAGGTTGTTTTCTGCTCCTGAGTTGGCAGGAAACAACAGTCCCTAGACATTAACATGATGGACATGTCGACATGGAGAAACGTATGGTACCAATTAAGACAGTATCAACAATTATGCAGAACACAGTTGAGTGGATTAATTTGTTGCCTGGAGTAAAGGCTGCCAGTACGAAGCTGGCTGTCAAGAGACATGCTTTCATCTTGCCTGGTGCCAAATATTATGAAGTCCATGTATACTAAGGATGATCACTGGGTTTCTTTTTCCACCAGCAATCTTGAAGCAGGGAGGGCACAACCAATTAATGTCTCTACACACTGCCTTCTTTCTTCTTTGTGAAAAAGAAAGAAAAAGAAAAAATCAAACCGAAGCCACACTTGAAAAAAATCCCCAAATGACCATTATTCCCAAAAGACTAAAATAAGAACTGCAAAGTAACTGGGAAAGGATAGTTCTTTTCTTGCTCAAAAAGGTTTTCTTTTGCTGAGAGGCTGATGCGACAACTCATTTGTCAAACACACTTTTTCCCAGTTCTCTAAGCAGAGAGATGAAAAATGGTTAAATCATCTGTGTGATTTTTTTTTTCAACTTGCTATTTTTACGCTGACCAGGAGGATACTTACACACTCTTCATCTCTTTCTTCCCACCTGTTTTATGCCAAGGAAGATGCAAGATTACCTCTAGCAAGTTGTGACTAAGTTCTCCTGCCTTGCCAAACACCATAAGAACAAGCAGCTGATTTTCTCTAAAAACCTTATGTTTGCAACACACTATGTAGGTCTATGGCTGTCAGAGTATTAAACAGCAAAGAAAAAACTAGGACTTGTAAATAATCACTTGCTGCATTAATAAGCAGCAGCATTTGAATTCCTGATAAAGCTTTGTACCAGCTGTGCTTTGTCCCAAAATCCCATTAAAAAAAAAAATCTGCTTATGTTTATTCCTACAATATGAAGAATATTGAACTACTCTTGGTAAACTCTGCTGTTGCCTCCAGTGCATCTGGTCCCACATGAGGCTTTCATTTCTCCATATTTAGCCTTGTTAAACTACAGCATGCCTACCTGAGACATAAATTACCTTGAGGCTTGGAGTAATGCCATTGTAAGAAAACTATTCATAACACTGCACTCCTTTATTTAATGCAGGCAAAAGTCCTCTGCCCACTTACAACACAGTACACGCTGAGGACAGTTGTTGATGGAGAAATCCAATTTTAATCCAACATTCCCGGTAAGCACATTGCTCTCTGAGCAGCAGAGCCATGAAATCTGTTCTTTTTCTGAAGGTTTATATCCTGCACACCTTAGTCCCTGAGACATTTATAGCGTATTTGCAGTCTGGCAAAATTCCCATCACAAAACCTTCCAGATCCTTCCTATTATCTTTATTTATACTACTACTCCTTGCGTAAAGAAGCTGGAAGCTGCGGGGTTCCAGAAACTACCTCCTTCTCAGACCAGGCATGAGACTGCCTTTCCTTAGGGACTGCATTCCTATTGGCCTCTCCAGCTCTGATGCTGATTTTCAGGAAAAAATATTCTTCAGGCCTTTCCTCCTTGGCCAAACTTGATCAAAATCACTCAACACTTACCAAAGCTTTTTAGGGTAAAGAATGAGTGGCCAGTACAAGAGATCAGACTAACACCATCCATACCTGCTTTGTGCATGTGCAATTCCTGCCTGGGCTCTTCCCTGCCAAGTGGCAGTGCAAAGGGGCCTCCAGCAAACTGCTCACTAGGTGCTGTGTGTGAAGTCTGAGGGTCTTTCTGTCTAATTAGCAGTTATTTGCTGATATTGCACAGGTAACCCAGGGCACTTAACAGAATATTGAGCTTCCAGAGAGGCACTTCATGCTTTCCACCAGCATCTCATCCCCTGCACTAAGGAATGGGAAGGAATCTTCACAGCTACTTTCAACACCTCCACTGAACTCTAGTGTATTTCTGGGTGCTTTGACCCATTTTTCTAATTCAGGGCTCATTTTTCTTCATTTCAAGAGCCACGTGTCCAGGGTTGTTTTCTCCGCTGCGCTCAGGGATTTGCATAGAGGCAAATTTCAAGAGGCACTTCCTGAAAAGTTATTTCTGCAGCCAGTAATCCTCTGTCTGCTTCCAGGCACACCATCTTCCTTGGAAATACCAGCCCCGATGAGCGACATCCCCCTTCCATGGAAGGAGAGAGGCAGTTCCCAAAGCGCAGGGGTGGCGAGCTCCCCCTTGGATGGCTTCTCCCTGGATAGATGCTCTGCTCAGGACACAGCAGCTTTTCATGTCCACAGAGTTCCCCCAAAGCACACAGATGCCTCCTGCCCTCCAGCACTGCTCCCAAGGTCCAGCTCTGCCCCATGGTTCCGTCTTATCTGCTGTTTCCAGATGCTCCTGACACAGCCTAAAGGGCAGAGAGGACCAGCAGTAATGCCAGGGAGAGCTGAGGAAGGTCAAAACAGGACAGGATAAATTGTATCCATTCAGACGTGCCAAAACCCAATTTTGTCCTCAATTAAACGTCTAAACATCTACATCATTAAGAATCTTGATTGGGGGAGGGGGAATGTATTCCCTCTCCTTTTTCCTCCTGTTGGCAACTGCAATAATAACATTTCCTCCAAAACATCTTTTCACTACCACCTTTTTTCCTTTTCTACCTTTTTTTTTTTACTATGTCTGAGCTTTCCCAATGTGAAATGTTTTCAGAAATGTCAAGATAGACAAACATCCACAAAACAATAAAAAATATGAGATAGGAAAAATAACAGCTAGACTTTGTTGAGCCTCTTAGACTAAGTAGCACAAGAAAAGGAGGAGAAAAACAGCCAACTTAAAATTCTGAAATATCTACATATTACCTTCCTTAAAAAATAAGTCTTAAGTTTTTCTTTGAAAAAATACTTCTGAATACATGGAGATGGGCATCTTCTGAAAGATAAGTCAGGTTTCCATGAAGCCTCATTTTTTCAGTAGGAAATATTTCACTGGGGAGGAAAAAAAGCCAGCTCATTATAATGAAAGTTTAGTCATCACCATCACATGATCAGTGATTAAGAGCAGCATGATGCCAGGTAGACTGCTTCCTCACCAAGTTAGGGTAGAGGGGAGCTTCAGGAGGCCTTGGGTAATGGGAGAAGATACAGGACAGTGCATATTGTAGCAGCCAAGACAGTTATTCTCCAGTACTGCTGAAACGGTCATGAGCTTCTCACCCTCCCACAAGGAAGAAGAGGGTAGCGCCCACATGAAGCCCACATGGAGTCTATGCCTTTTGCATCACTGGGAATAAGAGACAGCAAAATAATCTGATCCAGCCCGCTTTCAAAGAAATGACTCAGCCATTCAAATGCACTAAAATATTCAACATCGTTTATGTGTTGAAGTACTTGAAAATAAAAAGTTTTCTTCAGGAGGATTAGAAAGCGTGAGCTCAAAAACAAAGTCAATCCTTCTACGAAGCTCCCCACTGGCACCTCCTGAGACATTTAATCCCTGTCTGTGCCAAGAATTTCCTTCAGATGGGAGGTCACTGGACAGGCCTCTCTCTTGGTTGCTATGTTCAAGGTGGTGTGACAGAGGGTTGGAACATAAGGCTGGGAAGGTCTGCTGGTTCAAATGCATCTCCTCTACTAGCAGTGAGACCAAGGGGATTTCCTCTCGACAGCCAAACTGCCTTTTCTCCCCCAGAGACAAAGTACAAAGCTACACTGCACCTGCAGCTGCCCATATCCAGAGGGAAATCACCTCTCCATACCCAAGTCTTCCCGAGCAGCACACAGCAGTGAGCCCAGGCTGGGTCCTGAGTACGGCTCTCCCTACATCCCCCCCTCAGGGAGCACTCACATCCTCAGACTGCACTTCACAAGCCAAAATCTGCAAATACATGGCGCTCTCTAGTGTTTTTGCTCTGCTCAGGAGAAACACATCCCAAGGCACTGACATCATCCCAGAGAGCATGGCACAAACATCCAGGCAGAGGGATGCCCAAGGACTGCTGTTCATTCAGACCAATTTGCCAGTGTATCTGTTGGACTGAACCTTCCAGGGGATGCTGTTCCAGCTGTCTGGCTGTGGGCCCCACCAGCAGTGCAACACCTCCAGGGCAGTCCTTTAAACAAAACCAGGTTTTAAGCCACATTCCTGATGGACAGAACTATTTCAGGGAAGTTTCTGATCCAGGACTAAGTCCCTGCAGAACCTAAGTGTGATCCTGTCAGCTCCCAAATTGGCCATCAGCAATGGGGTGTAGGTTTCAGATGCAAGCTCAGAGGAGAAATCCACAGGGAGGAGCTGTCCCAGAGATGGCTCAAGAGAGGGCTGTGGCTACAGCACAAGTGGGACCAGGGCGGGCACAGGGCAGGCTGAAGGCTCCTCTGAGACCTGCTGGTACCACTTCCCATGTAGAACAGCTTAACTCCCACCAAACAGCACAGACAGGAGCAGCCTCCACAGAAATACTAGTCCTTCCCATCATTGCTTCACTGGGAGAGGAGATGAGGACAGACCACATTTCTAGCTGATGAAGGCAAGCATAATCCCAAAATGCAATTGCTTTGATTTGCTCCTAAATGGCTTGCTGGTCCATTTATTACAGATTCTCTACTCTGATACCATGCCTCTCTTTCTCCTGTGCTTCTCTGAGGCTGACAATTGATGACAGAAATACAGCACATCCCACAGAGTCACAGCCTCAGGTCCAACTGTGTTTGCCAAGTGACAAGATCGATGTGGCAATCTGCTGCAAAACATATGAGATTCCATCTTCTCTCCCTCTTTTTCTCTCTCTCCCTGTTAATACGCATTTCAAATTAAATCAGCATCTCAAGGAGGAGGCTCCCCTAGAGCCTAGGAGAACATATTTTCTTGGAGCTCACAACACTGGCTGATGATGGGGAAATACTTCAGCACCGTGTAATTGATTTGATGTATTCCATGTTTCAGCAGGATAAACACCACCCCCTGGACTCCCGGCATTCCAGCTTCTCCAGCCTAAGCTCCTTGTTACGGCGTGTTGGGAGTCCATCAAAGACACTGAGTAGTTTTGACACAGAGATAAACGCTCTTATCTTCACCTTCCAACGTTGCTGCTTTTGAAAAAGCACTCCTGACAGTTTTCACTGTTCAAGCTGCTCTTCAGCGAGGGACAGGAAATGGGGGGAAACCTCTTTAACCCACCTTATTTCAGTACTGGGAGAATAAGCTGGGCTCCTCATCAAACCAGATGACTTTCACTGGGACAAACCACCACAATTCACAGGGAATAAATTAAGGCCCAATCCAGGCAACACATTTAGGCACCTGAATAAACACACATCTTAAGCTTATTTGTTGCTTTATGGGCTTCGCAGGTCCCAGACAGACATGCATGTCCAGAACCTTGAATACAACTGCAACACACCAGCAAAACTATGCATTCAAACTGTACTGTGCTGCCAAGAAACCTTCTTACTTTACAGCAGGCAAATGCTAAAACATAAATTTTAAAGTATCTTTAGGAGACTGGTGAAAGAACCGGAAGAAAACTTGGTTCTTCAGGTCCATCACCTCTTGCTGTAAAACACTGTCCCTCAGATCAGCCTGTAATCCCAGAATATGAAAGTGAAAATCCTGCTTTGTGCTTTCTTTTTCCTTTTTCTGGGAGGCTGACTACAGACCATGAAGCTGATCATTAAGCCATGATTCAGCTGGAGCCCAGGAAAAGCCCCACTGATTTGAATGGATTTAGGATTTCGCTCTCTGCTTCTCTATACAGGGATTAAATAAATATTCTCCTGCTAGAAAAGTGCCACACATGTCTGCCTGACTTCAATGGGATCTTTAAAGTAAAGATACAGAAAAGTTGTAGTAATTTCCAGTGGTGTGACAAAGGGTAAGTTTTAGGGCCAAAACAGTATTTCAGGCTCTGTAAATCCAGTTCATCTCTCTTTAATACATGGAATGGATTTTGACAGGAAAAATGAAAAAGATATAAAAAAGAAAAAACCCAGGACAATAAATTGCCAGAAGAAATAACAAAAAATGCCTGAAGTATATCAGGAGAGAGATGTCTAGAGAAACAGCAGGTCTCTGATGGACCCAGCAAGCAGAGGAAGTAATCAAATAGGGAGGTCGTAACCAAGCCAAACAATGTCTTTGCAATCAGTATTCACACTGGAGTATGACTGGGGTTAGAAAAAGGCAGGAAAAAATAGCTATTATGGAGGTTGCTGTCTATGCTGAGATATTACACAATATGCAGGAATAAAATAGTTGGACCAGCACTGGGGAAAAAAAAACCAACAAGAAACACTGTGGAATTGAATCAGTTAGACTGACAGCAGCTTTCTAAATGCACTAACCAACAAAGTAACTGAGCTCCTGACAAGAACACTGAATTCATCTTCAAACAGCTATTACTGCAGAGGGACCCAAATTATATCCACCCTTTAGAAGGCCAAGATCATTGTGGGATGAACCTTACAGTTCTAAAATGCCCAAGTGAGAAAAGTCATGTAGTTTGAAATTAAAACCCCTCAGGCCAAATGCAGCTGCAATTTTTTTTTTTTAAATCAGTGAAGTTACTCTGAATTTTTAGTGGAAGAATTCAGTTTTGATACTGGCCAGAGCACTCTGTAAAAGTCTTTGAACTCTGGCAATAAAATATTCTGGCAATGAAATATTCAGCTGCACAAATCAACAAGCCTACATCTATATCCAGTTCCTAGAGTGGTAAGAGTGGAGAGTTGCAGGGCTGTATAAAACAAACAATATTCTTGAATAATTTCTGCTAAAATTATCAGACAGGAGATAAACTCTGTTTTATTGGACTGAGTTGAAGAGCCACCTAGACACTGTTTACACTTATATTTCAGGATGAGGTTGTCAACTCATCCCCTCTTTACCACACAGAATGCTAATCACAAAACAATCCTGTGTGTGGAAGTCAGTATTCTTCTTGTCCTGCACACTAACCACTAAACTATATCACTAAAACAAGAGTGAACACCCTTTGGATCCACTGAGTATACACTGACTATTAGTGTCTGAAGTGACGAAGAACAGACAGAAATGGTAACCAAAACTGGTGACCAAAGGCTCATTCCAGCTCCAGCTGTATAAATTACAATCTCTTACTGAGGAAGCTCAGCAATATACTCAAAAAACAAACTGAGAATCATGTTGCAGATAACAGTTGAAAGAAACTAGCCAAATACCTGGCTCCCACCAACCAAACTTCTCTTGTTCTCAGCATGATCACAAATTTACCTTAGAATGAACAGTTGCTCCTACTTTGGCTGTATGACAGGTACATGATAAGGCAGCTCCTGAAAGATACCTGGAAAAAAAGACAAGACATAGATATCTTACAGATGTTATATATGTATCAATCTTGAGTTTTAGAGACATCCTAATATGTCAGAAACTCTCAACTCTACATACTATTTGAGAAACTGTATTTCTATCAGTTTAATAGCTCCAGAGACATTTCAGAAGGTGGAGGTGCCCTGAAAAGCCAGCTCCTTTTAATGCATCTCTACTTGGGAGCTCCAAAGCATTTGGATCACTTGGCAATATTTGCCTGTGCAATGAAGTATTGCAGTTTCCAGAAACCAGTGCATGAAATTAATCAGACCAAATATCAGCCAACACTTACAAACCAAATAGTACTTAAATTTGATGAAAGTTCTGACTGCAAATTCAGATGTAGTTAAAAAGGATTTTTAAATTACAATTTCTCTGAAGTGTCCAAGACCAGAAAGACACTTGCACGTAGGTAAAAAAGAACAAGGGTGGGGGACAAAACCCAAGTAAAGAAATCTGATGAAAAATGCTACTTCAACTGAAGTCTACATCGTGACATTTTATTAATGTCAAAGTGAGACAAGCTGAGGCTCAAAGGGAGCAGGCTGAAGCCTTTGCTGCCACCCAGACTCTTGTGATCATTATCCTTTCTGCAGTATTCCTACATGAAAAGTATTTCTCAGCCTAGACTCAGCAAAGCTCTTAAGCACATGCTGGACCCAGCTAAATCAAGACTGGACAAGAAACAAGCTCTCATTCCATTAGGTGTTACAAAGTTCACTGCAGAAGTGCCTAGTGAAGTTACACGGCTTGTTTCATGTGAAAGGTTAAAGCCCTTACTAACCCAAAAGAACCCAAACCATATCTTTAATCCACTGCAGCTGAGTGCCCAGTGCTGTCAGGACCCTGACTGCACACAGGACTGAAAATAGGGCTACACTAGTTGTTTACTCTTAGAGAAAACAATCCAGCCCCAAGATTTTTACCCATCGTACTGAATACTGTAGCTGATGAGCTTTTTCTCCCAAGCAATGTGGCTTTCTGAAGCTCAATTTAACTTGGCACTTGTCCTTCTCTCTGCTTTGAAAGCCACACAGAAAAAAAAGTGCCCCAAGATATTTACCAGTAGAAGTTCACTGTTGCATAGTAAAGGAATATTGAGATCAGAACGGAAATAACAGAAGGACAGGGGTTTTTTTTCGATTGACTCCACCTTTGCCAGACTGAGATTTTGGGACATAATGGCTGGAATAAAGTGCAGTCAGTCCAGGCTCTGAGGCCAGTATACTCTCTCCCAGAGGTGCAGAACACACCCCTGGGCACAAGGCAGTTTTTAGGCAGCTTTTTGTACCTCTAACCTATGGCTGCCAGATCCCAGGCTCCGATGCCCGTGCAAGCCAGGGAAATCCGTCAGATCTTCTACATGATATCTGCTGCCAACAGATGCTCCTGCAAGCAAGGGTCAGCAGGATTCAGGAATAACTCAACACATCACCTTCTGCCAGGACAGACTGACAAGAAGGGACCCTCTAGCAAATTTTTTCAGTGGCTCTTAAATTAGGATTCCTTGAGGCAAAGCTGAATGTCACACGGGAAGTGCCAACAGCTTTAAGACTAACTTGCAAACTCAAGCAGCTAAGCCAGATGTGACGTTAAAGGCCCTCCACGTCTGACAAGTGAAACCTTATTATAAACAGTCCTCTTTATGAGGACTGCTTGAATCCACCTCCAGGGTTCCTTGGTCTCACAGCTTTGTAGAAAAAAAAATCATCTCCTTTATACTATAAAAAGCTCAGAAATCCTCCTTCAGCACTGAAGCAAATACTGACTTACATTCATGCTGTCTCAAATAGGTGTTTGCCTTCTTATAAACAAATTCACCTGCAGTGACTATAAAGCAGTAACAAGTCTCCTAGGGAATGTTATATATGCACGTGATACATGTCAGTGAGTGTTTTAGCAAAGTGATGTAGATTTTGGAGATTAGAGGACAATAAAATGAAGAGAAATAACTCCTCATCTAATTCTCCAAAGGAAAAGACCACTAGGAAAAATATGTGG
The DNA here is from genome assembly GCF_025592945.1 of Manacus candei. Lineage (NCBI taxonomy): Eukaryota > Metazoa > Chordata > Aves > Passeriformes > Pipridae > Manacus > Manacus candei. The sequence goes on from NW_026138065.1 coordinate 32,996,855, forward strand.
ATAGACTCCAGCCTTACAGGAATTTCTTTTCATTCTGCATTTGGCATCAAGTGCTTTCTGATTTCTTTACTCAGGCATATTTTCCCTCAGGGAAAATACATTACAGTTAGAACACTGCCCATGATTTCATAATACGTATTTATGAAGTTAATCATACTTGCGTCTCTCAAGGCATCTGTTGCTCTGGTTTGGTAAATTCCCAATTATCCCTGCAGGACAGCAATATCAATCCTGAGCCCTAGTACAGTGGGTTGCCATGTTTCATATTCAGGGAAAGAATATGTTCTTCAGGCATGATCAACAAGGGCTGTCTGGTACCACAGTGGGCAATTTGCAGCATACAGCAGAACTCTTCTTGTGTATTCATCTCCTAATTTTTTCCCCATCTCTGCCTGTTAGATTTCCTGTCAAGGAAAGCAGGGGAGACTTTCTGTGATAAATATCTGGCATAAACAGACATGGACCACTTCAGCTGGATTTGTTTTACTTACAGAAGAGCGCATAAGGGAACATAGAATACAGAATAAAAGGGAGCTGCTGGAGAAAGCAGCAGTTAAGTAGCTGCATGTGCATGGTGGGCAGGATAAGAAGTAAAGGAATAACCGAAAAAACTGGCTTAGGCTAGATATTAGGCCTGCATTTCAAAATGACACAGCAGAGCACCAGGAGAGGTTTTCCCCAAGGCAGGCTGAATGCAGGACTTTAGGGAAGTCACGGATGAGGCAGGTAACATCAGACTAGACCTAGTGGATATTCCTGAATTTTTAAAACCAAAACCAACTAGATTAATAGAAATCATCTAGTCACTTACAAGTTGGACTTGATGATCCTTGTGGGTCCCTTCCAACTCAGAATATTCTGTGAAAATGTAGAAATTAGTCCACCTTCCATTTTAATTACTTCTTACTGACTATTATGGCAAAGTACATAATTTGTCACACCGTAACACAAAGCTGCAGCACCTCAGCACAGGTCTTCCCTCTCCACTAAACTGCTGCAACTCAGTAATGCTACAGAGGCAAAAATGTGACCCAAGCTGAGCTAATTCAAATTAAAGAAGGAAGAAAGCACAGTGCAGCAGCACCTTCACAGCAGAATCCAGTTTTTCCCACAGGTACATCTGTTTGTCCTTCAAACATGTAAAAGCACAATCCACGTTTGCCTCTTGCTGTCAATGCTGCAGTTTAGAAACAACACTTTGCCTGCACAGCCAACTCAGGGCATTTCTAATTAGAGCTGCTGCACCAGCATTGTGTATTTTAAAATACTGCTGTAATAAATCCTGTGGCTGCAAATTCAATATTTCATAAGGGCAGGCGTGACCTCATAGACAGAGTCTGAGGGGAAAATTGGCTCTTAATTGAGTCCTGTAATAAAGCATTTCAGGGAGAGAGAGGACAAGCAAGCAAGTTGGATTTGATCCTTCAATCTGGTCTCCTCCACCATGAATGAAAACAGTGCAGCAAGCAGGAAAGGAATTCCTTGATTTTAAGAACATCATTATAGTAAGAATCCCCTTGGACTTTCTCCAGTCTTAAGCACCACTTTATAGATTCTGGTTACAAAAGAAACCCTATCTTCAAATGGCAAATAGAAATTTTACATTTCAAAGATAGCAGACTGGGGAGTTCAAAATGATCATTCATACTACAACAGTAACTAGAGTTGAGACTAAGGTACAATGGCGTGAGTAAGCAACATGTACCCACAAATAAGAAGGCCCTGCCTTAAACAACTGAAAACGTAATAAAAAAAGAATTAAGCACTCTTTGGAACTTCAGGGAGTCACTACACTCTTTCTTCTTACTACTTGACGAGAACTTGAGCGAAGTTTGCTTTGTTGGAAACATGGCAAAACGGATTATGGAATAAAAATAAATACAGAGCCAAATCCACATCCCAACAGAGAGATATTGTGGGTTGCAGTGGTGTTGCACTAACATCCCCAAAAGCATAACTCATGATGTCAGAAGCTAAAGGTCCTGAACCAGAACTCTGCTGCTATGCCTTAATCTTAGGCAGTGAGACTTGTGGGATTTCCAGTCATTCTCGCAATTCTCTGCTCTCACAGGGATGAAATGTTGGCCTGGACGTGAAGAACAGACAAAGGAAACACGGTGATGCTGACCCGAGAACACACCTTTACATCCATATTTACCTTTACATTCAGCAAAGCTTCAAAGCAGAGGGAGAGGTTGTTCTTACTTAGAAATCCAAATTTAGACACCCAAATGCATATCAAAGAATCCAAATATCCTACCTCAATTTAGGGCGCTGCTGCCACTCCCATTTAAGTTCCACAGAAGTTGTCACACACTCACACTTTTGAAATTAGGCACTTATGTAACTGTCCAAACAGGAATTTAAAAACTAAAAATAAAAACTTTAATCCTGAGATCAGTTTCTTCAATAAATAACAGTCCTCTCTGCCTCGTGGCTTTTTTTTCCTAAAGGGTCAAACTCCTAATGTTTTCCTCCATCACTCACTCAGGGTTTGGGCTTGAGCTAATTGCAAAGGATACACAAAACAGCTCTTACAGGGACCTGTCATCAGTATGTAATAGCAAAATAAATCCTGCCTTTGCCTGGGTTTATGATCCCGCTGACACGTCACCTTAGAGATGAATTTTGAAATACTGTGCCATCTTTGGATTCTGCAATAAAAAGAGAAAGCACTGGAACTGCCAGACTCCACATCTCAGGAAGCCTTTTGCAAGGGTTATACAGACTGCAGGTAAAGTATCTGGTGTGATATCCAGGGAACACAAACAGCCCTATCATCTGGAGGAGTTCAGATCCACAAAACAACCTCTGGGAGAGCTTAGATCTCTGTCAAGTTTTCAAACGTCTGTGCACCTTGATTTAGCAGAACAACTGGACTCCATCAGTAATGGGTAGAGAAGGACAGACACATTCAGCAGGAACATTACTCCTTCCCATGAAAAGCCTTCTGGGGGAAAACATCATAGAGGTGAAGTCTCTCTAATTAGTTTGGATTGTACTTCGGATATTTAGCCAGCTAAAATTACTGCATGAAAGATCAGCTCGCAAAGATGAGACCAAAGCTGAAGCCACCAGATCCTCTGCCATAAAGATTCTCCCACACACACTTCCTCTGAGGTCTGGAAAGTGACTCCAGAACCAAAGCAGGATCCTCAGTGCATATTTCTGCACACAAAGAACAGTGCAGCCATTCCAGCCCCACACCACACAAAACACTGTTTGCTGAGTATTTCTGAGAGCCCCCACCATGGTACCACTGCACACCTACCAAAAGAGAAAGTCTTAAGTCTGAGTGAGTCTCAGGTCCTGCCAGGACTTGCAGGTGTGACAAGGTCCTTAAACAAATGAAAAACATCACTTTGCTGACAAAACCAAAAACAAAGGTACCCAGCCTGTTTACAGTGTTAAACCATTACATTCACTGGCTATTACAAAGTCATCTTTTGAAAGGTGGGGCCTCTTTGCACTATCCAGGCCCTTCAAGGGCCCATCAAGGATCTTTACAGAAGTGAGAACCTGGCTCAAAATCCATCCATTTTCAGCAACCTTCTCATGTACCACAAAAATCTTGAATACTTTGGCAACACAGACAGTAAAACTTAATGACCATGTGAGCGTTGAGACTTTCCCAACATACTTGACAAAACTACAAATCAACAAAATAAAACAAGCTAGGGAGTGGCTCTAACTAAAGGCCAACTACAGCAAGAAGAAATTCAATCCATATGAGCAAATAACAGCCCTTTCTTCCCCCCCCCCGCCATCTTTATGCTTAAGACTTGAATAGCCAAGATATATTTAATGCATGGAATCACTGCAGGGATATGTACTTGATGATAATAAGTCTCACCAGCAACAATAACTGTTTAGCAGACCCAAATAGCCCATAGGTGTGAAATGAACATCTGGGACTTGTACACAACTGACACGGAGAAGAGACAGCCCTGGGATATCACAAGCCATAAGCACAGCTGTGAAATTACTCTGCAGACACTGACACAGCTCATAACTTGATCCTTTCAATCACACTTATTGAAAGAGTCTTGGTGGCATTTATAATTCGATAAAACTCCCAATCTGTCACTTCATTCTGAGGACATGAGGAGTAAGAAAGCCTGTACTGTGCTTGCCTCCACACACCTTGGCTCAGCAGCACTTTTCATATGTTTTACAGCATTTCTGTTAAAACAGCAGGCAGGTAGAAGGGAACAAGTGAGGAGGAGAGTGATTTCTGTTGCTCACACACACAAGGGACAGCAGCACAGGCATGCCAGGGAAAATAGCTTTTGTAAGATTCCACACCAACACATTCAGAAATACAGCAGTTGTGATTCAGGTGCAAAGGTAAACCACTGGTACCATTTAAATGAACTCTGCATTTCTAAAATGCCAACTGAAAAAAACCTGCTGATATTTAATTTCCATAGATATACTGCATCTGGTGTTTATGGCTTTGTGTTGTTGCCAGAGAGCCCCAGGAGCTTTGCTCTGGGAGCCAGGCCAGTGTCTACCAACTTAGTTGGGATAACACAAAGATCCAATATTTCTCTGATTTAAAGCTCTCAGGCAGATTTTTCAGAGACTTGTGTTTTATTTATAGCTAGCATGTGTGAAGAGAAATAAAAGTCATTTAATATGCTATGCCATTATGAGCCTATTCCTTCCAGTTTCACATTTCACTATCTTATTTTGAAGCACAGAGAATTGAAAATCTGGTTATTTCTACTTAAACATCCATATGTGGAGAGACACAAATTCAGTAATGGAATGCCTTTCCACTAAGAAAGGAAAAGACCAAATGGAGTTTCCTCACAAAAGCTGGACATGTAACACTATCTACACAGATGGTCATCATCACTGTTACAGTCACATAACAGTTAAGTGCTTTTCCTTCTCCCACTCCTTATGGCACAGATTTACATCCTTCTCTTACAGAAAGCTCTGACCTGTCAGTGGAGATGCCCCAGCATTCTGATCCTTGAAGTTTTAAGGCTTTCTTCTGCTTGAAACTGGAGTAGGTGCTCTCCAATGCTTCCTACAGAAAATCAAAAGAATTCTATTCATTAAATTGCCAAAAAAAAAAAAAAGCATGCTGCAGTCTAAAGAAAACTAAACAGAATTACTAAAACCAAAGAGTATATCTTCAAAGAATATTTTAAGTGTCTGTGTAGACAAAAATATTAAACAAAAGAATGCACAACTTTATTTTGTGGGGACATGAAAGATGCTTGGCCATCTGTTGAAAATGTACGGCTGCCAAATATCACAGAGTCACACCTCGAGCCTGGAAATTGAGTTTACATGGCAAATCCATACATTTCCTGTGGTGTCTGCATGCCATTAGCCTTTCACTTACCTACTATTCAGTTTTACACTCTGCTGACTGCTAAGCTGGATTGCTTCACAGTTTTGAAATGAGCAGAGCCCTGTATTGCAAAAGCAGTGACTGCTGCAGAGCTGCTGGCAGGACACCTGACTGTATGCTTGAAGGTCTTCAGAACTGAGGAACATAAGACAATCAGCATTTGGGAGATCAGGGCCCCCAGCCAAAGCCACAGTCATCAGGAAAAGGCCAGAAAAGTGAAAATTCTTCCATCTTTCATTCTGAAAAAGTAATTAAAAGGAAAATCCTTAAAGGCTGAACTTTTACAGGCCACCAACTCACACTATGAAAAAAAACCTGAGACTTCCACAAATATCTGACTTAATCAAAACTCTGCCATACTTCTAATTCATATAAACCTCTTTCTTGTGTCTAAATAGTTGAGTGTATGGGATGAGCATTTCCCAATGCTCGTGGTTAACTGGGTCAGGTCCAAGGCAACAACAGTAAAACAAAATTTCAGGCAATGCCTTTGGAAATCTTGCAGATTCGTCATCTTGCCACTATCTATAACAGAGACTTCTATGGTGATTTTGGCTAAACAGTTCATACACCATACAGTTGTTGAGCCAGACAGGAAAAAACTTCCAGCACCTACTAGCAACTGGCAAGATACAGACTGCATTTTCTGAAGTTCAGAAAGCCATCTAAGATTAATGCTGGTTTTCATACAGTTTTATCAAAGTGATCCTTAAACTCTTCTATTATTTATTAGGTAGTTCACCAGTTACCAAGTATCCACTCACAGATTTTTGTAATTGAAACTGCAGTATAAGTCCAGTGCCTGCACAGCTCAGAGCTTTGAGGTCCACACCTGGCCAGGACACAGCATATCATATGTATGTCTCTGCAGCTTGGCATTGCTTTACCCCTCCACAAACAGGCTCATTAGTCCAGGCAGCACAGTCACCGTGCTGATCATGGGGGAAGCCTCATAGTTTAAGACAGAGCCAGGTCAAAAACAGCTGAAAAACACTCTTAACTTTTTACTTCTACTAAAATATTTGCTTGTAGAGATAGATGCCTTGTCAGCAAACCTAAGCTACCTAGCTCAAACATAAACAAGGTAGCATTGCTGAGCTGTGGTCACTGCTGTACAGACACACCTCATGTGACAAAAGCCACATCACTGTTTTTCCTTTACCTGATGTTTTGATACATTTTAAGGAGTGTTTTTCATTGGATGACTTACCTTCCTGCTTATGTCCAGGATGCTGAATTACATGCCTTTTTCTGTAGGTTTCAAGACAAACTGCAAACAGCATTTCACAGGGCTCAACTTTTCTTGTTCCGTCTTAGCTGCAAAATAGGGATAACCCTCACCTGTGCTTAAAACTTTATTTTCTAGGAACAGCCACACAGCAAAACCCACTGCCCTCCCTGCCTCTAAGGGGCATAGCATCCCTTGAAATTCTGGCATATGTTTAATCCCTTCCCCCTTTCAGTCTGCTGCCATTATTTAAAAATTGTTTCATCTTAATTTCTTCTGAAGTTGGTTTTTTTTGTTGTTGTTGTGTTTTTGACTTTTTTTTTTTTTTAATGTAGATTCCTGCTGGCATACCCACATATGGGGAAGTTCTTTGAAAAGTATCTGTTGTCAATACCACACCATTCATCAGCTCAAAAGCCAAATGGATTTCTCAGAACTCCTGCTTGTTTAGCCATCTTTCTCTGTAGTTCTCCCAGTGGGACAGAATGAAATTAAATATAAACTAGGCTTTAAATTATTTAGTCTGAGATAATTGAGTTTGGAAAGTCATACTGCAGAACGATCACCCGGGGAAGTAGCTAAACATGATTCGAGGCAGGGGTGGGGGCAGGAGTGAGTCGACAAGTCTGGTCCAGTGGAAGATGTCCCTGTGCACGGCAGGGGGCTTGGAACGCTACGGTCTTTAAGGTCACTTCCCACCAGAACCATCCTATAATTCTATGTCATATTAGGTACAGAAAAATCACAAATACTACTGGTTCCCACAGTAAAAGGCACAAGCTGCTCTTTCATTCTGGTCACACAGAAAATAATATCCTGCACGCTTAAGAATGGCATCCTTTCTCCTCAGAAGGAATCAGGCCCTTGGGGGACGGAAAGGCCTGGTGAGCAGATTACCCCATTTTTAGGGCGACTGCATTTTCCGAATAAAAGAACAAGCATAAGTTGGTTTCACATTATTAACTTCTTGTCATTCCGTAAGGACGTCCTGTAAGGGACAAAAGCTGACTAGGACAGAATGACTGTGTCAATCTCACCGCAGCTTTTCGCGTCAGAGTAATACGCACGGATTTCCTTGAGGAAAAAGGTATTTTCTGGTTCAGTTACACCTGCATCTATCATAAAACTAGTCATTCACACTCACTTCAAGTAACACAGAATGTTCGCCCTTATTTCACTCTCCAGCCGTCATCGAGGACCATCATCGCCCCGGATTTACCCGGATAGAAGCGGAGCAGTTCTACAACAGCTACCTTTTCAGAAAGCCCATACCCTGCCCTCGCAGACTACAGGGACGGGGGGGGGAGAACGGGGAAATTCCCTCTGACTGATGGGAAAAGACGAAAAGCAACGCCAGGACTGAGGGGAGACGCTCAGACCTGGCGGCTCCGGGCACAGGGACACTGCTGGGGGCGGCCCCAGCACTCCGGGCTGGGCGCCCACCGCGCCCTGGGTGCGCTCCACAACACCGTGTCCGGGGCGGAGGCACCGCTGTCCCCGCCTCAACTCTTGGAAAATTCCCGCTCCGCTCCCCGCCCCAAATCCGGGAGAGCTCCCGGGCCTGCGCTCCGCGGCCCCGCCATCATGGCGCTGCCCGCGCCCCTGAGGCGGGGGCTCGGCTCCTTCAGCCGCGCCGTGTTCACCGACCCCGCCCGGCCCGGCCCGCGGGGCGCGGGGGACGGCGCAGGTACCGCACGGCCGCGGCGGGCACGGGAGAGCCCCGGGGCGGAGGAGGAGGAGGAGGAGGAGGAGGATGGGGCGGGAAGGCTGAGGGGCCGGTCCCGGATCGCGGGCCCGGCAGAGGCGCCGCCGGGATGGGGCTGGTTTCCCTGCCAGCTTTCTCTGGAATTGCCCGTGTCTGCCGTGACGACCGCCAGCTGTTCCTTCATCGTACTGCCAGTGGAACTTTGCAGGCCAGCGCGCCCTCTTTTCATGTCTCCAGAGCGAGAATACACACAATGTGTCCGCATAGGAAGGCTGTATTGATTTCGGGTGATAAATCCGTTCCAAGCTGATCAAATTAATCAGAAAGTAATTAGCTCAGTTGGTTATAGCGTGGTACTAAGGTCACGATCCCCATACAGTCCATTCACTTAAGGGCTGGACTCGGTGATCCTTGTGGGTTCCTTCCAACTCAGAATATTCTGTGATTTTCTTTGCGTAGTTACACTGCTAACATTTACTGCTTTCTTCATTTCATTTATCAAACAACGCTCCAGGAATAGCTTCTGTCTTTAGTCATTTCTTTTCCATTTCCCATTATGAAAACTCCTTTGTGAGTGTCCAGTCCACTGAAACCCAGTTGCAAATGTGCCATTAAATTCTTGGACATTGGGATTTCAAAAATTAAGTTTACACATATATAACTTAATGAGTTTCTCTAGCAACTGGCTATTGCAATACTGTCCCACTTTTCCATTAATTTTAGCAATCCCAGAAAATAAGCATTAATTCAATTTAGGGATAGAAAAATTAAGTAGAGTTGGCTTATACTGCTAAATAGTCATCCAAAACACAGTTTTAGATCTTGCACAGCAGTTCCAAATAGCAATACTATGTTAATGAAACCTTTAACATACCTGAACATTATCATGACAATTGAAATTAGAGTTCTTGGCTTCTCTGTTTTTAACTAATGTGGCCATGAACCAATACAATTTTATCTAATACATATAGGGCAGAAGCATAGTTACTTGCAATTATGGTCATGCTTTTTTTGAAAGATAAAACAGTGTTTTAGAATTATATCTTGGTGACCACTGAAGTAATCTTCGTGTCCAAGAGATTCCTGTGTTAGGACAGCTGAGACAATTTTAGGTAGATGGTGAAACTGTTTTTGAGGTACATATAGATTTTAATTCCTTTGCAGATGTAAGAATGTGTTGATGCTTAAAAATGGGATTATTAAATATGTATATATATATGTATTGGTTGTCTTGCACCTTCTATTTAGTATAGCAGATCACTGCCTCTCACACCCATGAGGTCTGTCCCAGTTCTACTCCCAAATCCTCCCCTCTTCCCACTTCGTCTGGTAATTTCCATGCCTACTTCTGCACCTGGCATAAAGACTCTGTACCAGGATGGACAGAAATGCCAGACTGGGGTGGAACAAAGGCAGGTATTAGAGTGGTTGGAAGATCTGAAAAGGGAAGGCAGTGTCAGAAGAGAGGTAGTTGTGAGGCTGGAAGGGAGGCAGTGTGGCTGTTTGGACAACATTTCAATCAAACATCACCACTGTGACAGACAGGCACAGGAGTTGAATACAAATCAGCAGATCACAGTCAATACTTTCTAATCTTGCTCAGGTAGTACCAAGTGAATATGTGGCTACAGACTTCATTTGGGAAGCAAAGTGAATGCCATATCAGTTTACTAGAACACAGCAGTAAAACTCCACCCATTAAAAATTAATGATTCCCTTAGAATGCCCTTTTAAATTTTTTTTCTTAAGTCTCATCTTGTAGGTCTATTACAAAATTGGAAATACAGAATTTACTGTCTTGCATCTTAACATTTCATATTTGCTTTTCTGTACATTGCGTTGTCTGAATGCATTTTTTTCTTTACAGATTTTAAAGCATAAGTTTTAGTTTGACACATTTGAAATTTTTAGCTCTTAAGAACTAGGCAGATTACTGGCTTCCATCCAAATGTCTATTTAAATAAAAGATTGCAAATGAAGAATGAGCAATGAAAACCTTACTCAGGGGGGGTCATGTACAAAATACTGATAATCCAGTGTGTGCTCATTTGAACTTACAGCCATTCTCTTGGGACCTGCAGTGAAATAACCACTGACTCTTTCTGCAGTGTCAGTATACAGCACCACTTGAGCTAAGCCTCAGAGATCATGGGGTAATCCTTAAGCTACCAGGTAATCAACAGTTGGACACTCAACTGGAATATATGACTAAGTCATAAAAATTTGGTGTCCCGTGAACCAAAAGGTGCATTAGATTCCAGGAAATGGTGTCACTCCAGATAGGACAAGAAGATTTCCTCTGGATAATTAAAAATATTTCTCCTAACATTTAATTTGACTGGAGTGTTAATGCATGAAGCTAAGATGGAGCAGTATCCTTCTGTCATGTTTATGGAAGGGAAGTATGGAACAAACCAGGAATGATAAAGTCTTCTTTCTCTCTACAGATAATGAAATAGTTTCCAGTTTGCCACTGCAGATGTCCCTCTATTTCAACGTTTATTTTTTCCCTTTTTGGTGGCTCTGCACAGTTGTCATACTCTATCTGAAGGTGAGTGTGAAGGAAAGTGTTGGTTTGCAAATGTATATTACATGAAACACCTAATAGGAGATACAGCTCCCTGGAGTTAGAGCTTATTACATTTATTTGGGAATTCCCTGCAACTGGAGGTTCCAGAGTGTTTGAGTGCCAATATAACATTGTCAGCTTACAGTAGCATACAGTATCTTCATTAAATCACAAACAGCACAGCAGAAACTTTTACTCTCTTCTTTTCCTCTAGTATCCAGACTTGTCAGATTACTACAAGTTCATCCTGGTCACCATCATGATCCTGGCCTCTCTGATAGAGGTCATTCGACTCTACCTGGGATACATGGGCAATCTCCAGGAGAAAGTATGTTGCCAAATATACATATTAATTTCCGTAGGAATGCTTTTTGGAGTTTAACATTAACTGGTAGATATTTTGTTGAAGAGATTTAAGATGAGGAGATGTTTATTTCTCTTAAGTTGCAGTCTGCATCTTCTGTTCCCTTGGCATTGGCTTCCACTTAATTTTGTGAATTCCAAGAAGTTTTCCCTCAGAAGAGAGCCCTCTCACTCTCTAAAACTGTTTTGTCAGAAAATATAAGTATGCTTAAAAACATGGTATATGAAAACATAAACCCACCTCACTCTGATTTTTCACATTATGTTCTGTCCTTTAAAAAATTTTAAAAACCCCAGCGTTTTTTCTTCACAAGATTTTGGATTTTTTCATCTCTGGCTGCCAGGTTTTTAATAGGTGATGTCTCCCTATTATAGGTCCCTGAGCTGGCTGGGTTTTGGCTCCTGAGTCTCCTCCTGCAGTTGCCCATAATTCTCTTCTTGCTGTTTAATGAAGGTCTGAAAATCCAGCCTCTGGAGCGAGCAGTGCACATTGTCTTTGCCTTCTTCCTTGCCTTCCAAGTCATCACAGCCTTTGTCACTCTGAAAAGGATGGTGAACAAACTGGCAACTCACTTCCACCTTAAGGAATTCCACCGCCTGGAGGAACAGCCTGTGCCTAGTTTTTACAGCCTGGGTAGAGAAGAGAGAGCAGTTCCCATGGCTGGTAGGGGCCCCACTGCTGGCTGGAGATCACACCCTGGGGGCCTGAGGAGTTGACAGAGGTGGGCCTGATGCTGCTGCAGCTCTCTTTCCATTTTGTTGGGTCATTCTTTACCTTCCTACATCAGAGGTATTAAAAAATAGATCTTAAGAGCCAACATTAAACCTCGGAGACTGAAGTTCCACTCTACAGGAAAAGTCAAAGCCAATTACGTGTCTGGCTTGAGTGGACTATTTGTGGACTGTTACTGAGTGGATTTGGTGAGTTTTACATCTTACAAAGTCGTGGCATTTTTAAAAAAACAGAAGCCTTTGTTCTTAACATTTGCACAAAATTCTTTTTTTTAACAATAAATGTTTTATACGCGTTATTTGTGTTGATACCACTTTTGTCTACCTTCTTCCAGATATGTTGCACATATTTAATAACTGGTACCTCAGTTAAGAAAAAAAACCAAAACCAACCCAAAACCAAACCTAAAACAAAAACTCCAAGAGATCTCGAGGCTCAGAAAGAACAATAATAAGATAGTGAACAAAGACTACAGTGTCAGAGATGGTCTTCCAGATAATTCCAGCACCTAGGAATTCCTTACTACAATACTAGAGATGTAAATTCAAAAGTATTAACTTCACAAAACTCTTAAACTCATCTTTTTTGGCCTAGCTACAGTTTTAAATATCAAGTCAGAGTGGTGCAATTTTCTCAAGCAGAGCAGTAACAAAATTATAGTCATTAGAAAAATTGGTTCATGTCACTGAAAGGCAGAGCCCATTTCTCTCAAGCCAGGGCATATACCAAGGTTCTCCCATTCCTCTTATGTGTACTAAATTCTAGACTGTCTTTTCCAGTTTTGGTAATGGCTAAAAGTTCACTTTTTCTGTCAAAGAATGATGGAGATCAGAAGTTAAAATAAATTTTCCATCTGAATCCCCCGAGTCCTTTCAGCTGAGCAAGAGTTGTCAGTTTGGAGAGCTGGCACAAGGTGTTAGCTTTGTTTTATACCAAAATGGTTAATTTTCCTTTCAATCCATGAGTGAATGGTACAATTAATTATACTGAGTTTCCTTCTCCATTCTGTTATTATAAAGCATATATTACCAGAGCACATACCTCTTTGTTTGTAATCAAACTACTGTCTTGGGTTGTCTTTTGCACAGAAAAAGAGCATTTCTGTATGAGTCACTAAGAATGTCTTTTAACAGTTAATATAAAACATTTAGAGCCCTCTAATCAGGGCCTGAAAGAGAGACAGTGAGGTTTAAGCAGAAGTTACATCATTTCAAAAATACTCTTACAGCATTAGAAACTCCTTGTCAAAACCTTCTTAGTTGATGCAAGGGGAACGTTGCACATATTTTTAATGTCAGCCACAGTTACACTATTGGAGAGTGCAAAGGTCAGCACTGAAGGAAGGTTTTTGCCACCAAGTACATGAAATACAGCATAAAACTGAAAAAAAATCAACCATACACCAACACTGGCAACAAGGAACTGCCCTCCAGGCTAAGGCTATGAGGTATGATTAAAAATCCTTGCTTTTAGTGATAAGGGAATCAATGCACTTGGAAAATCAAATTGCCATGCAACACAACTACCAGGAGCCAAAGGCACAGGGACACATCTCTTTGGGGGATGGGGGAAAGGGGGAGCACTCCAATGAAGCAATACAGGAAATAGAATTCAGAAAAACACTGTTAGAAATAGAGTTGCCTGGAAATGCCTAAGGTAGAAACCAGCCTGTGATGTAAATCTTCAGCAACATGTTTGATAAACACAAGATCTCTGCATTCTCTCTGCCCAGGCTTCCTAACAGACCTGCTAGTCTATTTTTAATTTCACCATTACCATCAAAACTTCCAGTGGAGGAAGCCTGCAAGCACCTAAAACTCACATTCAGGTCCTACAGCTGCAGTTTTTCCATGAGTTTCCTGCTCCTCATGTACTGGCAGACAAGAAAATTACAGTAGTGCTCAGGAAAACAACAACAAATGGAGAATCTCATTGAAACTTATCCTTAAGTTTCCAAATTTCACAAAACCAGACATCGAGCAAGCAGAAAAAAATACTGGTCACTTGTAATAGTCAGATTTCAAGACACCTAAATGCAAACTTCAGAAACTTTTGATAAACAGTTTGGGGGCTGGGGAGAAGAGAATCAAGTGAAATACATGAGGAGAAGAGAAGGGGGGAAAACGCTACAGAAGGTACTGGCACAAAAGCTGTAAATTAGAAAATAAATGGAAGAGCTTTTTAGCATCAAGAACAAAGCAGCAATAGTGACATTCATGTTTTAAAGAAAAACATAGGAAAGCTTTCTTTGTTTTAATTGGAGAAGTTCAGGAATAATTGCCAGGACAGACTGGAAGCAGTGAAAGGTATGCCAGAACTCCAAAGGGGCACGGCTGGAAACCTAACAGTCCTTCAACAATCCTCTTCCTCCTGTTGCATAGCTGTGAGCCATAACAGGAAGAATATATCCATAGCTGTGTTGCCCCATAACAGGAAAAATATACTCATCTTGCAGGACAAAGTATTCACAGGTAGAACATGAGAACTTAAGATTCAGCAAAGCAAATATTTGGGGAGTGAGAGGGGTTGGTGTTTTTTCTCCCCTCTACAGAATATATGGAAACAAAAGTGAAAGGAAGGAACTCAAGAACACTGGAAACCAGTGGGAGTTCATTGAGCATGATCTAGACAGTTCTGAGCACAAGCTGTACAACAGTGGCTTTTTGCCATGCCAGGGTTTGTGCTGAGAAAACCACAGAAGGTAGTTTGTGATGATCTAAATGGCTACCAATAATCTCTCCCTTCACAATCAAGATCTCTGAATGGCAAAAGTCTATGAACAAAACCCAGTTATTTTATTTCATGAAGTTTACTGTCAGGAAAGGCCAACAGCCAATTTTAAGGGAAATTTGTACCAACGTATTTCCTTTAGCTGAATAAAAGAAATTAGGAGTGGGCATATTATCTTAAAATGCTCTATTTTAGGTTACTGATCAATTTGAAGATGAGCATTTTGTGCTCAAGGGCATAGTTGCCAAGTGGTTAATACCTGAATTCAACATGTGTTCCTTGTCTAAAATAGACTTTGTAAAAGGATTTCTCATTTTTTAATAGTCGCAGGACTTTCAAGAAGGAGAAATTAAATTTTGAAGAGGCTTCAAATATGTACCTTACTCAAACAGATATGATAAAATAGACATGAGATAAGACACAGATTTGATAAAAACCACTCTATTGATAAAAAAGGGGGTACAGCATTAACCTTTCCATATCAACAGTTCACTCTTTACGATTGCTGAAAGAATTGCACCCAGAGAAATGAGATCATACATTCACTCTTGCCTTTGTCTCTTATAAACTAGGCTTGACTCAGTGTTAATCTTTAAATAGTTGATGAAGCAGGTAGAACTGGCATCATTACATGGTCTGATAAGATAATCAATAGCTGGGTAAGGCTGCAGAGATCATTTATTTTGAAAAACAAATTTTGTTTCTCCAGGACAAAGATCAGATAGCAACAATTAAAAAGAACTTTGTTCAGTTCTTCAAATAAAGCAAAGATAATAAAGAGGTCTTCTATAGGAGGCAGGCAAAGCAGAATGTAAGGGTCAGCTGATAAGAGCAAGAAGAATTTAAACTATAATGGAATAAATAGGTTCAAGAAGAGTTAACACCGAGAGAAAATGTGTGTGTTGATGATTGGTGCCACCAAAGGTGCCCTGGGTACAAGAAAGAGAGAATTTATTAAAAGAAAATAAAAGCGTCAAATTTACTCACTTGAAATCTTACAGGGATTCAGCAGAAATGGTTTTTCCCCAGCTAAGCAACAGCCTACATTCATTAAATACATGCAACTTTTGCAGTTTCTTATGGAAGAAAAGCACTTTTTTTTCCTCAGATGGTCCAAGGTTTAAAAGCAACATAGTCCCTGGGAAGCAGACACTGGCCAAGAGACACGAGCCCA
Organism: Manacus candei; assembly: GCF_025592945.1. NCBI lineage: Eukaryota > Metazoa > Chordata > Aves > Passeriformes > Pipridae > Manacus > Manacus candei. The sequence goes on from NW_026138065.1 coordinate 33,012,725, forward strand.
ACAGAGAAACTACAGAAAGAAATGAGCAGTTCTGACAGGTGGCTGCAAGCACAACCATGCCAAGACCTGTGTCTTCCCTGGTGGATTTAGGAAGTATTAATGACTTCCCTGAGAGCTGCCTTGAACATGCAGCATTAGGGAAGGAGTTCCTGCAGTCTGTGAAATAAGGTACTGTTGTTCCATAAGGGGTAAAAAAGACCATTCTATATCCACACTGGTGGACCCATGCTGTTCCCAGGTAACATATTCAAGAAAAAATGCTTGAACACCCTTTATTTACCACATTCTCAGTGTATGGAAAATGTGCCATAAGCTGAATTCATGAAGGTGAGAAGAATATCAGATATACCTGTTCCTAATCACTTGTACTGCTAATGCCAGGGGAAATTTGTTTCTTATTACTGTACTTGGAGTTTATGGCAGGCTGGAGCTTTGAACAGAACCTCTCATCCTATGTAGCTACTGCTTGTGTCAATCCAGAGGGATTCCTATCAGTCAATGGGTTTGAGTTCCTGTGTGAATTACAGGAAGGATTTTAGCAGGCACATCTCTGTTTTGCCTGTGGCCTTTTGCACAGGAAATACAAAATTTATCACAAGATTAAAACTTTCAAGAGCACATCAGAAGATACTGGAGTATCTTCTGCAGGTTATGAATGTAAAAATCAACAATTAAAATATATAGCTAAAGGACTCCGTAGTTGACTTTTTTCCTTTGCTTTTAAAACACCTCAGTTTGAAGGGAATTCTTACCACAAACTGGAAATGCTACAAATACTCATTTTATAAAGCAGCTGGGAGCAGTTGAACAATGTCTTCGAACAATACACTCACTGTAAAAATCCTGGAGAAACCTAAAGCTCAATTTATTTTTTTTTTAAATTTCCAAATGATTCATCATGGTTAGCAGAGCAGGTATAAAAACATGGACTGGGGAAGTGTTTTGCAGCTGCTTCTTTTTCCTAAGTAAAACTGCATTAAAAAAAAATAGTTTTGAATTCTCAAACCCCGCCAGGCACCCAGGAATGGGTGTCAAGGTGATAATAAAAGGACAGTGGCTTTGTTTAGGGAAATACAGGTTGCCCCATGCTGATGCTCTGCCACAAGGGTGCTGTCACAGGGGTGCAGGTGCACTGAGGTGGGAGAAGCACGATTCTGCTGTCCATCAATCAAAGCAACTCTAACAAATAAGTGGACAAGTTGGGATTTTTTTTGGCAGATGAAAAAATTTTCAATTTTAAATAAATTAATATTTAATAATCCCTCTCACTGGCTCAAAGTTCATGTGTTTATGTAGCAGGCAGTGCTCATTTGCTTGCTTATTACTCTTAGCACAGGACTGTAGATATGGCACAGAGACAGAGGGGATTGTTTTTCTGTTTGGGGATTGCACACATCTGTGTTTGCAGGCACAGGGTATTTTAGTGCCTGTCAGCACAACACTAGCCCTTATTTCTTTTGATGTGATTGTTTGGTTGGGTTTTTTTTAAAAGGAAAGAAGATAATTTCAAATGTCAAAACTGAGTGGTGTTTCTTTTCCATGGGACTCATCAGCTGAGCATGTTTGCTCTCCTCACGTGACCTTCAACGTGTCCCACCTGAGCAGTTCCCCAGGTCAGCTCTGCATCTCCTGCTGTTGCTGCTCCTCACCAAGTGTCCTTGGGCATGAGGAGACATCTGCTGATCAGCCAAAGTTACACCCCAAAAATCCCAAACAGCAGTCCTCATCCAACCCATCAATTCTGATTTTTGAGTTCTTTCAGTTAGGGTTGTGAGACACCCTTGAAGTTGTTCCCAGCTGGGGTGCAGCCTGAGGTTATTTAATCCTTTTCCCCTCTGCATAATTTATAAATGTGTGCTTTCTGGAGGTTGCTTCTCAGGGTGGTGTTGGTCTTTATAAAGAGCTGTGGCTTTCAGGGGAAGCACGAGCTAAGCAACAATCAATCAGTTATTCTTTCCTAGGACAATGCTAATCAATTTTGGAGGTACATTTCTAACAACATACTAACCTCGAAACCCTTCCATCATCACAGAGGCTCCTCAGCTGTGCTCCAGAACACCCTGAGCCACTGTCTTTTGCATGTGACCACTTACCAGACTGAGCAATCACAGAAGGCAGCCACAAATGTCCTAGAATTGAGGGGTGGGAGAATCAAGAAAAAACCCTAAGAGCTGTAAAAGTAGAATGGACAATTGATGAATTACAAAAAAAAACCCAACTGATAGCAAAAGGATTAGCCAGGCTGGTTGCAGTCAGTGACAGTGAAATGTGGCACAATAAAAACTCAGTTATTGAGCTAGGACAGCCCTTTGGACACAAAAGACTGAATTGAAGAAAAGCTGTGGGTTGCTTTGTTCTTGAATATTAAATTTTTTTTCAGAAGCATGAAATATTAACAGTGATAACAGAGATTGGAAAAGAAGAAAAAAAAAAACCTCAACCAAGGAGAATTCTTTGAGGGTTTTCTTTAGGATTCACTGAAAGGGTAATTTAGTTCTAAATAGCACCTGCAACAAAACAACCCAACAGCTGTGAGTAGGATGGGACACATTTGCCTGTGTTTGCATTTAGCACCACTTCCCTGGGCAGGCTGTTCCAATGCCTGACCACCTTTCAATAAAGAGATTTTCCCTAATATCCAACCTAAACCTCCCCTGGCACAACTTGAGGCTGTTTCCTCTTGCCCTAGCACCTGTTACCTGGGAGAAGAGACTGACCTTTCAGGGAGCAATATAAGTTCCAATAGAGAGCAATTAAATGTTACTAAAGGGCTGGTGCTGGTCCAGGAAGGTGAGGGAACAGCTGTACAGCTTCCCATGTGCCCTGGCCAGCACATTGTCACCTGGTGTGCCAAGGGGTCTTTCCTTCTTCAGCAAAGCTGGTCCTTGGCTCCAGGACAGCTTTGGGACCATCCTGGAGTGTCCTACCTTTGGAGGCTATGCCAGCACTGCACAAATGCAAACAGTGATGCTTCTGCCTTGAGATCCAGCCTTTCTGGAGGTTGCTTCTCAGGGTGGTGTTGGTCTTTCTAAACAGTTTTCAGGTGAAGCCCAGGGTAAGGAACAATCAATCAGCTCTCAGGCTTTCAGGTGAAGCCAGAGGAAAGGAACAATCAATCAGTTATTCTTTCCTGGGAGCATAACTCTGTCTTGGCTAAAAGATGCTAATCAATTTTGGAGGTATATTTCAACAACATGCTAACTTTAAAAGTTGTTACCAATGGGGATTTTAACTCTGAGAAAAAGATGAAGCTTCTGTGGGGATCCAAGGAAGAGTTTGTTTGTATTTTTAATTTCCTCATATGGCCAGCTGCCATTGTTTCAGGTTGTATTGCTGGTAGCTAATCAGGCAGCCAGAGGCTTGAATTTTTAGTGCTGGCTGGCAGATAGGTGCTAATATTCCATCCTGCCATGGTTGCCAGCTGTGACAGGAGCATGAGCAGGACCTCAGTGTCCAGCCTACCTTCTTGCTACCTCTACATCCATTTGAGTGCAAACCAGGAGTAAGCTCATGGCCTGTAAAAGCACTGCTGGGAAGGTGCATCATCCTGCTTTGAGTGAGGAATCAGCTGAATTCCCCCACCCAGCACCTTGGGTAAATGCAGCTTGTTTCTCATGAGGTCTGCAGGAAATCAGTGACTTCCAACAATGCCATTTGATACCTTTTCATCCTCAAAAGGTGTCTGCGCTGTTTTGGTCTATTTCAGAGGGCTGGGCACCCAAAAATTGATATTGCCCTATTTCAAGCATAAAAAAGTTAAAGAATTAAGGTAAGGTAAGAGCTCTGCCCATTGCCCAGCTGAACTAATGGTTTATGCTTAGAAAAGTAATTTAATAATTTCTTATTCTTCTTCAAGCTTGTGGGATCAGGGTGTTTAGAGAAACTGCACAGTGCTTTAAGCCATTTTCCTGCTTTGTTTCCAGTATTTCTGAAATCAGCCAGTGCACAGGTGTTGTTCTGTGTCTGAAGGCTGATGGACCCTTCTCCCCCAAAATGGAAAGACTTTAGCCAGTCCTGCTCGTTACATACATAATACAGCACTGCCCATTTCATACCATCAGATTACCATCCTATGGGAAGGACATTCAGAACACAGATCCTCCCATACTTTGCTAATTAGGCACTTCTCCAGGCACATGCGACTCAGCCCTGCAGAAATCCCAGTGCTGTTTGTATGCAGAACAGGCACACACAGCTGGTTCTGTGCTTCAGCAGCCTTGCAGTGACAGCCCTGTTATTTACCACCCATTTACTGTACATCATTAATACTCTGTAGGCTTTCTAACACACAGCTTGATCCTGCTCTCCCTCCTGTGCGGCTTTGATGCGTTAGACACATAAATGGTGCTTTTCAGGGCTGTGTTTAGAGAGTGCTCACAGTTTGGTTTGTCTGCTGCTGCATCAGTGTGAGCTGGAAACTAATAAAAATGGAGGCACCAGCTTCGCTGTCAGCAGCATGCACTTACAGGGACACTGTTGCCTGGAACCTTTTAGGGGGAAAATAAATATTGGAACTATTTTCTATGGTGTTTTCAGCCAGCAGAGGGGCAGGGCAGCTTTTTCTCTTGCTAGCAAAGTAAAAAATCCCCATTGTAATATCCAGTGCTTATTATCCTTGTTGATAGCTTCCTGCTATCCTGAGACAGTTGGCACAATCAAGCACGTCTTTACTGCAATGTATCTTTCACATGTGCAGCCCACCCTTAAGAGAGGCACTTCAGTTGAATATGTTAGAAAACCTCTTAAATAAGTTTAAACTGTTTCACTTACTCAGCCACGTGCAGTTGTTTTTCTCCATCCTTATTTCCCCTTCCACCCCCATGCATGTCCCACAAAGCAGCTGAAAATACCCAAACCTACAATTACACAGTCCCACAGCCAATTGGCACAAGTCACACCAACAAGAACTAGAGGGAAAAATTGAAGTTCAAATGCCCAAAACAGGTCAAACCACAGCGAAGTTGAATAATTTCAAGGGCAGGTCTAAAACACACATAACAGCATAAATATTTTGATGATCTCAGTTAAGAGACTCCACCTCTTTGGGGCCACAAACAAAATTAGGTCAGTGCAAAACCATTTTGAATTAAAGTAGCCCAGAAAGAGAATGCACCCTTCCTTGGACTTTTAACTGTTAAAGCTTAATAAAGCAAAAACATTGTTAAACAAAACTGGGATAAAATCAGTATGTTTAGTAGGATTTTTTTTTTATATTCTCTTTTAAAGCTAACTGTGAGAGCTTAATGTTATCCTCAGGGTGCTTTTTAAGCTTGATGCTGAGACTGAAACACAGGCAATTCACAACTGAGGACAGCTTTTTTGCCTCCTGTATGTTGAATCCTGGCAGCCACTGGAAAACTGAAAGCAAGCTTGGAGGTGGGGACAAAGTGGCTGTTGGTGCACAGTGGCACTGCCTGCATATAGTCCTGGCCTAAGTGCCCATGCCAGGGGTGACGAATGCACAAGAATTTGAGGAGGGGGAGAGCTATAATTACATATCTGCAGCAGTAATTACACGTATTTCACACAGTTTAGCTGATGCCATGTGGTACAACAGGTTCTGTGAAAAATACTCATTTATTAAGTAATTTATTGCATAATAATTAACAGCTAATCACTTGTGAATTAAGATGCTCTGGGAACAGACCCAATTTACAGTCAGTGCTGCCTCCCTCCAGGAAACCTCACTATTTAGATAGTGCTCCTCACCCCCACAAAGCTGCCTCCTCTGGCTCCATCCCCACAGAGCCCCTGCTGCACACACACATCTGCAGGTAATAACTGTGTATGTGGCAGCAGCTCAAACAGAGAAACCAAATTTTTATGTGATATCCAGAGGGTAGGCAGGGATCCTCAGCTTCATCCTCTGGAGATGGAGGAAAGAGGAGAGCAGGCTTTTACACCAGGCTAGATGAAAAAAACCTTCATTTTCAGGCTTCATTTCTCTGCTCTGCCTTGTTGATTTGAAGCTGTCACAGATATACCTACACTTAATACATCCACCACACCTCCCATCACGGCATGACGGTGCCTAACTGGAGACTGCTTCAGACTCCCCACGCTGTCTGTCCTCAAAACTACATCACAGGATGGCTTAATTTGAAGCTTTCAGCCCTAAAGCTGCTCAGATGCCAAGCCACAGTCTTTCCAAGCCTGCCCTCCCCGCGCTTGCCCCTTCCCTGCAGTGCCCATTTGCTCACCTTGCTGCACGTCAGCTCACGTGGCCCCACCTGCACCTTCTCCAGCATCCCAGCTCTGACTGAAGTTGAGGGATTTGGGATCACATAAAGGCTCTGTACATCAGGAACAGCCATCCCACCATGGCAGCATTTGGGCTTTCAAACCACCATCACTGGGGTACCCTGTGAGAAGTTCCATGGGAAATCACTGCTCAGAAGCAGCCTGAGCTTTCCAGGAGATGGGGCTTTCCACATCATTTCCAAGTAATTTCTTAGCCATATATAACTACATTTTTATGTATCACAGTCACTCACTTGGGGGAGTATCACCCAGTCAACAAAACACCACTAAAAGTTTCTGCACTTGTGCTGATATGGCAAAAAATGTCCTCAGTTTGTGGTTTGTATTACAGCCTCACCAGCCTAGTGCCATTCAAGCCACAGCATAAAGCTGCATTTCCATAATTTCACTTTCCCTGCTGGCAGCAAAGCTCTAGAAGCACTTGATGAGGGTTGTCCTTCTAAATCCTCTAGGTCACACAAGGACATCTGAGCCTCTAGAGATCTCCCTCAGCATGACAATAACAGCAGCAGTACCCCAGCCTCTACCAACTGGCAGACATTCACAGGCAGCAAAGATACAGGAATGGGGTCCCAGCAGGCTGTGAGCTCCCACATCCCTTTTCCAGCTCTTTCCTGGCTGCGGGAAGGAAAATCAAACTCAGTTCTAGCATGTCCCTTCACAGTGATTCTCCCCACACATTATTTGTTGCTTTCACTACTCAGGCTAAGGTACCAGCCACAGCCACCACATGTTGGGTGAGATGTCTCACATTTTTCATGGCTTATCTGGTGAGGTAGGTGCAAATGGATAGGATGAGGGGTCTCCCACAAGGAGCTGCCTCCACATCTTCTGCCCTAACTTGATGACTTGTGTCCAAGTGCTTTGAACACTGCTCTGCAGCTAGGTGAGGCTTGCCCTGCTGGCTTCAAAACCTGGGGAAAAAAACAGATGAACTTGAAGCATTTGGGAAGAATGTGTTCAATCGGGCTTAGTAAATGTCTTTTAAAAAAAAAAATCAGCTGATGTTCAAATACTGTTCTTCCCCTGCAGCTCCCAGGACATGTTCCAGTCTCCAAGTAAATCATGGAACCTCTGAAACCTCTGCACGCATCACAGTCGTGCAGCAATAATGCATGAGAGAACAGTTCCTACCGCCAAAAAAAAAAAAAATCATTTGTGATGGCCCATAAATCAACAGAATGTGTCATTTCATATGGCCAAGGGCTGTGAGCAAGCAGAGTGCTGCACAGCGAGGTGACAAATTCATTTTGGATGTCAGAAGCAGCAGAGCTTTCCAGTCAATCTCTGACTGCAGTGACCAAATTCAGATTTATGGATCCAGCAGATTCGTCTTGTTTTATTTTCTATTAATTCATTCCCCTGCAGATGAGAGAAAAGAGAAAGGGCCAATACCCTGACCTGCAGCAGAGGGAAGGAAGTTAGGAGTAGATGCCTCCTCAGCAAGTTCACTGAGGACACAAAGCTGGGAGGAGTAACTGATACCCCAGAGTGGTATGGGACTGTACCCAGAAGTACCGGGTATTCAGTATGGGAATACCCCAGGGTGCTGTGCAGCCCTTCAGAAGGACCTCAACAGGTTGGAGAGATGGGCAGAGAAGAACAGTCCAAAATTCATAGAATCATAGAATCAGCCAGGGTGGAAGGGACCTCTGAGATCATCAAGTCCAAACCTTGATCCAACACTGCCGTGCTTATCAGACCATTGCACTAAGTGCCACATCCAGTCTCATCTTAAAAACCTCCAGGGATGGAGAATCCACCACCTCCCTGGGCAGCCCATTCCAATGCCTGATTACCCTCTCTGTAAAGAATTTCTTTCTAATATCCAACCTAAACCTTCCCTGGCAGAGCTTAAGACCATGCCCTCTTGTCTTACTGAGAGCTGCCTGGGAGAAGAGACCAACCCCCACCTGGCTCCAACCTCCTGTCAGGGAGGAGTTGTAGAGAGTGATGAGGTCACCTCTGAGCCTCCTCTTCTCCAGGCTGAACAACCCCAGCTCCCTCAGCCTCTCCTCATAGAACTTGTGCTCGAGTCCCTTCACCAGCCTTGTTGCTCTTCTCTGGACCTGCTCCAGCACCTCAATATCCTTCCTGAACTGAGGGCCCAGAGCTGGACACAGCACTCCAGGTGTGGCCTCACCAGCGCTGAGTACAGGGGAAGAATCACTTCCCTGGCCCTGCTGGCCACGCTGTTCCTGACACAGGCCAGGATGCCATTGGCCTTCTTGGCCACCTGGGCACACTGCTGGCTCATGTTCAGCTTCCTGTCAATCCAAACTCCCAGGTCCCTTTCTGCCTGGTTGCTCTCCAGCCACTCTGTGCCCAGCCTGTAGCATTGCAGGGGGTTGTTGTGACCAAAGTGCAGGACTCGGCCCTTGGTCTTGTTGAACCTCATCCCGTTGGAATCAGCCCAGCTCTCCAGTCTGTCCAGGTCCCTCTGCAGAGCCCTCCTGCCTTCCAGCTGATCGACACTCCCCCAGCTTAGTGTCATCTGCAAATTTGCTGATGGTGGACTCAATCCCCTCATCTAAATCATCAATAAGGTAAATGGAGGGTCCTGCACCTGGGGAAGAACAATCCCATGTACAGGCTGGGGGCCAACCTGCTGGAAAGCAGCTCTGCAGAAAAGGACTTGAGAGTCCTAGTGGACAACAAGCTCTCCATGATCCAGCAGTGCCCTTATGGCCAAGAAGGCCAGCGGTATCCTGGGGTGCATTAGGAAGAGCATTGCCAGCAGGTCAAGGGAGGTGATCCTGCCCCTCTATTCAGCCCTGGTCAGGCCACACCTGGAGTGCTGTGTCCAGTTCTGGGCTTGTCAGGACAAGAGAGACACGGAGCTCCTGGAGCAGGTCCAGTGGAGAGCCACAAAGAGAATTAGGGGACTGGAGCATTTCTCATGAGGACAGGCTGAGGGATCTGGGCCTGTTCAGCCTCAAGAAGAGACAACCAAGAGGGAACCTCATCAATGTCTATCAGTATCTGGGGGGAGGGTGCCAAGAGGATGATCAGTCTCTTCTCAGTGCTGCCAACTAATAGGACAAGAGGCAATGGGCAAAAACAGATGCACAGGAAGTTCTACTTGAACATAACTTTGCTGGGCAGTGACCACACATTGGAACAGATCATCCAGAGAGGTTGTGGAGTCTCCCTCACTGGAGATATCCAAGAACCGCCTGGACACAATGCTGTGCCATGTGCTCTGGGATGACCCTGCTTGAGCAGGGAGGTTGGACCACGTGATCCACTGTAGTCCCTTCCAACCTGACCCACTCTGTGATTCTGTGAAGTCAGCCCCTCTCAAATCAATTGGGAGAGCAGGAAAGGAGGAATGGGTTCTTCCTAAACAGAGCTTGGCATTCACAAGGCAAAACAGGGCTGCATGATACTCTTTTGGACAGAGTGGAAAATAAAAGGTAACATTACTGGGGACTGAAATGGTGGATATTTGTAACAGGGAAACCATAGCACCTATTGCTTATGATGGGCTTGATGTCTGGATCTGTCTTGCTGTGTTTCGCACACAGATCACACATGCACCTTAGATGCTTCCAATAAAAGCCTGACATCTCTCCAAGGCACAGCCATGAGGGGCAGGCACCATCTCCACCTCCTGCTTTCACACAAAGCCCAGATGCCCCTCGCTGTCATGGGTTTGGCTGCAGAAAGCAAAAGCCCTGCCTGGGCATGTTTCTTTCCTGGGCTTTTACTCCATCCCCTGTGCCAGCACAGAAGCATCAGCAGGACATTTTTGTCTGGATGAAAAGCTGCAGGGAAGGATGGTCCACTAAGAGCCTCATGCCTGGGTTACAGAGCAGACTACAGCAGTATTAGAGGAGCTGGCTTCCCACACAGGAGCACAGCGTGAGGCTCACCTTGCTCCTGGAAAACTGGAAGGAGCAGAAGCATCAATCTGCTCATTCATTTCTTGAATTTGATATCCAAACCTTAACTTACTGGGAGAGAGCAGAGTTTCCAACCTGAAGAGCTCCTGAGTTCCCTTCATGGAACCAAGGAGGGGAAAGGGGAGATCATGACTGACCAAATCCAAGGCCAAGGCCAAGCCCCTGCTGCTTTTCTTTGATCTCAGTGAGGAAAAAAAGCACACTCTGTGCAAACCTATTAATGGTTTCCTTCTCTTTACAATGGAAAATTACACCTACTTATCTGCCTCCAAGGGAGATGTTTGCATTTAATTGTCTGCTATTTGCAAAATACTTTGAAAGCCACGCAAAGAAAACAGGTGATAAGAGCTGATCGTTCCACATATGTCAAAGGAAGCAATGATCAGGATGTCTTCAGGAGAGCCATTTTTCTCTACCCTTCTCAGTACCCAAACCCGGGTAGCACTAAACAGTGGTAAAGTGAGTTGCTGTTAGGGGAGTTTGTGCAGAGAGGTGTTAGTTCTGCTTCACATCTCCATGGGCAGGAGGGGCCCCATCAGCATTAGCTAATTTGGATGAGCCTGTTATTGGAGAGCAACACAGTCACCCCTTGGCAGAGGGGCACTGCAGCTGCCAGCCAAGCACAGGGGACACTTGCTTATCATCTCAGTGCAAATAACATGCTCTCACCTGATTTTCACAACATTGCCATTTATAATGCCCCCATCTGTACCATGGCCCCCTCCTCTGGCAAATCCCCCTCCACATTCCAAATGTTGCTTCTTCCCCAGTTCAACAACTAAGATAAAAGAACTGCCTTTTGGGGGTGGCAGGGCTGGGGAGCAGGGGAAGGAAAAGAGTTATTCTGTATACTCATATCCTCACCATTTCCCTTCAGAGAAACACAGCAGGGTCTTTTCCAAACCCTGAGCTGAGCACATATGCATGAGCAAACCGCTTCATTCAGCCCACACCTCCACGGCACTGCTTGGCCAAAGCTGCTCAACAAGCACAAAGACACTGTCCACAAGCTGCACGAACTGGTCCTATTTCACTCAGGGATCCCCAGCTCCAGCCGTGTCCCACATCTGGTAGCGTCTCCCAGGCCAGCTGGATCCAGCGTTTTTAGTGGCAGACTAAATCCCTGGGTTTTTGGTGGCAGACAGCTCCCTCCAGTGGGGCGTTTGCCACCACACCATGCACACTTCTTCCCGGAGAAAAGAGGTAATTCAGATTTTAACCCCCTTAAACCAAACAAATAAAAAAAGTTAGCAGCCTCCCGCTGCAGGACAAGCTGGGGAGGCACCTGTGCTTTACGATTGGGGTGGTGCTGCTGCTTTTTGCAGCCAGCATCCGGACAAACAGCATCCATGCAAGCACCAAAAATGCCGCCCACATCATTCAGTGAGCAGGGGCCCACCTGCCATAACATGACCAGGATTCTCACCAAAACTTTAAATCAAGTTCTGGAGGTGTTCCTCAGCCAGGGTGGAAGTAACACCCCACAGATCCTCAGGTCATGCCAGGGCTTCCCATAGAGCTCTGCCTGAGGGGCAGGAGAAAGCAGGCAGCACTGAGCAGGATGCAGAATAACTTTTAATTTCTTAAATTAAGCACCAAAACATCTTATTTCCTTTTTTTCCTTAAAAAAAAAGAAAAAGTGTTTAATTTTCACATACTGACAGCTCTGTGCAGCTCTTGAGCAGGGTAAATCAGCAGATGTACAGCAGTGTGGAGCAAGCATTTTGCTGAGTGAATATTAAAAAAAAAAATTAAATTACAAGACTAGGAACACTGTTGTGGGATATTCATGGTCCATAAAACACAGCAGAAGGGTTTGCACAGCCAGTGGCTTGTGTCAGCTGGGAAAGGCAGGAGTGACTGCACAGGTCACTAGGGCCACAGGGGGGCTGGGGAAGACCTGCAACTCCCTCAGAGTGGGGAAGACTGCTCCAGAAAGACTTGGCACACCTCACCATGGTGGGCATGGACACTCCACAGCCACTCGGGGGGCCTGGCCCGCAGCTTCAGCTGGAAGGGGTCCAGGCGCAGGCACTCCCCCAGGTCATGCAACTCCATCTCTGGCTCCTCCACGGCCCTCACTGATGGCTCCTCGAGGCCTGGGCTCCTCCTGGGGTGCCGTCTCCACACGGCTGTCACACAGAGGATACCAGCAGCCACCAGCATCATCAGGACAGACACGATGGTTGCCCCCACCAGGATGTCAGTGTGACGGAGGAAGAAGCTGATCCCTGCCAGAGAAAGGCCACGGCCTCATCCCAGGGGCCATTGCCCCAGAGGCCCCCAGTGTGCTCACAGAGTCCCCCACAGTGTGACTGCAGTGCTCAGGGGTGCGACCTATATCTATGGGTGCTCCTCCAGGAAGTTCAACCTCTTCTTGCCTCCTGCTGTCCAGAAACCCTCACTCACACCTGCCCTCAGGGCAGAGCAGCTCTCCCAAACATCCATCCCAAAGAAATATTTAGACCAAGAGCCAGCCTGCAGGAGCATCACAGGCATGGTGTTACCCCAGGAGAACCCAAACAGAGTAGAGCCATTGTCAAACCCACAGGGACTAAAAGACCTGCTGCCGTTCCCATCCAGGCCTGAAGGGACCCTCTCCATGACCCAATGGATAAACACGAATTTATAAAATTATCTATACCTGAATATAACCTGCTGATCTGGATAGACTTAGACTGCACAACTGGTTAATTAACTTGCAGTCAGTAGGATGGGTGAGAAATTATATTTGGCTCACAGTTATATATTTTGACTCACATTGAGGTTTAAGCCACTGCAGGGATGTGAAGTAGTTTTGGTAAAGCAGCAGCAAAGTTTTGAGTACAAATTGCAGAATATTGCTGTTTTTCAGGGTGCAAGGCCTCATTACTCTGCAAGATTGGATTAGTCATCTCTGATTATAGTCAAGCACCATGTGCCATCTGCTCAGCCTTGTGTCAAATACATCAGAGGAGCTCTGGGGTAGACACCAGGAACATCAACGTCCTTCTCACCAAGATCTACACAGTATGACAGGAGAACCAGGAGTGACCAAGTTTGCTGATCACATCAGTTACAGCAGAGGTAGCTCATAAATCACCCTTGACCTTGCTTGTAACTTCAAGGCTCACGTGCCAAGTTGTAGCCCGGATAGAGGGAAAGTAGCAGACTGGGGAAAGGGAGGCTCACGGAGAGGTTATAGTGCCAGCTGCAAACTGCCTTGCAAAGATATTATACATCTATATAAGGACATCTAAAGCCACCAGTTCAGTCACATCACATACAATAGTGCACCAATTACTCACCCACACATACAAGAAAACACCCAGCTGCAAGAGAAAGCAGAACTGCTGTTTTGTCCTCTACCTGATCGGGGAGTGCGGATGCAGAGGGTGCCGGACTTGGTGGGAGAATGATCCTCGTAGCCCTGTTTGCAGCGGCAGAGGTAGGTGCCCACGCCATTGAAGCACTCTGCCTCCTCCCCGCAGAGGCCAACCCCGGCATTGCACTCGTTCACGTCTGTGATGGGGAACAGATGCCCTAAATCAGGTCAGCCTTGGCATAAAAGGGTTTCTCCCAGGGAAAAAAAAAAGGTGAACCACCTACCTTCAACAAACAGCGAAACAAGCTGCAGCTTCTCTGCTCCGACTGAGGTGCCAAGCAGCTCCTCCAGCTGGGAGCGCAGGAGCAGAGACACATTCCTCTCCTCCGGCTTCAGGTGCAGCCAGAAGGTGAGCAGCAGGTTGGCATCCCCTGTGCTGCAGGTGGGGGAGAGCCCAGGGTAAGGCAGGAGGGAAGAGTCACTGCAGGCCTGCCAGCATTGATAGCCCATTTAGACCTTCCACTCACTCCTATTGGAACGTGGTGCTGCAGGCTCTTGCAAAAATTATTTGTGACAAGAGGCGGCTTTGCACTTGGACCAAGGGAAAAAGGAAAGCCCAACTCCTCATTTGGAGCTAGGCTGAAGTGACGAGACATTTGTGTAAAGTGAATTGTAGTGGCAATCTGAAGTCCCAGATAAGCCTCAGCCAAGTGCAGCAGCACCCTGCTGGCAGCTCCCAGCTTTATCCAGCAGGCTTTGTGGGGCAAGTGTGAGAATTCTCACTTTTCTCTAGAGTTTAAATCCATCTTAGACCTATGTAGGCCCCAGCTAGCACTAAACGTCAATTTTCACCATCTTTCCTCTAGAAAAACAGATTATTTTTTTTTCTAATTTCAGGACAAGTTACAGATCACAGGAGAGGAGAAAGCACGTGTGTCTGCCTGGGGAAGGAGAATGAGAACCCAGACAATACAATCAAAGAAATATTACAGGTTATAGCAGTCACCTGCCAAGACAGCAGCACAGCAGTAACCCTACCTTTTGACATCATTTAACTTTATTTCATTGACTCTGTTGGCAGAAAGTTTCAGGTTCTTCTGTATCTGCAAAGGAACAGAGTGACCAGTGCTGATTTGATATTTGACAGGAGTATGACAGCAGTTTCTTTTCTCAGTCTAACTCCCCATCCTGCTCTTCCCCTTCACAAACCACCTGGGATGCAGTAGATGTCCCAAAGCCCACTGCTCTGAGCTTTTTCTTTAGGAGAACACTAATTATTCCCACCTGCTTAGCTTCAGCTCAGCTCCCAAACACAAAAGTGAATTTGGAAAAAAGAAAGGGCAGTAGTAGCCCGAGGTAAGTGGGTATGAAGCCATTGCAGAGCAGCAGTTGAAGGATAGCAGCTTTCTAGGCTAAGCAGGAGGCTGAACCCTGTAGCTCCTCCAGTCTGCATTCCAGAAAGGAAGCTTAGGTGCAGCCCTGAAAGCAGATGCTTGCACACTTGCCCACTTCTAGGCTTTGGCTACAAGCTGCCCCATTTCCAGAGGCGACTTACAGCCCTCAGTGGGTTGTGTCCCTATATCTGAAGTGCTTTTGTGCTGCCTTGTGATGGCATGGTGCTACAAAGGGCTAAACACCAGGCACTGCAGCCAGGTACCCCGGCCAAGGCATCAGAATTGGCCTCAGATGATGAACAGCACAAGCAAATAAGATACTGGTTCATCATGTGGCTCTAGCAGAAAATCTCTGGAATGCATGGCACAGCATGGTCTCTTCTAATTGAAGATTTGGGACATTACATGTGTTTTTCTCCACCTTCCCTTACCCAGACTTACATCATTCTTCACAGATTCGAGAAGACCCTTTTGGAGCTCACTTCCACCATGAGGAATCCAGTCCTTGGGTTTGACTTCCATAGTTACTTCAAACAGCACATCTACCAGAAGACACAAGATGCTGCATGTTCAAATCCACATAACACCAACAGGCTCCTTAAATGAGTTAATCCTAAAACATCAGCACTGGCAGAACAAACCCATAAGGACATGCTTGTGCAAGTCAGTGCCATGTGGGTATTTCCAGAGGCTATGCATCAGGTAGAACAAGTTGTTGAGTAACAGGTGATCAGAATTGATCTTCCCATGAAAAAAGTATAAATAATGCATGTCCAATCACATTCACTGGTCTTTAGCTATTCTGTTTCCCAAAGGTATGGTCATAATTTGTGATAGAATCTAAAAGCCCACTTCTCTCACCCATCTCTGGGATCAGCTCAAATAAACTGCAGTGGTCTGGCTGAATCTAGGCTGGCACAAATTTTCCAGTCTGCTGTTTAAAACCTATTTAATTCATCGATATTTCTCAGGTTCAGAGCTCAGGCTCCCTCTGTATCGGCTCCTTTTTGCAAGCTGTTTCTATGGCTTGCTCTTCCATAGAAACCTAGCATTATGCTGCCTAGTTGCTAGTTCTCCCATAAGGGGGTTTTGCTTCTCTCCCTGGCCTGAGGAGCAGGACTTCTGCAGGTTTCTGATGCCAGTAGTCACAAGGTGTCCATTGGAATGTATTGGAGGAAATGAAGTTTATTCACCTTATTCTTCTTTAAACAGCCAACAAGTAATGCTTAAACTTGAACAAGCCAGCATTTATGACAGGCATGTGAAATCAGGTTTTTCCAGGGGAGGTACAAAGTGGTGAAAGCACAACTGTGGGATTGCAGTGGTATCTTAAAAACTGACATCTTCAAAGTGGTTACTACTCAGAAACAACCCCCACTGATTTCTGTATTTAATGAGCAGGTGATGTCCAGCACAGCCCCAGTCAGCTCACTGAACTTTGGACAGGGTTTTAAGACACGCTCAGCTCCTTGCACAACTCACCTCCGGGATGGTGCTGGGACTGCAGTGCTGTGCCATTCTCCAGAGATGCCAGGGCAGAAACCAGATCTGTCAAAGAAAGGGAAAGCATCAGGCGGCTGAACTCAATGTACCAGTAATGGGGGAGGGAAAGGACATGAGGTCTGCATCACTTTGCAAGAAGAGTGCCACGTGCCAGCTCCTTTTTTCCAGTTTTGTTTCTATTCTTTACACTGAAATTAAATATCAAGCTCTAAATACAATCTGCTCTCCTCTGTAGTAGAGAGTGTTCTTTAGAAAGAAATCACCCCAATAAACCTCATTTCCATTTCTAGTTGCGGATGAAGTGTTATCCCTGTGAAGCCACTGGAGTTGCCTTGGAGCCCAACAGAGCAAAACTGCTTGTGCATTATGTGCCAGAAAATGAAAAAAAAACCTAAATAAAATCTACAATGGAGGGGCAAGAACAGTTTGGAGGGGAGGAAACACCAATTGAAAACATCTTCTACTTTCTGGCGGAAATTAATGTATATCAGTGGCTAAATATTTCTGTGAAAGTAGTCTGCCATCAACTTCTAGGACACAAAAGCCTTTTTTTCCCCTTTCTCCAGCTTCTGGAGCTCAGACTGTGATCATGCCTGGGAGCACTGTGACAAGCTACATAAGAATCAATACAAGCCAGAGATGTTTAAAGCCAAGATAACATTCACAGTGGAGAGGCTGGCTCCTCCATGGGTAATTCAAAACACTTGGATTAGAAACCAGCCTGTCCCTATCATGAGTAGTGTCATCCCATAGATAGCCATGTTACAGCAGATAATTCTGTGTTCTCAAGTACCTCCTGCCCTGGATGCAGAAGTCAAGAGTGCTACTGCAGGGACCAACTGAAGGTAACAGCCATATCTACAAATAAAACCTCTTAAGAGAGTGATGGATCATTGGAGATGGATATCACACAATGTCAGGCATCAGTTCAGTCACAGATAACTCAAAAAACCACCTTACCAAAAAGCTCTTCAGTCCTTTCCCCCAGAGACACTGTATCACCAGCAGTCACACCAGGAGAGGGGTAGAGAGAAGGTTTTGTACTTGTGTCTAGTGGTGGCTCTTCCAGCACTGGTGCCTGTGTGCGATGTGTAGCAGCAGCCACTTCTTCTGACAGGATGTCACTGGCCTGACCCAGACTGGATGATTTGTCAGAGACACCTGCGTTGCTGCTGGGCATCTCTGAGAAAGGTAAACCAGTTGAGTGACTTGGGACTGTGGTGGCCAGGGCAGCTACTGGCTCTACATCCCCCTTGGTCAGCCCCAAGGCAGATGGCTCAGCTTTACACCCAGTGTCTTGCCCAGCTGGAGCTGCCTCCACCAACACGTCATCTTCAGTTTCTCTGCCCTCAGTGCTACCATCCTGAGGGCTCTTTTCCAGCTTGGTTTCATCCTGCAGCTGACCATGCTCACTCAGGTCAAGCTTGCTCAGGTTAGTACCAAACTGAGCATCTTCTGTGAGATCAGAAGGGTGTTGGGCCTTTCCATCTGGGCTCACAAGATCAGGCTGAATCCTGCCACCGGCAGGTGCAGCTGGTGGGCCTAGAGAGGCACTGAGCATGGACACTAAACCTTTTGTTGCCACTGTCCTCCAGCTCTCTTTTTTAGAGGTCTCCTGGACAGGCTCTCGGGGAGCTGCTGTGGTATCGTTTGAAGAGCCCACAGCTTCAGAGTCTCTGAATACGTAATACTGTCCCTTAAAATATTTGTATTCATGGCTTTGGGAGCCACTCCCTGACAGAAACAACACCTGGACCTCAGTAGCTTGCGTAGCAAAGACCAGAGTGCCTCGGTTGTGGCAGGCATACACCACTTTGGTTTCCACACTTGATGAGACCCCCTGGAAGATGATCTTGTCCTGGTTGCTGCCACAGCCATCGCTCCCCTCAAATCCCTGGACATAGATGACAATGTGCTTCTGGGGGCCTGCCCAGATGGTCCAGTTGCACCAAATGTTGGTTTTAATGTCAGCATGCAGCGGAAGGTAAAACACCCCAGACCCATCCCGAAAGATGAGATGGCAGCTCCTGAGGGGAAAGTACTCCATTGCCCAGGGAGGTCCCAGCTCTGACACATCAAAAACACAGAAAAGAAACATGTAATCAAAGGTCATTATATGCACCAAGACAACGTGGATATCACACTTCCAGGAGCACTGCAAATTGCCACAGAAGAGGCACCATTTCAGACCCTCTCCTGCTGCAAGACCTCTACAGTTTCAGCCCCTGGAGCCACATATCCACTCTACAATTGGAGCTGAGCTTCTATGAGGGGCTGCACAAAGCAGAGCCAATGCCAGCCAGCTACAAGATGGACTCACCACCGGCCAAAGCCAAGCTCATCATCAATGGTGGCAGCACCTCAAGAATAACATGATTAAGTAGCGGAAAAAATCTGCTGCACAACAGCAGCCAGAAGGAAGGAGTGGACTGTGTGAGAGAAACAACTCTGCAGACACCAAAGTCAGTGCACAAAGAGGGGAAGGAGGGGCTCCAGGCACTGGAGCAGAGGTTCAGCTGCAGCCCATGGAAGGGCAGCTGTGCCCCCCTGGAGGAACCTACATCAGAGCTAATGCCCAAAGGTGGCTGTAGCCCCATGGGAAGCCTGTGCTGGAGCAGGCTGCTGGCAGGACCTGTGGCCCTGTGGAGAGAGGAGCCCACAGTGGAGCAGGTTTGCAATCCCACACCAGACCCATATTGGAGCAGCCTGTTCCTGAAGGACTGCACTCTGTTGAAGGGATCGACACTGGAACAGGGGCAGAGTATGAGGAGTCCTCCCCCTGAGGAGGACAGAGCAGCAGAGATAATGTGTGATGAAGTGACCACAGCCACCATTCCCTGTCCCCCTGCACCTCTCAGGTCAGGGGAGGAGGTAGAGAAACCAAGAGGGAAGTTGAGCCTGGGAAAAAGGGAGGGATGTGGGAAAGCTGTTTTTAAGATTTGGTTTGATTTCTCATTATCCTACTGATACAATTGATAATAAATTAAACTGATTTCCCCAAGTTGAGTCTGGTTTGCCCATGACAGTAACAGGCAAGTGATCTCTCCCCATCCTTATCTCAACCCACCAGCCTTTCGTTATACTTTTTCTCCCGTCCCACTGAGCAGGGGAGTGAGAGCAGCTCTGGTGGGCACCTGGTGTCCAGAAAGGGTCAACCCACCACACTTCTCCCCAGAGAGCAGGTTATGATGGCCAGGTGGAGATTGCAGGTCAAAGACACAGCCTTGGCTTTGCCCTCACCAAGTACTTCTGGCTTTCTGAAGATGTGCTACATCAAAATTCAGAGTACTGAAAAACCTACCAGCGTGTTTCCATTGCTGTCCTTCTGGCACCTGGGTGTTTCTGGATACATCAGAGGGATCCCAAGGCATTTGGTCTCTTGATAGTGTTCCTCCCCATGGAGCTGCAGGAAGATCAGGGTGTGCAGGAGTGGTGCTGAAGGAGGCAGTTCTCTGCTGTCCTGCACCCACTCGAAGAGTTTCTGTGGTTTTCTGCATTTTACACCCCCCAAGGAGGGAGGCAGGAGCCAGTTTGTCACTAGCATCTGTCTCCTGATGCTGCACAGGTACCACGTGCTCCTCTCTCCTCACCCCCCAGCTGTCAGACAGGGAAGCTGGTGCCACCCCAGAGCCACTGCTCACACAGCCCTTGGGCAGAGGAAGCCCCACACCAACTCCCCTAGAGCTTTCCAGCAGGGAAATATCCATGAGCTTTGTATGTTGGAGGCCAGTTGTTCCCAGCTCAGATTTAGGTATGGACAAGTGCCTTAAACTGCTTTGGCAGCTTGGGCTTCTCTCAGGTAGCAGATGCAAGTGGTCCTTGTTTACCACTTCATAGTGGCTGCTCAGGCTGGGTGACAGGCCCTGTGCAAGGCCCTCACTGCTCACTGTGCCATCAGCTGGGGTGCTCAGCTGGGGATGGCTTTCACCCTTCTCCAAGCTGACTGTGCTGAGCTGCTGGTTCCTGGTGGTACCTGTGCTTTCTTGGCTTTCCCCTCTGCCAGGGGACACAGACTGCGAGTGTGCAGCCAAGTCCAGGCAACTTGTGCGTGTTGGTTTAATAGTAAATTGTAGGTCACCCAGACCTTTTGGTTTCAAGGTAGCACTCAGGACAGACTGGCTGTCCTCCAGACTCACACCTGCTGGCTGCAAAAGAGGTTCTGCTGCATGCAAGGCACCGAGCAAAGGAGTTTCCAAATGCACACTTGAAAGCCTATGCATATAACCAAAACCCACAGTGGTGTCCCCACTTACAGAGAGACTCTGCCCCCAGCTATCCCGTGCTGCAGTGGGGATTATACCCTCAGGTGTTCCTGTGCCTTGAGCTTCCTGAACCCCTGGCAGCTCAGACCCCAGCTCACCAGGAGCTTTTGTTTCCAGAAGAAGTGTCTTTGCACGTTCACGTGGGATAAGCCCAACAGGACTTTCCACAGCCACAGTATCCAGAGTGGTCCCTCTTTCCTGCATCAGCTCACCACTTAGCACTGTGGTCTCGCCAGGGCTCATGGTGCTACATGGGGTTGCCAAGCCCAGCACATTTCTAAGGTTTTCAACACAGCCAGACTGAAAAATACTGTCTTGCTTTGGTAGTTTTGGAGCAGGAGTTTCAGAAATCCCATCATCTTTGGAGGAAGATTCACCTTCCTGGTCTTGGAAGATGTAGTATTTCCCTTTAAACTGTGCATCTCTGCAGTTTGGCAAGTACCTCTTCAGCAACACAACATGGACAGCCTGAGCAAAGGTGGCAAAAACGTGCATCTCCTTTTTCCAGCAAGAGTAAACAACACTGTTTTCCACCAGTGAAGAAACTCCTTCAAATAGAATTTTGTCCTCATTTTTGTTGCAGTCCTCCTTAGCGTTAAAGCCTTGAATATAAATTATTATATGCTTTCTGGAGCCTGCCCAGATTGTCCAGTTGCACCAAAAGCTTACGGGGAAATCACCACGGTATGCTGGAGGAAAAAACTCCCCATAGTTGTCCTTCAGAACTCTATGGCAGCTTCTTATAGGCACATATGCCAATATCCAGGGAGACTCTGGCTCTGGAAGACAAGAAGCAACAACGAAGTTTTCCCCCATTCCCTGTTCCAGAGTTACCAGTCCTTATTAGCAGAAATTATTTTAAAGGTCGCTCTTCTCCCCTTTTTGCTGCCTCCTGCTCCCATCTGCCAATCAACATGCAAATCCATCAGCAGAAGAACGTGCAAGTAACTCTGTGTCAGGTCTGGAGGTTGAGGCCACTTGAGTGTGCACCCACACACCAGCCTGGGATGTGCCTAAAACTGCCAACCCTTCCAGCCCAAGTGGCTGTTTCCATCCACACCTGCCAGAAACCTATCCCAAGCTTTTGCCCCATCAGTGCTCCCTCTACCTGTGTGTGCCACTCCAGAGTGCTTGGAAAGCTGGAGAAGCCCTAGCTGCCACCACCTCCTGCTCCATGAGGAGCCAGGCTGTACCCTCACTGCTGCCACCCCAGAGCAGGGCACTCTCACACTTTAATTCCCCCCTGCCACAGCCATGCAGGAGCACAGAAGTCCCAGCACAGCCACACAGTGGGTGCCACTTGTCCCAGGGAGGCAGATTCTCATCTGCAGGGTCAGGCTATTTAGGGATCAAAGCTAAAGGCTCAGGGAATTGCCACACCTGGGCAAGTTACAAAAGCAGTGAGTGTACTGTTACATTTGGTTTCAACACACAGGTGATGTTTGTTGTTTATACACAGAGATGGGAGATAAAGCTCTCCTGAAGGTGTTTTCAATCTCTTTGCTTTAAAGGGCTCAGCCAAGCCAGAAGCCCTTAAAGCCTCAGTAGGATAAGCAACATTAGTATCTTGTCAAAGTGTGAAGTGCCTTCCCTTAAGCAGGAAGAAATACAGTGTTTTCCAAAAACACCATCTCAAAGCTAGAAGAGTCACAGGTTCAGAACAGGTTTAGCCTACAGGAGCACAGTTGAAGTTTGGGTTGAACTTTTGCTACTTGTTTTAATTGCTGCAGTGCATTGCTCCTGCCTCCAGGACCTGCCCTGTGGTAGGGATTTGGCAACCACAGGATAGTGGCACAGGTTTTCTCCCACACTAGCACTGATTTTTCTTCACCCCAACACCCAGTAGTGATCAGCCACATCCCCTTTCCTCTCCATACCACCCCCAGGGCCGGGTTGTTGTTCCTGACTTTCCATACCACTTATTGTTGGCTTGAGGTACCCAACAAATTCTGGGTAGAAAAAAAGACTGGTCTGAGAATTAACTCTTACCTGGTTTAACCTTCCAATATTCCTGAGAGGATCCCTGTGCCTATAAAGAAGAGAGAGTCCTGTTGCAGATCCAAGTACCACTGCCCATGCTTATAATGCTGCTCAGAGAAATGCCAATCCAAGCCCGAGGGGAAGGGAGCACCAAATCCACCATGGTGGATTGAGGTTTTGCCTGCATGTGGACCAAGCCCCAAGGCCACCTTGCTTATTCTGTGTGATAATAAATCTTCACCCCTCCCTACATCCAGAAGCATTGCCCAGTTTACACTGTCGGACCACAGCCAATACAAAACCACGGCCAAAACACAGCAAGAAAAGCCCAGCTGTGCTTTAATCCATAGAGGCCACACAGAGGAGAAGGATTTGTAAGCAGGCAGGACACTGCACCCAAGAAGGGAGTTTCCTCCAGGCAACTGAGTCCCCTCTTCCCATCACTCACCCTTGGCGCAGCATCAGAGTAGGATCTCAGCATCACCCTGGGAGCCTGCCCACCAGCAGCTGGCCCCCACACCCCAAGCACCAGGAGCAGGGCAAGAAGCAACAGGGAGGGCAAAGGCTTCATGGCAGAGGTTTACCAGGAGCACAACATTGAAACGAGACCACAGAAAAGAGAAAAAAACCCCCAGCTCTCCCCTCCCTAAAATAATCCACCAGGCAGAGCAAATGTGGGATCACCACCTTTCCCAGCCTCTCTCTGAAACACATCCCCACAGTGGAGGGGCTGGCCTAGTACCCACTCACTCATATATGGCCCTGCTACACCTGTGACAGCAATTAGCTAATCAAAGAAATGAGGCCAGCTGTCACTTGTTAGGGACATACTTGCCCTTTCAATTTGCTGTGCAAGTATTCTTTCTTTGCTGGATGTTTGAGTGAGAAGGCGTTTGTCCATTTATAACACATAATGCTATAACCTGGAATTAAAGTGCTGCTGACACCCCAACATGACACAGAAGGTGCCTGCTGTCTTAAAAAAGAAAAAAATATTCAATTACTGAAGGGGACAAAAAAAAGCCCCAATGTAAAAGTGAGTGTTTTTATCACAACATTTTAACTGGCTTCTGCCTGAAGGGTGTGATTTTCCCCAGGGCTGCACCATCCTGACGCAGAGCAAAAAAAGGTGAAACTGCCTTGAAATACAAGCACCTTCTCTCCTCATCTACACTTACTGAAGTGTGGAAAGCAAATAGCCCGGGTGATGATGTATAAATTATTAGATGCTCAAAATTCTTTCAGTTGTAACAGTCTAACTTGTCATTAGGGGCCACACAGATTAGGCAGTCAGGCTGCTTGACACGTGGCTTTGACAATATTCCCTTTAAAACATCAATCATCACTTAGCAAAATAAAATGATAAATTCCTTTTTTTCTTCTAGTCATCACAGCTTGACAGGCTGATGGGTGTTCAGGGACAAATACACCCATGGGTTTTATGTGGGTCAAAACAAGCAGTGCATCAGACCGTCCCAGTCATCTGGGTTTTCAGCAAGTAACCGCATCCCAGCTCCCAGGTTTTA
This sequence comes from Manacus candei, assembly GCF_025592945.1. NCBI lineage: Eukaryota > Metazoa > Chordata > Aves > Passeriformes > Pipridae > Manacus > Manacus candei. The sequence continues at coordinate 33,036,860 of NW_026138065.1, forward strand.
AGCTTTTCCGCCCATCCCAGTGCAGTACCAATGACCAAATGGGCAGTGAGAGCCTGTCATTCTTGCAGCAGGACAAACCTCTTCCTCCCACAGCCATCTGTCTGTAACTACACATGTTCAAAGCAATCCTAAATCCCCTCTTTCAGTCCTACGGCAGGTGTGGACAGACCTGCAAAACCCCTTCCACACTTATCATAAAAACACAGAATCTTGGAAAAACACTCCAAGATCATCGAGTCCAACCACTAACTCTACACTGTCAAGCCCACCACTGAAGCATGTCCCTGAGCGCCACATCTGCACGACTTTTGAATCCCTCCAGATATGGAGTCCTTGTCCTTATGGGGAACTTCAACCTGCCAGATGTTAACTGAGAACACCACACAGCTGGCACAAACAGGTTCTAAAGATTCCTAAAACTCCTGGATGATAATTTAATGGTACAAGTACTAAGAGAGCTGACTAGGAAAGATGCCTTCCTTGATTTGTTGCTTCTTAACAGAGAGTGTCCCATGAGTGAAGTGGTGACTGAAGGTCACTTTGGCTACAGTGATCATGAAGCAATCGAGTTTAAAATCTCTGTTGACAGAAGGAAAAGTGCCAGCAAAACCTCAATCCTGGACATGAGGAGAGCAGACTTCAGGCTGCTCAGGGAACTAGTCAGTAAGGTCCCCTGGGAAAACGCTTTTGAAGGTGCTGGGGTCCATCAGTGCTGGTCACTTTTTAAGCACCACCTCCTAAGGGCATGGGAGCAGGCAATTCCCAAATACTGGAAATCAAGCAGACAAGGCAGAAGGCTGTCTTGGCTGAGCAGGGATCTTCTTCTGGAACTGTGGCAAAAACGAAAGGTGTATGCATGCCTAGTGGAAGCAAGGTCAGGTGATGTGAGAGGAATACAGAGATGCTGTTCTCCACTGCAGGGAGAAGATTCATGCAGCCAAAGCTCAGTTGGAATTTGAAGCTGGCCAGCAATGTGGGGGACAATAAAAAGAGGTTTTTAAAATACAGTAATAGGAAAAGGCAATGCAGCCTGTTACAGGGTGAAGATGATCACCTCACAAACAGGAATATAGACAAGGCAAAGATGTTTAATGCATTCTTTGTCTCTGTCTTCAACACCGATAACAAATTAAGGGGGTCCCAGTTCCCTGAGCTGGAGGACCATTTCAGTGAGAATTATAAACTCCAAGTTGACCCTGATCTGCTGCTCCAGGCAGACCCCCATAAGTCTATGGGGCCTGATGGGATTCATATGAAAACCCTCAAAGAGCTGGCTGGTGTCATTATGAGGCCTCTCTCGATGATTTTTGAACTGTCTTGGGAATCTGGAGAGGTCCCAGTTGACTGGAAGCTGGCTAACATTGTCCCAGTTTTCAAGAAGGGCAAGAGGATGACCGTGGAAAATACAGGCCTGTCAGTCTCACTTCAGTGACTGGAAAATTATGGAGAAGATTATTCTGGAAGGTAGTGACAAACACCTGAAGGACAACACAGTCATTAGTCACAGCCAGCACAGCTTCATGAGGGGAAAGTCCTGCTTGTCAAACCTAATTTCCTTTTATGACAAGGTAACCCACCTGGTTGATCCAGGGAAGACAGTTGATATAATCTTCTTGGATTTCTGTAAAGCTTTTGATACCATTTCTCACGGGATCCCTCTGGACAACATGTCCAGCACACAGCTGGATAAACATGTCATGTGATGGGGACCCTGCTGCAAAGCAGGGAGATCCCCAGGGTATCATCTGGTTTACAAGGAGAACAGGAGCATTTGCTTCATATTAGCTTAACAGATGGTACAGCAGAGATGGTGAAATAAATCCTAAGGCCAAGTTTATTTTTTATTTGCTGATATGTAAGTATTTGAGTGAGGAATTTTAATGTGCAGGGGAGTTTTTTTGGTTGGTTGGTAGCAATTCTTTGAGTTTTAGCCTATTTCTATAAAAACATAAATTACCCATTAGGATGTTTGGCCCTTTTGACTGAATCCTCATGCTCAGCAGTTGCTGATTCTTACTTATTGTGGGCACACCTGGCCCAAGATTATCTCTTGGGGAAGAGCTGGTGGGCATGTTCCCAATGGCCCTGAGCCAAGTTGCACAAACTCTGCACCATGGGGCCAAAAAACCCTACTTGCATGTCAGCTTTTCTACCAGCTCCTGCACTCCTGATTTCTTGGGATAGGATTGAGTCTCTCCCAGGATGAGCTGAGGGACTCAACATGACCTTCAGCAGCCAAGCAGCTCCGCAGGCTGCCTGGCCACAGCTGCTAAGAGGGACACAGCCACCTTGGGGGCTGCCAGTGTGGACAGTCAACAAAATTAAGCTGATTTCAGCAAGTGCTCAAATTTCCCCCCCAGGCAGCATGATGTACTAGGAGCTCCGACTTACAACTCCTCTGCTGTCATTTGTAGAGGCACCATAGACTGTCTGAGAGCTCAGGATAGATAAATTTACCATCTGCCTCCCTCTAGTGATTGCACTGCTGAATAAAGAAAAAGCAAAAGTCACGCTGGGCTGGAGTTACTTTTCTTTTCTTTCTTAGGAAATCAAAGTAACTGAACACTTTCATTTTTTCTGTTGCTTATTCGTGATTCTCTTACGCACCAAAAGTGAGTGGGAAGAAGTAAAAGAGGATGAGAAATTAGGATTTGCTCATTGGCTCACTAACTAGGATAACTAAGTCCCAAAATAAAAGGTAACTTAGATGACAGCTAAAAGCTCCTGCAAAACAAACATTTTTTTATCAAAGATGAGAATATTTTTTAGGAAAAAGTATAACATCACTGATAAGGTCTTTTTTTTTTTTAGCAGGTTTCAAAAGTTTTGTTATTGTTCAGACCTTAGCAAAATTCCCAGTGAAATTCCAGGGACTCATCCAGGGTGCCCATCTCAACAGCTCCATCTTTCTGAGTGAGCTGACAAGGACTCTGCTTGCAAGGGCTGCTTTAATATTTATATATACATTATGTAGAAAGAGATCCCTGTATTTAGTGACCAGAGATAAGCATCAGGTTAAGTCCCACTTCTTTGTGTCACTCATTAGCCAGATTGATTTTAGGTCTGCTGGGGATAAAGATGCAATTATTCTTTTAGATATAATTAAATGTAAGGCATTTCTCAGGACCTGGTGTTTTCCTTAAATAGGGAGCTGGCTTTCCTTGATCACTGGTTGCTCCTCATTGATTCAGCTTCTAATCCTCTGGATCATTCTCAGGGATGTTTTAAATGAGTGATGACATCACGCTCCAGCTTATCATGGTGAGTGTTTTACCCACGCTGATGGTGAACTGTAATATTGTTAATAAAACTGGTATATAGTTTAAACTTTGCATTTTGTGGGATTTGTATAGACTAATAGCACAGATTGTACACCTGCAAGATTTGTGGGAAGAGGAGTAGCATGGGAGGGATAAAATATTTTTTCTCTGGGCTTTCTGAAGCCTTTGAGGCACCTATTCCTTCTTTATCTCAGTCTGGGAGCCCATGGACACTATCATTTAACCTCAGTGGGAGAATGCCATGGGATCCATACCAACTTGACTTAAAGATTCCCACAGCTGTCTTTTCCACAACTGAGCTGTGGCAGGCTTGGTTAGACCCACTACTGCATCCACAAAACAAGAGCTGCTGGTCCTGACCCACTTCTGACCTCCCACCTCACCTCAAAGGATGCTCCTGCTCCCCAGAGGAGCAAAACTGGTTGTACCAACACCTGCAGTTGGCTCCTACTGCAGCTGGAAAGGAGAAATCCAGCTGAAAACCAGTCTTGCTCAAAAAAAAAAAAAAAGAAAACCCACCAAGAAGTCCAAGTCTAACAACCACGTTGCAACATCTTGTTTAGCCCATGAGGGCATCCTCAGGTGTTGGCACTAATTTTTTCCCCATGTGATTATCGTACAACAGGGGAACTCATCAGGTGCATCCTGCTGCCAGAGAGAGCACTTGACACTTTGCTATGCCACTTCAGCTCATTAGCAAGGCAGGAAAAACATCCCTGCTCTTTCTTTTTTTTCTTGCAGGGTGACTTTTCTTGCTCCTTCAACATAAGGACTCATGGCAGCCACAGCTGCTGCCCGGCAGGTCCAGGAAAGCTGCTTGCAACCAAAAAAGATGAAAGGTGGGTTTAGAGGTGGGTCACCTGGTGATGAGAGGGACAGAGCAGCTGTTGCCACAGCCAGGGATTTATGCTCTCTAGTCTCTCCTGGCAGGGGCAGACATTGCCCTTCTGCCTCAGAGCAGGCAGGCAAGAGGGTTGATGGCCACCTCTTTGACACCATAAGATTCCTAAGCCAGGCTCACTTGGGAGGAACAGCTCTAGAGGACCTGGGAGGACTTGCATACTGTAGGGCATGGGCAGGTTCATCCCATTCCTGGAACAGTTGCCACCTTCTGCACATCCTCAGCAGCAGGAAGAAAAGGCAGAACAAAAACCCTGTGGCAATGATGCCCCACACCCAGCCAGGCCATGGATTCTGGTGGGAGGAAACCCAGGCTGCAGGCAGCTTTGTGTCCTGCAAACCACTGCAAAACTGATTTATATTAAAAATAAAGAGCTCACAATACCGAAGTGGTTGGGGTTTGTCTATTAATCTCTCAGTAGTCAGCTGCAAACCTAACAAATCCTCTGAAATAGCAGCAGGGAGCCGTGTCCGAGCTCATTCCTCCCTGCCCCCTTTTACAGCTAAAAATAATCAATAATGACTGCCTGAAACAGGGCGACCAAAGCAATTTGACGGGCTGTGGGATCATGACTCATATTTTTACTCACACGCTGGCTGGGCACAAAACTAACCATGGGGATCTGTTTCCCAGCAGCTGTGGTGGGAAAGCACCTCTGAACCATCGGGCACCTGGACAGAGCTCCCGCATCCCCTCCTTTGCCAGTGATCCTGCAGTGGTGCTTCGCTGGGAAGGAATGAAAATAAGACCACTGCAGCCAGGATGAGAGTGGTATTATCCTCCCTGCTTTATGCAAGCAAGGGCTAATGGAACCACTTGGGAGCAATGAGCCCCCAGGAGGCAGCTGGGCTTGTTATTCTGCTGGTAATTGCTGTTTTCAGCCACCACAGGCAGCAGAAGGGACTCGTTCAGGGCCCCCTGGGTGGCAATGGTGCTGGAGGAGTTTTCCATCCAAATCCCCATCCATAGGGGCCATCTTCCTCCCCAGGCAGCCACCCTGCTCAGGTGGGTCCAGTCTCTCTTGTTCCTATCTGTTTTCCCTCAAAAAGCAGCAGCAACACCAAAAGAGATGCCAGCAACAGTCTAACCAGCAGTTCCCTCTTCAGGGACCACACTTCAGGAGCCAATAACAAAAACTAGTGTTTCCCACCCGGCTCTCTGCTATACTGCCTCCCATCACCTCTGGGGGAGTTTGCTGGGGAGGGTAAGATGCAGCCTCGTTTCTCTGTGTGGGCATCACAGACGTGGGGAAAGCCCAGTGTCTTAGGGACTTTCCCAGCCTAGCAAAAGAACTCACTATATTACTCTCTTCTGCCCCAAAACAGCATAGCTTGGCCTGGTGGTGATGTGATGCCAGCACAGTGGTCCCCAGGGAACAGATGCATTAGCACCCACCCCAAACTTTCAGGATGACTGTACAGACATAGATCCATGTGCTGAGAAACTTGATTTTTCAGCAGCAGATCCTCTGTCCCTCACTGCCACCTTCTTGTGACAGCACAACGTGGGTGTGAGGTGACCACAACCCTTTGCAGTTCCTCTCCATGCTGGTTCATTATTGCACAGCTGGGGGTGAGGGAGGGGGATCCTGTCCTCTCTATTAAAAAAAAAAAAACCTGAAAAAAAATATGCAAAACAGATGCCACTAAGGCTGTGGCCACTGATTGCTGTGATTTACTCCCTGCCTGCTGGGGAACAACTGGGTGTCAGTGGATTGCTGCATAGGTCCTGTCCTGATGCTGACACAGGTTCAGTGCAGACTGCTCTTTGCATTGAGTTGTCTCTGTTCCAAGCCAATGTGACTGGGTCTGCCAAGGGACTGACCCATCACAGCTCTGCATAGAGCTGGCAAGCCTCCCTGGTGTCCTGGCAAAACATGCCATGAAGGTGAGGCCCTAGAAGAGGGATTTTCCCAAAGCCCTGGATAGATCTGCACAGCCCTGGTTAGACAAGCTCCCCATTTTCCCTGGGGTAACACTCACCCCATCTTCTCAGCAAGGTCTGTTGCATACACCCTTGCTTCTGATACCTCTACTGGGTAGGAAGCATGGGATCAGATTGCTGAAACCTCAACCAGACGTGTGCCCTGAGCTGGTGGCAGTGCCTGAAGGCTGGTGGTGAGTTCTGCTGGGGATGTTCATTGCTCCACATGCAGACATGCGTGGCCAGAGTCAGTGAGCCAACACGTGGTGCTTGCCCACACCAGGTGCATTCAAACATGCTTTGTCTGGGCTGACAAACCCCTCTCTTCCCCTCTCCCTCAGCCCCACCACAGTCAGCAGCTACTCCAGGAGTCTGGCAGCACTGTCTCCTTGCAACTCTCAGCATGGGAAAAGGTTTCAATTCCAACGTGCTGCTGCTGACTTCACTGGGCACCTACCAAATCTGGGACTGAAACATGCTGGAGGAAGGCAGCAGGGATTGCAGGGAAATCCCCCACGGTGCTAGCAAAGAAACTGGTGCTGTGAGGATGATGTAGCCAGGAAGTGGTCTAGGAAACAGTGTTGAAGTTTGACTTGAGAACACACCACCGCTTTTTCCTTTAATGCCACTACTTGCACGTGGTTCTGGAGCATGATGTCTGGTACAGAGCTACCACTTCCTGCTCTTGCTAAAGACTCTCACACAGAGGAGAAGTGAAGACAAACGTTGAAAATCCAACAAACAAATCATAAAAATGAGGATGAATCCCAGCTCTGAAAGGCTGCAGGAAACTCTGCTCTGTGCATTCATGCCATGAAGCCACTGGAGGGTCACAGCAGCAAAGGCAATAAAAGAGATGGATTTTTTTTTTTACTGCTCTGTGCAGGGACCAAAGGGCTCCCAAATATTGTGCCTGGCAGCACCTCTTTCAAAATCATCCAGATAGGAGCCATGATGCCTCCAGCTTCAGAAAAAAAGCCAGACATTTTGGTGGAAGTCCCTTGGGGAATGGGCTGCTCAGAAGTAACCTATTGCAGGTAGTGAGGCTGTACAACAAAGCCTGTGGCAAAACCCTGCCTGATTTTGGGGCAGACATGAGCTCAGCCTGAAAGGTCTAAATTCCAGATGGTTTGTGCAGGCTCACAGGGGTGATGACTGGGTCCATGCTGGCAGCAGCCATCAACTCTTTGAGAGAAGATCAGAAACACATCCAGTTCCTCCAGCTGGATGTTCAAATGACTACGCCAGTAAGATGAATGTCCTCAAAGAACAGACTAAAAGAGCTATCTAAGGGGAAATTCATCTCCCTTCAGCCTGAACTCTCTTTTACTTCTGGCTAATGAGCTCACATGAAGGAATCCAGATGTTAGAAGCAGCGGTCACGCCAAAGAGCTGGCCTGTGTCTGTGTGTGATACTTCCCCACTCTCCTGGCTGGATGGGCTGGGAAGGAGTTTGGGAGCAAAAACCCAGTTGAACAACAGCTTGCATTAGCTGAACAACTGCCAAAGCCACAGCAACTCATAAGCCAAGGAGAAAAATCCCACCTGCAGTAAACCAGAATGATGGCTGGTTAAAAAAAATAGGCTGAGCAAATATTGCAGCCCTTCATGGCTCTGAAAATTAAAATTAAATTTTAAAGAAGTCAGTAAGAGGTATGCTTGGAAAGGGGATTTGTCAAATGGTAGCTTGGTCGCCACTTCTTTGGGTCTGTCTGAAACTATTGGGCTGCGAGTGCCTCTGCTGCCACAGGGGAGTCTGCTCCTATCAGCCACCCACACTGCACCAGGGAGGACCTTGTGCAAGAGATATCACTCTGCAGGACCCAATTAATCTGGTAATTCATTTATATGTATTTTCAACAAATAGGTCTCTTTGCCATGGAACAGGACCTTACATCCCCTGGTGACACTGGCTGGTGTTTCTTAGCCACCAGCAGCCATCAAAAATCCCCCCAAATGATCCCCAGCTGGATCATTTGTGCTCAGCTGGGTGTTGTGGAGCTTATTTGTACAAGGCTTTGGGGTATAAGGCTTTGGGGTCACCAGCCTTGATCTGGATGAAAATGGTTCACCCACTGCCACTGTTGCCCTGGCAGCCTGATGGCCACGGAGCAGAGGGGCTGAGATAGTCTTTCTTTAATTGCAGAAGTAGTTTGACAGCCAGGCTTATGGCAAAGGATCCTAACGAAAAGCAGCTGCCTCACGCCTGTAAATAGCATTGTCTGTGCAGCATTTTGCCCTAATAGAGCAAAATCAGAAGATAGGAATTTTCTTTATATGTAAAGACTTTCAGTCTCAAATCCAAACTTTACTGACACCATTGGTTGGAGGGGGAGGGTTTAGGAACAGTCAGATGTTGAAATAATTTATTCAAACGTGTTCTTTGAGACTTAAAGCCCCCCTGAGGCTTTGTTTTGCCCACATCACCCTGGCTTTGGTGGGGATCAAAGCCTACAGTGCCTGTTCCTGCCCCACCAGCCTGAATCAGCTCCCAGCTCCACCAGGATGGGAGCTGCCAGGCAAAACCCCTGGCTGCCACTGCACAAGCACTTGGGGACCGTGTCCCTCCCATGTAAGTGCTCAGTCAGGGTAGCACTGGTTTGGAGGACAACCTGTATCTGAACACATCTGCAAAAAACTCAGCATATAGCACTCAGGTTACCTCAAACAGACTTAAATACCTTCCCTTGCCTCCAGCCACGTTGTAAAATCCTCTAGCAAGAGAAATACTCTTTATATCGCACAAACCTCTTCACTCCCAGCCTTTCCTCGCTCTCCCAGGCTGGTTTGTCTGCCAGGTCCCTCCTTGCTGGCCTCCCCACGCTCTTGCTGGTGGCTCATCCTCAGCTGGGTTTGTGTTGTACAGCTACAGAAGACAAACCCATCTTAACTTTCCTCATTGAGCAGGCACCCATTCCAATGAAGACTCATCTGTGATGTGAAGTGAGTGTAAGCTGGGGTGTCTGCCCAAGCCCAAACATCACCATCCAGAACAGCAGGCACTCCAGCAGTCAGTGGATATGGACACGGATGGACAGAGCAGCGGAAGCCCGTGTGAGAAGTGAGAAGTGTTGCTGTGGGGGAGGGCAGCTTGCCCATCCCATCTCATCCCATCCCAACCCATCCCATCAGGCACCAGAGCAAAACACCTCCCCATTCCAAGTGGCCTTTCCTTCCCAGGTGGTTACACAGCCAACAAAACCAGCTGAGAAATGGCATTTACTACTTTCCCCAAGTGTACAGTGGAAGGAAGGAATGAAAACCAAAGTATTACTGATGTAATGCTCAAGTTAATAGTAGAAATATAAGCACTGAGCAAAGCCACCACTGAGGGACACCAGCTTCCTCTCCTTCTCTGCTCACTTCATCTCACTCAAGAAGTTGGCAAGTTGTCTGCAGAGCCAGAGTTACTCTCGCTTCAAAAGCCTTTGCTTTAGGACTGTCACTCTGGGGAGCTTCATGACAGCCAGTCAAAGGACAACCCAATTGTTTTGTCCTGCTCTGCTCTGCACTGAGGCGGCCTCATCTCAAGTCCTGTGTGCAGTTTTGGGCACCAAAATATAAAAAAGACATTAATCTATTAGAGAGTGTCCAAAGGAGGGCCCTGAAGATGGTGAAGGGTCTGGAGGAGAAGCCTTATGAGGAGCAGCTGAGGTCACTCGGTTTGTTCAGCCTGGAGGAGACCGAGGGGAGACCTCATTGCACTTACAACATCCTCATGAGGGGAAGTGGAGGGGCAGGCACTGATCTCTTCACTCTTGTGACCAGTGACAGGACTTAGGAAATAGCATGAAACTGAGTCAGGAGAGGTTTACACGGGATATCAGGAAAATGTTTCTCACCCAGAGGGTGGCTGGGCACTGGAACAGGCTCCCCAGGGAAGTGGTCACAGCACCAAGCCTGACAGAGTTCAAGAAGCATTTGGACAACATTCTCAGGCACTTGGTGGTGGGATTCTTGGGATGTTGGGTTCAATGATCCTGGTGGTCCCTTCCAACTCAGCATATTCGACAGCAACGGAGAGTACAAAGTAAATGACTGCTGCCTACATGCAATGGCTTGTTGTGAAAATGAGGAAAATAATTATCTTCTGTGAAGTTATTATAAAGTTGATGTTCTTGCATGTTATACTACAGACAATTGCTAGAAATTCTGCATATTAAGGAAACAAAGATTTTTTTGGGCTGGCTCCTGACAACGCTGCTAAAGGCGAACACCAGAATTGCCACCAGGTCAGGCCAATGGTCCACCCAGCCCTGTCTGCACCTCCAACAGCAGTTATGAACAAAGGAACAGGGAAGAGCAATAAGAACATGACTACAGAAGTTATTTGCCCCTCCCTCCAGTGGGTTTCAGCCCAAGTGTCTTTTAAGCCAGGTGTGATTTCTGCTCAGGGACACCTGCCACACAAATACTGCATTCCTGACATTGACTCCCTTTTTCAAGTACTTGCCCAGTTTTCCCTTGAGCCCATATATATGTTTAACACCCAAAACTCCTCAGGCTGGTTACTCCATTAATCCAGTCCCTGCTGTTTGTAAAAAACCCATCATTTTTTCTTGTGGCTCTGGCTGGCTCCTGTTGAAGACCCTCCTTGCTTCCTGCTTCTCCAGGATACTCATGATTGTGTAATCCCCTCTCATGCCCTTCTTCAGTCATTTCTTTCTAAATCCAAGACTAACACCTCACACAGACTGAAGCTGCTACATGTGGATCGTTGTGGTCTCCTTCTGCACCTTTTGCAGCTCTCTTCTGTCCTTTTTAGATGAGGAAACCCAAACCATGTGCATATTGAAAATACAGATGGACCATGGATTTACTCTATCCCTTTCCTTACCATGTTTGGCGTGCAATTGGCCCTGACCACTTCCCAGCCTACCTACAGCAACCCCAAGATCCAGCTCCAGAGCAGCGACAGGTAACACCTATTCCCTTCACCTTCACATTCCATGTCACCTTCCACCCCTCCTCCTTCACATCTACCTCCCATTTCACTTGGCCTCCTACAGCTCCTTCTGAACTTCCCCCAGGCTGCCCATGTCCTCGTCACCACCACCCTGAGAAACTTCCCCTCATGAGCAAGCTGTCCTATTCCACTGTTCACCTCCAGTTCAGTGTGAATGTGTTGTAGATCATGTTGGTTCCTGCAAGAAACTGTCTTATGCTCACCTGCCTGGGACCAAAGATGGTGTGTGAGGAGGACTGTCCAAATAACAGAGGTCTAATTTCTGTTACAGACCATTTGGCTCTTCTCAAAACTGTGCCTCTCAAATATTTGCTCTCACACCAGGTACCAACATGTGCCCAAGAGGTTAGGGACAAAAATTGTTCACTGAGTTATTATCTATATTTATGTAGCACAGCTCAGATGCTCTTTTCCTTTGCAGCAGCTCCACGAGTCAGTGTGGAAACATCCTGGAGCTGAGTTATAGAATGCAGTTTTCATTTTTTTGCCCCAAAAAATGGCAACCTTGGAGGATATGACACAGCTGGTAAGAGCACTTGAGCTCTTCTAACTCTTTATCCTGTTTCTTAAATACCAAACTATTTTTCCTCCAAGTGTATGTTTAAAAATATTTTCAAATCTTAACATGAACAAAAATTCCCTGGAGTAGAGGCTGGCATCATGCCATGCTATAGATCATTATAAAAGACAAATTCCAGACACTGTGATATTCAGAACAGAACAAAAGTAAAAGGAAGAAACTCAGGGGGAATTTATAAATCAGTAGGTGGGAGAGATGTTTAATATAATGTTAAAGCAGCACTAGTTTATTCAAGCAAATGCTGGGTGACTAAATGAAATGGTGGTTGTTTTCTTTTGCATAATTTGGGCCCTTTCCTTTCACACTTCTCCCTTCTGGGGATAGAAACAATAACATCATCCCTGAAGCACCATGTTTTTCTGCTCACTCTCACAGAACTACACCAGCATGGGTGCTCTGGTGTCTGTTTAGCCCCCAGAGATATGCAAGGTGTAAACATGTCTCTAGAAATAAGCTATCCACAGTGTTTTTGAAACCACTGTGCTCCAAAAGATGCAGACGCGGGGGGGAAAAAAAGTCTCCCAAATATTTCTGTGCATCAGTTTTCCACCAGGATTTTCATCAGGTGTTCTGTTGGGATGCAGGAACAGGCCGAGGTTTCTACCAGGTTTGCTGTCAGCTATGAAATCCTTCCAGCTCTGATGACCTGGGCTGCCCCTCAGTGAAGGGCAGACCCTTCTTTTACAAAAAACACTCCCACGCCAGGCTTTTTTATCTGTGTTCATCCCCCCTCCTTCCCCTTCTCCCCTGCAGAGGACCATAGGAAGTCATTCTGGCAAGGCCCAGCCAACCATGGCGCTCCAGCTGCTCCGCATGGGAGCGAGCGCAGCTGCATTCCCGCCCCGCTGGATTGCTGCTGGAAGTGCACAACTGCTTCATTACAGGAGTGATGTAGGTCTGACACCACGCTGGCCTCTAACCCCTTTTCCGAGCCTGGTGAAACTGGGAGAGGCAATGACTTTATCGTTTGGGCTTCTCCTGTTTACTGCAGCACCTCAGGGCACAACCCCGCACGTTCATCAGGTAGGAGGGTAAAGAGCAACCCCACCAGGTTATGCAAGAGCTTCCTCTCCAGACAGACACTTTGGGGATGGATGTAAGTAGGACACGAAGATGCATCTTCTCTAGAATAAATCCCAATGTAGCAAATGTGGCTTAAGGATTTCTTGAACAAACAGCTGCGCTGTGCACAACAGCCATGGACACAGCTGTGGCCTGAGAGTCCCCCTATCCCCGTTTGACCCCTGCAATCTCCTGCAGAGCTCAGGGTTCATCCATATCCTCTCCTGGTTTGGATGAGGGACAATAGAGCGTCTGTCACTGAATTCAACCACAGTTCTCTCCATGGAGAGGTTAAACTGCAGCAACTCCCGTTGCTTCTCTGGGCAGGAGGCACAGGGCCTCGGAGAGTTGCCCAACACAAAATAAACAGGGAGATAATTTCATCGAGTGCCTTTGTTGTTTGGAGGCACGAAAGGCAAAAGACTGAATCACAGATGTGGGGAATGAAGAACTCTTCTAATTATTAAGTACCATTAAAAACTTCAGTGCAAAACTCATCTGTGTAATTAGGTCAGTATCAATTACCTTGAGTGAATGATTCAGATCTCTCTAGCATTAAACACCAGCTACGTGCAACAAACATCCTAAAGCAGGGAAAATCCTGAAGAGATCACCTGAGAACAAGCAAAAACAAATCCAGGATGGATATTACACTCTTAACCACTCAACTGTGCACAGACCAGGACATCCATTTTCTCTCCTGCCCTAAAACACACTCGGAGTAGGGAAAAAGCACATACAGGTATGAGAGGGCCCTCCCATGTGCTGGAACTGCCTGAGAAGTGAAATAAAGGAACAGACCTCATCTGAGATTTAGTGCATTGGGTCCATGCTAGTTCCTTCTCCCAAGACACAGACGCATATTTCACTTTACTTTCTAGCAGGCAGCTGCAACTCCATCACACAGGATGGCTCAGGCAACACAGAAGAGAGCTGGGAAATATAACAAATTCTAGCATAAGCAAATGTGATTTGGTGTAGCAAATAGTAGGAAGTCAGTTCCAAACCTAAATCAAACGTGGGTAGTTTTGAAAAATTCTGAGATGCTTCAATTAGAGTTCAAAGAAAACCCCCCTATAACTCCCCACTGTGGCATTAACTTTCCAGCAGCTCTGAACCCCATTTTCTCACACTTAATATTCTTTCACTTATAGCTAAAATGGTTCATCTTGCTTTCTTGTGAGGAAGAAAGCACAGGAATTAAAAATCAGGAAGCTAGAGCAGAACAAATGGATAATCAGCACTGAATAAGAACTGCTGGCATGTATCACATGCCAAGGTACACCTCATGGAGGAAAAACACCCTGTTCCATGCATCATGTAACCACACATAAAACTTCAATTTTTCCTGTTATACTTTGTTACTAAGAGATCACAAGGGCACCAGGTTTAAGTTGTATCACTGATGGCTGTACCAGCAACACCCACTGGGGATGGTCCATTCTGAAAAGATAACAGGGGTAACCCTCGTGCTAGACCCATATGCCCTGTGGATTCAGGGGGGCAACACCTCCCTGGAATCTCATTTTCCTCTGGGAAGAGTAATCAGCAGCACTGTAGGCTGTTACTGAGTAGGCACAGACCCTGCAGGAGATCAGGGGTAGCACCCTGTACATACTTTGTAGTCTCACACTGTTCCCACAGGTCCAGCAGAATAAAGTGTTCGGCTCAAAAGCCAAGTTGCCACGCCACAAGTAAATTTTTCAACCTTTTAGGCACAATTTACAGGCTTTGACAAGGGCAGAGGGGTTAGCACTTATGTCCACTCCAAACTGCGAGGTGGGGGAGGAGGGAGCTGATTTTCCCGTTCTCGAAGCGCCAGATACAGAATGTTCATATAGCACATAACTATGTTGCAAAGTTCTTTGCCAGTGAAGGTTTAAAAAGAAAAAAAAAAAAAAAGACAAGAAAAAAAAAAGACAAATTCCTGGAAGATGATCTTGTTGCTTGTCACTAACCACCATGGTCTAAAAGCAGCTTCTAATGATTAAAGGCCCTCATGAGCTACCAGAAGCATTTTGTTCTTCCTCTGAGGGCTTGAGGACCAATCTAGCCTTGGTTAGAACCAATACAGCTCTTCCTTGAGTTTACTTTAGAACAATCCAGGTTACATTTATATGGAGAACAGATGACAGCTCTAATAACAAGAACAAATTCTCAGACTAATTCCAACAAGGAACCCCTCTGAAATCTGAAGGGCACAAACAAAACTCACCTCTCTTGAAAGTCATCCAATTTCTAGGTATCACAAAGCATGGCTTATGTTTATACTGTCTTGACAGTGATACTCATCATTATCTTCATCTGAGCATCACTACTGCTGATCACCCGGGAGGGTATCAAAACCATGCAGGACAGGTTTAAGAAAAGCAACAGTTTACTGGCCTCTCTAGCATTTATTTTTGTTTCAAGATGAAACTTTCAAATCTCTTGGGCAGCTGCCAAACCTGTGTCTAAAGCAAAAGTCTCCTTCCTCATGTACTGGAAAGACTGAAAGGAAAGAAAAAGGCAAATTTCCTTTGGTTTTACATCTACTAAAAAAAAATAAAAAATTCCCTCACTTCCCACTGTGCCTAAATAAGATACCCAACAAACCAAGGGGTCATTTGTTCCTTCATCTCACCCTATTATTTCATACCCTGGCAGTTGCTTAGCTGAAAGCTTTTGTAATGTCTGTAGTGGGAATCTCCTGCAGCCCCCTCCCCCTTTTTTTAAAAAATCATTTGACAGTAAGAAGTGCAAACCAGGACGCAGATTTTGGAAATGAAATAAAACACAACAGGTCTCTAGGTACACAAACATGCTTTTATTTTCTTCAAAAGTATTGCTAAAGAATATTTCAAATCTCAGTAAAATTTGGTCTAAAAGTGGGTATTTTTAATCTCACCTCTACTCAGAGGTGAGCTTTCAGGTTTGATTTCCATCGAGAGAGATGCCAGCCTCCCTTCTTGGCAAAAAGACTGGACATAAATCCCACAACTACCTCCAGCTCTATCACAACAGCTAACTCTCTAATGTTACAGGACACCTGGAAAGTAAGAGCACAAAATATTAAGAACCAGAATGATCTTACAGGTAAGAAAACAAGGAAGAAATTACTTGCAGGATGATGTTTTCTGAAGTCACAAATTTATTGCACAAATGAAAGGCTGTGTGTTCTCAAAATTCGTGACCTCCTTTCGTGCAGTTCAAACACTCATCACACAAGGGGCTCCTGCTGATCTGCCAGCACAACGCACACGTGGTGTCCCCAAAAGAGACAAAATTCAGACTGTCATGAGATAATTGACTTTCCTGGAAGAGGAGGAATATCAGTGGCAGTGGTAGGAGTAGCGGAGAAAAAACAGATGACACATTTCAGGTACACAAGGAAACACAAATGAATCACGAACGACCTCCTTGCACTGCGGAACTCGGCCAAAATTTAGCTGGAGGGACGGAGGAAGAGGGGAAAAGGACACAAAAATACAGCCACAACAAATACTAAGCTGCAGCTCCTGGCTTTAAAAGCTATCAGGGGATGTTTGGGGATTTTCTCCTAACCCCCCCTCTCTCCAAATCTGTTCAGGGCAGTTTTGATTAAAGATATTACAACGGCAGTGACAGTAGAAACTTTCCAAAATCAGAAAGTTTGCAGCTTGTTTTGCAGCCCAGCATTTTTTTTTCTCCCACTTACTCCACTGTTTGAAACAGTTTGAATCAGGCTCTGATAGAAGTGATTTTGTAAATTTTTTTTAAAGCTGATCTCTCAGGTGAATTGCCAGTGAACACTCTCCGAACTCTCCTTCCTCCATAGTCTAGGGGTCTGTCACTGAACATCAAGCCACCTTAAGACTACTCTGTCTGAGGGAGTCAAAATTCATCTGCTAGAGGGATCCATTCATTCCAGTGAATCCAAAGAGGTGTTTCTGTTTCTCAGAAAACCCTGAGGTTCACTGGTGAGGCAAGCACTCAGTCTCTACCAACAGATGAGACAACACGGGACAGAGGGAACAAAGACATGATGGCAAAGCAAGAAAGATGGATTTATTTAGATGGGGAGCTTAGCAGGGAAAACTGTAACTGACACAGGTTGAACAAGCAGAGGTCAGCCAAGGAGCCCAGAAATTAGAAGACTGATTGGAATTCTACATAAAATTTGACATGGTGCAAATTTCTGTCTTGATTTATTTCTCTCAGGAAATGCAGAATGTATTCATATAAATCCCCCCTCTCAGAAGAAAGCGGGTAAGACAAACAGAAGGACTTCACCTAAGAACTTGACAAACAGCAACAGGAGAGACCCCCAAAAGCAGAGATCCCATGTGTTCATTGTCCTTCAGGGATGAATGAATTCCCTTTGAGCCAGCACAAACCTGCCATTCCCATCCAGTTCAGAGCTGAGTCACACTCGCCAGGCCTCAGTGATCCTACCACATACCAGACTGCTGACCTGAAAACGAAAACTGGGCAATAAACTTACACGGGCAAGTTTTGAGGCTGCCCTCCACAGTTCCTCAGAGAGCAAAGATGCTGCATGCTGTCAGTGCCCCAGCCCCTACAGCACAGAGGGGGCTGAGTTATAAGCACATAACTCGTGGTCTGAAGCGCTTAGGCTTGAAGACAACTCAAAGAATATATATATATATATATATATATATATATATATATATATGACTGCAATAACATGAAGATAGAGAAAACAGAGCAAAATTTGAGGTCAGAGAGATTTGTTCCATACTTATGTAGATGTTAACAGAGCCTGAAGTGATGGTGGACACACCGAGACTGGATTATGTCCAACTCACCTCATTCAGTCAGATGTTAGACAGGGTACAAATGTTTTCATTGACAAATGAAAATGGATGTTTATCTTTTGAAAAGGCTGGTGTGCAAACCCCACAAGGTGCTGCTCATCAGAATCTACCCAGAGCTGTTTAAACACTACTTTGAGAAGGCTGGGCCAATATAAATATAAACAAACTGTGATTAACAACCAAATACCTGATCTGAGCACAAGCAAAAGAAAAAGTGACCTGCTCAGTTTTTCATCATTGCTGTCATTTTGAAAATTTGCTTTCAGAACTGCGGTTTTCTTTACCAACTTCTCACTCCCACTCTTGTTCTCATCCTCATCCAGCAACAGCTTTAAGAAGTTAGAGGAATACAATGAAGAGAATTTGAAGAGAGATGTTTCGTGCTGGGGCTGATTGGCATTCCTCCACTCAGAACCACCTCCGTGATTACTGTCTGTAAAAGGGATCCATTAAGCAGCTCTCCCTGCCTTATTTACTTGCTGAGTTGGGTTCGTGATTATTCTGTGAGGAGGAAGTAGTTCAGTGTAGACATGAACTCATTTGGATTGGTGCCCTCAGGAAAACACAAGTACGGTGGAAATCTTATGCATATGAGGTGCAATAAGAGAAAGGAAGCCAAATTTCAGGGGGTAAACTGCTTACTGTAAACTAGATCAGAATAACAGCAGCACCAGATAAGAGCTGGATTGCTCATTACTGCATCACAAAGCCCAGAATTAAGGATTACCTGCCTGTAGATCCCTGCTGACTTGCATACCTAATGCAAAAATTTTAGTGAATCCTAATCTGCCCCTTTCCTGTGTTTTCCAGCCAAAACTCTTCTGAAGTTTGGCTCCCAACACTGAAAAGCAGAAAGGATTGCCAGGAATTCTCTTATCACCAGTCCTGTCAAGCACTACATTTCATTCAAGCCTACATAAAAAAAAGCTGGGTAGGGGAGGAAGGGATCCAAGTGCATACGGGCTAAATCACCAACTGGCAGAAAACAGGGACTCCATCCTCTAGAAGATAAACATTATAATTTGTGCATTAATCATAGCTCATTTACCTTCCTTATCCTGTATTTCCTCCTCCCAACTGGATTTTGTAACAAAGGTCTGAGCCTTTATACAAACAAGTTAATGGATTCTAATGGTTCACCCTGATGCAATGTTATTTAATCACAGCAGTGCTTCATTTTCCCTGCTGTATTCAGGGAAGAATAAATAAATAAATAAATAAACATCTTATCCACATTCAAACGTCTCATCTAAACACCTCTTATTTCAGTTTTCAAATTCCATTATTTCCATTGTAGTGAAATTTTACCATGCTTTCATTTTAGTAGACTCTTTCCCTTAAGAAAAATGCAACAGAAATTTGAAGTATTTAGCAGTATTTAAGAAAGATACAGCAGAATACAGCAGATACATGTTATTTGTTTTTCAAAGACTTTCACGTTCTGTTTCCCAACTGTCCCCAAATCCCATTGCCACCACACTTCTGGATGCATTCTGTGCATTCTATCTCTGATATTTATTTCGCTTACTCTTTATACTCCACACACTCTCAATGATTTGTCAAGACAGTTCTTTCTCCATGGGAGTGGACCAGGAGACTTAATTGGATAATAGTCACCAGAACTTCTCCATGCTCACAGTAAACAAAACTGGTCTGTCCAATTTCCTCCCCAGAACCTTTTACCTCTTCACCCCACCAGCACCACCTGCTCAGCCTTTTCCTCTCCCCCTTTCTCTTGTCACTTCAGGAGGTGGGTAGATGCTTTCTCACAGCATTTCTCCTTTGCAAGTACCACTCATCCTGTTTTTCCTTATTATCAGGGGCATCCTATGCAAGAGGCCTGCTTTTGATCTCATGGTTGCAGGTATAAATTACACAATTAATGCTGGCACTCCACCAATCCCACCCATTTCACTTAGTATCACATGTGCACTCCACCCTACCTTACTCACACCATTTAAATCCTGGGCTTTTTTCCTGTCCCTTTTTCTTTTTTTCCCTTCAAGCCTCTCTCGTGTGTTTGATCCTTCCATGGACCTCATCAGTACGTTTAGTGTTCACCTGCCTCTGTCTCTGTCCCTCCCCTCCATGTCTCTACTCAGCAACCCCTCCTTCCCCCTCAAGGCTCTTGACACTACATCTCTCCTTGCACCTCTCATCATCAGCATAACTCATTTTCCCAAACTCTTGACAAAAATCCCGCTAGTATTTAAGGAAACAGGGTGCTAGGAACAACAACACATGAACAGTAAAACCTGCATCTCTTTCAGAAAGGTGTAATTTCTCACAAAGCACAAGGTCAAACCTCATGGCACAGCACCAGAGCACAGTCTGTCTTTTACCTACCCCGGGGCCGACACGATCATCTACAGAACAAAAAGGTGGAAGACCAGACTCAGACAAAGCACCACATTTGTTCAAGGTAAATGAAGGGGAAAAAGCAGGTGAAGAAGCAAAGGAAAAGAGTCGTCGTCGCTGCCAAGTTGTTTCAAACAAAAACTAAAGTGCCAGCTATTCAATCCATTCCTTGACTCCTTTCAGCTGCACAAGCAGTGGCATTGTACAGGCAATTATCTCTGTACTTACTG
Source organism: Manacus candei (assembly GCF_025592945.1). Taxonomy (NCBI): domain Eukaryota; kingdom Metazoa; phylum Chordata; class Aves; order Passeriformes; family Pipridae; genus Manacus; species Manacus candei. The sequence continues at coordinate 33,056,957 of NW_026138065.1, forward strand.
TTTCTCCCAGGGCACTCAATGTCCCCCTGCTTTCGCCAGAGTTGTCCATCTATTCCAGTATCCAACGAATGCATGCACAATTGTGACATTTTCTCGATAGTCTGGTACACAAGCATTAGAGAAATAAAGCCTTTTGCTTTATGTCCTTTTACTGAATGCCACGTTCTAGAGCTCTGCAAGTCAACATGAAGCATTACAAGAAATACTTAAATCACATTTTATTTTTCAAGTTCAAAAATAACAATTAGCTTTATTTAACATGTTACACGTATCAGATTTAAAATATCATGCTCTATTTAAATATCTGAATGACAACACTATACAAATAAAATGTTACACAAAATATATTTAAGAAAATGTTTTGGTCTTCCATCTGAACAATAAATAGACAGGCACTTCTACATGTACAAAGAAAGCAACCACTATTTAGAATAATTCTTATAAGCAAGATGTGGAAATACAGAAGATCTGAGTTTCGAGAACATGTTTAACTCTACGTGAGGCTTCATGCAACTTCAAAGTTTGTTTCAAAATCCGAAACTCTTTGTATCTGCGCAATTCTGGATTTGCTGCCCCTTTACAGGGGATCCAAACCGTGCTCTCATAAGCAATGTGCAATTTCAGTCATTCCCATCAAGCTACCTGATCACATTTAGTGCCCAAACAGGAAACAAGGATTGACCAGAGTAGCTTTTCACATAAAGAACATAAACAGTAAAGTCATCTTTAGTAACTAAGTGAGGCAGGGACCAACTTAACTGTACCTACTGCCCAGCTCCAAACAAAGTCTGTTGTTTTTCCTTATACATTGAGCTCTTAAGGGGTGTTTCAAGCAGTATTATGCTTTTCTTGTAAAAAAAAAAAAAAAAAAAAGGCATAATCTAATAAAAGGGTAAATTCCTTCAGACACAGATACACTTTGCACAAAAGACCCTAAGTAAAGGAGAAAACACTGTTTCGGGGTGCAAAAGGACCGAAAATTATACATTAAAACAAAATCTAAAAGTTAAAGTCTTGTAAATGTTTCATACCTAAAGATAAAATTACATTCCTCCAATTTGTGTATTTTCAATTTACAGTGGTTTCCACACACGAACACTACTCAAGGAAAAATTATCTTCCACCAACGCAAATAATGAAAGATGCATTGCAGTAGGCAATCCCTGTTTCCAATACAGCTAACCAGTCACTGACAGCTAGTTATATCCTCAAAGTCTCTTTTAAAATTAAGACAAATATTGAAACATAACGACCATCAGGACAGTGGAAAAGTCAGGACCAAGTCTTCAAGCCATCCCTTCAAATTTTAGTATTATTCTCGTTTTCGAAAGTACAGGGAAAAAAAGTTTAGGGAGAAAATTCAACTATTAAACAGAGCTTCAGTGATCCACCAAGGAAGTCAGACCCAAACCTGGAAAGTTATTTGGACTTGGACCTATGCACATTACTTTAACAATTTAAGTGTGGATCTTGCAAGTGTGTCCAGATCTTAATCATCTCTTGAGGTTTTCTGCTATGTACTAACATTAAGTTTGTGTAGGAACATATGTTATTTCTGTATTTCTCCTCGATATCAAACGTTTTGAAGCCTTTGTGTTTTTCCGGAGCAAGCCCAAGCTTCTGAAGGCACATTCCAGTATAAACATCATCAATAGGGTAAAGGAGTACCTGGTCAGATGCATTATTCAGTCTCAATGCCAGATCACCAGAGTACAGAAACCCGCCACCTCCCGCATACGGAGGGTATGAACCTTCATAAACACTCTCTGGGATGTAGTACTTCAGTTTTTTTTCTCTGTGAGGTCCAGCATCTTTGATCACGTCGCCTATAAATAAGTCTTTGGCTTTTTCCTTTGATAAGCTCTTCAAGTAATCCAGGATCTGATGGGTATTCACAAAAACATCATCATCACCCTTAAAAATGAACTGGACGTTCGCGCAGCTGCTGCTGACCCACTTCAGAAACAGCACCTCCTTCAGAGTCAGGTTGAAGAAAGTATCTCTGTAGTTCCAGAGGAGAATGTCTTGGTGGGTTTCACTCTCGAATTTCAGCATGTGTGAGAGATCGGGAAAATGATCCTCTGGTGGGGTCTGTCCAAGTAAGAAGACCCTTTTGACTGTCACGTCCCCTGATTCAATTTCCTTGCCCCAGGATTCCCTAATTGCTTGCCTTCTATCAAAATGGGGTATAAGTGACTTAATAGCCAGCAGCAGAAAAGGTTTATGTTTGCACTTGTTTGGCTGATCCATTACTAATGAATAATTTCTACATCTCAAATAGAGTAGAAAGTCTTTGAATCTGTCTGGCAGGTTTGCAAAGTCACTAACCTCTGAAGATACCCACGGGTCAGGGTCACAGGAACTGAGAGCGCTCAAGTTAGAACTCAAATTCTCTTCCACAGTCATATTGGAAAGCAAGGCCAGAATAGGGTTGTACAGGAGTTCAAGCTTCTGCTGCTGTTTGTTCCAGTAAGCTTTGTGAGGGGTATATTTTCTCCAGAATGTGCTACGTGGTATAACAACACGGCCCTTTGCATTCTTCTCTTGGCTGCCACTTTTTGAGACTTCCACAATCACGTAAATAAAAATGTTCACCATCATCAGAATTCCCAGCAGCTTTAATCTTCTGCGTCCAACACTCATTTCTCATATCTAGAAATAAATAAAAGGAGATTTTTAGCCTTCTTCATATCAAGTTCTCGACCTCATAAAAATACAAACTACTTTCAGGTGAACAATATGAAAGTTAGCAGCCTAAAAACAGAGGTTACCTACACCCCCAAAAAGGCCAAACTAATCTGTCTCTAATACATGCACACCTACAGCTCGTAGGTGTTCGGGGTCTCATCAGCAAGCTGCTACAAATGCATGGTTTCCATTTGCTACTTAGCAAGGTTACACAGCATTTCACTGGGCACCTAAATCAGCCAGCGGTGTTTGCTTCTTATTCAGATCTCCTGTAAACACTTGACTGTATAATAATTAGAATCTGAGCCCTCAGCTTGGCAAAGGCAGGCAGAGAAAGTTTTTTTTCTGCTCGTAAGGTGAGCTGAAGGGTATAGAATAAATTGCTATATGATAAGGTCAGTTATTTTTAAATTAAGTTTCAAGCTTTTTATACTTGCACTCTTGTATCTTCCAACTACATAACAGGCAGAGCCAAATTTTAAAGCACACAATCATTTTCTGACAATTTCACTTGGCTGTTCCTTGGGAGAGAAGAGAGGCTGGCAAAACTTGCCAGCTGCATTGCTGGTATTCAGATCTCAGCAGACAGAGGAGAATGTGAACTTGGATTTTTTTTTTTTTTCCCCTCCAACTGGAAAAGAAATGAATGGCAGCTTAAAGTAGAACTGTAATTATTAGGAAGTTTTAAAAAAATGAAAAGAAATAAAAAAGGAGAGGTCTCCCATACATGCAAGACTTTGAACTGTTGAATAAAAATTCTGTTACCCATCTCCAGTTTTTACTGAGAGAGACAAAATGGATCAATCCCTCTTTCTTCCACAGCTGTCAGGATGAAAAGTACAAGGAGCAACATGAAAACAGCGTGTTCCTCTAAAGCAGTGCTTATCAAACTGTTTACCAGCCCAGGGGTATATCCATGTACAAGCTACACAAATAACTCAGAATTAATAAGGTCAGCAAGACTACGGTCAAGTCATATATGGAACTCATTGTTGAAGACACTTCCACTTGCCAGGAATATAAATGATTATTAGAAGACCAGAAAAATCTCATGGAAGATTTGTAATCACTGTTACAAGCCCAGCTGCAAACACGGCCTCTGAGGTCCTGAAGTCACAGAGAACAGCAGACAGGGGCACTTGAAAAGTACACCTTGTACTTGCTGCTGTTTTCGTTTCTTTTCCCAGCCATCACCAGATGACTGAGCTAGACTGACCCTTGATCTCTTCTGGTTTGATCAGCCTTACTTTCTTTTACTCCTCAACAAGTTAAACACTAAACTACTAAAAATTTAGGGAGAAAGCAGCAGGTAAATAATCAGCAATCTTTTTTCTCTTATTTGACCTTATTAATCCAAAGTGGGTGTGTGTATTTCTGACATAAAAAGCCACTCTCAGAAACAACAGGCTACTCAGAAACATCCCTGTTCTTCCTCATGTACCATCTGCATATTTATCTTTGTATACACTCAGGTCAGATCCACTTTATGTATTATTCTATTCTCAGTCAGCTATGAAGTTCCTGTTCTAATTTTAAAGTAGTTTTCTTCTATACTTTAAAGACAAAAAACACACTTGTGGTCAGTGCCATCACTGAAGCTAAACAGCTGAACTGTTACAAAGCACTGGTTGGTCACACAGAGTTCAAAGAAACTTTATCTTCCTCTTTCAAATGCCACAGCAGCTTCCACTAAGAACAGATAATTAAATATTATTTTTCTTCACTTTCCTTCCAGTACAACAAAAATACTGAGGCAGCTGTCCCCTGACTGTACTACTCCATGCAGCTCAGCGTGCACATCAGTGCTTATCTACCCTGTCCTCTGAAGCACTTCTCACCAGAACAACAAATGATGTGGTATCTGACCTATGATCCCGGGACTCCTGACACAACGGGATGACATGCTCCCTCCTAGTAACAGCCAACAAAACTCAGGATTGTCAAGAGCTCAGCCAAAGCCTGATTTTTCAGGATATGTAGCACTAACACAGCACGTCTGTCACAGCCCCCAGCTTACTAAACTGTGAGTATTCAACACCTCTGTAAGTCATCAGGATACTTGACTCTTCTGAACACCAGACACCATTTGCAAACACTTAACAAAATCCTTCAAAACACTGTGACTGCAATCCCCTGCAGCAAATGAGACAGGGATCCTACGCAGAAAAATCTCCATTTCCTATTAGACTTGGTAGAACTTTTCATCAGAAGACTGGCAAGGTGACAGTGGTTCCATCACACACAGCACGGCAAATGCTATCAGTCCCACAAGTAAATACTTCCAGCCTCAACCCTGTTCAAAGCTGTGGATCCACAAGCAGCTCAACCACTCATCACCTGATCACTCTTGTTGATGGAGACTCTCTCCTCCTCCCTTTCTGACTCCAAGAACTCGGGTCCAACCCCTCCCTCACACTGGCTCTGGTGCTCTGCCAAGCCCCTCCATGAATCAGTTCCCATCACCAACCCAGCAGAAACCCAACCCTGACCAGAGATGCACACCAGGTAAGCACCACAGCAGCTACAGTGGAAGAAACACAGGGCAGAAGGAAGCAAAGCAGACACATTTCCTCTCTTCAGCTGGGATGACAACACATGAACAACTGAGCCTTGGTTCTGGATCCACAATCCCCACCATCCTCCAACAAGAGGCTTTGTGGCACTGTTAGCTGTGACAGCATCACACTTACACCCTGGTGCAGGCAGTCATGTACTACCAGTCTCTGAACAGACTGTGTAGGTGCAAGCTAAAACATTCAACTTTTCCACCTTCCTCCAAGTCTGACAGAAGCCACAGCCTTTAAACTGCAAATACTTGTATCTACTACTGAGGACAGGAGTTATGATGTATTTTCTAAGTGGGTTGAGTAACATGTCTACATTATCTGACTGCCAAACCCAAGCATTAAAAGTCCATTTATTTACTGGGGCTGACAAAAGATAAGATAATCCTTATTAGCTACAGGTATTGCACCTACCACTCTACTGGTTCAGGAGTAAACTATCAGGAATTTGGCAAAACAACGTTTTAATTCAGCTATCTAATAGATATAACCACCCTTCTCTCTTTGCAGAGGCAAGCTGTAACTGGCACTAAGGCAGACTTGGATCTTACCATGTAACTTCAGTCTGAGGCCTGGTATTATCCCTTATAGAAGTTGTAAGTGCAGCACAACTTCTGACACTGTCAGCAACAGTGTGTGCAGTAGTGACACTACATTTCTGAAAGTAATTTAATTACTTAACACATCACAAGGCATACTCAGTCCTACTAACCTCCTGTGAGATGTATCAGTTCTCCTAAAAGCTCAGTTTTGTTCAGTGAGTCAAGAGATTTCCGGATTGAGCAACAACACAGTTTTAGAATGTGAAGATGTTAAGAGCCCCAGGCTGTCACAAAAAGTCTGTGCTATTTTCAGCTTTTAAGAACTTGAACACTATTTATTTTTTAACTACACACAGCCATATCTCTTTTTTCCCCCTCAGAGCTTTTACACAAGTTCATTTTTATACAATAGTAATTAAGAAAATCTTAAGGACTGGAAAATACCGAACAGATATCAGTATTCTGCTTCTACAGAAGCACGTCACACACAGTGGCTACCACTGAAAACAGTCAATGTTCTCTGTGTTCTTCAAACAGCACAGCCTGAAACAATGTTCCAGTTGGAAGAAAGTAACCGAGATAACACACTACTCAAAGCAAAGAGTGCAATGAAATTCAGAGCAGTTATATGTTTCTTTTAACATTAGTTTTCATTATTTGCATATACCTGCTTTGAGACATCTTTCAGCATATTATTCAGCTTTGGGAGAAATTCCAATCTTCCAGTATTTGAATACCAAAGGACACCAATGCAACTTGTGCATGGAATTTCAAGACCTGAGTAAATAGCAAGACTAGGAAAGGATGTATTTGTATTTTCCTAAAACACACTCCAAGGCATAAAGAACTATAAAGAGTTTGAATAAATGCCAAATTAACTTCACATTCTGTTTCTCATCAGTTATCTTCAGCACATTTTTGCTCAAAAAAACCCCAAAAGCAACACCAAAAAAATATTGATGTTATTTTCTCTATACACATTTGCCATACCAGCTATATAATGAACTTTTATCTGTTGTCCCTTCCCCTTCTTTTTGGTCATTTTTGATATTACAATAGCAACAAAAAACCCAAATCGTTTAGTACTTAAAGCTCACAAATAAGAACTCGTGGAGACTTTTTTTGGAGCTATACATCAGTGGGACTTGGTGCAAGGTGCAAACCACAGAACATACTCAGTTTTGCACAGACTATGAAGTCACTGTGCACCCCACGCACAAGTGATGGCTCTGAAGTGAAAGAACAAACCAAGACTCTCCTCGAAGCCTCTTAAACCTCATCCAAGTCACAACCAAAATCAAGCAGAGAGAACAGTGTTCCAACAAGGTTCTTCTACAGCACAACCCACAAGTGACCACACTCCTTCACTGGGTCTCACCAAGCCTCCAAATCGCAGGGATCAAGAGTCAGCCTTGATGAGGTGAGAACACCATCCTATAAGCTTGTCAGGAGACAATCAGATTATCATGGAAACCAACTCCCCAGGGTGCAATGCATAGACCCTGCAGCTAATCCGAACGGACCTGTGAGCACTACATTTAAATTTCTCACACTACCACCACCTGGATGCCAGCAGGTTTTCACCTTATGCAGAGTCCTGCTTTTCAAAGCAATCAGATAACGTTTAAGGGCATTGCTCACAGCAGTTACGTTCCAACGAAACTCCAGAAGTTAACTTGCCAAAAGCTAAGTTAACTTCTTGAGTTAACTTCTAAGGGCGGGGAAATCCCTCCTACATTAAAGTTTGTGAAAGCTTAATGAGAGTCCAACTCCCTACCCCTAATAGCCTACTTGACTACTTGGCACTACTAATGTCAATTTTTCAGCTGTGGTATTAAGACCTTTCATTTGCTGCTGAATGCCAAGTTCTGAGTATCACAATTCCAGAATCTTCAGAGTAAGCTATATTCTGTTCCTGTCACCATTTTCACTAATTTCAGGTGTTCCCCTCCCTCTAGCTCTTCCAGCAGAAAAGAGAAGCTACCAGAACACGCCATTTAAAATAACTTCTACGAAACCAAAGTTTTGTTGACTTTATATTGCTGCTTAGAAATATTGCAGCAACACCCACGAAGTTATCTTTTCAAAGTAAGTCAACAGTAAAAAACTAGTTTTAAATTCATTAAAACCAGCCTATGTGAAATTCCTGCTTGACAGAACACTTAGAGATGGAAGAAATACTATCAGACCTCCACCATCTCAAACTGAATACTTCCAACCCCAAACCAAACTGCTCAAATTCTTCAACTGGAGAGTGATCTATTTTTTCATTTTTAAATGAAAAATCCTCAGATCCCAACCCTATCTTTTAAGTTACTAAAGGTGTCTCTCACAAAAGCTTTGGGTTTAATTAAGATATTTAAATACTGTGCACCTACTGAATTCACTGTAAGTTAGGCCTAAATATTGTCTTTTTAGCTGTTAAAATTAAATTCTTGGATTGGCTGAATGAATGCTCAGTTTCATATTTGAATTGTTTTAATGTTTCTATAGAAGATCAAGGTATATGCAAGAAAAGCCCTTTGGTCATTATGAGAAGTATTCTGTAAACTCAATCCCAAGTTTGATGTATATTCCAATTTTTCTACTGGTATAGACTACTTGAGTTTGGTCATGATTTCCTACAGGGATGAAAAAGCAACAGAGCTCCACACGTACAGCACACTTACATAAGGCAATTTAAACCATGGCATGTCCCTATAAATCAGTACATCGTGCTGATATCACCATTCTATACTGGCACACCTACAGCCACAATAAACATCTATGAAGGTGTTCCTCACTGCACATGAATAAAACCCCCAAACCAAACAAAAAACCTCTAACAAAAAAAAAAATTCGGTTTGTTTATCAGTAAAAAGAGTTTGGGTTGTTGGTTTTAGGTTTGTTTTTTTTAGTAATTGAGATTTCACACTGACAACTGTGGGTAAGATCTCAACTCACTATAAAAACAAATGTTAAAGAGGGCCTGTGGTAGCAGAAGTGACCTGTTTTTCCCAATTTGTTAATACAAAAAAGTCATTCTAAGGTCAGTTCAAGCTTTAGAACTATGATATTGTAAATTTGTTAGGAATAACGCAGAGTTGCCAGCTTCTGATTTAAGAACTTCAGTTTTTAGTTACCCTTGACAGGCTTCAGCTTGAACGAACAGTAAATTATAAAGAATCAAGATAAGAGGTTTAACCAAGTGTCAGCAGAGAAGTATTTCTTGGAAGAAAATTAATTGCCATTCATCACGTCAGTCACAAGCTGGGGAGGTACAGTTCCATGGCAGTTTGAAACAGTTTCAGTCACAGCTGACTCATTCCTGTAATTTATTCCTTCCCCTACAAACTGCACAGTCCCATCCTACTTTTGCACCGATAGGATTGTGGTGAATCAGTTCAGAAAGCCAGAGGATGAGAAAGCACCTGACAATAGAGCAGCAATTAGTTTTCGGCTGCCTCACGTCCCTAGAGGTGTTTGCCACTGTGCTGCACAAACACCAGGAATGGAGCAAGAGGAGAGTGAAGACTCCCACAGACCAGACCACAGCAGATCCCATTTTTCATCAGCTTAAACTTCCATGTACCAGCATGTTGCTGCTGCACTTCTGGTCTTGTTCCCACCTTCATCCACAGAGGTCCAACAGGCAGGGCCAGACCCACCACTGGTCCACCAGAAACAAAGAGTTTGGGAAACCTCATCTTTAACGAAATACACCCCAGGGTCTGAATTTCTCTAACACTTTTTGTAAGCAGGCCAGCTTAGAGGTTGCCTACTGAACCAGCGTGACCCACCCATTTGTGCTGCTCTTTGTTCAGGGGTTCCTTTCACACGGAGTGTTATCTGCCCATAATTCCTAGAAAGCCAAGGAAGTGGATAATGAAATACCTTCCTCCCAGATTCTTAGTAGTTGGATCTGTGTTTGTTCTGATAACACATTGCAAACCTGACTCATGCTTTCAAGGTACACTTAAAGAGATGAAGTCTGCTGGACAGACACACTCTTACTCCTTGATTTTGTGCTGTATTTGAAATAAAAAAGGTGATTTAATGTACCTATTCAAGAGGCAGATGACCATAATTTCCACAGACAAGACATCTCCTCCTGGTATCTCTTCCACTTTTATCTTAAACCCAGTAATTAGTACTGCCTCAACCATACCTCAACCACCTTTATGTCTGCATAGAGAGTATTCATTATTTAGTCAACTAACCAAACCATCCTTCAAGCACCATACTTCAAGTCATCAAAACGTTACCTTTTCTTAGCCTTCTTGCACAAAACACACTGCTAAAAACTATGCCTGTTGAAGTTACTACCCACCCCTGATGACCACTGCCCTTTTGGGTTAAAAATAAACCAACGCTGGTTTTCAATTTGACTTCCACAAGCTGCCACTTTTGCAGTCAGTGGCTGGGTGATGGGATACATGGGTGGGACTTCCCAGCCATCTCAAGCCATATTTCCCTGCAAAGTGCTACAGGGTTGCTCAGAAGGCAATCCAAACCAAATTCATCCTGTGAATATTCACGTCAGAATTCTGGGATCTGCCTCTGAACTTACGATACTGAACTAAGCACGTGTTTGAGAATGCAGAACCTACATTTTAAAATGCAAATACATGAAAAATACTTTTGCCTTCAACTGGTTTTGGTTTCAGGTGTAATTAACGAGTACAGTAAAAGTTTTTCATCTTTCTGAATAATTCATTTGAAGTTCAGGAAAAAAAAAATCAGTGGAGTTCACTGTCTTCTCTCAAACTTGTAAAACCTAAGAGGCAGATCTCGTTCTAGCCTGTCAAGTTTTTGGAAAAGGAAACAATTTCTCCACAGCTTTAGGCAGCTAAAGATGCATATAAATACCAGGAGGATTTTGTAAAAGATCTTTAAGCCGGTTAGGCAGCTACTCCCATTTTTGTTAACAGCAGATAATCATCTAACCTGATTAGAGACTTCTAAATCCAAGGAGTACCTTCTGTACCTGTTACCTGCACACAGATGCAAAGCATCCACTGAGTTTGTGAGAGGTTTAGGTAAGCAAATTTAAGCTGTTTTGCAGATCTTTTAATTGTTTTTATTCAAAAGCAAATCAACAGTAAGTGTGCAAAAGATAGCCTTCCATTACCAGTTTCTAACATTCAAATATCAGATTAAAAAAATACAATTGCTCAAGTAAGATAAAACAGCACTAAATTCAGGGTACAGAGCAGCGTTCAGCTGCACCTAAAGAATCCCACCCTTTCCCAGGCCATGAATTCCCACATTTGCATAGCTCACTGGATTGCATTCTGTATAACCCTGAAGATAAGCAAACAGAAAGGCTATTTCTCAATCCACTTAGTTCCTCAATTCAGTTCACAGCACAGCTGCACAAACAGCTACACGAGCACAGGAGACCGGAGGCACAGAAAGCAGCAACTGCTTCAGCCACTCTGCCTCCAAAGCTCACTGGGATACACCAGGACGATGCTCTCGGCAGCAAACCTGGGACAGGCTGAACGGCAGGAGAATGGCAGGAAGCTGCACCTCCCACACACACACCTTGATGGGGCACGTCAGCTTTCAATACCATGCTTCTACTGTAAATTCCGTACAAGTATGCACATCCTCGGGTGGTTCATGAGCCACTGAGAATTAACCTTTTACAGAAAAAATAAAAATTACTCATTCCCACCCACGAACCAAGATTTCTTGCCCATTTCATTTAGAGAGCTGACTTTCAAATTAAGTGATTTAGTCAATTCACTCTCAGACTAACTCTTCTGTGAGTTTAAGATGAAGCAGCTGCTAAGTTTCAGAACTTACTTACAAAGACGAACAGAACTAGTTCCAAATTAAGTGCTTTTCAGCTCATACTATTGTATTTCTCTCTAACAACAAAGCTTTCTTAACCAACTGCTGATGGAAACTGTTTCATCAATTCTCCCTTTAAAACATCTCAGCACCACACCCATCACACAGTGGGATTCTTTTCCTTACTTAAATGCTAATTGCCTCTCATGAGACACCAATTCAATCATTCTTCTGCACAGTTCATCACAAGACAGTTTAATGATCCAGTCTTTTCGCTGGGTTTTACATAATCTGGAGACTTGGAGAGGTTTACACAGTCATCTTTTAAATCCTAAAAGGCCCAAGAGAAAGATACAAGCAAAGTGGAAGATCAAGCCCAAGATACCTGACAGTTCTTCCTATGCAAAAGCAAAATGTGACTGAACAGATCTGACAGTTATTCCCAAACTTCTGGCTAGTGACTTTTTCACTCTGTACTAAAATGATAGGAAGAGCTTGTATTTCATTATATCATCATCATCATCTTTCTTGCTTTTTTGCTGATTTCTAAGCACATAAAGGGTGCTTACTTACATAAAGGGATACAACTGTGAAGTAGTAGCAAACCCATTAAAAACATTTAAATATATATTTGTGAGGTCAGCACGTGGCATAACAGGGAGATTACATAAGTAATTTTTGTTAACTGCACTCACAGGCCCAAAGTCCTCCCTAAATCAAATGAAGCACTGTCCTGTGCAGGGCCAGGAGCTGGACTTCAACAATCCTTGTGGGTCCCTTCCAACGTAGGATATTCCAAGATAAGCACTCACGTGAACGTAGCCTACGACACACCAGAAACATCAAATACTAATCCTGTGACTGCCCATGCACACAACTACAACCACCCAATTTAATTGCTAAGACTTTGGTTAAAAATGTAACTTTACAAACTACCATACAAAAAAAAATTTGGTGTACCAGAAAAAAAAAATTTAAAACTTTAAATATAAAAAGCAAACAGATGCCTACTTGCTTCAAAATTACTTATACACTTCTACTGTAGAGTAATAGAAAATGTAATAAGGAGGCATACTAGGAAAAAAAATCCCAAACCAACAACCTATGAAAGGAACAAAGATGGTTTCAAGCTTTTGAGAGGCGATCAATCCTAATGGCCTTCAAGACACATTAACATGAAAACCAGACATGTTCAAATGCTCATAATTTTAATGAAATATATATTTCTTTTCATATTCTGTGCTTTTAACAAAAACATACAAAAAACCCCTTGTTGCCACAACAAGTACACTCTAGCCAATATCTTCCCCCCATCCTGCCTTTGACCTGTTCTTGGCCAGTTTTAGAATTATACTGTTTAAGAAGCTTTAAGTGTGTGGCAAACCTGCAAGAAACCTACCACGCTCTACTATGTAGACTGCAAATCCTTCAACTGAAAAAGAAGAAATTAATGGGATTTTTAGAGCAGGACACATAACCCAGCAAAACACAAAGACCTGGAATGTCAGCCCTTGTGTTTCTGACACAGCTGCTCAGTCACTTGCCATCAAAAGGCACCAGTCTGACAGCACACAGAAAAAGTCCATCAGGTAACTAACTCTGAAGTTTCACAAGCTGCCTGAAGTACAGATTTTACAAGATAATCTGACACACATTTGTCAAAAATTAAGTAATCTGCTGAAAAAGAACAAGTTACTGAAGGATCTGGCTGAGGATTTTAATTGACACTGTTCAATCTTTTTCCTACCCTTTAGTTAATTTGGAGCAATGTGACTACACAGATTTTGGTCAAATGCACATATCAGTGACAAGCCATCAATGCTTCTTGACTGTTGTGATAAATGACAATATTGGCTGTGATAGGGGACATATGTTTCAACAGGATCAGCACTGACACAGTCTTTTGTCACCACCATTTGTTCTCCTTCAACCGGATCTACACAGCCAACAGGAAAAATCACTGTCAGAGCCAGTCCCACTGCAAAAATAGCTGCACCAGGTGGCAGTAAAATGACAATTCCTCATCCTCTAAGCGCTGACAAGTCACCATGGAGGAGCATTCCTCTGAAAGACTTTGCTCTCCAAGGAGTCTGATAGTAGGCAAGATGAAGACTCAAATCCTGCTTTTTTCCCCCCTATATACACTGTGACTTGTTCATGCAGACAATTGCACAGATTTGTCAGCGTGCAATACAAAAACACTTTATCCGCTTCTTATTTTTTTGTCAAACACTACTTTTTTTTTTCTGAGCAAACACTGCCTGTATGCTGATCTCCTCAGCATCATCTTCATTATCCAGAAGTATTTAAGAATTTCAAGAGGAGTTTCCAGGCAACCACGATAATTTTTTTGACCACCAACAACATTGTGTTCATTAGAAACAATCTCTAGGGAGAATTGTGAGCCTTATCTGTCATGACACAGGGCATCAGACAGCTCACTGCACTCCCAGTCACCTAATGCATGACCTTCAAAACAAGTCCCTTCAGCAGTGTTACCTTGCTGCTGCATCTCACTTTCCGGCATTTTTCTCATCTCTTAATAGTACGTGGAGAAAAGACATGAGCATAAATCCACGCATGACGACTCCAGAGATGACAAAATTGCCTTAAATAAATTCTAGCTTTTGGCTGGAATACACAGCCACACAACTGTACTGCACAACATCTCGTGCAGAGCAAGCAGCAAAACAAGGAGTTCCTTTAAGCCAAAAATATTTTGATTCTAACCGACAGCACTGTCTTTTTAGGTATATGACAAACATTCTGTATCTCAATTCACCTCCGTGGCAGTATTGCTTTTTCAGGATTCTACTATGGTCTCACGTTGTTCACGGCCCCAGAAAAGAAAAAAAAACAACCAAACCCACAAACAAACAAACAAACAAAAACCGAACAAGCAAAACACATCAGAAATTACATCTGCTGAATGAGAAAAGCTGATTCTCCGTTTCGTTTCCTCCCCGCATTTCGTAATAACTGGCAGCTAATTCAACTCCTCCAGTAGTTTCTCAGGCATCAGGCTGGGTCACTGAGTGACAAGGCAGTCCTTGCCAGCAGCCACCTGAACGAAACACCGACTGTGCCACTCACCCGAGTGTCATCTGCCGCCCCCACCCCACCCTCCACACGCGCCCTCGGTGACACCACCAGGACCCGAGGCCAAAGCGGAACTGCAAAGAAGAACACGAAACCGCTTCAAGCAGCTTAAAGAGAGAACTAAATTCCGCGCTGCCTCTCTGTAAAGGCAGGCGAGAAATAGTTTACCAGAAATTTCCTCAAAGGAGAACGCTATAATCATGTTTCCTCAAGAACTTTAAGAGTATATACCTAGCATGTAATTTTATGCATCTTCCCGTATCCAGATTAAATTCTTCTGTGCCCAAACCCACTTTCTCTGTCCAAAATACAAAACCAAAACAACAAAAAAACCCAAAACACCAACAACAAAACAAACAAACAAAAAATCACAGGGAAAAAACCCTCTACTGTGCCAGGCAAACTCTTAATTTGCATAGTTAAAACTAAACATTAGTGTTTAATAATCAACTCCAAGAGCACCGAGCATTTTGGGAAGCCGGATTAAAGGGTTACTCAAGTAACTTTCACCAGGAATTTTTGCAGGATGACTAATGAATTGCGAGCTGCAGTTCAGCCACAATCACAGCGAGTAACCTGAAGTCCCCCCCCCCCCGAGGGGTACACTACGTCTCAGGAAGTTTAAAGGACTGAAAAGCATCATCTCGTGATGGAGCACATATATTCAGGGCCAACTCTGGCAAAAACGTAATTTTCCCCCTTCCAGCTTCAAGAAGTCCACGTTATAGAGCCACTACCTCAGCACCACAGTGTAGCGCAAAACCCTAGGGTCTGGCAGACATTAATAATTAACCTCCTGGGTTGCAGCCCGCTAACGAGCTGAGATGAGCCGACACGAGCCGAGCCCAGGAGCTGTCGCGGGTCTGCCCGCTCCGCACCCGGCGGGCGCTGCCCTCCCCTCCAGCCAAGGAGCGGATTGCAGCAGCACCCAGCACTGCAGCACTGGGCTTTCTCCGCGAAAAGCTCACGGCTTCGGCACCAACGCCGCCCTCCCCGCGTTTAAATAAATTAAAAAAAAAAAAATTAAAAAAAAAAATGGCAAACGACGACAAAACATACGGTGGGGATGAGCTGGATTAAGTTTCATCCGTGCCAGCGGATCGTGCCTCTTCTTCCCCGCCTTTCCTCTCGCCTGGTTTGGGCTGCAACATGTGCCGGCCGCCGGTGCTCCCGGTGCGCCCGCGTGGTGTGACCCCACCCTGCCACCGCCCGGCACCTCCCGTGCTGGGGACAAAAAAAAAGCGAACCGAAAAACCCCCAAGCCATAAGAAAAAAAAAAAAAAAAAAAGCAAAAAAAACCCACGAGAAAACAAAACATCAAATTCCGAGTAAATACACGCCTGCGAGCGTTCGCCTTTCCGCCGCCCGCTCACAGCGGTCAGCGCGCAGATAGAGCGAGGGGGCTGCGAGGAAGGAAAACCTCGCGACCTGGAAAACCAGGGGAGGTAAAAATTAAGTTAAAAAAATGATTTTTTTTTTTGTTTGTTTTCGATTTCCCCTCGCCCCGTCCCTCCTAAGCTCCTCTCGCAGCCGGCAGCCGGACCCCCCCCCCCCCCCCGCAACCTTCCCCGCACGTACCTTGCCCGGCAGCCGCGGGTCTCGGCCGGGGATGTTCCTGCCGCCGCCCCCGCCTCCACCATGCTTTTGTCCGCCCGCGGGGCTGCCCCTCGCCGCGGGGCTCCCGCCCCCGGCCCGCCGCCCTGCCCCGGCCCCGCCGGCCCCCGCACCTGAGGGGCGATGCCGGGGCGGCGCCGCGGAGGGGGCTCGTCCCGTCCCGTCCCGTCCCGTCCCGTTCCGCCGCCGCCGCCTCCTCCCCCGCGGGGACGGGCGCTCACCGCCCGCTCCTCTCCCCCCTCAGGGCCGGCCGCGCCTGAGGTGCGAGAGCCCGCGGCGGGCGGAGCGGGGCCGGGGCGCGGAGCCGGACGCGAGGGGGAAGCGCACCCGCGGCGGGGCGGGGGCGGGCGGGGCCGCGCCCTCCTCACTTGTTGCCCTGTGGCGGAGCCGGGCGCGCGCCTTCCCGCGCGCGCGCGCGCACCGCCCGCCCGCGCCACCGCCTCCTCCTCTCCCCCCCCCACCTCCAAGCCCAGCCAGGCGCCGCCGCGGCCGCACCGCGCGCTGCAGGCGGGGGGCGGGCGGGGGCGAGGCACTGAGCGTCGCGCTCTCGCTGCGGCCCCGCCCACCGGCCCGGTCGGCGGCGCAGCGGGTTGGCGGAGAGCGCGCGGCGCGCGCCCCGCGGGCCCGGGCGGGGCACGTGAGCGGTGGGCGGGCACGGGGGGCCCCCGCGGTTGCCGGACGGCCGCGTCCCTAAGGAGACGCGCGGGCGGGCGGAGCTGCCTTCCCCACCCTGCTCCTTCCCACCACCACCACCCCGCCCCCGTCCCTGGGGCTCCGCGGGGCCGCCCCCGAGCCCAGCCGGTAAAACGAGACGGTATTTACCTCAAAGAACGTGGGTTTTTTTGTTGGACGAGCGAGGGGAAGGAGGTGCCGCCCCGGACATCACCGCGCTGCCGTTCGCCTTTCTGCCGGGCCAGGTGTTGCTCCCTCCCTATGGAAACAGCCCCGAGCCGGGCACCCTCCTCCTCCCGGGGGGGTGGCCCCGGGTGACACCTCCCTCCTGCTCGGACGGGCTGTTTTGCAGCGAGCTCTGTCTGTGTGGGCATCGCCCTACCTCACCTTCTGGCAATTTTCCTTTTTTTTTTTTCCCCACACGGCATCAACCCCTCATCCATGCTGGAAAATGCCGTTCCACGTGATTTTGGTGTTTTTTTTTTTCCCTCTTAAACGTTCCTCCTTTTTAAGCCAGGTAATTGCAGCTGGCCCACCTTTACGTGGATCGTCTTCAAAGCTTTTGTCACCGAGACCAGGAGGGAGGAGAAAATGAGTGTTTTAGGCTGTCGAGGCTTCCCTGAGTAAATAAGTTTCTGAGAATTTCCGATTTTGGAGATTTGCCTTCCAGGGCTGATACTAATCACTCATGACTCATTCATTAGTAACCCTCTTTATTTTTTGTGTTGTGCTTTGCTTACTAAGCTGATGAGACTACAAATCTTAGCCAAACGTCCCTGCTGAAACAAACTAAAGGAATCTCTTTTAAGACCTGGGATGCTGACTGAAATAAAACATAAAAATGTGTGCTGCTACAGCAAAGAGTGGAGTCTTCAGTCTTGGACAGATCAATAGCAACCAGCAGTTCTCACGGACGTGAACCTCACAGCTTTTTGTCCTGTACAGGATGAAAATGAACACATGCCATTTGTTTCTATTTTTAGCACCTGCATTCTGAGTCAGTATAAGGAGAGGCCCAACCAAAGGAATTATCTCAATGTCACCTGGCACAATCACTTAAAAGCTGTTTTCACTGCAAAGGGGGTGGTAAGGATGTCCCCGTGATCCACGAAAATACACATTGATGCACTTCCATTTTACAGCACTCATTTTCACCAAGACTCACATCAGCACAAGCTGATGTGCACAGCCATAAACACAACTGGTTTGGCAAACATCATGAGTACCCACAGCACATACTGAGCTCCCCATACTCTGCCAATGAATGCCAGTGGAAAACCTGCAGTGAGACATTTGGAGCTGCTCTTGAAATCTCTCAGGAGTCTGGAAGAAACATCCCCATTCACAGTGCACTGGGAGAGACGTTGCATATTTAATTCCTCTTCAAATATTAATATATGTACTTCACGTTTGAGTAAAGCTGTCTTTTTCATCAACGCAGAAAGATTACAGCAAAGGGAGGAATTACCCTAAATCAGCAAAGCATCATTGTCCATTAAGTAACACAGGGCTGGAAAGGAGAATTAAGTGTCTGGCAGCCAAGAGCTTGGCTCCATTACATGGGAGATTTCATAACAATATGTTTTGAGATCAACTAAAGAAAAAAAAAAGAAAACAAAGATCAACTATAGCAGTGTCTCATGTAACACCGGGTGATAAGGAGCCTGGAAAAACACATTAAAGCTGAAAAGTTTGGACAATGGTGAAATGGTCTGCTGTCTTTGGGGGAAGGACACTTCTCCCAGTCCCACACCCATGGCCGTGCCTGCTCCTCTGTAATCACACCGACTTAACTGGTCACGGGGCTGCATTTTGAAACCTTTGGGGGGGGAGGTGTTTTAATCCAAATATATTCCCTGATGCAATTGGCAGCCTCAAGGGCTAGCTGAAAGGAGGAAAACACCTAGGACCAACATTGCCATGGAGCACAGCATATTTTCAAACAACTGCTTCACTGTGATGCCCCTGCTGTGCTCAGTGCAGCTACACCCCAAAAACGGCAGCAAAGGGTGAGGCCGGAGCTCACTTTCCAGCCCTGCTCTCCCAAGCAGGCAGATCAACCTTCCCCAAATCCGTGCATCAATGCCAGGCAAAGCGTTAAGTCTGGGGAGGTTTCTTGCTGATGCTGCCAATTAACAGGTCCTAGTTTGAGTAGCAGTGAGCACAGCACTGTCCTGCACCTCATCCCGCTGCAATGGCCTGAAAACTGCTCCAGCTCTAAACTCAAATCTCCCCTGACAGTCATCAGGTTTAACAGTCTCATTAGCACAAACAACCACACAAAGCAGCTCTCTCCCCCATCCCATCCTGAGATGAGATCTGCAAAGCCTGAGAACCACTCCTTTCCTCCTGCCCCTCAAACTCTCACTGGGGGCCAGGACACCTACCCCTAAGTTCGTGTCCCCACGGGGGTTTAGGGGACAAGGTGGGCATGCTGGCTTAACAAAAGGCTTTGTTAAGCCTTTGCAAAGTGAGGGAGCAGGGAAGGCCACGTGGAAAGACAGCCTACCTTCTTTAAACCAGCCTCCTTCCTACACCCCTCTCTGCCTGCACTGGCTAGTGCAGGGTCATGCTAAGCCCATGCCAGCACCCCATCTTGTTTAGAAGCACCTCAGCCACTTCAGATTCATATGTATTTTACTTTATTTATATATCTTTCTCCCTTTTTGGCAGGCCCTATCGCTTACAGCAAGCAAGGCAGGAAAAAACAACACTGCCAAGCAAGGACACAAATCCACCCAATGTCCTGCCATCCTGTGTCATGACCTGATACAGCCTTATCCATTAATTACTGAGGAACAGCTCCTACCAGCACCCAGATGTGCTGTTCCCAAGCTTTTGCTGTTGTTGTTGACATTGTTGATTTGACAGGGCCTGCTGAGAAAGAGGATTTGGTATCCAGCTATTGAGACAGGTAGTGCCAGAGTAAGGAGTAAGCTCATAAAAATATACCTTTTAAAGCACTGACAATGAAGCAGACACTAATTACATCTTCCAGGGAGTACAGTCCCTAGGCCACCTCCAGCATGCACTGTAGGATGAAGCAGGACACAAGGGATCACATCTAAACACAGATGTACAACCTCTCCTGGACGGCTGGTTGTGTTTGGGTGGAACTAAGGGAGGCCTGAAAAATGTGCTATTAAAGTTATTCTGCAGTTTGCTTCAATAGAAGAAGCAGGATTTTCATGTTTCAGGTCTGTAAAGCTAAGCTTTATGATGGACACAGTAGTAAATTGTTGCTCTTCTCTTTTTTTTTTTCCTCTCCTGAGAAAGAAAGCAAATGCTTCAGATTGCAGCAACTTTAATTTGGTCTGAATCTGGAATAACTATTTTGCCTACATATTCAAAAATACCACCTTCACTCAGCATCATGATTAGATGCAGTGTACAGCCCTTGTCAGGGAGTTGCAGGGCACCAAACGTTTCCCAGTAGCAGGTTACAGGGAAGTTGTGTGTTCAGGGCATTAGATGTTATATCACTTGGTCACACAAATTCTTCTTGCCTGAGGTTTTTCACAGGTAGGACGATGTGCATGACAGCCAGAAAAGAGAATCTTTTAAAAGGATTCAGTTCTCACTTTTTATCAAGTTCAGAATAGTTTCTGGGGGTTTTTTCCAGGCTATTTATTCATAGCAATTGGGTTCACTGTTAATAAAAGCTGACCTAGGGAGTGCTGCATTTACATTTATGGAAATGACTATGTACATTGGCCTTTTCTCTAGCATTTGCCTGTTAATTAATAATTGGTACATTGCCAGGAGCAAAGGAGAAGTAGGAATGAGTCTCAGGTTATAAAACCTTCAAGGTTATCTTGCTCTCCCTGTTCCACTGCAGCAAAGCAAGAGCAAGAAGTCAGACAGAGCCAGGCTGCTGAGAGATGGGGACCAGCCTCAGGGCACTCGCTCCAGGGGGCCATGTGCTGCATTCCTGGGGGAGCCACATCACAGCACGTCCCATCCCACATCTCTCAGCCATTGCAGTGGCTGCAGGCACGTCCTGTCCTCCCCCAGCTACTGGAAAGCAGCAGGCACAGGATTTTCCTGCTTGCAGCCACCCTTGTGAACACGGTCGGCTCATCCCCCACAGCAGCTTTCCACAAGGGACCAGCACTCATCCCATTGGAAACACTGACTAGCTCCTTTCCACAGGGCAATGGACTGGCAGTCATTTACATTATGGAAGTGCTCGGCCCAGACCCCTCACACCACATCCAGTAATGTTACTGACATCTCAGCCCCTGCTCCAAAACTCACCACCTTGGCTGAAAATACTGCTGGCTGCAGGCATACATCTACTGGAATGATTCTCAACCTCCCTCTTGTAAATAGTCATTTGGTTTTCCTGAGTCAAAGCCCTCCCATAAGGCCAGTGCAGCTGGGCCTTTTCTGTGATGGACCAAAGCTTATCCAGGACACAGATCTGTCTGATTTTTGTGGACAGAATAGTGTGGCTGGAGGACACTTGGAAATCGTGGGACTAACCTGAGTGTGCTTCTGTGACCAAAGAGGATAAGAACAGGAGATAAGATGTTAAAATTTAAATAATAACAGGAGCCTAAAGATTGCTCCTGTGGCATGTGAGCACTTCAGCAGCAATAAGAACAAAATAAAAAAGCACAGACGACATGCAATTGGAGCTGGAGCATCTCAGTCCCTCCAGGAATGAACCTGTTTCTTCCTACCCAAATGCTTGAGCCTGTAATTCAAACAAGCAAAGAGCCTCTTCGGGGTAGGCAGTGTTTGTCAGCAAGGCGTGCCAGCAACATGAACACAGCATTTCAGTGGTCTCCTCACACAGTCATCATTTTCCCCACCTTCTCCCCCTGCCACACTCTTGCAAACCAGCACAGCCAGAGCAGCTGCCACAGAGATGTTCTGCCCCCACCTCCCTTTGCTTTTGTTCCTTGGTGAGATGGGGGAGATGTGGCTGGTAGGTTCAGCTTTGGTAAAACCACCCGAGTTGAAGAGATTGGCACATCCATCCATGTGCTTCAGAGCACTACTTTTTTCTTCTGGAGCACTGCAGTTTGCTGTACAGGGAAAGCAGGACAGGATAGAGATTGTGGAAAGAAACTTGCCCCTGCTATGCTGTGTGCTGTCATTTGCAAGCTGTGGACAGAGCTGCCTTGTGCTCATATTGATTCACATTTACCAAAAATAATTACTCCCTGAGCTGCTTGGATTAAAGTCAGTGTTTCCCTGCTCTAGAAGGACATACCTGCCTTTTTCAGACAAAGGCTGCAGTAACTAACACTGGTTTCCTCCAAGTGGGGTTCCTTTTGCTTGCAAACAGAAGGCACAGCAGTGCAGAGTGCAGGCAAGAGGATGAAGAAGAATCTACTTGAAATTCAATTGCTATCCTAGCAGAAACTGGACAGTAATTATTTGGGAAAAAAAGCAAAAAAAGCACCTACTGTGTATAAAACATCCTTTTTTGTGTCCCGGAAACATGAGCTCCTTACACCTCTCCTTCCCTCAGCTCAGAGGCTTCCCACAGTGTTTTGCAGCAAGACCTGAAGAGCTGTAAAACTGAAGAAGCTGCAGCTGAGCCTCTTCAAAGGTGAGAAAGCTATTTACACTTGGGAGAAAATGTACTGGACCCACTTCAGCTGAACTGCTTCTGCTTTGCTTTTATTTTTTAGCAGATGCAGTTTTAAGCACCAGCAAAATCTCAGATGTGGGAAAACTGCCAGTCCTCACATGTCACCTAGATTTTTTTTTTAAATCATCTTGACTTCAGGCATCTCCTGGATGAGGCTCCTCTGTGTGGTTTCCCTTGGACTCCCACAGTGCCAGCTTGGGTAAGGCAATTCCAGTTAAAACCACCCCTCTATCTGGGAGGGTGCTGACACCCAAGCTGGCTGTTTCTGGGTGGCAAAGGAATCTACGCCAACACCGTGCGCAGGAGGTTTTTCAGGACACTCCCAACCTCCTGGCAAAGCACTCACACCTGCTACCAGAGCAAAATCCTGCTCAGCCCATGGGAGTTGCAGACCAGTGGCAGAGGCACAGAGTGTTTTGTCACCGGGCTTGGGGCTGGCACTCCTCACTGAGAGCTCCTCAGAGGTCTTTTCCAACCTGTTTGATTCTGTGATTCCTCCTTTGGATGGCATGAGCAGAGAAGCGTCTCCAAAACCAGGGTGGAGAGAGTGGCTCTGTCTCAGGAGCTTCATTCTTACAGCTGTAGGGTTGGGGTGGGACCTAACTGGGCTGTTTTGGAGCACACTCCAAGGCACTCATCAGGCCCTATGCAGAAGGAGATTTGTGCCAGTTCTCTGGGGTCAAAACAGCAGTTGCAAGCCCTGGTTTCAGCTCTGCTACTGCCTGCAGCCTCTGTGTCAGCTCTTGGGTGCAGGGACCTGGCCAGCACATTGGGTGCCCAGCATGCAGACCACCCTGAGGCCTCACTCCCAGCTCAGAAGTCCCTGTCCTGCACCATCTGGCTTCTGATGGCTTCTCCCAGGCGGGTCATCTGATTTCCCCCAGGACCTGCAGTTCTCCTGTAACCTTTTCACATGTATTTATGCTCCTAAAAGCCACCTCAGAGGCCACAGGCAATTTGCTGTGCCACAGCCCTGACTTACACACACTCATTACTACCCAGCCCACATTATGCTGAGCCCACCTGCAGTGCAGGATGTGGCCCCCTGCATATCTGAATTACAGTATGTCAAAGAAGGAGATCAGAAAGCTTCTTTCTTGTTATTGTAGGATCTGCAGATAAACTTCAGAAATAAGAAAAAACAGGACAATGGGAAATTAAATAATCCACATATCTAGTTTTAATATTTAGACTCATGGGTTACTGAAAAATGACATAGAGGGGAGATGCCTCCCACATTATGGGCTGGGATCAGCAACATAATCAGAGTAAATGAAGGGTTTTCCTCATGCTGCTTGATGGAGAAATGCCCCTGACATGGATGTGCTCACTATAAATAAATAAAACTTCAGAAACCAGCACACAGCACAGATGAGATCTTGCCTCGTAAATTAGTAAACCACTGCCCCATGTACACAATTGCTGCAGGTTTTGTGCCTGATCCTGTACATATTTAACCTCCCCCATGTAAATAGTCCTCTGGAGTTAATGGAGCTGTGCTAATTTGCAATGGCTGGGGATTAAGCCGTTGGGGTTAAGCGTTTCTGCCAGCTCTGATTGCAGCATGCTGTAGTTACCGGGCTGTAGGATGACTCAGAGGTGTTCCTGTGCTCTGGGGAAAAAACACCCATGGCCATTACACCATCTCTCCAGCAGCCCTGCAACGCAGCCCAGGTACAGCACTTGCCCTTCCCTCAGACAGAGAAATCCTGCTCCTGCCCTGCGCAGACGGGTGCAGACATTTCGTCTGATGATGCAATGTAAAGTTAATTTCTTTCTTTCTTTCTCACTGGGTATGTACCAATGTTTTCCAAAGACTATTTCACTCCTATTATGCTGCTTGCAAGCATCTTAATTTAAATCCCATTACAGATGCATCAAGGCAAAATGATCTATCCACAGCTGAAATAATAAACTGGAGTGAAAACATCCTTGGGCTGTGAGAGGCTAGAACAAGCACTAATTGAAATGTATAAACTTACATAACATTATTTATAGAAAGGAGCCCAATTGTCAAAGGCCCTGAGAGAGCTGCAACATGGGAATGTTTGTCCTCCTTGCAAAGAAAAATTAATTATGTAAGTTTATAAATTCCAGTTGCTTTGCTTGCTCATCTCCTTATGTGCCTAAGGACTGCCTGAAAGGTATTTATGGTTCCCAGCCACTGCTTCTTGATGGCATTTTTTTAACCTTATACTTCTGCATACCATTGCCTTGCAGGATCTTGGAACAGGGGATTAACTTCACACAGAGTTCCTCGGCCGTAGAAAAATGCAGATTTGTTCTGAGATTCTGCAGTGGTGAGTTTATTTTAAGGGGATGCCTAGATGAGGCCAGAGCTCACCAAGCCACCACATATTTTGCAGAGGGTGGT
The DNA here is from genome assembly GCF_025592945.1 of Manacus candei. NCBI lineage: Eukaryota > Metazoa > Chordata > Aves > Passeriformes > Pipridae > Manacus > Manacus candei. The sequence continues at coordinate 33,081,893 of NW_026138065.1, forward strand.
GGGGTGGCTGCTGTGTTTTGAGAGTACAGGGAGAGGCCTGAACCACTCACAGGTGGCTGGGATCAAACAGACACCTCTGTCTGCTTGAGCCTGCCATCTACTTCTGACGCAGCTTTGCTTATTTGTTTCTTTAGCTGCCAGGAACAGAGATGCCATGAAGACTCTAATGCCATAAATGGTTTGATTTACAAGGCAGGAAAAGTGCCACTTATTACTAAAATGCACTATATCATGTAATTTCCTGGTAGTGCTGTATCAGCCAGGGCTGCCAACTGGCCAGAAAGCTCAGGAAGTATGGCAGAAAAATTACATATCATCAAACCCAAATGATTGTTTCCTCCCATGCTCCTCTCAGAAACACTATGGCTTTGAGTTTTGTGCTGTGATCACTGATTTTCTCCCATCCACCCCTGTAAAATGTCGCTCCTTAAGGGTCTGAGACCCTTGCTGGCATCCAAAAATGCCATTTACTCAATTATCCGGTATTGTGTATTCTCCAATACCATCTCATTACAAGAGCTAATGGCTGAGTGCTGGAGTTGCAGTGCTGTGGCCACTAAGTGAATTAAAATGCAAGCTCCAAGTCACCTGCACGCAGGGGGAATGAGAAACAGGAAGATGTCTTTGGAGAAATATTTCTTACCTCCCAGTTGACAGATGTCCTCTGACAGCTTTGCATTTCAGGGACCTCCCCTCGGGTCCTGCTTGCTGTGATAACCCCAAGGACCACCTGCAAAATGCCCCAGGGTCAAACCCCCCCCCAGGTGGGCTCTCCATCCCCAGCTGCCAGGGCCCACTCCCTCTCACATGCTTCCAAACCTGTTCTCCTGCAATTTCTTGCATTGCAAGATCTGCCTTGCTACCACTAAAAGGAAGGAGGAAGGGCAAGGCATTTGGGGACTTGGTCTTGGGAATGATCAGCCCCATTACATCAGGGAGGAAAGTTTCACAGCACCAGCCTCTACTGCCCATGATTTTGTGCTTGGACAACAAGCTCAGGTGATATCCCAAAATAGTACTTCCCAAGCGGTGCTGGCAGTTCAGAGGTGGATTTGCACCAGGTGAGGCTGTAGCTGCATCCCTCTTGCCACCTTTTCATGGGAGGTGACACACCATGTCCTCTGGGACCTCTGTGGCCCTGGGGATCACCCACGGGATTCGTGCTACTGGGAAAAGGCATCTTTGTTGGTGTATGTACGTCCTTGTTGAGGAGAGGGGGGGACTCATCCACAGCTTTGGCAAGGACTGGCTGAACCAGTGTGACCTGTGTGAGTAGAAAGAGCTGTATTTTGCTGCACTGAGAGGAGAAAGCGCTGATGGTGCCGGCTGCCTGTCTCCCTGTGCTGGCACCTTTATCTCCTGCCACAGCCAGGGAGAGCCAGGAGTGCAGTTCTACCCTCCACGCTGGATTAAATGACACCCCCAGCCACACTTCCCTGGGATTTGGGAATAATTTAAGAGGCAGATTTTAACAGGCCCAGCTTCAAGGCGAGGAGTCACCGTCTGTTATTCCAGCTGCAAGCCACATGAAAGGTAACGCATTAAAAAGTCGTCAGTGGCTACTGCAAAGGACCACTGCATTCCCCATCTTAGAAAGGCTCCCTCTGTTCCCAGCACTGAGCACCTCTTTATAAATATTTGGATCGAATGAATAAACTGTTGAAATGCCCCAGAAGGAGAAGAAAACATTTCTGTGAGCAACGTACGGCAAGTGTGAGTCTTTGGGTAAAACTTTTTGGAGCATCTACAAACGGTCGGTAAATATTTAAATCAGGAAATCTCCTCAGAAAAATGATTTATTTTATCAATATGTAGCAAAGAACTGACATACAGGAAAGAAAATCTCTCAAAATATCAACCAGTTTATCGAAAAGTTGAAGCACAATAAGATGGGGAGGTCATGGGCTCCGGCAAAATCCTTCCCACGTGAAACACAATCGGAGCGCGAAACGTTAATATTTACACTTGCAAAAAGGACCTGTAAGAAATAAATAAAAAAAAATGTAAAATGAAACTAAGTAACCTGAATAATGGGAAAGTAAATCAACACCAATATAAAATAAATATACCTCATCATCTGCCGCTTTCCAAGGCCCAAAGCATTATGAAATACGGCACTTGCTTGGCTTGGATTTGGAAAAGAATGGTGTGCCTAAACCATTATTTTTTTCAAAACACAGATACGCCTAGAAAAATACTTTAAAAATTTAGCAGTTCTGAGCATATGCAGACCAAGAAAAAAGAAAACTGTGCTAAGAGTTATTGTCTTGCCAAGCAGAGATTGGATGCGGGGCTTGCCAATTGTGTAACGTGTGATTGAAGGCGGCAGGACTTGCAGATATTTTAGGGAGCACCAGATCATACAACGAGTGGCAACTTGGAGGAATGCCCAGAGAAGAAGGAGCGATAGCAGGAATAAACTGCAGGGCGTTTTAGCAGTGCAAAAGGTGACATGTAAGGAAGAACAAGCTGAAGGTTGCAACAACACGCGGTGGCTGCTTGTGAGTCCTCAGCGAGAGGCAGCAGAACTCAGGATGGGCTGCACATCACACGTAGGGTGAGTCATCGGGAACATGGTGCCAGAGCTGCAGCAGCTGCCTTTGCTCACCGCAGGGCAAATGCACTGTGGCTTCTGCAAGTTGTCACTCAGGAAGCTGCCGGCAGAAGTGGGGCAGGAGGAAGCTGCTGGTGCCACTGGGTGCTGTCCCCTGCCCCGGCAGTATCTTCCCAGACACTCCCTGCCCGGCCTCTGCCAACACGATGCAGGTTAGATTAAAGGCCCAGGCTTTGATTGAAACCAAGCTTGCCCCAGCCACGTGGTAGCTCCCCTACAAGTGGTTTTTAGTTGTCAGTAAACCAGGGGGCAGGCAGGCACAGCTGCAGGGGGGCAGGCATGAAAGGCAGCTCTCTAAGGTTAAGGATGTTGGAGCGTAGCAGGAGTGGTGTCCCAGCTCCTTCCCTGGCTGCTTTTGAGGATTAGGCAGAGAAACAAACCTCTCTCAGATGGGACTCGGGCAGGTGCCCTCCTTCAACCTTTCTTCCTGCTGCTTCCCCATCTCCCTCACTTTCCTCCTCTGGCTGTGCTGAGCTGTTCAGTCCTTGCTGTAAAGCTACAAACTGCCTGACAGGCTCGATTTGGGGCACGCTGTCATGTGGCTGCTTCACTGAAGGAAGGAGGAAGAGGGGAAGGAGGTGAGAGCCCCAGTGTCACACCGGCTTAGTGCACAGACACAGGTGCTGGTGTCATGGCAGGAAGCAGTGGTTTCCAAAACTGGATGAGACCACTATGGCCAACAGGGCTGCGCTGGGATGTCCCTTGGCTGGATCCATGCAGGAGGCAGCATCCACGTGTGGCCCCAGCCACTGCAGGAGCTGCCTGGCCACGCATTCAGGCTAAGTCTGGTATCTGGGCTTTGGGGGTGGAATATGAAATCTCTCCTGAAGTGCACAGGCAGGAGCTCTCACTTGCCAACACCACAGAGATATTTAGCAGGACCATAGACAGCAAGTGACGTCTGTGAATCTTCACAAAAGCCATGGGTGATTGTGCCTTTCACTCAAGGAAGCAAAGCAGAGTGGCATCGGAGGCCTTTCATCTCCTCCAAGTTCAGCTGAAAGTGGCCAATAGGTTCAAAACACTGTAGGCAGGGACAGATGGATGGACACATACAAACCAAAGGAATGGTCCTGCTAAAGGAGCAAATCTGTCCTCTGTGCCCCAGCAGCAGCGGAGGATTACAGCAGTCTGGGGAAGCACAGCATCCTCTTTCCCTCCCTACATCCAATTTTGTGAAGCAGGAATGATTTTGCTGCCCAGTGACATCTTTGCCCTCACAAAGGGGTGAGCAGAGTGCAGTCCTCAACACACTCAGCTATTTTTTTTTTTTTTTTTTCACAGTAGTTTACCAAGATCCACCAAGAAGAAAATCTGGATCATTAGATATTCAGTGGAGGGAGGATTAGGAAGAGAGAGAAGCATCCACCCATAAAAATGTACCCCTTTTTAACTTCACACCTCAACTAGGAAAGTATCCAATGTCTTAAATGTCCCCAAGATTTTTTGCCTCAGCCTCCTTGCCTTGTTAGCCATTCCACATATTTATATTCTTTGCATGAAATAATACTTCCTGACATCTGTTCCCAGTTTGTGTCTCTTTAATTTCCATTTATAGCACATTTTCCTATCCTCTGACCATGTTAAAATAAAACAATAAGTATGTTTGACACAGCGCAAGTTACTTAAGAACATGATCCTTCTCTGACCTTAATCTTTTTTTTTTTTTTTTTTGTAAACTAAACTGCTCTAAAACACAGAAAACATTTTAATGAACTTTGTTGAAAATGGAAAGCTCAGAGTGTCACAAACCACTCATTTCATGCCAGTGACGCAGCCAGTGACCAGTGTGAGAATCAGTTGGTGGTTACAGACCAGTTCCTCTCTCACAAGTTATCTGCTGAAGGCATGTGGGGAAATCGAGATGCTGTGGGCTGTGCAGTCCCTCCACGAGGCAGAGGGGAGAACCAGGTGGCTCCAAGAGACAAGGCGGCAGCAGGACAGGCACGGGAAAGGAAACGTTAATTCCCTGGGCAGTGACACAAATTGGCTCGAGTGATGCTTTCCCTTCTGACCAGGCAGATGGGAAAAGGTGCCCTTCCCTTGCTCTGAAGAGATTTTGCGTCCAAGTACAATCTGGCAACTCCACAAGCAATAAATTCACAAGGAGAAGCAATGAGGAGTACTTTAGTTATGGCACCAGAACATTTTATGTTGTCATCTCTATCTTGGTGCAAGCCCTCAGTATAATTTCGGCTCAGGAGGAGGTTGCTTGCAAAGCTAATATAAAATGGGAAGAATCAATGCAGCCTCCAACCAAATGTGTGTGCACACCTTCTGGTTAAGTAACAGAGCAAACCAGCCAGGCAGTATCCTCCCCCTTTCACGGACCAGCAGGCAGCTCTCCTGTAGGGACCCTCGTTCTCTGTGCGAGTGTCAGCCTGCCCAGGCAGCCCCTCCAGTTCCTCCTGCACCAAAAAGGCAGTGAAGTGTGGTCAGGCCCCCTGCTAAGACACAGATGACAAGATTGCACCCCTGGACAGAAACACATGACACTGAAAACGCTCCTGCGAGGCCTCTTTCCCTGGGAGGGCAGCGGCTGCCCTGCAGTTACGACAGAGATGTGGGCACCCACAACTGCCCAGAGCCACAGCAACCTGGGCAGTGCAGACCGTGGTGCTGCTTATCTGCCCCTGCTTTCAGCTTTCTTCACACAACTGTTTTATCCATGGGGCTTGCCAGGTTGCAAAGGGCATTTTCCTTTCACCCACATTCCAAGCTGAACATGCACACACACACACTAGAAACTCTGGGTTTAATCTGAGGCTTTCCGAGGTCAAAACAAACCATGACAAACAGGACTAAGAGCAGCCAAGTTAAACTGTGCTCTGACAAAGCACTGGCCTCTCAAACACACCGTGCAGCTTGGTGCCAGGGCTGCACCACTACAGCTCAAGAGCCAAGAAGGCTGATGAGGGCGGATGGTCCTTGGGGAAGCACATCAGAAGTGGCTCTGAAGGATTGCCAGAAGTAGCTGGATCAGGTGATCTGCACATGCAGGAGGACTGCTCCTCTTGGGAAACCAGCACCTCCCACTGCCCTAGAGACGCTCCCCTGATTGTCCCCTGGCTCCCCACAGCACCGGGAAGGCCTCACTGGACAGGCCAGCCAGGTTGTCCAACTCACACCCTTGGGAACCACTTAATGCTCAGCAGCACAGGGACTCCCCATTACGGAAATGTGCGTTTGTGTCTCTGCTCCCTGAACTCGCTGCACTTCATCTGCTCTCCCGGGCTTTAAGCTCTGAGCAGACAGAGTTCACGCAGGTGGATTTGTCCTATAAAGCCCGTGGTTTGGAAGGATAAACATGAGTACCCCCTAATCTGCCTGTTTCTTCTGCTCATTTCTCTCCTGTCACAACGGGCCAATTTACCTTTGCTGTTCATCCAGCCCAGCATTTACAGCATCTGGAAGACTCCAAAATTGACTGAGGGGTAGATGAGAAAAGCTGTGCTACATTCTAAGGCTTGGTTATGCAAAGCTTTGTGCAAACAATGGTGCTGCCACCTTGGTGAAGAGGCCAGGAGGAGTGGATGAGAAATCTTCACAGTGTGACTCAGCCCATGTCTGGTTGTGAATGCATCATCCACTTATAATTTAACCATTGTCACCTATTTTATGTGCAGAAACAGGAGTTATGAAAAAATACCAAGGGACATTTTTTTTCTAAGTTGTAATATCTTTATTTGCTTAAGTAGTCTGAGTCAACAAAGTCATACTCTCCTCTATTTCTGAGAGTTTCTTCAGCATCTGGCTCACCTTGGCCTCATCGAACTCCAGACAGAGAAACTCCGATTCCTACAAAACAAAATTGCAAGAACAATATTTGAGAAAAATAATTACATTTGATCACTGTGCAGAAAGAAATGTTTGGTGAGGAATTTGACAGCTTAACTCCACTTGGCAGTGGGCTTTCTTGTATCTTCCTGAATATTTTCCTGCGCTGAAGTACCTCTCGAAACATTCCCTGATTAGGAAGCACTGGAAAAGTCAAATCTCTAGCAATCCATTAGTTAACCCCTGAGGCTTTGTGAAGCATCATGCAGAAAACATCACAGACCCCTGCTGCAGTTAACCATTCTCCCTGGAAATGAGCAGAACTGGACAGTGTCAGCCCAACCAGTGCAACTGCTGCAAATTGGGACTGCAAAGCAAATGCCTCTTCAGCTCCTGCTAAATCTCCCCAGTTTTAGCATCCCTGTTTTCCCAGACCCGACTAGGAAAACGACTTGAGCTGTCTTTCACAGAACAGCTACTGCAGGAGCAGCTTTTCTCACTACCCCAAAATAATCCCACTATCTATAACACATTACAAGTCTCGTTTCACAGACAAGATCTGACAACAGCTCCTCTCCGTAACTTGACCTCTCTTTCCTCCACATGTGTTCCAGCCACGGGCTGATTTCTATCCTGACCTTCCAGGGAAGGAGTGGCAGTGCCATGTTATGCAGCCCTAGGTCCCGGTCCTCGACAAGATGACCTCAAAGGCCTCCTGTTGACATCTCAGGCTTTCCAGCCACAACTCTGCACCCCAAGTCATGTGAGCCCATCAACAGACTAAATCAGGCCAGGGTTTGCCCATGCAACCTTTAAGATCTGCTAAAGCTGATTTTATGGCTTAATCAGACGGCGAGTGTGAGCAGACAGGAGGAGACTGAGGTGCCTAGATCTGGAGGAGATGTTTTTCATGAGCCTAAGGCATAAGGAGGACTGTTTTTTCCCCCTCTTCAGGTTTTGTCAGCTAAAAGGAATGCGAACTGCTCAAAACGAAACTCTTTGATTACACAAAGACATTGCCACTTCATCCAAGTGTAAGTGTACTCACTGAGCATACTTTTAGCTATAAAGCAGCTATAATTTTCCCATGTGGGTTGGATGGCGTCTGGTTATCCACTCTCAAGTGGACCAACCTAAAATTTGACCAAGAGAGTTGTAAATCAGGCTGTTCAGAATTGAGCTTCGGTTTTATTTAATGCTTTGTTAGTTTATATCCTTCATGAAAAAAAAGAAGACAAAATAAGATGCAGAGGTGAAATTCAAACCTCCTTATTGCTCCCCTAAGGTGTCCTCCAGGAGAAGAACAAACTTGGTATCTCTGCTCATGATCAGCAAGAAACAAGGCATCCCTTTTGATATACTTCTTATTGTTAAAGAATAATTCAGCCCACTTGGATCCTCTGCAGTTGAGCAAAACCAAAATGGAACAAATCAGCCAGTGACTCGAAGTCCTAAAGCCCAGCACAGTTTGCTGCCCAGGCTGAAACCTGGACTTCAGCTGAGCCCTTCATGGGGGTGGATGTGGTCTTTGGAAAAAAGGTGCCTGTATGTGCACAAGAGGGGTTGTGAGAGCAGGTGGCATACAATGGGAACAGCACCTGCATCCCCACCTTCGGGCTGGAAAGCCAGGCTCGATGCTTTCAGGAAGGTGTAGGAATGGACATCCATTTCCTGCAACTGCCAAAGTTTTCTCCCCACATGCTCTCCCACCCCTCCTCCCATTTCACTCCTGAGCCTCGGCTATAAAAAGGAGCTGCAAAACAAACAACCAAGAAACACAAACTGCCCCCAGACTTGAATCAGGTTGTCTAGGAGCTGCAACAGCAGAGTGCCGCAAAAATATTTTTATGAGAGACCAAAAGAAGTACATCTTTTTCTATCTTAGTAACTATACTTAAAAAAACCCCATGTATTTTTAGAAAACCAATCCTCACATGCTGAAAACTTTAAAAAATACAATTGTTCTCTATGGCATAAGTTTGAGCAGCTACTTAAAATGGTTTCTAGCAACTGTGATACATCTAGTATTTTTAACTTTTAGCCAGTATATTGGAACAACAAAAAGAAACCTCTCTGAATTCACATATCATTTTGTTTTTATTCATATTCATTTCCAGGGAGAGGGAGAGGGAGTCAACTCCACCTTCACACAGGGAGAGCTCCACAGCGTTCAAGAAACCGAAACAGTCTGAAACTGGACAGGGTTTGTCCAGTTAGATCCTATTTCACACGAAATGCAGTTGCATTTTAAAGCCACCAGCCAAGGCGCCAGACCCACTCTTAAAAGCCTTCTCAACTTGATGTGGTGCTTGTAAAATCATTAAGGGTTCTTTGTAAAGGAATTATCCCATCTTGAATTACCAGGAAAACACTCCTTAGATAGTGAAAAAGCATCAGCTTCTGATGCCTGTGTGCAAACACAGCCAGCCAGCCAAGTACTTCTGGACTTCTGTACCCACGCAGCTGCTTCTTGGAGCAATGGGAGTATTGTAGGGGTTTAGGTCTGATCCTTTTGGTACAGGCAATGCAGTCATTTGCTCTGCAGAGGCTGGGATTCAATGCAATTTCATTGCTCAGGAAGATATTTTATTCTCCTGTCTTGGGTTTTGCCTTAGATGACGATGTTTTAAAGATTTAGCTGTCCCTTGCATAAGTAAAAACCCAATCTGTAATGTCACCAGAAACCCAAAGTGCCTTCAAACATCCTAGTACCTTTCATTGTGATTAAGAACCCACATTAATTTTCAGCCTTCCCAATTTTTTTGGTCAACAGAGACAGAAAAGACATTCATTGCTTTTGGGAAGGACTAGCCGATAAAACAGTTTTACAGCTGCAGTTATGCATTCACTTGTTAGCAAGGAAACCTTGTTCTTATTATCAGGTTTTGAGACTGTGGTAAGCAAAGTTCTTTACTAACAGAGGGTTTTTTCCTAATTAAAAGAATTGCAGAGCCCAGACTTTCAATAAAAGCTATTAACGAAAGTGGAAGAGTTCAGAAGTGTTGCCCTTTTTTTGGGGACTGAAGCCCAACCATTCAGTGACATGTGATTAAAATAAAAAGGAACTTCCTTCTCCACTTCTTAGTCAGATGTGTGAAAGGGTGAATCAAAGAAATTTCTAGCATAACATTTCCCAGAGAAACAAATTTTGTTGCTTGTTAACAACTTCTGAGTTCCTCATGGGTAAGCAGTAAATAATTTTTTTTTTTACTCCATGTCATTTTTCCTTCTAGATCACAAAATATTCTGCATTTAAACAAAACTTCTACCTCTGTTATCCAGGAAAACCATCAAGTATATATTATGTAAGTAACTGAGTGTATCACAAATAAAGACTCCGGAGTCAAGGCTGTCAAACCTCTCAGCATGTTACATTTGCTTGGATAGTGAAACCAGCAGGGAACACCTCCAAATCAATATAATATGGTACTGTAATATGCCTGGGGACAACTACACACAGTTTTCCACCTGAACAGGTGCCTCAGTGTCCTGTGCAGAAGAGGTGGTGGGCCAGGAATCACCCACAGATCCCACCTGGCTCACCCCAGGCTGACCTGCAGGAAGAGGAGTCCAGGAAGAGGTCAGGCATCGCCAACCAGCCCAGGAGAACTCCATCGCTCCCTCGAGGAGTTTAGGCAGCATTATGTGTCTGAATAATACTTGTCTTATATGCAGAAGAAACACAAGGGTGTATAAAGCCACATACATAACAAGCTAACCAGTAGTTCTCTTTCAAACAGAATTATCTCTGGAAATACGTTATCTGAAACCAACCTTTGACTTTCGTTTTTAAACCCACCTCAGAGATTGCGGGCTGGGCTCACATCAAAGCAGCAGCGCTATGGTTAAACCAGCCACGTGTTAACACCAGATGAGTATCTGCCCGTTCACAATACAAGCACATTAGGCTGCAAACAGGAAAGCCAGTGGGGGATAAATAAAACAAGGAGCCGGTCCCAAGACGTCACCAAGGCTGAACTTGTGGCCAGCTCGAATCACACGGAGCGAGCACACAGGAAACGTGCCTGGGAATTCACAGCACACACATCTTCTCCAGAAACACCCACGACCAGAAACAAACGTCATTTTGTTTCCAATGCATTAATTAAGCAGATACTGATTTTAGAGTAAATCCACTTTTGCAAATAAGTATTAAGAGATTGCTCCTCTGGAGTAAAAGAAAATGTATGCATGGGCTTAGATAAAACCTGCTTCAGCAGGACAAGTTAGGGTTACAAAAAAAAATCTGGTTTATCTGATGATGTCAACTCCCCCACTTCCTCCAAATTTGCTAATTCCATGTAAATACTACCTTACTAAAACACCTGCAGGGACTACTATGTAAATATTATCCCAAGTTACAAGTGTAGTAGCATTTCAGCAGGAAAATCAATCACAGAATCATAGGATGGTTTGGGTGGGATGGGAAGTTAAAGCTTGTTCCAAGCCTCTGCCCTGCACAAGGACACCTTCCACTGCACCAGGTTGCTCTAAGCCCTATCCAACCTGCCCTTGAACATTTCCAGGGATGAGGCATCCATAGCTTCTCTGGGCAACCTGTGCTGGTGCCTCACCACCCTCACAGTTAAGAATTTCTTCCCAGTATTTATTCTGAACATACCCTCTTTTAGTTTAAAACCATTCCCTCTTGTCCTGTCAGTCCATGACACTCCACGTCCAAAGCCCCTCTCCAGCTCCCTTGTAGCCCCTTTAGCTATGGAAGAGGCTCTAAGGTTCTCCCCAGAGTCTTCTCTTCCCCAGGCTGAACGATCCAAACCCTCTCATAGCAAACTCACTCTGTCTCCACAGCAGAGGTGCTCCAGACCTCAGAACATCTTTGTCAACCCCCCTCTGACCTCATTCCAACAGGTCCAGGTGGATTACTGGCCAATGATGGTCAACTACCTTATCAGCTCCCATTTTATACCTTCCTTCCCTTACAGGAAAGTACCGAAGCTCCCTCCAGATGAACCTCCCTCCTTGCTGGCTCAGCACCACAGCAGGCTTTGCCTGAGCCAGTACCACCAGCCCCCCGTGCCCACAAGCAAGAACTGCACATGCTCAGTTATCCCCGTTTTTATTTCTTAATCCCAGAAGATTATAACTGTAGTTGAAAAAGAAAGTCTCTGGAAAGAGCCAGTGAGGAAACCTAGAGATTTGACAGCAGGAACTGCACCTCCACTTGGCAAGTAAAAAAAGTACAAACCAGTCCAAGTCCTTTTAACCTTTTTTACACAGTGCTCTGTCAGGGTCACTTGGATGGTTTTAAAGTCAATAGATTGAAAGCACAAAGTGGCTTCTTCAGTCATTCCTTGGCACATCAGCACTGCTGGGAGCCGGGGGAGCAGAAGTGTCTCTAAAGCAGCAGCAGGGAGCTGCCTGTGGAACCCACTGGCTCCAGTGTTCAAAGGAAGCTGGCACATAGCCCTGGCCACTGCCAGGAGGCATTAACATGTTAGAGTTATTTCTCTAACAGGGACAGAAACAATAAGATTCTATTATATTATTTTCAAGGTCTAGCTAGACCTGCTTAGAGGCTTTCATTGATAAAGAAGTGCAAATCTTAATTAAAAACAAACAAACAAACAAACAAAAGAAAATAATGGGAGGGGGCAGGGGCAGGAAGAGAAAAAAAAAATTCCAAACACCTTCTCCCATTCCAAAAAAGGCAAGAGAAAAGAAATAAAAACCAAAAAAGGTCCCAACATAACCAGAAATTCAAAATGGGAATGAGACACTTTGTAACAGTGCAAGGACACATTCTCCTTGGAAAAGGCACATCCAGAAGTCATTTTTGCAACAACGCTGCCAAGCTCTATCGCAGAAGCCTCCCTTCCTTGGAGACTATTTTTACTTACTCAGTACTGTGGGAATTTTTTATTGTACTGTCTGATAGCACAAAATAAATAAACCCTGATAAACTCAGCACTATCACTGGCTTCCCAAGCTTTCTTCGGGTGGCCTCTCCCTGACAACTGGTGCACACAGTTCCCAGGTGACTCACCAGGACCGCCTGGGTAAGTGGCATTGGGGTTTGTTCTGCTACATGTGGCTTTGGTGACTCTTCCATGCAAACATCTGCAGCAGGAATGTCAAAATACACAACTGACCTGCACTGCATCTTGCATGGATGACCCAAAAAGAAGACAAATATTGGATTTGACCTTATATTTTCTTCTTCAAAAATTACAGTAATACCACATTAAACTGGTGATTCCACTGGGTGGAAATATTTCATGTCAGATGCTTATGAGAGTGATTTATTTCTGCCATTTAGATTTCGTCTTGGAAACATTTGATAAATGGTAAAAAAAAAACCAAACAAACTACAGGGCTGCCACAAACCAAATGGTAGAAGTGTGAGATGCTGCATCAAATCTTCTATCACATTGAATCAATCGTGATCCCACTGCAAACTTGAGAAGTTATTTTTGTATTCATTAATATTCCGCAAGATATACTGGGGCATATGATAATGACAGCAAGTCTAGATAATTCCAGGAAAAAAAGGGAATGGATGGCAATCCATTGATTTCATACGACCACATTTCTGCCAATACTAAATTCATTGAGCTATTTGTGCTGCAAATCTATAATCATGGCCTTCAAAAACTCTTAGGCAAAGTGCAATTCATTTCCATAACACTGTATAAAAAAAGCACAAATATTTGCAAAAGAAAGTGCCTTTTAATTCTCCATTATTTTGGTATTACATGAACCAGGAACCTCTTAAGTGAATTATTATTACATCCCCATAGAAAAAAAAGTGAACTCGACTGCAGCTTTTTTAATACTTTTAATGTAACATCAAGCCTGTAATATCACAGATTAAACAGATAAAGGATTGCAGAAATTGGAACAATTCCAGGAGGATAAAAGTAAGTCCCTGATACTGCACAGCAAATATAATGTCATTCCTTTCACATTATCAGCCTCCTGAAAACAGTCTACCTCGTATTTTATACCCTGCAAGAAAAGTGAGCATTTATGGATATAGAGGTGCTTTAACCTGCTGCTCTTTGTGTCTTTTGGAAGCACAGGTTTCTTTTCAGGAAATGTCAAAAAAAACACCCCAAACCACACTTTAATCAGTATATTAGTAGAACTAATTAGAAGGTAGCTTACTGTGTAGCTTTTATATGTTTCATATCAAAGAGTTAACAAGAATAATATTATTCTTAATAATTAACAAGGAAAAAAGCAAGGGCTTTTATGAAAGCCTTATACATTTTCTATATGGTTGTGCTGTTTTCAAACTGGTGATATTAACCTGAATTGGTTTCTGTAAGCCCTTCAACTTCCTCTCTGTTTGATTTTTTTTAGAAAAAATCACTTTGATTTGTACCTGTACCTGCTTTAACCTTGTGTATTCCCTATATCCTACCCAGAGAAAAGTCTCCTGTCCTGTGTGCTGCCCCTCCACAAGCTCCTTATTACAGGAGTTACTTATCCACACTTCCACTTAAAAACATCCTACCACAATGCACAAATAGAGAGGCTGACAATGAACAAATGGTGGATGTCTAGCACAGGGAATCACCCTGCATTTGTGATTAGTGATCTCTGATTTCTGTTCATTACTGAAGGAGCCCTCAGTCACCCTAATGCTGAGCCACTTCATAGGGCAGCTTGCTGTGGTCAGAAAGGGAAGGTTACAGAAGCCACAGTTCTGCTGGTACCAACATAATCCAGAAAAAACCCACCTGTTCATGCTGACAAGATGCAAATTTCGTTCTCATTTATGGATGACTCTTTGCAAGGTTACACCTGTAACTTTTTATGTGGGCTTATCTGATCCTGATCGATTGCTGTTTGCTAGGCCTGCTTACCTGGTTCCTCTGATACTCTTTTACAACATCTTCAACTATCTGAGACTCAAGTTACCCCATAAAATCTGCTGCAGTCACTGGCCACCACAGGAGCTTAACAGAATGGAAAACCCTCTTACCTTTGGGCAATGTCCTTGCATAGCCTGTTCATCAGCCTGAACCCAGAGCCAGGTACCTACAGCAGTGCCCAGTGCATCCAGAGACTGCATTTCCCCTTTGGAACATGCTCAATTAATGCAAAAGCCTCTTGGAATTGAGGTGTTGGACAAAATCTCTATCAAAGACACACAAATAAGATATTCAGAGGCTCCTAAATTTTTAAGTCAATTCTTTTTCATAAGGGCACCAAGAGGCACCTTTCTGACCTTGCTATAAACCTTGAGCTTACTATTTCCAAGTCTTGGTTTTTTTCCCCAAAAAACCATTATGGCACTTCCTATATAAAGAAAGATATTTAAGGAGAAACACCCAGAACATTTTTTTTCCCTCCTAGTCTTGATCTTGGATACAGACAAAGCAGTTTGGGGAAGGATTCAACCTGGCACAGGAAATACCGACTATGTAAGTTGGTCAGACTTGATGGCCACTAAATATAGGGCCAGGTAATCCTAACCAAAGGCATTGCCACCACTGTTGCCTTCTTTAGATAGGAATGGAGTTGATAAGAGAACAAAAAGTGTTATGATCTAACTCCTGGTGGAGGAATGAAAAGTCAGATGTCTCTGTGTCAAAACTGTTTATAAAAAATAAAACAAAAACACACGCTTCCCCTACTTCCTCTCTGCCCCTACAGACACCATTTTGAGAAAGAAAGCACATCAAGACTGTTTTCATTCGAATTACAGCACCTTTGAAAGCACAGCTGAGCTGGAGTTCTTTCACACCCTAAAACAATAAGCGTGGGATGTTTAATCTTTAACATGAGCATTTTTCTTCTGCTGCTTGACTGGCTTGAAGTGAACAGGTGTAATGGTGTGCCAAACAAATCACTTAACCTGCTTAGCCCAAATACATTGTCTTGGTATGCAGCTCTGGTTGGGTCTGGAGCCAGCTGTTACGTAAACAAAGGTGTAAAGAGAGTGAAAATCACTAAGAAATGCATTTGCTCTCTGACTCTTATTTGCACAAACCCTGTTTCCACTCGGCATGCTTCAGAGACCTCCATGCAGATGGGCTGCAGAGATTTATATCACTTAGTGTGAATACTAGGAAGAAAGTCCTGCTCTTCTCCTGTCCTACAGACATGGCAGTTTCGTCCTTACAAGAAGATAAAATAGGCAATACAGCTCTAGAGAGCTGTGACCCTTCAAGGGCGAGGCTTATTAAGGGAAAATTTCTGAAGAATTTATTTTAGAGGTTTGTGGTCAATTTTTAGAAATCATAGAATAGTTTGGGTTGGAAGAGACATTTTAAGGTCACCTAGTCCAACTAGAGCCATCTAGTCCAACTAGAGCAGGGACATCTTCAGCTACATCAGGTTGCTCAGAGCCCTGTCCAACCTGACCTTCAATGTTCCCAGGATGGGGCATCCACCCCCTCTCTGTGCAACATATGCCAGTGTTTCACCACCCTCATTGTAAAAAATTTCTTCCTTATATCTAATCTGAATCTGTCCTCATAGACTGGTCATCACTGGGTGACCCTCCATGTGGGAGATGGTTCATAAAAGCTTCATGCTTCATTTGGCAACAAACACAGCTGCCAATTCCCAATCGCCCTAAAAGTGTAAATTACACTGAAAGTTTCATGTTATTTTTCCTCCTTTACAATAAAGCTTTTGGGGATCCTATGCAATTCCAGGGTCTGCCATAGGACGCAATCTTAGGGAAACAGTAAAATAATATATTTTAAGTTTGTATGTGGATGTCCCAGTTCATGCCTACGGATATTTGGCAGGACTTAAGAGGTTTCAAAAGCAAAAAAAAAAAAGACAGTGATACCTGCAAGCTTCACCAAACTGTACAGAGAGCCACATAAAGACATCATAAAAAAATTTAAATTACCTTTGTGTTAGTGTGAGAATTAAATCAATGCATGTATTTAAAAACGAAAGGAAATACACCATGTTTCTGGCAGGGTATCAGGTTCTCATCTTCTTGATCATGTTTTTCGCTGGCTCAGCTCAGCACCCCCAGCACTGGTAGTCCTTCCACTGCCGGTGGTCACAAGGATGCCAGCGACCAGAAAGCTCCATCATCATTAATTCAAGCTCTGTCTGCTGTGTCAGCTCTTCAATGATGAACTGTCTCTCAGTGGAACCACTGCAAGGTGATGTGCTCTTCTCTGAGAGTCCTCTGCAGGGGACCTCAAAGGGTAAATGCCCCTCCTCACTTATGATTTGTTGCCTTCCTGTCCTGATCTGCATTTTTCCATCCTGTTCAACAGCTGTACTTGTTTTCTTGTGCCGTATTTTGTTTGGTTGGTGTTTTTACGACTGGCTCAGAGAGCTGAAACATGTACCTGTTTCATCTCCAAATACCTGGGCTAGCCTCTGTTTTTTCAATCTTGTAGCACTTAGCTGCAGCATGAAATTAGTCCAAGAAAAAGAGAGCCCTTCCTGAAGTATCTTCTGCTTTTATCCTAAGTTCGGCTACTCCAGTAAGAACATTAATCAGACCTGGAATTCATATTAATTACATTTTAACCTACCTATTATCTAAAATGAGAGTCATTCAGCATGGCCAAAAAATTAAAATCAAGCATCACTCAGCATCATAAAACCCCCCACTTTCTCAGAATTAAGTTTCAACTACTTTATGTTATTATTTACCATTTTCTTACATGTTTTGGAAAGTACCATATCACAGCACCAAACCCTCTTTGCCACTGGGGTATGTTTTTGTTACAGGGTGTCACCAAGACCGTGCACTTGGTTATCTCTTAATTACATAAGGAAATTTCTGTGCTTTAAACATAAATTTTTATTTAATCAAAACAATGTCAGCCACATTCCTCTCTGTTACTGCAATATATACTGGTAGGAAAACAGGAATGAACTGTGGGGTTAAGAATTACTTTTATACCAACTCCATCAACATGGTCTAAGTAATCTGCATTTAAAAATAATCTCACAGTTAAACAATACAGTAAAAACCTGAGCAGAGAATTCCTGACCTTTAGGAGGCTGCTAGACTTGGGATTCTGGCATATTCTGACTGAGTGTACTATCAGCTTGCAGGCTGAATAATGTGGTTAGCATCCCCAAAACAGATCTCTCTTGCTCCCCTGCAGCTCTTTAATGTTTTAGTTTATCTGTTACATAAATGATTCAAGAATCCATTAATGTCCTGCCTAAAAGTATTACACCAAATATAAAAGCTGAGTAGAAATTAATATTCTCTATGAATATCCTCTTCCAACCCAAAACATTCTACGGTTCTATAATCCTAAACCAATTTATTTTCCATGGGAACAGACAATGCTGGCTCCTGTTCATGGTAATGGCTAGAAGACCTTGGCTTTTCCCCTCCAACCAGTCTTCAGTCAAGACCACACCTGTTTTTCTCAGAGAAGAGACCGAAGATTAGAATTACTCTGAATCAGCACTTTGGAATAAGATGTGTTTAAAACCTTCTTTTCTGCTCCTTTCTGAACGGTTCATACTTGCCCTGTGGTCTAAAAGGCACCCAGATTGCCTGAAACAAGAGAAGGTGAGGGGTGTACAGGGCAGGCAGCTGAACACACGGAGCTGAACTAAAAGTACAGCGGTGTTTATTTTGGTTGCTGCAAGTTTCGCAAGTGGTTGGTAAAGGCCAAGCAAATCCTCTGCTGATCTGTGTCTCGTAACAGCAAGTGCCCTCAGAAAGTCCCACGTTAAAAAGGTCCCTATATTCCTGCACCTAAGCTCTTAGATCAGCACAACCCAGCTACAGCAAATACGTTTTGTGCCCACAAAATGGTATTTTTTCAGAAATAATTTTTCAAGGGCAGCTGTTTATGCTCATCTCTCCTGGCTGTGTCCATGGCATCGCAGCTCAGCGATGCCAGGCATCCATTTGCTCCAGGGTGTTTCACCATGCAGAGGAGGGAGAACACAAGCCTGGCACAACAGACCCTCCCCAGGCACACACACCACCAGCAGCATCTCAACCTCCTCCCAGGAACATTAACCCTTTGTCCCTGGCACAATCACGCACCCCACAGATCTGGAATTATGCATGAATACACCACTAAATGAAGAGTGAAAAGCTACTAGCATTTGGGCAAAAGGGCTCATCTAAAAATATGTAAACCGTGTACCAGGGGCTTGAAAATATGCCTGCAGTTCAGCACATGTTCAGCTGGGTTTTCTTTCTTAAAATATTTAACAAGACAAAGTGGTCAAGCTTCTTTTTTTGCTGCTTTTATGGCATTTATCTACACCCTTTCCGATGATCTGAAAATAGAATTTATCAGGACAAGAGGGTCACTCAGAGTTACGCTGCCATTGCAGACACATCTTCTCAGTGGAACCCGACTAACCATGCTTGCTTCTTTTCTGGAATTCAAACATGTGAACTTACAAGGGGAAAAAAGCCAAACTGGGAAAAAAAATTGGTCTATATAACATTTGGTATTTTTTTCTCATCTCTTTTAGAATGCAAACTGCTGTCTTGCAATTCACCATGAGAAATCTCCCACGGAAAAGGGGGCAGCCAAAAATCTGTAGTCCAGCCTGTTTACAGCCCCTCCAGCACTGCTGCTATTGCTGTTTCAAAGCCTGGGGACAGGCATCACACTTGGATTTATCAGCAAAACAGCAGCTCTAGCTCAGTGTGGTGCAAAGTCTGCTAAAGACAGTGTGAATCTCTGCACTAACTTCAGTGACCTTCAGATCAAATGCACAAAAATATCAGCATTACGTGCCAGCAGGGAGACACCAGAGGAACACAGTTCTCTTCTGAAAAGAAAGGAAAAGCTACAGATTTGCATTTTTCTATGCCTTTTTTTTTTTTTAAACCACAGAATATGTCCTTGCTCATATTTGCTGCATAATACACAACTCACTTTTGTTTTTTCCAGCCTCTTTTCTTGTGTAAGAGGAAAAGCAAAGGCTCACAATGAAAGCCGAAGCTGTAGGTGCAACCCTGAAAAGAGATGAGCGTGGGAGGACATTTATGCCTGTGCAGAATCCCACTGAAGCCAAGGGGCCGTCTGCTCTGCCCACACAGCTCTTCTTGCCTCAGTTAATATTACAACTTTGTTTTATACAATCTGTGGTTTCAAAATGAATCCTGGCAATGAATGTAGGCAATAGAATACAAACTCTGGGCTACAGTCAATGCACCACACCTGTATTCATCTGTTTAAAAGTCTAATTAGGACAGATCACGACACCAGTTCTCAACCTGATCCCAAAAACAGCCCGGCCACAAGAATTGTTTTAAAGCACAGAACTTCACATTCCTCTTGACAGGCATCATGTTGAACCGTATCTCTTTTCAGGAAAAGAAAAGGTTCAAAGAAAAGTTATCTAATTTTGGTTGACCTCCTGTTCTCAATTCAAGGGCAAGTGGTACTGAAGTAGAAATCATTTCCATAACTGAACTGCAGAGCAGTCATTTAACAATTAATAAGTGATCCACTCAGGATATGGAAATGAATATGAAAATAAACATGTGAGAATTGAGATACCTCTGCACAAAGAAAGGCTGCAGCTCCTCCACGTCAGATATTTAATTGGTTGTCTTTTTCTTTTTCTCATCATGAACAAGGGGAGAAGAGGGCAATGAAATATAAAAGACCTTAACCACTTCTACTGAGGAAAATGGAGATGGTTCATTTAGCTTTCTGTGCCTTTGAAGCAGAGGAGAAGTCTCTCTTTTTTTTTGTCTCTCCTGTCTTTTTTGGCCTGCAATCTACAGTTTGGATGTCAGCCTTTAGCAGAACAGGCACGTTTCTCATCAGTAGTAAATCTGTAACACCTTCCTCCTGGACCCAGAAAATGTCAGATTTGTGACGGGCTCCCCTTGGCAGATGTAAGGTCATTACTCTTGCTGCAGGACTGTGAGGAATAGAATGCATTTCACCTCCTCCCTATTCCTGTGATCAGACTAAAGGTGCCCTCCTAGGAGACCAGCCAAAGCACCAAGGACCTTGCCTTGTGCTGGCCTGGCACATCGAGGCCATGAGGGCGCAGGGACACCACCCCCTGCCTTCTCACTGCAGCTCTTGAGTGGAGGAAGAAGAAGAAGAAGAAAGAAGAAGAAGAAGAAGAAGAAGAAGAAGAAGAAGAAGAAAAAGAAGAAGAGGAAGAGGAAGTCAGATAAAAGAAAAATGAATGGAGCTGTGATTTCAGGTAGGGAGATGAGATGGAGAACAGCATTATACGACTCAAAGCCACCCTTTCCTTAAGGAAGCAGAGAACAGGAGGACAATGTGCAATACCGAATGCTGTTGTCTGGTTTTAGACAGCTGTCCTGAAGTGGAATCATGGCAAAATTTGTGAGTGGATCTGTGTCCTTCTCTTTTCAAACATCAAAGCACTACACTTTTTTAATCCTGGCAAGCCTAGGGGTTTGTACTGATGGCTGGTCTTTCTGCTGCTTCCTTGACCAAAAGGTACTAACAAAGCCAGGACTGACTGTGCACCATCATCATCAAAATACCTGTTTCTGGTTTAAATACTTTGCTTTTCAATTCCCCTGCCTGCTGACCTGCCAAGGGCTGGGAGGTAGTGGAGATTGTATGGAAAGATCTGGACTGCTTTGGGGGCTAGTAGGGCAAAAAGGGGCCTGCATACAAAGGCAATGAGGACAGGGAATGTCTGTCTCCTTCCCTGCCTGCTTGCAGGATTTCATGTCTCTCCTCACCCTGCTAATGCCTATTATATCTTTCCATGTCTGTTATATCTTTCTTCAAGGTTAGGAGACAAAAGCTAGCACAGACTTTGCAGCAACAGTAAATAATTAAATTTATTTCCTCCCATTCTTTAAGCTTGCTTTTATCTGAACCCCTGCTGAATGCCAAATAGGGATTTTCACTGACCAGCCCACACTTGCACTCGTCCTTCACAAGCCTTTACAACACACATAGAGCTCAGAGAGGTTTACAAAATCCAAACAACTCTTTCTCTAAAGCATCATTTTGTCTCCCTTCAGGAGATTTTTAAAAAAAATAAAAAAAAATCATTAGCAAAGCTGGGTTCAAGTCATGGTAGCTGCTGTCTGTATCTACCACAAAACTGTAGGGATTGATTTCTCCGAGTCTGCCAAACCCTCTGCAGGGAGAGCACGGAGCACTGTTCCTTAATTTCCTTGTACAAAAGGATTATCCTGAGATACAGTATGCTGGGAAGCAGCTCTGCATTTGGAATGGCCTTTCACCCCACAAGCCCAATTAAGAGTTTCGGAAACAAGTCGTAGACACGTAAAGATATTTTCTAAAATATCAGCCTCAGTTATAAAAAGGGTATTGGTGCTTTAGAGCTCCCAGAATAACCAGGGAGGGAATACAGCATTTTTGGCCTCCTTCAATTGATTCCCCAATAAACAAGTTCTTGATGAGAACTCAGCATTATCATTTAATGGGTTTGTGCTCCTCCTGTATGCACCTGCTTAATGAAGGACGGAAATTAAATGCTGATAAAATACCTTATCTTGACATCACAGACCTCAGCTTCCCATCTCAAACCAAAGCAGTGGCAGTGCTTGGTTGTGGTTTGGTTTGGCTTTTTTGTGGTTGTGTGGCGGTAGCAGAACAGGGAAGGACACTGGGCACCATGAGCACTCCCTGCACCAAAAAAGCAACAAAAAAGAGTAACTTCCAAAAAAGTAACCTCCACTATACCTATTAAGAAAGCTAGGCAGTCACATGAAGAAATCAAATACATCTTTGGTTGGTGTGCTATAAAAAGAGAATAACACACCCTTGTTGAAAAACATCTCAGAAATGCTTTCCAGAAGGAACACTTTGGATGTGCTGTTGAATCCTGAGCTACTGCAAAAAGGTTAATACAGTTTTCAGCTCACTGTTGAATTTTAAACAATAAAATAGGTACAGACAACATTAGACATGTATTTTTGTTTTTTAACCTCACTGGAAAGACTCAGTGGTCAATCCTTAGCAGCAATTTCATAGATGCACTTGAAGTTCAGACAGTGAGAGGCCCTATGTGATTTCTCCACAAGAGAAAAACCAAGTAGGGATGAGAATGGACCTGCCTGAGCATCATTTGAGAGAAGTCATGAGGGATTTCTCTTGCTGGAAACCTCTCCCACATGCCACCCTGGGTGGACAATGCACCTGCCTCTCTCCACTGCCCTCCAGCGCTGCTCTTGAAGAACGTGTGTGATGAAATTTCTATCATGAAATCTCCAAGAAAGCCAAAATCTTACTGAACAGGGGACTAATTTAGTGCTCCTACCGCGGATGAGCCTCAGAAACATGGAGCAGTACTTGCACTGAATCACTGTAGAGCAGCCAAGGAGGAGGCAAGAGGGCCATTGCCCATGTTCAAAACAAACACCCCAGACAATATATTTCATCTGGACCAGACCTCTAACGCAACCCCCTCTTTCTTGCTAGTTTTTGATTGCCTTGGATTCTGTGTCTTAAAATGGTCATGAATAGGAAATGATAAGCAAATACATCTCCACTCACTCCCACTGTACATTATACATCCTTTGTGAGCAAAACAACCAGGACTTTTTAAAACTGTGGCAAAGCATATTTGTAACTGTTACTACAGATACGGTGAGTCACTAATGATCTGGGCGCCAGAAGAGTCTGCTTTCTGAAGTCACCACTGCTCGTTATTTCAAGAAAACAATTAGTCAAAATTAAAAACGAAGCCCTAGAGCTTCCAGGAATTGGTTACTGTGCTTTGGATATTCATGAACAGGATGAAGTCAATAAAGGCTGTCTGGACCATCCCCTCACCCCTTCATAATGGGTATAATAACTTGAGAAAACCTCATCAGTAAGGGACAATAAAAATATAGATTCCCTTCAGGAGCTATGGATGGGGAGGATGGAGGGATGGAAATGCTGAAAAGTTATTCTTATTTACTGACTTGTCTGCATTAAACTCCAAGATACATAATTTTTATTTTTAACCAAGAGTCTTCTTAAGCATCTAAAAATGAGAGTACCACTCATACTGGAAATAAGTTCAAATCACAAAACCCCACACTGTTTAAAACTGAGATTAGATTTTCAAAAGACAACACATTTAGAAGAGAGTGCATTACCAGAAATGGAACATCTTAAACTATTTCTCTTCATTAAAAAATGAGTCATCATACTTTTCCCCAGCTAGAACCCATTTATCTAACTATAACGAGGAGCTGGCATTTGATGTTATAATCTCCACAGATTCACCCATCAGAATATAACTACTGCTGGACCAAAAAGACCCTGGCACCTGGGTCAGATGCACCAGTAGGACTGTCTAAAGTTCTTTAGTCTCAGAATAGCTGCACCCATATGGACAGATGCACTCGGCTCAATGAGATTTATTGCTATTAGATAAAATGGCCAGAAAAGCAGCTTTCCTAATTTTTTGTCTTAGGTGAAAGCTCTAATCACTGTCCTTTTAGTTTCCATCCACAAAGGGTAAAACCGAGTTGTTGGGTTGGTTTTTTCTCTAAAAAAGCCCTGAACAAACCTAAAACCCCCATATGCTTGGAGTTTCCATGACATCATCCCTCCCTGTGCCCTCGCTGACCTGAGAGCTCACTGCAGGCACAGACATGTGCCATCAGCTGACAGCTCCAAACAGGGCAAGCAACCAGCCCAGCCACTCACCTGGGTCTGGATTTACTCACTGAAAAAAAACCACCCTCACTTTATTCCTCAAAGAAGGGCTGGGGAATCTGGAAAAATAGAGCAGAACACCACTTGCTGCTTTCCTTGGGGTATATGTTTAAAGCGTCTTTACTTTCAGATTGCAATACAATATTTACCTGTCCCAAGGTAACTATGTAATCACAGCAAAGACAGTGGAAAGACAAACCAATGGAGAAGAATAACATTTATTATTTACAAAAAAACCCTAAGTTGTTTCCTCCTCGTAATCTTCTCTTCTTGCTTTCCATCAGCAGTTTGGTAACTAGGGATCATTTCTTACAACACATTTTCAACGTGTCTAGTGCAGAGGCGTTCTGTCCTGGAATCCTTGAACCACTTCAAGATATGACAGATAAAGAAAACCAATTTTTAGTTTGGCTTTGGAGCCACACAGCCGAAGGGTCCAGCACTTCCAGAAAAATATTTTGGGCTTCACAGCTGAAAAAAATATGATCCCATGCTACAGGCACTATCCCAAGAGTGTATTACATGGAAGGGGGCTTACTACCAGCATGTGCTACACTCACTTTGAGGTCATGTCACTCTGTCCCTAATTCTGCTGTCCATTTTTTGGGCCCATTATCCATGGATTGAGCGCCTCGAAGTGTGCAACTAGCACTAGTACCTCTCAAACACAGGGCACTTAACGGCAGCAGAATTTAAGAAGTGATGTCCTACAGCTACTGGTGGATCTGCTGCTTAATATTCACAGTTCAGCTAAAAGCAGCTTTGAAAAGGCCCTTTTTCAGACATATGTACGAATGTTAATGATTAATGTGCTTTTGCATGAAAGAGGGGAAGAGGAACAGGTGTAGCAAAAAGAAAACAATCGTAGGAAAAAGGTTGTTAGGGAAAAATATGGTGTAAAGGACGAAGAATGGAGAACCAGTCCATCCTTGGAGTTACCAAGCGTAGCAGATCACAGTAAATGAAGTAGGTACCATTTCATTTTGAGGAGAAGACAATTTGCCATCAGTACAAAACTCCACTACAATAATTTTCCAACTTACCAAGTTGGTCCACAATTTTTTCAGGTGTTTTTTGCTGCCTTTCATTTGATGCTTTCTTAGGTGACACAACAGGGCAGCACTCTTTAAAGTAAATACAGAAATGTTTCTTGTTGAGAGTGAAGAAAGCCCCTGCAAAGCCTCTACTACAGATGTAATTGCCTAACACACACCAAAGACTTCTGCCTGAAGAAATCAAAGTTAACATGTATTTTCTTCTTTTTCCTTTCAGCAAACAAGCAGACATGACAGGGTACCAAATGAGCAATTTGAGACTTACTTCCAGTGAAGGACAATATAACTTAGGGTGAAAAAGTAAAACCTGAAGCAGCCTTTAAACAAAGTCTCCTATCTCAGAAATACCCTTCAATACCTTATCATGATTTGGAAGGTTTGTTAATGTGCTGAAGTATTCGTTATTAAACGGCACACATGAGAAAAACATGATCAGACCTTCCAGGAATCCTCATGGTAAAAACACTGTGTCTGGGGAGCAGAGGGCTCCTTCTTGATGGCCCTTCCTGAGAAGGGGCAGAAAGCTCCACCTCCAGCTGCATGAGGAGACCCATGACACTGAATTAGTCTGATGAAGACCTTTCTCACCCGCTTCTTAGAAGCTTCCTCTTGCTTAACCCAACAAGTTCTTAAAATTGCCCTGCCACGTGCCTGGAGCCCTCAGGAAAAGCACAGTCAGGAAGGCATGTACCAAGCGACCCCCTCATATGAAAAGAACAATAAGGAAATGGTGTATTTTGAATATCTAATCAAGGATAGGGGTTATTACCAGAATTTTATATTCTGCACTACCTGCATGGACTGCACAAGAAAGCAAACATGGCTAACTCAGTAATGTGAATCCCACTGCAGCAAGGAAGTTCATGCAAAGCTTTTCCTTTAATGCCCAAGCCAGGCTGGTTATCTGAAACAGAGATGCCAGTTCACAGGGCAAGCAACTACCTTGAGAGCTTCAAAACCTGAAATGCAGTAATCCATCAGTCTCCCATAATGTTTTGTTAATGGATTACCCAGCTCTGCTTTTAAAATTGCAGATGACATAAGAGTCAGGTTATACAAAGCTGTAACACATTCAGCATTAGAAGAGTTTGTATAAAATTGCAAACCTGTTGCATAAGCTTCACAGGAAACCAGATCGTACATGGATTTCGTCTTGATCAATGTGTCTAGTCTACAATCTAGTTTCCAAAAATACCAGTGTAGTTCCTTCTTGAAAAGTCAATGAAAATGTTTGAGGTGAGCTGATGAGATGATGTTTGCCATGAATAAGAATGTTTATATTGGTGATGCTTTAATGTTTGTGTAAATGCTTGTGTGACACTTGCTTTTTACCCTTCAGAGTGAGCTTTACATGAATTCTAGATGCATTTACCTTCCATTAATGACAATACCTATAAATTCAGATTGTTTTTCATTGAAAAAAAAGTTTTAAAGAAGCAAGGAAGAACCTCACAACTCAATTGCCTCTGTCACAGAAATCAATTGCCTCTGTCAGATGACAACAACTGGACTTGTTTTTAAGTAAATGGAGTTGTTTTTAAGTCATTGGTTAGCAAGAGTTCAATACAAGAGGGCAGCTAACAGCCAAATTCAAACTTTGATGAATTTTCAGAGCTGCTAGATATGGGTACATGTGACCATCTATCAAATACTCATGAAGAAAGCATCTCATCTGACAAAGGCATTTCTCCTTTTCAGTTTTTTACAGTGTGTGCTTTTGAAATTAGAGCTCTAATCAGAATGCTTTCCATGTCCAGTAAAGACCAAAAGACAATCCGAACCTGAGACTGCAAACTTCGACTATTATATCCATTAGTCTTGATTTATTCAAGGCTTGAATATTCTCAGTAGAGTAAGGGTCAGCATAATGCTCTATGCTGATGTCAAAGTGCCTTGCTCAGCTGTATTTTACCCTCATTTGAAGGTTTCATTAGCAATAATTACTTTTTTAAAGCTACAAATGCTTGTCTTTCTTAAGACTTTACTTACACATCTTGGAAAATCTAATGGGTTGAAGACTGACAGAGCAAAGCACTCAATATCCTAATCAATACAGCACTCTATGTGCTAACTCTCAAGAGATTGGCAGTAAACTTATCTATAAAGTATTATCTGGGAATCTCAGTTCATGTGTTAAGAACTATACAGTGAGAGAGAAGAGAAACTCCTAGTTTTATTTGATGAGAGCACTTGGGCTGCAGCCCACTGGCCTGGGCCCCTCCTGGTCCCAGCCAAGTATTTCATCCCTCTGCACACAGGAAATTAGCTTAGGATCACCAGAAAGCTTCAGCATTTCTTTTTTATAACTCCGTTTATTGATGCCCATTAAGATGTTTGTTCTAAAAAATGTAGGAAATGGAGATCTACAGAATCTGCTAATGAAAGATTTAATTGAGGGTGATGTTGCATCTGGGTTGGGTTTATTCGTTCATGCTGTTGAACAGTGGTAAGTTATTGTATCATCAGCAAATTATGTAAACCAGCCAATATTCTGTGACATGAAAAGCAAAGTTATTTTGGGCAATCAATGCGAAAAAAAAGCAAAATACATCTCCCTTTCAATTTTGCTCTCTGGGTGCATTTGTTTCAGCAACTTCCCTTGCTATCTATATCCTGAATCTTCTCACAACTGTGACCCACAAAAAACATGGACAGAGTAACCAAACACTTGATTTCAAGTTACAAAACAAAGCTGTTCACATTTGCTGGTAAAACAATCCCTGTTCCTGTTGGAGTGAACTTCAAAACACCTCTGTTAACTCATGCCACAGATAAAGCTCTAAAAATAACTTGCCCTTAAGACAGTCTTGACCAAAACAAATTATTCAGTTTAATGGGCGTCATTCCCTCCTTATCCTCCTAACGTTATGTGTGCCAAAGGAATTACAAATAAAACTAGCAGTTTTATCTTCTGTCTTCCTCAGAACTACCAAACCTACAGGCTCCTAACAGAGTTCCAGTGCGAAGGAGTGCTGCAACCCGAGCTTGGGAATGAAAGCCAGAAAATAGTTATTTAGCTCCTCAAGTATCTGAAAGAGCAGGATATAGTATAGTCAACAACTCCACAAGTTCAACCTGAACTCCTGGTCCTGGATTATCGGTTGTTGACACTCCCCTTAAAGCACAGGATGACAAATATTCCCCCTGAAGCTTATCATTGAGCATCCCAAATAAACTCCAGAATAAACTCAAATCTGAAAATATTATAAGTAACAGATGACAGTGAAAAACACAAAATGAACACAGCAAAAGACTCTGACTTCCAATCCTTAAACCATCCTCTCTTGAACAATCTGTTTTTCTCCCAAGTGTTCTTAGAAGTTAAATAAAAAAGTTTAAAAAGTTAATAAAACCTCATGGTTTATTCATGCAAAACATGTCACAGAAACTAGTTTTTCTATAGGTGGGTTTTTTATGAGAAATTACAGAGGAAGAAGAGATGCCTTTAATTAAAACAATGTAAAATGGAGTATAAGTGGTTATTTACATATGGTTTAAGTACTCGTGGGAGGAGTGGGAAGACAGCTGGATAAATATTGAACACCATTAGTTTCTTCCTCTTTTAAGACAGAGAGGACCCTCAGCTAATTCTAAGTATTATTTGAAGGGTTACAAATTATTTTTGTAGCAAGGCTTCACAATAAACAAAGCACAAAATATCAGAATATTTTTCTAAATATGCAATGAATTCCAAACTTCCTGAAACCCAATAATAATTAAATATTTTTGTATTTTATAAGATTTAGCACTAAAGTAACAAACAGAATTCTTAGAAACAGTCACTTTCACTTAAAATGAAACCCAAATGCATTAAAAAACCCTCCTACAAAATGAAGCTTAGCACCTCAGGGATGGGTGATGGACATGTCACGTGTCTTCTCAATGAGAAAGCGAGAAAGCTCACTTCAGCTTTTTTGTTGTTCATAAACAAAATGTTTATGTGTGTTCATAAGCAACAAAACCCCGTGACAGTGATGGAAAAGGCTTTAAGACATGCAACATCACAGTCTTTGAATGTTGTTAACCAGCAGCACAAGAAAATGCGCGTGAACAACTTCAGCCCAGCACGATAAGAGGAAAAAGCACCGCCGACTGGCACAGGTTGCATACTTGTCAAAGATAAGATTTATTTTATTTATTTGTTTTCTAAACAAAGAGGCAAGATCTGCTGCTGAGGTGAGTCTGAGGTAACCTGAGCAGACAGCAACACACCATGTCTCCCCAATAAACCGGTCTCTTAAACCAAAGGACTGTGTTGGTGCACAAACAACTTCACAGGGAAAAGCAAACACATTATTGCCAATAAAAGCCTCACCACACAATTAATGTGTATTGTCCAGAAAACAAAGTCCAAACGAATTATGTTTATTTGAACAGCAGGAGATGTAAGACTTCCACCCTCAGAGGCGAAAGCAGGGAATGTGCCTGGGGCCCTGATGCTGTGCCTGGGGCCTTGATGCCGGGTTAAGGGGCTGGGCAGGTTCCTACTCTGAGCATGACTTCAGGTCACAAAAAGGCCCTCAAGCTCTTCAGGTGACCTGGATGTACTGTGGTTGTGGAACCACGTGGTGTTCTGACATAGGGATGTGTCACGAGTGCCTACCATGACAGCTGCCAAAGCTCTGGTGCAACACTACGGGGGACAACACTGTGGAAAAAACCAGCCCACAAACCTTTTTCAACAACCCATTTTAAACCATGACAGGCATCAGCATCTTGATAGTTAATGTCCCCCATCAGATACCATCACAGTCCAGCAGGCAAAGCCTTGAA
The DNA here is from genome assembly GCF_025592945.1 of Manacus candei. NCBI lineage: Eukaryota > Metazoa > Chordata > Aves > Passeriformes > Pipridae > Manacus > Manacus candei. The sequence continues at coordinate 33,111,676 of NW_026138065.1, forward strand.
AACCCAAGTGCTGCCCAGCTGGCCAGACAGTGCTGCTTGCCAGGACTTGGCCATGGGCACTTCACCAGACAAAAACGCCTTTCTTGGGAGATGTGACTTTATAATCAGACCCTATAACAAGGACTGCAATTCAGGGCCCAGAAAACAACAGAAGACTTGATCCTTCCCATGTGAACAAGCCAAACAGATCTGAATAAATAAAGCCTAAGGCAAGCTAAGTTTTAGCCATTGTGTTTTTCATGTGGAAAAGCCAAGAGGTACTAAATTTAAACAGTGAAAATAAAGGAGATGCTGTGTTGCTTCCTCTTCGTCTCCCCCGCTACTCTTCTTTCACCAGGCACTGTGCAAGGCAACATGAAAGAAGCTGAATTTTGCAGGAAAACATCTCTTTCCCTGCTAGAAAGAGAAGAGACTCCTCTGACCACCAACTGCCACAACATGAGGCAAAAGGGTTTCTCCTCCCTGTCACACTTTGTGCACGCACCCCCCTCCCACCACCACATTACACCCTTCTGGAAAACATCACTTTGTGGAGATAACTTATAAATGGGTTAAGCCTGGTGTTAAACTCACCCTATGTAAGCACAAATGTTGTGATAAATTAGGGGACAGAAGGCAGAATATCACGACAGAAATAACCCTGTCTCTGTCATTGTTTACTGTTTTTCTTTAGTTTTCATTTAAAATACACTTTAGAGATAAACACAAAAGACTTCTTTTTTTTTTTCCCAGGTCAGATACAATGGACTTGTCCTGAAAGAATTTAACCTTACCTTTTAGCTGTTCTCCAGAAACACTACAAAAACAAAGTTTTCCGCACGCTGGGAAGAACAGAAACAAAACCGGAGCTTTAAAATTCGGGCCCTGTGGGCTGCAGGTCTCCTGTCCCAAAGCCAAACACTTGGCTCATCCCTGCCAGGCTGCACCAAGCAGCTACAGCCCATCACTTCAACACCTTCTTGTGTTCTTTTTTTTTGACCATGCCAATACATGCAGAGTATGATAGCACTGTTGAGAACATCAACACGTGAGAAGTTGAAAAGCCTTTTTAAGTTGGTGTCATCTGCACTATGGGATTTGACCAGACAGCTCCTTCCACTGAAAGCCTGACAACGAAATACAGGTTTTCCCTTATCCGTGAATTAGCCGACTGCGTAATTTCAAAGATAAATATTTACAAATATTTACAAAATATTTGAAAATCTCCTAAGAAGTAAAGGCACACAACGCTTTTACTGGTTTACAAATACAAAATATATTTCTGTAGAGTGATAACAACAAAACAATTACCAATAAAACCTTAACTAAAATTTTCCTCTCTTTGACCTACATATTTACATGGACATTGTTTTCAGGAAGTTTCTGAATTCTGAGTATCAGCAAGGCTGCTCCCTGGAATGAAATTCCCTTACCCAAGGAGTGCACAGGATAAACAGGTAAAGCAGACTAAGTCAAACTAGAAGTTCAAGACACAGGGAGGTCAGCAAAGGTTCCTGTGGATTTATCCCTGATGAAAAAACTCCACAGATAGTGCTAGCTGCCTCCTGCTCAGATGGAAAGGAATTCATGTTGCCATTGTAGATCATGTTTCAACTTTGAATAAATGGTTGTTTTTTAGAATACACTGACATCTTCCAATGAAAAGACAAAACAAATTGGATTTAATTCTGCCTTCATAGCCATGCTGCCAAATCCAGTCCCTCCTGCTCCAGACACAACACACTCAGCAACGTGATACACCACAGCTTCCTACAGTTTTATAATACAGAATGTTTAAGTAATTTTACTAGTTCTACTAATCTTTTTTGCTGAAACTGGTATTCACTGTGAAAATACTGTTATGATAATATATTTAAATTATTCCATATTTTTAAGATGGAAAGACGTACTTGCTAGAGATTAATAGAGGCAAAACAGCCTCAGACGAAAGAGAGAGAAAGGAAAGCAGAATTAAAAAGGTTTAATTGTTTTTGCAGAAGTGTTCACATCTTTCATTGCAAATCTAGAAAATTTCTCAGAGCCACAAGGAAATACTTCTGTTGGTGATAGCTGATCAATTGGTGGATGAAGATTTTGTTTCATTTAGAGCCTCAGAGGAACAAATTCCCTCTTTTTTAATCAACATAGAAGTATTTTTCCATTATTTGTATTACAACTTCTATCAATGCTCAACCTTCACCAAAAAACTGCACTCCTCTTGAATTTCCATCTTGTATTAAAAACCAAGAAGTCAGAGTGTAAAATACAAAGTAAGAGGGCTTTGCACAGGACGAAACAGGACACCCCTCCAGCACTAGAGGGGAACAATCAGCAAACTCTCAGCTTTTATTTAAGGATAATGTTACAGGCACAGCTATTACAATGTCACTGAGTTAACATGAGACAAATACCTCAGTAAAAATCCCTTTCACAGCACACCCTTTCTTCTCACCCCCCTTCTTATAATTGGCAACAAAAAGACTAAATAGTGTGACCTACCAAAAGAGGTAGGGAAATGCTGCCACTCAAAGAATCAGTGTGTGATTTCAGAGGGAGACAAGACCAAGAAGAGGCAGGACAGAAAAGATGAACAGTCATCTTTCTCTGAGGATGGACAGCAAACATATTAGTTTCACGAACAAACTTCTTTTTACTGCATCAGTCGAACTTGGAAGGTGGCTTTTTGAGGTGAGAGCTGAACAACCAGCAGTCTTTCACAAATATTTGTGCAACAAACCACACTGAGGAGTATTCACATCAAGTCCAGGTACCTACAGTGCTTAAGGTAGTCTTTGTCAGGCTAAATTTGCCCTCTGAATCGACCCTGAGTCACTCCCTGGAGAAGCCTCTCCCTCCACTGACTACACAAGGAACCTACAGAGATGAGACTCAACACACAACATTCAGAAGCAATTCTGATGGCCAAATACTAGGTGGGGATAAATCTTCCCAGATTTAGCACCTTCCCTTGTACTTCCTGGAGGCAGCTGTTTGAATTTTTTGTTTTGATGTTGTTTTCTTCACTCTTTTCATTCAGACTGCCCGTCAGGTCACATTAATTTTGTATCCTCCTAAGTAAAATGATCTTTCCCAAGGTTACCTCTGACATCCTGGATACAAGCTCCACGAACACGTTTCCCAGTCTCCACAAACTTGAAGGAATAGCCAAAAGGTGTGTAAATCTATCAGGATCCACAGGACAGAGGGAAAAACCCACCCTGCTTGCAGATGAAGGCTGCTATGGGTCCAGCCAAGCTGAGGAAGAATGAAGCACTGCCATGTCTCAGGACAACAGCATCCATCAGAAATTTCACTGGTGTTCTGGCACTGTGCTTGGAAAACAAATCCTTTCCTTCAGCTGCTGTTGGGAGGGGGAACAAACTAAACCCCAAGCAACTCCACTCATTTCACGGCAATTCACATTTTCTGACATTATCCCAAGCCCTTGCATAGCAGGAAAACAGGCAGCCAGTGTAATGAGGGAAGATGGGCATCACATAAGAAAGCTGGAATTCAAGTGCTTATGAAAGCAAATAAACCTCTGCAATATTTTCAAAATCCCTGCTGTAACAACATCTGTTTGAAGCACTGACATTGCCACCTTTCAATTACATCCTCAGTGAAACACAAGCCATTAGTACAATAGACCCAGAATTCATCACCCAGAGCCTTATCTCTCTCTCTGGACTCCTTTACAGAAAACAAGGACACCTCAGAGATGGAGCTTTAGGTGAACAATCAAAAACCCCCCAGGGCTTTGCCCCAGGAAGCTTGACCCCAGGCAGGCTTTGCAGGGATGAGCCCAGGGAAGAGCCTGCAAACCTGCGCCTCAGGCACACACAGGACAGAGAAAGAGCAGGATCAAACGTTTACTTTCACTAATTCTTAGGAGATTTTTTCCTGCTGGAAAAGTGTTTTAGTTGATGGCCCACTGTATCTTTCATATGCTTCTCTATTCAGTCAGCTCCATATCTTCCTGGCAATTTATTGGTTTTTTTTTTTAATATATATATATACACATCTCACTCTGAATTTATAGATCTAATTATTGCTAATCTGACTTAGTTTCATTCTTCTAACCCGCTCGTAAGTCCACAGCAAAATAGAGTTCCTTCTGTGAAATTCAGCAGAATTACCTTCCTCAAGCCCATGGCAACAAGCCTGTGGCTTTCTTTTTGAAGAAGGAGAAAAAAAGAAACTATTTTGAATCTCAGACCCTGAAATTAGAAACAAATAACCCTCCCAAAAATCAGTAGAAGCCCCTTTTACTTTAGATGCTGAAAATTAGCCTTTGCCAAGTGAACATAACAAGTTATTTAGATATAACAGAGTAATATTTTCTGTTTCAATGTTTATATTTGTAGGAGTTCTCCCAGAAGAAAGCTATCCCACTCAAAGATTTATTTCCACCCCCTGCCCCAGTTTCCCAGTATACAGTAAGTTAGGTTTTACTGCTTCTGGCCACTTGGTCCTTCCTTATGTGAAATAGAAAAAAAAAAAGAAAGAATTATGATATGCTTACAGTTTAAGTTCTCATTAACTTTTTTGTTGACTTTATCAAACTTAACAGCCCCTCAGAAAAAAGTTTTAGTTTATTTTGATTGTTGAAAACAAAAAAAGGTTATGAAGAACTAGTAATTCCAACATCCCTGGGTGAGAGGCATGATAAACCCTTCAGAACCACAACCATCACAGCCAGCACCATCTCTTACTGCAGGCTTCCAGCAGAGCCTCCTCCAGTTACACAAGGAGCCAAACTGAGGTCCTCTCCCCCTTCCCAGAAAACTCCCCTATGCCAGTGCTGGCAACCACTGGAGTCCTCTCCACTAATCTGGCCACAAATCAACCCAGTAAAGCAAGCAAACCCCTTTCTGGGATAGGAAAGGAGCAGGGAAGGACAGCAAACAGCTTGGCAGTTTGTACCTGCTCGAGCATGATGCATAACTGCAATCTTAACCCATGTGGCAATTTTTTTCAGCATATTACCTTAATCATAGTACTAACCACTCTCATACCCCTAAGGAGCAGGATGCTGTTGTACCTGGGACTCCAACATGATTCTGGAATCACTGGAGGCTTTGCCAAACAGGGAAGGGAAATTACATGCCCTTAGTGCCACAAGGGATGTCTAAACACAGTTCTGAGTTGGTTCTGTTCTTACATCTGCAGCCATGGCCTTGAGGTCTGTGTGCAATGCATTTTCCATGTTTTAGAAAATTTTGTTTCAAGTCCAGAAAATGACTGTGAAGAGTTGCTTCCTGGATAAGTTGAAGGCCAGGGAAGTTAGGAGAATATTGTATCATTTTATATTTCTACCTTCCAAGCAGAAGTACAAAAGAGTTCATTACCAGTGTTCATTTGAAACACGTCTAGAAGTAGAGATCCATTTGTATTTCAGTGAACAGCACTTTTACACAGGCAGATTCCCATGTCAGAAACTGTTCTCCCGAAGCTAAAGGAGTACAAAGGAATAAGGCACTGATAAGCACTGAGCAAATCATTAAAAATTAGTTTCTTCTCAGGTAAATGGCATTGACATTGTAGCTGGGATTAGATATGCCTCTTGTTTCAGCATCTTGGAATCAAAGCAATAAAAAAACCTTACAAAAATTATTTGAGAAGTACATGCAGGCAGTGTGACAGTGTTTAAGATCACCATGGTACCTGACTGCAATGCTGTTGCAAAGATGACAGTGACAGCAAGCCAGAAATCTGGAGGTTTTTCAAACAAGACAAGCTTCAAGGCTCCCTTTCAGATGCTGATTCAGGTGGAAAGAGGAGGCAAGTGCACAAAGAAAAGATGTGATGATGATTGTGTTCGGTCCTGGGGATGAAACAACCCCAGGGTGATACAGCTCACCCTAATAAACAATTCAGTACTTTGAAAGCACTATGTAATCCCTCCCCTTAAAACACTGCCTTAATCTAGGAGTTACTAGAAATTAAATGCTAGAGGAGAATTAAAACCTTTGAAGATACACAAATACAGTACAAAAAAGCATCTTTGTAAGGTTAGGATTGGGACTTGTCCTTCATAAGCATGATATATGGGATTAACCCATAGAATCACAGAATCAATTAGGTTGGAAAAGACCTCTGAGATCCTCGAGTTCAACCTATCACCATGTCAACTAGACCATGGCACTATATACTACCTCCAGTCTTTCCTTAAAGACTCCAGAGACAGTGACTTCACCACCTCACTGGGCAGCCCATTCCAATGTTTAATCCCCCTTTCCATGATGTAACTCCACCTAAAAAATCCAGAAAATACTTCAGAAACAAGTATAATAAAATAATACAGAAAGAAGTGAAGTATTTTCATTTTCCTGCACTCCTGTGAGGAGAGAGACAAACAAAAAGAGCTGTGGACAGGAAAAAGCTGCTATGGCAAATATTTAATGAGAATAGTGATTTCGTAATTAAATAGCAAATTACAAGCTCTGCATTGCCCCCTCTACATCCCTAACATGGAAACAACTGTCTGTATCCCACTCCTGTGCTGGGACACATTAGAATTACTACCCAAATGTGACACGTTTAATAACATAGAAATAAACCAAGAGGAACACAGATAGCATTGGTACCAACACAAGTAAAGCAGCCTTCTGCATTTCTTTTCTAGTGCCTACTGGATTTCCATTATCACAGAGTATTCTGATTTGGAAGGGACTTACAAGGATCATCAAAGTCCAACTCCTGGCCCTGCACAGTACAGTCCCAAGAGTCACACCCTGAGAATGTTGTCCAAATGCCTCTCGAACTCAGACACACCTGGTGCTGCAAACACTTCCCTGGGGAGGCTGTTCCAGCACCCAACCACCCTATGGATGAAGATCCTCTTCCTAATATCCAACCTAAATCTCCCCTGACACAACTTCATGCCATTCCCTCGGGTCCTGTCACTTGTCACCACAGAGAAGAGATCAGTGCCTGCCCCTCCTTTGTCCCTCACAAGGGAGTTGTAACTGCAGTGAGGTCTCCCCTCAGTCACCAAGTGCCCTGAGCCACTCCTCACATGGCCCTTCACCATCTTTGCTGCCCTCCTTTGGACACTCTAGATTAAATAGCTTAATATCCTTCTTACATTGTGGTGCCCAAAACTCTCACAATATTCAAGGTGAGGCCGCCCCAGTGCAGAGCAGAGCAGGACAATCCCCTCCCTTGACCAGCTGGCGATGCTTTGCCTGATGCTCCCCCCGGACACGGTTGGCCCTCCTGGCTGCCAGGGTACTGCTGACTCATGTTCAACTTGCCGTTGACCAGGACCCCCAGGTCCCTTCCTGCAGTTGCTCTCCAGGATTGCCCCATTCCAGGTGCAGAATCGAGCACTTGTCTTTGTTAAACTTCACAAACTTGGTGATTGTCCAGCCTTTTGTCGAGGTTCTCTCTTCAGGGCTTCTCTGCCTTGAAGGGAGAGAGCTCCTCCCAATTCAGTAGCAGCGACAAACTTACTTAGTATCCCTTTCCAGTCCTGTGTCCAAGGCATTTATGAAGATGTTGAAGAGCACAGGGTCTAAGATGGAGCCCTCTGGAACCCCACTAGTGACCAGTTTCCAGCCTGATGTCACCCCATTCACTGCAGCCCATACAGAATTCTGTCCCTGCAGGAACCTCAGAAGAAATACTCCCTGGGTATCTATCTCCAGGGCCTCCTCCACTCTGGAAATTTCTCTGGGTGTCAGTAATTGATAATTTGCTCCTGGCACACCCACACACAGCTGTGTGAGTTTGAACACAAGTTTCCAAAAAAAGGCCATGGGCATGTATGTATGTGAGGGGGTGAGCTACATGAGTACCCAACACGTTCCAATGACTCAAACCAGAGTGAAAACTTCAGAGGTAAGAGGCGAGAGGAGACAAAGTGAAAAGCAGAAAAAGACAGAATAGCTTGTTTTACCCAGATGTTTATGCAAGTGGAAGGCTGCACATGAAAACAAATATATTCAGAATTTATCAGGGGTACAGAGACATGCCATTAGCTTTGTAAAGCATGACTTTTTTGGCCCATGAGCACAGCACAGCACTTACAGTGCCATGAAGGCAACTTCTTAGTGATGAAACACACCCATGACCATAAAACATTTTTTCTGTTTAAGCTATTACTTTAATACCAAAAAATACCCTGGAAGGACATGAAAATGTCCCCCTGCTTATCCAGAAATATAGACTATCCATGTAAAGCACTTTGCTCTGATTAAAAAAAAGCCACATCTTTTCCTCAACATCTGACTCCTTGCTTTTCACCTGATTTGTCCCGAGTTAGTACCAGCCAAGTCTAAAGGCTAAACACAAGCGTAAAAGATGAAGGTGTGTTTGTAACAGAGGAGTGAGAAACTATGGACAAAAGGCATCTTCATCATTTCAAGTGTAAGAGATTTGAATATGTTAGTTTTCAGCACAAAACAACATGGTGACCCAACTCTTCCCTCCATCAAAAACATCACTGAGTGTCAAAAGGATGCTGTCCTTTGCATGAGCAATGCTCGCAGAGTTAAGCATGTTTACCACTGTGGAAAGGAAAAAAAATAATTATTTCAATATGCAACATGCAGAGCTGGTCTTCTCTAAATAAGTGGACCCATTTGTTCATGTACGTCCATCTTCAGCTCTCAACATTTATTTTCAAGTAAGGCCAACTCAAAAGTAAAAGTCTAAAGAGGAAAGCTTCAATGCAGGCTACAAACAGATGACAGATGAAGTACGGGGAGGAGGAGAGGAGAGGAGAAGAGATGATGGCCCTTTGGTTTGCTGATATTTAATGAGGCATCTGAAGACTTCATCCAGTGTGTGCACAATCGACTCTCTCAGTAAATCTATTAAACCCCTTGACAGCATCCTGTTTGAAGCTGAGATTGCCACATGATTCACGAGTCCAAAGGGGAAAAAAAACATCAGAAAGCAGTAGCAGTGTCCTCGTGCACCCCGGAGCCCCGAGTCGCGTCACCAGCGTGCGACACCATTGGCACAGACTGAGGGACAGTTGTCACTGACAGCGGTTTGCACATCTCCACTGCAACCACAGCTCACTTAAAATGCAAATGTGCTCACTTTTAAGCTGCCCCCTGCCCAATTCTAATCAAGTCTCCAGGGTAATAAGCCCCAGCTGTGTTCACGTGTACCTCAACCAGCAAAGCTGATTCTCAGTATAATCATCATCATGAATAAAATTTAAACAGCTTAGCTACATAAATGCACCACATAAAGCTCATTATTTCAAATATATTAGAAGATGCAGGTGACAAGTAATTCCTCTATATTCCATCCTTGGTTTTAAAGCCCTACTTTGATATTGCAGTTCATAAATTCACACAAGTAGTACAGGCAAAGAGTTTCACACACAGTTTCAAGTGAAGATTTCATACACTACTTCAAAGAAAAAAACCACCAAACCACATACAACCCTAAGAACACAACCTATTCACAGTTTCCCAGAAAAATAAGCTGTGCCACAGAGAAAGAACAACGTGCTGTTTTCATAACACATCACTGGTCTCAATACAAATAACATAAAGCAACAGAACATGGAGACACCTTGTAAACCTGAACCTTCCCCAGGACAGCCTCCATACCTTCATGTAGTCATGGGCAGCTTTGACCTGGGACAGTTTGTGGTCCTTTGCTGTGTTGCATAACTCCAATAAAGACAAAAAACACTCAGCACCTCTGCTGAAACAAAGCAAGGAACTAAGTTTGAAGATGAAGTCAAGGGAATGAAAAGATGGAGGAAAGAGGCAGAACAGCACCTTGAGGGCACGGGGGCAGAAGGGAAAAGAAGAGAGGCAGAAGAAATGAAACAGAAGCAGCAGAGAAAGGCAAGGGAGAAACAGCAAGACTCACATCAGCAAGGCACACACTGCTGCTGCCCAGAGGTGATCTGCACCCCAGGACCTGCTGGACTCCAAGCCCACACCAGGACTCGGACATCTCCGCTGGACTCTGCTACTCCTACTGACTGTTCTCGAGCAGTCCCTGATGTAGCACCTACCCTGGAAATAGTCCCCTGTCTACCAGTGAACTCACCATAACTGATGCCCAGGCAATGTTCAAGTGATGGCCTATCAGTTCGAAAAGCAGTATCTCAAAACAATTCCCCCATCTCGGCTTGCTACATCTTCGACAGATGTTCCAAGGAAAACAACCTGTCTCCCCTGTCAGAGATGACAGGCTCTTCCTCGGCCAAACACAGCTCAGTGCTAATTGCTCTGTAATGTCTTTCCTGCCCAGCTTTCCAGTCTTACAAAATACCCACTTTATTCAAGAAAAAAGAAAAAGAAAGTACCCACCCAGGATGCACTTCAGTGGCAGCTGGGCAGGCTCTGGTTTCCAAAATCACAGGTGCATTACATCTATCCTACTACACCAGCATAAATTAGATTTTTCTGCATGATTGCCTACACCTTTTGAGAGGCCTGAGATTCACCTTCTTGATAAGAGTGCATACAATATAACCAAATGATTACATTTCACTAGGTATAAAATGCTACTGCTTCACAACTGAAAATCTGGAAAAGGCAAGATGTTAAGAAAAGGATGAGGCTGAATAATACATAGACTGGTATGGAGCACGAGTCCCTGGGGAATCCACTTCAGATAAAAGGCAGCGTTTGACTCAGGTTCCAACAACAGGGAAAGGAAAGAGAAGCACTAAAAGCCATTTCCCAGATTTTGCATGGGGAGTTATTAATGATCTGCTCCAATGCACGTCCACCTCAGATTTTCTTTGGCTGGAGAAATCCCACTAAAGTTTTCTCCAGCGGCTTATGGATATCGTGAGTGTTCTGCCTTTATAGCACATGGAACCATTACACAAACGTATCTGCGCACAGGTAAATGTTCTTGTGTGCACAGAGGAGGTCCGAGCCCACATTTTTTCAGGTGATCACTCACTGTGATCACCTGTTGCCTGTTTTTTTCCAGGCTTAGTCTTGGGGTCTGGTTTGCAGAAGGACTGATGTCTGTCACCGCTGTGGGTGCACAGTCACTGGTGACACCACGAAGGCTCCACATTCTGGGAACCTGGGCTGAGGGTTTTTCAAACTGTGCATGAAAATTAGTGGAAATCCTTGTGTTTTAGTTCTCTGCCTTCAGACTGTATCCTGGAAATGGGAATTATAATAGTATCATAACCGATTATAAGTATTTATTATGAGTTTTTTATGGCAGTAATAGGGGTTCTGTAGGAGCCTCCAAAACAATAACTACTATTAAAATAAACCACGGTGGAATTAATAATTTTATATTCAATGCACACTGAAAACAAATGTTAAATAAAGAGAGAATGAATGAAGAAGACAAATTACTTAACAGCACCCTTTCAACAAACCCCTTATTATTCTGGGCAGTGAATGAAACAGGCAGTGTGGGAGAGAAAACAAACACACAACCAGAGCCAAGCAAAGGGCACAGAAGAAAGGAGGGTGCAGAGGAGCTGTGCTCAGGCAGGGAATGGTGCCAAATGGGGAAGGCAGTGAGACAGCAAAGGGAAAGCCCTGGTGACAACTCCCTGCCTGAAGGAGAAAGCTCTGTCCTCCAAGTGAGTTGTTGGACACTGCTGTCACTTCCTAGGATGGGAGATCACAAGCCAGGCTGACCCAGAGCACAACAAGCATTTGAAGTCACGTGCAAGGTCCTGGCTGACGGCAAATCTCACACACCCCGTTTGCACATAAAAGTACTCACCATCCTCAGCCCTCCGGCCAGGTGCTCCAAATGCTGCCCTGAGAGAAAAGCAAGAACTGAAATCTCTCTCCTAAGACCCAGAAGAATTTGTAGAGAGCTCTACAAGCTCTCAAGCAAACAGGGGGTGCAAGAGATGTGCAAAAAGGGGTAGAAGGAACGAGGCTGTGTCGCAGGCTTGGAGAGCGGCATCGCACCTCTGACAGCCCCTTCCAAAAATCCTCTTCCAAAGAAGAAAAGCAATATCCAATGCTCTTTGAAAGAAACAGAGAAAAAGTCGATGGTTTAGAATAAAATACAAAGATCTGCTAAGCACAGTTTTTTTACCAGGTAGCTTCTACACAAAGCCAACATCCCCCAAGAAACTCAAAGGCCACCGGGATGTGACAGCATTATCCAACACAAAAGTCCCTCAAACTAAGGTCTCCTCCAGCAGCTCTGGAGAACAGTTTCCTTCAGAGGTCTTTTTGATCTCAAGGCTCTGTGCCTGGAAAAATAAGCCTCTCTTCTTCACTGTCCCCTTCCCTGGAGAGAAGCTTCAAGCCCTTGACACTGATCCATTTGTCCATCATCTTTCAAATCCTTGCTCTCAGCTGCAGGTACTGTCTTTCTTCTGTTTCTCCTGCCTTAGCATCCACTAAGCTTGACTTATAGAGGAAAGTTATGAACCAACACATCCAGAGCGTGATGATACTTCAGTGCTCTTGGATCACAGCTTATCTGTGCTGTTAACTGTCATGCAAAGCATTTGGTATGCTTAAACCTGCAAGTAATTCTGCTTTTAATGCTTGTTTCATTTGACTTTAAAAAAGAAATGCACATTTAAAGAGGTTTTCTTTATAATTTCATTTATAACTTGCATTAATTTTACCCCAAGAGTTTTGATTTAAGGCAAATGCAGGTCTCTCACTGAGCAGCCTGCACTTCTTTGGCTGACAGTTTAATGACATGCACTCAACTACACTTCCCACAATATAAATGGAGGTGCTGCATTTCTATTCTGCTTTTGCCTCCCAGAAAATGAAGGCTGAGACACTTTGCCTCCTCTGCCCTGAGCTGAACAAAGTGACGAGGTTTTATCTGCACCATTCAGTTGAGAAGAGCAGTTGTCAAGCCATCATTAATCACTATGCAGTTTAGACAGAGGGTGGAATTTGCCTCACCAAATCCTGGGCTCTTAGAGCTGACCTAGTGATGCTTGCTTTCCTTTGGAGTCCATACAAATTCTTTGATGGAATAATCCAAAGCAGACACCTAAACCAAACCAGGTTTATTGTTCCCTCAAACAGCCTGGGTTTCTCCATGTCCTCTCTGGTGAGCTCTGGGTGACCAGCTGGATGCAGATGTGGCTAATTGCTCAGCTTGAACCTTCAATGAGAAGGAGCATGTGAATCCAACACCTCTTTTTCATGTTCTCACAGCAGTACGTATCACAAAAGCCAATTTTGTCAAGTGTCGTGTTTGTTCTCATCGTATAATCAAGATATTTGTAGGCAGGAACAGGTTCCAGTCTAATTAAGTTTGATCAGACTTGAGCTTTCTCCCAGACAGTTGCACTTCATAGCTGTCTTGGAGCATCATGGTGATATTTACTGGGAAAAGCAAGAGCTCCATTTCCATAAAAGCAGGCAGTTTAAAATTAGCTGCAGATAACTCAGAACGACTGCTCAGAGCAGAAATGTAATTTTCTGAAAGGGGTTATTGGTTGTGACCATGATGCACTGCACTCATGATCTGTCATACCTCATTACTTCAGAGCAAGTAAATCACGCCAGTGTAACTGGCTCTAACTGGATACGTTAGAGACTCTCCTCCATGCCGAGTTCTTTTAAGATGCTGCCTTCCAGGCTGAAGTCTTCAAAAAAAAAAGCAATTATCAAACTAATTTTCTCAAGTCCTGTGGCATATTTACAGGTTAAATGGAATGAAATTTTTTAATAGTTCTTAAAGCAGAGCTTCACTTTTGAGGACAATTCAACAGAAATGGAATCAATTGACTGAAAAGTTTATAGCCTGTAAGCATTCAAATACCACTTCAGAGGCTTAAAAAAATCTGGATATTATAGCAGCTTTGCATGTTCAAGATTCAGAAGCTGACTGAGAATTTATTCTAATTCCAGCAGTAATTTGTGAATATCTCATTTGGTTAGGCCACTGCAAATTAAATACAGGGCAAGCACGTCCCTCATTTGCATTGGTGGAGCTTGGCCATATTAGGACATGAGGAAACTTTATTCTTTTCATCTTGTATCTGCCTATCTAACTCCACCTAATGCAGTCTGGGAACTCAAATTACAATGCCATAATCTTCACTAGGTCTCCATGGATGCAATTTATTACAATTCCAGCATTAGGAATGTGACAATGCACACAAGGAGGAGTGATTCTCAGCAAAGAGATCCTTTGGCTGTGCAGGATCGGGGTAAAAAGCATTAGAAAGTTATTTTTGTCCATAAACCAAGAGATTTTATACCCTCCTCATGACTTAAAAGAAAAAAAAAAGAAAACTTAACTGAAAAATTGGCATCAAGTATGGCTACTTTTAAAATTGGGACTATATTTAAAACATTTATTAACCAAATTAAGCATATGCAATTTAAATTATGCTTTCATTGTCTTATTAACATATTAATGAATATACATCAGTGAGTTGAACTAAAAATATATTGAAGATTTGCATGTCTGATTATCTTTCTGGAGTTTTGCAACTGATAATTTGAAAGGAGAACAGAAAAAAAACCCTCTTTGTCAAGGTCTATGCAAAATTACAGCTTCAAGAGGTTTATTAATCAAAGGATTGTTTTGTATCTTTTGTAAGTCCACAAAGAGACTAAAGATCTCTTTCTAAATGAAGAGGATTTGCTCTTGGAATTATGTTCAAAGTAGTAATTTCCTCAAGTAGTATATAGGACAATGATGTCTTAACCAAAAGCACTTGCCAGTGACCTCCTCCCAACCATCTCCTTTCAGAGAAAAGCAGGGAAATTTATGCTTCACCACACTGTCTCAGTGAGTATTTTCAAAACAAGCAAAAAGAAAAAAAAGAACAGATGCACGCAAGGAATCAGACAAAGATATCTGAGGATGAAATTGTTGACAGCCACCAACTTCTTGTAACCATTGAATGAAAAACAAATAATCAACCAACCAAACAATAAACCAGTTTATTTGTTAAAGCTGTAAGTCAGGACTCTCTTGCTGTTCCCAGACTTAGAGCACCACTCCAGGAAACTCAGCCAGGCTGTGGTTCAGCTTGCCATACTTCCAACCTAGCACTAGACAAAATAATCAGACAAGTAATAGGACCAGTATTTCAATTATGTTTCTCATTAGTGCTGTCACAAATGTATACAGCTGAGGAATTTTCTAGAAACAAAGAATAACAACACTGTTAAAATACCAAGATTCCCCTGTTCTTGCAATCTTAGCATATTCCCACCTCCAGATACCATTTTAAATCATTTCCATATCAGATACCTTTTCCACACTTCTCCAGAGAAAGTCTATAATACAAAACTCATCCAACAGCCATGTCTCTCATTTTCTATTCCTCCTCCATTCTCTGAAGACAAACTGGTGCTTCAGAGAAGTTATCCTCAGTGCTCAAGGAAAGCTGCCTTGTTTCTGTTCAACAGATGACTAGTAAGGATTTAAAATGGTGGATCTTTGAAGATGTATGCTTAAATGAGCATTTTTTTTCAAGGCAAGGCAGAGTTCTCAATTTATTTTGCTCAATTTTGCCCCCACTCTGTCCCTTCAACAAATTGATCCACACCAAAAATAATCTGGGCAAAAAACCAAAAGGGTGGGGAGGGAACAAAAAAATTTCATTTGGACTCAGTCAACCACTTTCAGTTCCATAAACATGTCACTGCTGGGGGAGCTCAAGGGTGAGAACAAAGAGCAAAGGTGGGGAAATCTTCAAGTCCACCTCACAGCAAGACCTGAAACCTAAACCAACCAACTCAGACCCACACGTGATTTTCTGTGGCAGTTGTATTTACTGCCTTTCTTTTAGTCTATGTTTTTAACAAGATGAAGCCAGAATACTAAGGCACAGACAAATCCATTTAAGGGAAGTGAGCCTGCAAATGGAGATGAAATGTTTGAACTTCTTCAGTGCAAATTCCCACCAGTCATGTGCTGAAAACCTGACCAATAAAACACGGAAGTTGGTACCTGCAAAAAAAGCCTTGTTGCCTACAGTCTTAATTCATTCTCTTGGGAAAGTGCATGAGCCTCTTCCAAAATTTCTTTGCTGGCATCTAGAAGTCCCTAGGTAGCACTGCTGGTAGTATAAAGCAGCAAGAGCAACTGCAGCACCAGTGGGAGTTTGCTTATATCCAAACACGGACAAGTATTCCAAGTACTTCACATGTGGATTAACTACATTTCTGTACAGGGAGCTCACAGTGTCTCAGCATTAGTGCTCAGTTACCAATTTCCAAGGACAGCTTTGTACACCTGCAAATTCCAGCCTGTAAAATCACTCAGTCAGGGATTTTGTATATGCAATGATAAGAAGAAAAGGAAAGGAAAAAAGATAAGTTTATCTTTTTTTCCTTTTTAACTAGGATGAGACATATGAGTAGAGGCACAAGAAGGATGGAAAGTCAGAGTTTGCTAGAACTTAGAACAGAAATATCTGTTCAATGAATAGATTACACAGAGTACTACCCACAAATTGCATTCTCCCTTTGCTCATGTCTTCTGCTACCTGATGTTTTCACAGAACTGTTCACCCTGTGGGAATTCAATTCAGGAAGAAAGGTGGAAAAACAAAGCTGCTGGCAGATAACACACACACTGCTCAACAGAAGTGACACAGGTTCATTCTTCCCTCAAAAAGCTAATACACGCTGAGAAACACAGAAAGTTTAATGATACAGTTTGTGGTGGTTTTGCTTTGCCACTGTGGACTGTGTTGTTTCTTCTGTTGCATCAGTTCTTGCACAGCCAAAGCTGGAGTCCAGCTTTTATAAAAAGTATATATATATATATGTATATTTAAGACAGAATAAATAGAATCCAAAGGATTAAGCAGCAAAGAAGAGTGTAAGTTACAAGTGCTTCTCCCCAGTTACGTGCCAGCTTTCTGATTTTGTGTCTTCTGATACCTTCTCCTGCAATAGCTCTTCCTAATCAAAATAAACTGAGAACCTGTTCCAATATACATCCCTGAATGCTAATACACAGGGATCTCAAAAGAGACCATGACAAACCTGAAATGATCTCCAAAGCATTTTTCAGCAGCAACATGGCAGAGTGTCAAGGAGGGGAAGCCTGGCCAACTGGCAAAACAACAATTTTAAATGTATTTGGCCAGGCGAGGCCTGTAAAAACAAGATGCTTTGTCAGCCAATGCAGTGGGCACTTACGTTCATAACAACTCCTTTTTCCCCCGAGTTTTCTAAGAACAAATTACTTGTTAATGTTGATACTCAAGTCCTCTAAGAACACAGATGGACAACACCACCAGAGCTAAGAGGCAAAGAGGCTCTGATTTGTTGTATACAGGCTCTCCAGTAAAGAAATTTGCCGCTTTTAAAATGTTTTTTGAAAATCAAGCAAAACTTCTGACTTTTGTTAAAAAGATGCTAGTGGAGATTACAATTTTCAGTCCTTCAACTATGCTTCCCTTCTTTGAAGGACTCCTAGGTTAAATATTTTTCACAAAATATATTTATCCCAAGAAAAATTAGTTTAGAAAACAGAAAACAGAACACATTCACTTCCACACCCAAACTACATGCTGCTTGTTAGTCCTTGACAGCTGCCAACATGGCAGCAAATAGATCCAATCTTTGCATTGCAAAGTTGCTTTCTAATAAGCCAGGAACTGATCACATCAGGCAAGTGTGGTCCCCTCTGCCTCCTGCCCCAGGCTTGGCACTAGCAAAATGAGAAATGGTAGTATTTTTTAATCCACCTTTTCCGTTTCAGTTTTATCTCACCTTCTGCAAATCCTGAAGACCTTCCACTGCACACATTAAAGCTCTGTCTTTGCAAGCCTTACACTACATTTCACTTCAATTAAAGACTAGTTTTGCTGCATGGTCACGCAGCCAAATGGTGCCAGTCTGCACGTGGCATTTTGTGCAAACGCAATGCTTTCATTTGCATGTTTGCTGTCTCCACACAGCTCCAAGTCCATGGTGGCAGGGAATTGCACAGACAGTGCGATCACCTGTGATTATTTACACAACAGCAGCAGCACAAGGGTCACACAGAAACTGCTCTGCCAATCTACTTCAAACAGAACAATTCCTTTGGTGATGGGGGATATTCAATTTAGGGTCTACGAATTAACCAGTTAATGCAAAGTGATGAGGAAGCAGAAGAAGCTCATAACCATCCTCTAAGCTCATCAGTGACACAGGAACTTGCTTATTAGAGAACAGAGCCAGAGCTGTGGAGGTTTGGGATGTCATCGGCCATCCTTGCATCCAGCTTCTGCAAGGTGTTCTTTTTAAATGCTGCCAGTTTTCTGCCCCACAATATTCAGTATCGCAGTTCCCAAAAAACGGCTCTCCTTCTGCTGAAACTGAACTCCCTGTCTCCCGACACAGGAGTTCCTGAATTCACAGTGAAAGAAAGCACAAAGTACAACAGTCACAGAAACACACACTCAGCTCAATCTTCCACGTGAGGTTTGGTGAAAAGAGACGGAACTGAAACACATGCAGCACCTGGACTAAACCAGGAGCGTGAAACCATCCCCTTCACCTTAAAGGCTCAGGTCTGTTGAGGTGGAGACTCTCACCATATGCCTGACTGCAGTGACTTTAGCCAGCTTGAGTTTTGAAGATCTCCAGCACGCACTTCTGCAAACTTCTAGGGTAACCTACTCCAGCACCACGGGAATAGCGAAGGAAAGGTTGAAAAGTTATGGGAATGCTTTCAGTAGGGGAGTCAGGGTTAGGATTGGGGGCTGCTAGTTAAAGGTAGCTTCCAAAAGCGTACCAGCCGCTTCTGGGGGCAAGGGAGTTGGTCGTAAACCAAGGTGGGGACTTCTAGAAAGGCCATTAAGCAGACAACACAGGGATGATAAGACTGGAGAGCAGAAGGAAGAACAGGTCCTTCTGACTAACTCAAACATGTGGTGGCAGCTCCAAAAAAGGTACAGCTGAGTGATGAAACACATCTGCTGGGGACAATTTTCAACAGACAGGTCTGCTGAACCCAGCTGCCCCTTCCCAGAATTATCACAGTATACATCCCAAGGCTGCAAGAGACGGCTCTGGAGGGCGTTTCATCAAAGCTCTGCCACATTTTATTGCTGCATGAGAACGCCAGATTGATGTTAGGATTGCAAAATATTTGTTGACATCATGAGATACACAACAGATGGCAAGTCCCCTGTCACAATGTCCAAGATCTCAATGTATTGTCTGAGAAGGTAAAAAATTTCAAGAGTCCAAACCTGAATCTGAATTTAGGCAGATTTAAGGCAGTAAAAATGCATCACTACAGTACCATCTCTCTTCATACAGCTCATCTTCAATTAATGCAGAATTTTCCCTGTAATACCCTGAGCTTAGCTACAATCAAAAACATTTAAGTCTGACATAAATTTTTCTATTTAACTACTTCAGCAAATCCAGTTCCAGAGTAAAGACAGCTGACAAGGAATATATGAGTATGCGTGTACCTGCACATCCATATATGCATATGTTTCCAAATAAACAAGGATGGAAACTGTTAGCACTATTAATTGTAGAATATCCTTGCTTCGTATGGGAACAGATGAGGTAAAAAATACTATTAAGTATATACAGTGGAAAAGTAACAGTTCGAGTCAGACAGTTATTTAACAACCTCAGTTTAATGCTCTTATCTCCATAACATACACAGCACAGTTCACATTCCGAGAGCAACAAATAACAAAATTCTCTTCTTGTTCCCTAAATTTCTCCTCACTTTCAGAAGAAGGTAACAAAAACTGAACTGCTGAAGCAAAGGACTATAGAGAGTACCGTGCAGAGGATTAAGTAAATAACTGAGTTGAGTCAGTCAACTGTGCTCCAGTTTCCTCTGTGCCGAGTGACCTGCTGCCCTCTCCATTTTTTATTTGCTTTTGCACTGTACTGCCTTATGTAACTGTTCCCTCCAGCTCACAAATTTCCAAGGTGAACAAAAGCTCAAGTGATTATATTCGGTTTGGCCACAAAGGTGATTTTTTTTCCACTAACTTCTACTTACCGGGTTCTATAATTTTAATCACACAGAAATATTAAGCCCATCGAAGTTAAGTTGATTAATTTGGCTCCAAAACGCCTGTGCTTTCCCATTTCTGACCGCAACAATATTTCTGATAATGTTAATAACTGCAAAGATTATGATGGATTATGGCTGGAAACGAAAAATGGTTTGGTGGTTGTTTTTCCTTCCCCTTCGCAGGACGGGCTGATGTTATTTTGGTTCAGGTATCTGGAAGTGCTTTTCATCTCCTTATGCATCGCTTTGCTGATATACTACAAAAAGTGGTCTGTCTTTTCAAACAGCTTCTACATAAAAAAGACTGGAGGACCATGATCTGAGGTCACTTTCAGCAATATCTCTGTAGCAGCCTGACCCAGAGTAACTCGGAGGCAAAAGCAAGCGCAGCCATAATCCTTCCTCCCCATGGCATGAGTTTACTCATGATGTTCTCTTGATCTGACCTTTCCACGACGGTGACAGCTATTGCTGAGGATAACTGTAGCCAGGGGAAACCAGACCCTCAGCTGCATTCAGTCTGCAATCCTACCAAGGTAATGAGATTTTTAGAAGATAAATTCTAAGGGTTTTTTTTTATTACACTGTGGAAGCATGTTCAATTTTAATATTTGTCAACGTGTGTGAATGCTGTAAACAACCATAATTTGTTTATAGTGCAGATGACAGAAATTTCAACCTGAATTTGTGTAGAACAGACATAATTAATGAGTCGGAAAAAATTTGATCTTCTAGAAGTTTACTTTGAGACCTCCTTCACTCCTTCCCAGAACATAAAAAGACTTAAATCTTCATAGGCATACAAACAAAAACTTGATGAGATTTCAAGCTCCAGACCTGGTAACACTTTACCTCCTACATATAGCACATGACAATTGTCTACATTCCTTATGAACATTTTCCACTCCTAAATTAATAGAATTATTACCTGAATTATTATTATTTTCTCTGAATTACCAAGGTCTGGACCCAGCCATTAGCAGAGATCAGGTGTGATATATCTAAGGTGAACTCCAGCTGACAGTTCTTATTTTTTCAGCACCAGATATGTTGTTTCACTGGCAAAGGTGTACCTCATCAAACGAGTCCTTCCATCAAAAAGTATTTTATCTCACTGTGGAGAGTTTAAAGTGACAATCAAAATATACTCAGAACTACCACATATTAGATTTTCAATTTATCAAAAGTCTGTTATTAATGCTTGCCTGTTCTTTAAAGAAAGATACTTGTTTTATATGAAGATACATATCTGTGGTCATTTCAGACCAGAAAAACAATATGGAATTAAAGGCTGCCCTTAAATTTGAATGAAATAACCCTAATTTCCTAATTTATACATAGCTTTTGTTATTTGCCATATAATGGTATTTACCTACTGTATATTATTTGCTAATTGTTGTGACACCTCTGTCAGGTAGATGTTTTAAAAAAGAAAGAGAAGAGAAGGGAAAACTCCTCTAATTCATAATCCTGATGTGATATCCTCAGGTCTTTCTGGGAAGAATCCTGCGGTGGAATCCCAATTTCATGTTAAAGTAGGGGAGAAAACACTCTTTTCTCACAGAACATGCTTTAACATCCAACAAAATTCCAACAGAAGTGATATTACATGGATTACTGGTATCTTAAACACTGAAGAGAAACACATGTGAAAATACCCAATCTGTTAAAAAAAGCAAAAAAGCCAAGAACAAATTCTCAGGCTAATCTGTAACATCTGATGAGTCTCAGATATTAAACTGCAAAATACATAATGCTGCAAGGAAGTAAAACTCACTGGCAAATCAGCCCAGAACACTTTAGGGAAAAACACATCCCCGAGGGAGAGGCACATCTCAGGAGGAAAGTAACGTGGCAAAGTCCATAAAACAAGTTTAAATATAATCTTAATGCCAAGCCACAGTGCAAAAGCAAGGTATTAATTTTCTGTTAGTGGCAAGGTCAGCTATAAATCTGTGACTGAAATCTGCAGGTAAGCCAACACTGCACAGCAGCAGCTGCTCACCATATGGAGCAGCACTGGTGCAGAGGGGCAGGAAGGGCAGGAGAAGGAGGGTGCTCCAGCCCACCCCGCCATCCCTCCTGGCAGATTGATGGCCGGTTATAATTTCATGCCAAAAGAGCTTTTCAGCGATGCTCAGAGAGGGAGAACAAGATTAAAAACGACATAAAGGAGGGGGCAGGGAGCTACTGATGTCTTAAGAGAAAGCCAGCAAGTTGTGGAGATACAGGAGGATAAAACCACTGTGCCAAGGAAAAGATGGGCTGTTCAAAAGGGAAGAATGGGCCGGCAGTGATGAGCGCCGAATATCATGAGATGAAGGCAAATGCAGGCTAAAGTGCAACTGCTTCAGGATTTTGTTTTCAATCATATTGTTAAAGAAAATGGGCTTTCCAAGCAAAGCACTTCAGGGTTAGCATGTTCATCTGCCTTTACCCAGGATGTGTAAAGACCACGACACCAGCATAAAGGAGACTTTAAATGTTGCTGTAAAAGCTTTACTGAAGAAGAGTTCAAACTGCAAGTTACAGATCCTGAACCAAATTTTTCAAAGTTTGAGCATGGTGTTTTCAAATGTTTCTTATTACAATGTTTCTAAGAGTACTTAGGGGAAAGGGTTCTTTTTTTTCTATTATCAGTAATGCCAAGGCTAGTAAGAATGAATGCAAATTGTGATGGATTCTCAAACTCAGAAATATTTCTCTCTGATGAGCAAACATTCATGAAATTCAACAAAATTCATGTAAACTCAGTTTACAGGCATTTATGATGAACCAGTCACTCTCAGTTCCCCATTTCTAACCATATTAGGTCTCACACATACAGCCTTTCCATCATGAAAGAACTAACTGATTAAGACTCAGAGATGGCAAGCAGGAAGGAAGGTTACTTATTGAAGCAGAAGGAGCAGATACCCCACCAAACAGCCTGGCCTTCTGCTGGGCAGAGATCTAAATGCAATCCAGAGACATTGAGAATAATCAGGGTGACTTCTGGAAAGGTACATTTTCTACAGAGCATTTCTTTGCTTCTGCTGAAACATGAAATATTAATGTCAACTCATTACATATCAGTGCATTTGTATACTCCCCCGTTATCAAGTGTCCAAATGAAAAGTCTGTTGTGAATAATTTACTCCTGAATCATCAGCCAGCTTTCTTCTGTGAAGCTACATCTTCCCTATTCACCAAATTCCATCTACGACTGACATTTCAGAAAATATATTCTCTGTTAAATTGCAGAAAGGTACCACTTCATGTGTATTTGATGTGCTACGAAACTTGAACTTTAGAACAGAGAAATGTGCTACCAATAAAGTAAAAATACATTTATAAAGACTATAAAACATGACAGTTTCAAGTTTGTAGGTTGGATCCAGCATGCAGCAACTACTTGTTCAACCTCCAGAAGAAATCTCTGCAACCATCTTTCTAGGAAGTCCCCAAACACATGTGGGGTTACCAAAACTCATCCCACCACACGAGCGTGTAGCCCGATGCAGACTGCCTCAACCAAAAGCTCTACAGCAGAGAACTTACTAAATCCAAAGCTAAAGACTATGTGAAACCACAGCTCTTTAAAATAAACATAGATTCTTACTCAAGTGGTGACAGTGCTAATTGCTCCATGATTACATAATTATTTAAATTATTTCATTTGCACCAAGCGTCAGACTTGGTGACAGCTCACTGCTGTCCTCAGCGAAGGAGGCAAAAGCTGTGTCTGATGGCAGTTCAAAAAATGCATTCACACAAGCACTTCCCTTTGAAATATGAAGCTGCATTGCTAAAATAACTCATTTTGATTTTGTTGTGGGGCTCTTCGGTAAGAGAAATTACAGTATCTCGGAAATGTGCATTCTTCCTCCAGGTTCACATTCCCTCACTCTCGCTGCACAGGGTGAAGGAAATATAAATGTACTTGCTCATTGCTCTTACTGTAACAATCCATTACTGGGGGAAAAACCAATTTCAAACCAAGAGTCACTAACAACATAATTCCCTTATGAAATGCAACAGCGATTCCGAGGTAAAGATGCGTTTTTTTAAAGAGCACAGGTATTTTTCCCATTTCTTCACTAATGTACTCAATGTACTCATTATAATGTACTCCCTGTAACTTTTTTTAAAACAACTTTCTCCATATGGTACTAATAGAATATAACCATTTCCAATCTCAAGATTGTGAGCAGAAAACTCCACTTCTTTGGGGTTAGGAAAAAACCTAAAGCCACACACCATTATTGTATTGGTCACTGCAGAGATCCACGAGCGGAAGGCAGAGGGTCTGCACTCAGGAAGGATAAGCTTTCAGAGACTGTGAAGAAAAGTAAACTAACAGAATGACTACAACAATATATACTGTCTCTGTAGGATCCCAGTTTCCTTGTGTTTTATTGTATATTATTCTGGTCTTGGTCTAGCCAGGCAGTTTCGAGTCAATCATTCAGTATGCACAGGAACATCCCAGGTGTGTACATATATTGAGGTATTTCTAATTCAGGTACTCTTGCTATAAGCTACTCAAACATTATAAAATACAAGGAAACTTGCTAAATGTTAACTATCAGCATCAAAACACCCAAATTAGCTCATGGTGATTTGCAGTAGCTACTGCTAAGAAATGAGGTTTTAAAATTTAGTAACACATTGCAGAGGGAAAAGATACCAAATTGAAACACATTTCCTGTTAGAAAATGACAGCAGAATTGAAGATGGGAAGCTATGTCTTTAGCTGTACATTCTTATGAACCATGAAGATTAAAAAAGATATGCAGTGTTCAGCACTGACAGATCTATATATATAGAGAGATATCTTTCAGGCAGATAAGGCCAGATTGCATAACGTGACAGGTAATAAAGACGTACTTCTCACATAAAAATAGGTGTTATGTAAAATAAAAATGAGTCTTTCCCCTCATTTGTTCTGAAATGTAAGGGATGTTTGATCTTCATAATTTGTTAACTTTACTTTTCCAGCTTCTACACTGCAGATATTACCTAATTTTAGTGTTTGATTAAAAAGAAAAAGACTAATTGACTTCACAGTACATGGAATACAAACAGAATTACAAGATAATGTTTGATATCTACATCCTCTGATTTTTCAAGCTTAATGTTAAGAGAGCTGTCAATACATATATGAAGATATAAAAAAAGGGAAAATTTGCATTCACCACCCAGAATGTTTCTTTCTATGTAGAGATGGACCAGAATTTCAAGTACACTTAAAGGCCCAGTGGTGAAAAATAAACTGACTTGATTCGGATGCAGTGAATTCATCAACAGGTAAAATGTCTCAGCACTTACACAGTTACATCAGGGCTTTTATATTTTGCAAAAGAAAGCTTACCTGCCCATTTTTTCCCACTTCCATTTCAACTATGGCGACAGGAGTGTTTATCTGATCGACGTGTCTCAACTGTGACTTCAGATCCACTCGCCAGTTCATGTTTTTCAAGACATTATCCCAGCGGCTCTGATTGATCAGGCTCTCATGGATACTAGTTCGGTGGTTCTTCCAAAATTTTGCAATGACTGCAGCTTGATCTGATGTGATGCCACCTTGTTTTTTGGTTTGGGCGGTGAGGAAAGCTTCCAGCTGATTCAAATCCATGTCCGCTGAAGCAATTGACTGTAGGGAAAATAAAGGGAGCAAAAGGGAAAAGCTTGCTCAAAACCACTCCTTAACCGTCTACCAAAAGGTCAGATCTTCAGGGTCTGACAAATACTGGATCTTAAAGGGGTAGTACAAACAAATCTGGGTTATGCAAATAACCCGACAACTTTCATTAAAACTCAATTTGCAAGTGTTCTTCTACTTATCCCAGATTCCTGCCCCAAAACAGCTGGAGGGTAGTGGAACAGCAACAGCCATGAGGGAACTGGGAGAGCCTTTGGGAATGCAATACTGGTACAGGATAGCAAGGAGGCTTCTCACTGTCTGCCTGGCCCTTTCCTCACTGTGCCCTAGGCATACCCATGCTGCACCAGTAATGCAGGCTCTGCAGCACCACCAGCATGAGTCTTTCAAGGGAAAGTCCATGTGCATGGAAAAACGCAAAACTGCATTTTTTCATCTATATTAATCTATATATAAGGCCGAAAAAAGCCTTAAAATGCAACGGCAGCTTCTTCTGGAGTGTTGGTGGACTTTGTTAAGGATAAACACTTGTGTTTTGCAATGGAGTGGATGGGGTCTTTTACTCTCCCCCCTGTGCAGCAACAGAAACTATTATTCTTCCTAAACCCCCTTTTTATATAGGTATCCAGTTTTTCTATCTATTTTGCCTGGTAATCCCACAGCCTTATATTTGCATTGCCTAAGTGGCAATGGTTGCTACATACGGCCACGAAGGGAGGGGAAGTCAGGAGGTGGAGAGAGGGAAGGGTGGTTAAGTTTCCTCATTGTGGTTTCAAGTAAATGCTTTTGCTTAATTTTCCACACCAAACAGATGCAGCTTATCCAAAATGAACACATCACCTCCAAGCACATGCTGATATGGAGCACAGCAAGGTGAAGTGCGGCCAATCCTTGGGATTTGCCTCGATTTAATCCTCCTTGACATGGTATTGCTGCTGCTGAATTCTCCTCTGTGAATTCAGGGAAGTAACCATCTCCTTCTCGTGAGCCAAGGGGGTGACACCAGGTGGCTTTTGGCCGGACACACACTCCGTGCTCTCACACTGCTCGTCTGCAAAACCCAGGCGGTGCTTATCTGAAAACTGAAGCAGTTGTAGTGTTTTTTCAAAAGGGATGAGCTGCCTTGCCTTGCTTTCACAATAGATTAGCTGCCATCTGGTACGTGACTGAGGAAAGAAATGGCAATCAACAGTAGAAGTAAACCCTCAGCTGTATCAAGGTTCCAGCTTCACAGGAGCATCTGTGATTTTATTATAAAATTTGAGGTGGCTTGTGCACTGTTTTGTCTTTTCTAGAGGGCACTTGACATATCAGTACATAGCATTTGCTTTATACTGAAAATATTTAACCTAAGTGGTAATTATCCTGTACTAACTAATTATGCTGTAAATGAAAAAAACACTTCTTTTCACTTTCAAAAGAAAAGCTATTTAGACTTACAGTCCTTTCCTACATCCATCCACGCCTTACAGGAACAGGACTGTCTATTAACAGCAGTGTGGAATATTTCTGGCTTAACACTCTTCACATCACCACATCTGTGTGGGGATCTGTTTGCATGTTGTGTGACACCAACTGCTGCTTGTGTACATCTTTTGTGTTGGTTTAGGTGAACGGGGGGGAGAAGTGGAGGTGAATCAACAAGCACAGAGCCCAGCACCTTATGTAAGCCCTGCCAAGATCAAGCTGAGATGCAGACTTTCTTCTCAGTTCAGCTGTGCAGAAAATTGCCTTCTGTTTTATTCCTGTGCAGAAACCAAGAACATAAACTGTGTCCTCTGTACTGAATGATGCAAAGGTACCAGGGAGAAACAGCTCATCTGCATTAAATACGAACCTAATGCAGATTCATGGTCATACCAAGTAACCCTTTTCTAGACTTGATTTTATAACCTTTAAATACTTCACATTTGTAATTCTTTCGGATTTTTTTTTTTAACCCACCCTCTTCACAACAACTCCTTTTGCAAGAAGCAGTAAGATTCCTGGTGATGCCTTAAGGTCCATCTGGTTTTCCAATTTTTCTAATTTTTATAAGTTTTATAAGTAGTTACGTAGCAGAAGTAGATTTAGAAGCAGCAGCATTTAATTCCTTTACCTTTAACACAGAAGCTACATAGATTACCAACCCTCTAACCCCATTCTACACTCCCCACATCAATTCTACCCCTGGATTCCATTAGAACATGTTTAGTCTTATACAGGTCAGTTCAACCTGGCTGTTTGGTGAAGATCGTCAACAGATTGACAATTAGTTAAGATCTAGTGCGAGCTAAATTTAAAATCTCTGTACCTTTATGCATTAAAAGCACCCTGATATAGTTTGCTACCAAAATACTGTCACATAAAACAGAGGAGGGAAACCATGTAAGATAATTAGTAATCACTTATATCTCTCCCTCTTGCCCACGTCCAATGTAGATTTATACTGTACACACTTAGAAACCTGCTGTACACAGCTAAGAAACCAAAAGATAATAACCATAACTGTATTTTGGTGGAATATGTATCAGATAATGCATACTTTAAATAATATGTTCTTGTAGTTCAGGGCTAGAATCTCTCTCTTCTTGGAAGTATGACTACTACTTAAAAAATCCTTTAAGAAAAATTAACTGGAAGTGGGTACAAACAATCAGTAAGTTATACTTTGATACAGCTGCATGAAGACATTAATGAAGATATATTTTCTTTGAAATTCCTCAGTGAAACCCACCAGCTATAATGGTTTTCAAGTCACATAAGAACAGCAACTAATTTTAATATTCTTTTTCATCTTAACTTGGAAACATTTCACTGTGGACAAAGAATGAGAGAACAATTAAAGTCTTTGCTGATCTTTATTGCATGAACACTTATATAATTCATTTTTTATACATGTGTAGTTCTACTCTATTGCTCATATGAAGGGCCACAGTTCAGACATTTTTTAAGTTTGAGGAAATCTTTTAATTTAACTTGGCAAAAAAATTATATTTCCAGTCATACTCTGTATAGCATTACAAACAGTTCTTTCTATTACTTTTAACAGTGCTCATTTTTTACACAGAATATCAAATTACAGTGACTACATCTCATTGATATTTCTAAGGATTAATTTAAAGTTAGAACACGAGTGGTTCTTCTGTGCTTGTAATTAGAGACAGATAAAATATATCTGATTATAAATCTCCCTCTCATGCTATTAAGCCCTAGGAGCTTCAGAGGAGCATTTATCACTACCAGGACAATGACCAGCTGTTGTCCAGCTCCCATTGCCACGGTAAAGATTGTTTTATTGCTGGAAGTAAACAACACGTGCACAGTCCAGCATTACAACTGGAAAATTCTCAGTACTTAAAGGTGTTGAAACCTGTTTCATCCATCTGCTCCTCCAGTTGAATCACTGTCAGCATTGGTTCTAGAGGGATGCATCTTATTGATGCCAATTACTTAGTCCAGACAGACCTTAAAGTGCAGAATCTGCTGCTGTACCATGAGTCACTGTACTGTTAGTGACACAGGCCATTGTATTATAAAGACTTTATATTCTGAGCTAAGTGTGTGTACACAGAGATCCTGCCTCAGTTGTTTCCCACCTTCTCTCTTCAGCGGTCTCCACTGAGCACTTTTGCAATATATTATCACAGTCCCCTTTTTATTTACAGATTGTCTCATCCCTGTGCAGTTCTACAACATGTCAAGAAACATTGTGTTACAAGTATGACCCCGAGAGAAAAAAGTTATATAGGACTTAATTCCAATTTTTATTGGTAATCACAAGTAATCTACCATTTCAGCACAGAAATCCTACCCTCAGCAACTGGCAATCCCTTTCTTTCCAGAGGTTTTTTAACAGAGGAAAGAGTTTTGGTCATACTGAATTCTCCTTGTGTTCACCTTCAACACATACCCACCATATCTCCAAATATAATTCAGCCAACAAAAATATGACTTCAAATACTATTTCCTTCATGAAACAATATTTGACAATCTGGAGAGTTTTGTATTAGCTTAATTAGATCCACTAGACATGTGCCTTGGTACACAGAACAGGAAAACAGACTTAAATTCATTATCTCTTCTGAGAAATAAAACCCGACAAGCACGCAATACTAGTGAGAAACAAGAACTGGTGAAACACTCTGGGGAAAAAAGAACACAGAAAGAAAACATTACTGGTCAACCATCACAGAAGAGCTCCAAGAGCTGGACATGCCATCATGTACAGGCATTTCCACCACCTGACTCTCAAAACTGCAGGCTGCTGCCGGCCTGTAGCACAAAGGTCAGGAAAACAAACAATTCAGTGCCATGTACCATATTACTAAACTTGCCTCTTCAGGTTTCTGGGAGGTGTGGGAAAGAGGCTTCTCCTGTACCACAATCCTTGTAATTCATATGCTTTTAGAAATGTAACCTTGAAATCCCAGGAACACATGCAGGGAGAGGGGGAACCAGCTGCAGACAGGAGGAACACGCCAAGGAACCCCGCTCAGCCAAACACCTTGATCACACAAAGCCAATTCTTGTTAACATCGAGATGTATTTCTTTCACTCATCACCCTTAGAAGAAAACCTTTACTGGATTTGGGGCAAGCAGGGGGTGCCTGCTGCATTTAGGGGAGGAACAGAAGCAGCTCTCATCATCCTTGGGCACAACAGCACCCGTGAATCCTGGTGACTCTGCTGTTTGTCAGAGTCGGCCCAGCCTGTTCTGCTGCAAAACAGTGGCTTCAGACAGGAGGAATCCAAGATCTTCGCAATCCTGTGGTTTCTGGGTTTTCCTTTGTGAGTATGTACTAACCAGACTCTCCCAAGGGCTGCAGAGATATCCAGCCCTGTCACAAACGCGCTGTTCCCACAGATGTTCCCTGAATATTAGTCCAGTAGACTTTCCCACATTTCTGGAGACAGTGGAAGTTTTCAACTAGTTGGTAGGTTGTGCCTCACAAACACTGCTCACTGAAGTCCAAGAGCTCTCCTGAGAGTTGGAATTAAGATAAAATTAGATACAACAGCCTGCTTTGTCTGCACTTGAAAGTGGGGATCCATCTTTTGGAAAAAAACCCCAAATACTAAAGGCTTCTACAGCCCCCGCAAATTTGTAAGTCAGAAATCACAAGTGACCTTAACAATACACTTAGTATTTCTACATCAAAGTAGAAAGATTTTCATCTTTAAGTCTTCATTCTAATCCACAGGCAGTCACACAAATTTCTTTTATTCAGGTTCCATACTATGTCTCAATATTAATTTCTTGCCTCTTATGCAGCTGTAATGCACAGCTAAAAGTGAAATACACAGCTAAAAGTGAAATACACAGCTAAAAGTGAAATACAAGCTAAAAGTGAAATGAAACAGTCTGCTAACAGAAACGAGCTAACTGTGAACCATTAAGAGGTTAATAATACATACATTGTTTAAACCCCATAGCTTACTTTTTTCTACTGTGTAATAGATCTTCTCCAACAACTATTTTTTATTCCAACCTTTTGATTCATTGCCAAGGAGGCACTAGCCAGGTCAACAGATGCTCAGTAGACTTGTAAATACTGTTAAATTTGACTTCTGATTTTCATCAAGCTTTCTTCTTGGATGGGGGGACTCGCAACACTCACCAACAAAAAAATTATTTACTGCTACTGCAGATGGGGAAAACGTGTGTGTATGATGAAGTTTCAGGCAAAATGACATCCTTCCTGCATTTTTGATCTTATTAAGCTTGATTCCACCCAGATGTGTCAAATGTGTAAAAGGAAGATAAAACTCTTCTCAATGGGTCACTTCCACTCTTCTCGACTGACTCCTCTATTTTCTCCCCCACAATTCCCAGGTTCCCACCAAGCAGAAATCCCCTAAACCCCATCTTAATTTTCTTTTGCTCAAGCTCACCAAACTCAATGTTCTCTGTTAATATTACTTTTTTGTTTGAACATGAAGTTCAATCACAGGGAAGTAGATATTCAGCTATTTTTGACCTAGCTTACAATTGAATGCAAAAGAGATCTCAGCATTAGTTTTTAAAAGAATGTGAAGCGACCACATTTCTTCCCTCTGCCTCTGCCATTAGTCTGCCAGATACGACCAGTTTGAACTCGTAATTTCAAAAAAAACACCACTTCCTAAATTTATTTGCAGAAGGTGTCATTTTTCTGCGGTGTGAAGACTCATTTGATGACAAAGGAGGATGCAAGGTTGATTAAAACAGGCAGCCACCAGATAAACTGCAGCCTGAGCCATCCTCCCGCAGTCAGATCGCGCTTCCCGGAAACCTGCTGTGCTGAGCTCCAAAAAGTGGCTCCCTCACTCCAGGCCGATCCCAGAAAACATCTTACCTGAAGGAAAACTGAGAATCATTGGGATTACTCTGTCTAAGCCTACTCTGTCTAGGCTTTATACCACTTACAAACCAAGAACAAATAATAATAAAACCAGAATAAGCTCTCTAATACCACCAGTCATAGGTAGATATCCAAGAGATGCCTCCATACTCAGATTATGATTAGATACTAAAAGCTTAAATTTTAAGCAATAAACACGAAAAAAAAAGCACCAGCCCTTTCTTCCTGAATAAGTTTCCAAACTATATTGAAATAGAAAGAGGAAAAGTTATACAAGACAAAAGGCAATGTAAAGTGCTTCTCAGAGAGCACAGATAGGCGTTGGACACACTGGAGAAGATAAAACAGGGTACCAAAAAAATAGGGAAATGTTCTATTAATAGCAGATATACTTGTAACTACAAGGGTGAAATAGGATTAAAAATATAAACATATTAAAATTAAAAATATAAATGTAAATTGTCCACCCCGGACTGTACTCTAATGAATTATAGCAAACAAAATCCCAAGATTTGCTATCAGTTTTCTCCCCACTGAAGTCCAATTCTTTGCTGTGGTTTAGAAGGTATTTTGTCACTTGGGGTGGAGGCAAAGAAATGTCACATTTCCAGTAGTTCTTAAACATGCAGCCATATCACAGACAAGTTTGAGAGGTTCAACCTTTTTCAAAATGAATGTGCGAGCACATGTGCTCCCTGAACTGTGCTTCAGCAGAAAGGAGCTGTTTTCCTGGAGAACACATAAATCTTTGCAGGTTAAACCATTTTAGACTGAATAATGTCTTCTTCAGTCCTCCTGAAGGACCTGGATTCAGAAATAAGAACTCTCAACACATGGAAAGCCATCTAATGCAGTATTGCTAAAGAGGAAAATAAAGGACAGAAAGAAATCCAGACAGGACAGAAAATACTAGATGGTAAATAAAAAAAAAATCAAGGGAGGGAGTAAAAGCAGGAAAAGAGAGACAGACACAGTGACAGTCCTGGAACTGGTGACATGACCTGTTGTTCCCTTAAGAGACCACACGGTCAACTTTTTTTTCTCCTTCTCTGCTCTCTTACAATGAAAGAGGACTGTGTTTATCAGGTTTCTATAATCATTCTGGGAAAATTACTTACTGCTGCAGACTATTGCTTCATGTTTAATCTCGTTTCACTTAGGAGAGTTAAAAATAGAAGTTGGAGCAGTTCACATTTTGAAGACATGGAAAAAAAAATGTTGTAGCCCTACCCTGAGAGCAGTAATGGTGTAGACATTAGCAGAGCTTATTGGAGCTTTGCAGGCACTGATCCTGTCAGTGAAATCAGCAAAAACTTTATTATAAACCAAGCTCAGAAATACAATTAGTATCACAAATTAAATTTTCATTTTACTCCGTGTGTCTTGATTGTTTGCATCTTAAAGGTTAATGATTAACTCAGCTCATTTGTCTCTTGGTTTACATTTGGACATCAGCTTTGCTTTATAGCAAAGCACAGATGCTCTAGCAGTGAATAACATGAACTACACGAGTTTCACCTCTCCACTCTAGGATGTCTTGCCATATACACCATTTTGGAGCCAAATTCTGACTTCAGGCTCTGCTGTCCCTCCTTTCACAGCACTTTTGTATATTACCTGTACTATTCTGGGCAGCAGCTGGAGTTGCATTTCCTACCTGGAAGGAGAAGGATTTCTGCACTCCCAGACCAGGCTGGGAGCACATCACTGCCTTAGCCCAGACACGTTTCACAGCAGCAAGTGAAGGAGACAAGTTTACAGACTACACTGTTTCATGGGAAGCAAGCAAGAGTGCTCTGCCAACTGGTCATTCATCACCTACTTTGACAGCTCGTGTTACGTGCTGACAGGTTTGACAGGCGAGAGGGAAGCTTCCAGTCTCAGGATACAGCAGGCAGGTCTTCCTTTCAGCACACATAAAATACTTTTTCCCTCCTGTCGGCTCAGTGAAACACAAAACATGTTCCCCAAACCAGTGGCAGACATGGTGGTTCTTAACAGTTGAGCCTTTACGAGGAGAAAGGAGCAGCAGGTCAAACTCTTCAGCAGAGGAATCACAACTGTAAAGGTCCCTGCTACACCTTGGTTGCTGGAAATAACACCTGATTGAGAACAAAGCCCAGACCAGGGAGCTCTGAAGAAAATCATCCCTCACTTTCCCATAAAGATTTAGTGTGATTTCCTGTATCAAAAATAATCTTTGCACCAAATGTAATAAATGGTTTTGGGGAAAAAAAAAAGCTAAACACTTAATGAAACAGCTATCAATCAAAGTATTCTCCAATAGAACCACATTAAACAATAACGACTGCTTTGATTACCCCATGGGGGGGTTTCTATTTCTATCATCTATCAGCAGAGCTGGCCAAGTCATCAAGTTTTCCATGAGGCTTGTAGGAACAACTCAACACCCCTGTGCCTCCACAGACAACATGTATAGTGTTCTGGGGAGCTGCAGGTGCACAACTGTGGTTTGCAGAGACACTCCACCACAGAAAACTGTCTGGTGCCCAAAAAAAAATCTGACTTTAGATTTCACCATTGCAGGCCTTAACAGCTAAAAGCTTCAGCACTCAATTGCTCCATGACACTGCAGCCCATGGCATTAAAAAGAATTCAATTAATTCTTCCCAGGGTTTTTCTTTGGCTTTTAGTCAAACTGGGGGCTACTCATCCCATAAACCCCCTACCACTTGCCCACATGAGCCAGAAAATTCCTCTAATGCTTTCTTTTCATTATGAGACTTTTTATAGATTTCCTGACATGTCATAAACTGACATGTCATAAAATGAACAAAAGCACTCTCCTTGCCAAGCGAGGAACAACTGACACTCTTCTAACCTGGTTCACAATAAGCCAGAGCCAGATCCCTGTCTTTCCATCGTTCAAGAGACTTTATACAACAGACACCAAACAGAGGCACCTACAAACGCACTCATGGACAAGAGGCACGTCCAGCAAACAGTGGGGAAAGGGCCCTTCTGCAAAGTTGCATCAGCTGCTCGTGCTTTGGGCTCCTTAAAGCCCTCAGGAGAGGACCTTCTTGGAGGTCTCACGGGGTCTGAAGCGCAGCATAACAATCTCTGACCTCTTGAGGACCCATCAGGAATTCACAGCTCTGGAATCCAAGCATCCACACCAGAAAGCAAAGCACAGAACCATACTGCCATAACCCAACCAGCCTTAGAGCCACAGCTTGTCATGTTCATCCTGGGGAATGTACAAACCCCAGGTATCACTAAATGGCTTTAGAAGGGCACTTCTGACCTCTCTTCTTATCTCCACATTCCTGCAGACACACTTTGTAAACACGTATGTGTGAGCACCAGATCTGACCATCTACTAAAGTCATAGCACACATGTAAACGTGCCCTTTCTTCTTCCACAGAAAAAGGGAGTTATGAATATTTTTCTCACTTCAAAAAAAGGTAAAAATTAAGTTTAATTAAAAAAAAATTACAACTAATTCAAATATATAAAATTTTTCTACCACGTGACCATGTAAAACTAAAGGGTACTTATACAAACAGCTTGTTAGAACAGAATATAAACTACTCTTGCACCAGAAAAGACAAAAAGAGTATAAGAGAAGAGCACATCTGATGTGACAGTCTGAAGAGAGACAACAAAGCCATGTGTAAATGTCAGACAAGGAGTAAAAATGCCAGTTGATTACTTGCCTTTTAAACAGATACTATTTCAGTGCCTGCATATATCTTCAAAACATACTTCATAATCCTGGCATCACAGTTCATAGAGACTGCAAAGAAAGGGAAAGAAAAACTACCCACCAAGCTGAGGTAGAAATCTTTTGGCAGAGATCCCAAAACATCTCAACCAGAAAAAAATCTAACCTTATTTGGAAAAAACACAGATTTCACTCAAACTATATTTGTATTACCACTTTTTATTGTTTGAGGAGAGAGGGAGATGTAAAAAAGCATGCTCTCAAAAACAGATTAACATATGCAAACTGACAAAATTACAAAAATATTTTAAAAGTAATTGGAAAAACACTTATTTTAAGTCTAAAAATTGTTTGGACAAGTTGGCTATTATTCCTACATTTTCTCTCCTTTGTATATTTTATGTCTTCTTTCCACGAGATTCTGTTGTAATCTATTTTTACTTACATGAAATCACATACAAACCAGCATTATTAAGAGGTAAACATAGAATATGACAAAGAATTAGAGGTATAAAAAAATTGTATTCCAAGATCACTGTCACCTTTAGAAGTGAAACATGCAGCCCTCAAGCACAGCAGATAAAGAGATACTGAACTCCACCAGGAACTGAAGAGGAGGAGGGAGTCATGGGCTTGCTATACAACTCTAAAATTACCAACTTTATAAAAGACTGAATACTCTGGATTAGACCTTGGGTTGGCAACCAGAACCAGGTGCTCGTGCACTGTAAACAAAGAAAAAGGTAAATCCCACTTATTTTGTTGAAACAGTCCAATTTTTAAAGCACTGGATGACTAAAATAAGTATAGGATGATTTGGTTTCCTCGTATATGACCATTACATACAATGGTACACAATTATGGGAAACTACTGTGCTTAAGCTTCAGGTGTTCAGAATAAATAACAAAAATGCACCCTCCCCCAAAACACCCCCCCCAAAAACCAACCACAAACCAAAACAAACCCCACAAAACCCAGCCAACTGGTTGGTACCAGTTTGGTTTTCCCAATAATGAACTCCTAATCCTTCACAATGGAGGCCATTCATGTGCCACTCAGTTCTGACTTACTCCATATATTAAATCCTTTTTTTAAAAAATTTATACTGGGAAAGCATATGTTTATAATGATAAATACAAAATTAAAAAAGAGGATATTTTAGGCCCTGCCTTTGAAGACAAAGTCCCTTACTTCATCTTGTTATAAAACAAATGATCCCCCAGGGATGAACCTGGAGCCCTCTCAGGAGGCTGCAGTTGACCTTTCCTGCCCAGGGAGGCTCCTGGAGAACCAGACTGGGCATTCTGATCACAGCTCAGGTTGTTGGACCTTCTTACCTGACAACTTCTGCCCCATGGGGCTCAGTGGCTAAAACATCAGTGAACAAAAGACTTCATGTAACAATTGCAGCACCTGCTATTTTGTGCCACTAGTGCTTTTCCCTTTTCTTTTTTTTTTAATTAAATAAACTGCTGAAAAAAATCAACATCATCCAAATGTGTTGAAGAATTCAGGCTCCATCATACTTGGTCACCAGACTGGAGGAAATCCAGAGTACAAGCTGCAAAATGGAATAATTCCAGCCACACAACTGGACTCTAGTCACACAACATGAAATTTTTGGTCTTGTCAGCATTTTTTTTTAAACAAGTTGTTGGATATACTGCATCCAGTTGCTACACACCAGTAGAGTCAAAAACCTAAAGTATATCATCCCAAGACTGCAGCTGCAAGTGTTACTGGAAATGAAGAATTTCAGATGTTCAGCTTGTAAAAAGGTTGACTCATAAGTGTCATCCAAATTTCCTTTTCATACCCTAGCTGTGAACTTCACTGGCTCAAGTGAATACCACAGCTCTTGCATCTTTGATAGGGTGTTACTCAATCTGTTAACACCTCTTTCTGTTGCTCTCTTCTTGTTCTGAACTTTCTGGGAAAGGAGGATATATATGTGAGCAGAGAAGATTATTCTCATGCAAATGTAAAGGATCCACTGACTAGTCTTTTTTCCTAATAAGATTAATCCTTACCTGCAATGAAAAAAGATATGTGTATCTGAAGAAAGAAATAAGTCTATTATCTGCTCAGCTGTGTGGCAGCCCCTCACGAGACCAGTAAGGTTGACATTAGTATTTTTACTTCATTGCTAACATCAGTTGGCTCCTGGAGCAAGCAAGAATTAACCTTCCTTCACACCAGTTGTAACAGACTCCATTTTTAAAGTATCACGTAATAAAGAATATAATTTCAGTGTACAGCCTTTCCTTTTAGTCTTCAGCCATCAAACTGAAGATAAGACGACTCAAGTTCTCCTCTTTTCATAAAAGAGGAAAGACAACTTATACTGGTCCAGAAACTCACCAGTGCTGAGATGATGGCCATGAACTTCATTACCCTCTTAAGCATTTTCCACACACTTTAGGAAATAGGGAATGGAGCATTAGTGTTACTGAAATAAAGGTATGAAACCACATGTGAAGCCTAAGGGAGTCTTTCTCCCTTTTCGAATATATTCCATACAGCATGTGCTTGATGAATACTAATTAAGTATAGTAGAGGCATTTAATTTGGAGTAATGGTCTTCAAAGGCAAGATCCGACTCCCTGTTCTTCAATCAGAGCAGACTCTTATTAAGGTCAAGAGAAACACTGCAGGGATCAGACTGGGCTAATGGATTTCAGTATAATTAACGTACTTGCCTTTCTGTGCCTGCACACACATATACACAGAGCTCGTGCTAATCACAGACACACGTATGTGTAACTTATGCTAGCCATACCTGTAGGGTTTGGGGTTTTTGAGAAATGAGGAGAAATGAGGAGTACATCCAAAGCTTGCTGGTGTCACCAATGATGCAAATGCTATTTACTTGCAGAAGTTCTGCAAACGCAACAAACTAAACCACGCATTTGGATGGGAAAGTGGAAATCAACAGGACAGGAAGCATTGCCACCTCCAGGGAATCCAACTTCTCAGCAGCACACTGTTCTGGAAGTCTATTAACTGGCAATTAGCAGATTTCAAATGCAGCAGGGGCATTTTAAAACTCAAAGGTAACGAAGAGACATTACAAACATGAAGAGCTAGTACTGACCTGTCTACTCTAGACATAGATGGGGCAGCCCCCACCTCCACAGCTGGGACAAAGCAACTACATCTCTACTTACAGACATATAATTAACACTGTAATTGAGGAAAACAGAGAGAGAGAGAGAGAAAGACTTCCTTCTAGTTTGGGCAATACAGAGTTTACCACACTTATTATACATCAGTGATGCAGATCCGCCAACTTTTTTTAATTTACTGCTTTTCTGCAGGTAAGAATGTTTAAAAAAAATGCACCACAAAAGGTCAAGTAAACCATTAAACTCAAGGTGATCCATTTTCACTGAAGCGACACAGTTACAGCACACCACCTCTTTACAATCTCAAATGAAACGAGCCTTTCTGTCTCATATTTGAGTTACAGAAAATACTACTTGTCAAATGAATGACATTACGAAGGTGGGATCCCTTCTATTTCTGCCTCCCTTCAGGACTGCACTTGTAGTTGCACGGCAGCAGGAAGATTGTGAAATTTGTAATGTACAGACTCTTGTTCACACCCTGTTGTTTAAAACAACACTCCAATTCATACAGATCTGCTTGGGAGCAGAACACCATCACCCCCACGTCCCACAGTCACACCGCCTTCCACACATCTCCTCAGTAATTACAGGAGCAATGAAAACTGTACTGTAATTGCAAAAGGCTTTAACGACACAAACCCTGACTTTTGCAACTCGAGAAATCACAGAAAGAGGAGTATTAACAAATCCATAAAGATGCAGGTACATTGCTCTTTCTAGTTGACATACCCAAGCAATAAATTGCTGCTCCGGGCAGTGAAGCCCTGATCTTACAGCTCCTGGCAATGTTCTTCAATCATTTTCTGCATCCAACCTTCCTCTCCAGTTCATTGTTTCCAAGTGTCTTCTCTCTCCACTTTATGTTAACTGCCAGCTGTCCCAGTCCTTATGTGAACTGACCATAAGTATACAAACCTAAAATCTAAAATAACTCATATTGAAAGCACTAGGAAGAATGCTTTGGGATAGTACACGTGCACATTTTCATCACTGCAATACAGCAGTGATGAAGTAAACATTACATTCAGGTAAACATCACATTTTCTACCCTCCTAAGACAATGCTGAAAACGGGAAAAGAAATTAAAAAAAAAAAAAAAGAAGCAATAACTGTGGGTTTATGGTTTATATGAAAATATAAAAATGAAAATGTATGCTTCAACACCAGACACTGCAGAGCTGGCAACTGAGCTGTGTTCAGATTAGTGAGCTACATAATAGTGGTGTTTCACTAAATTAAAAAAAATAGGCTAGGATTTTTATGTAGTTGTTCCAAGCAAACATCAATTCAGATAATAATTTTCTTACATATGTCCAATTATGACACAGTAGGCACTCCCTCCCTCCCAAAATTTTGTGCAAAGTTATTAATACATTTTCACCCAGCCCAGTAACAAATAGAATTATTCATAGTAAGCACAGTCATTTGCTAGAGTGAAAAGTACAACACTTACATAGGACACATTTGGGTAGAAAGCAGATCATATGGACACAGCTGGCACTGCTGTACCAGCAACTTGTTTTCTTTTACCTGAATCAAGAAGAACAAGTATGCTCACCAAGTTCTCTCTCTAGTTAGTAGGCACAGGCACAGCTGCAACTCTAAATGGAAGAAATCAAGCAGCCTCTCCTATTAACTCTTCCAAAATTACTTTATCTCAGTCTTCAGACTGAAGCTGTTCTGTCTCTCAGCCTTGCAGAAGCCTGGACAACTGCAAAGTGCTCCCGAGCTCATGACTCAGCCCACGTATTTGAGGAATCACAAGGCATCTGAGGAGAGGGAAGAATGGCAACTCTCTTCCCTTATTAGAAAGTGCAAGAAGTAATTTATTTCCTAACAGTTGGCAGAAATTGCTTCAGAAAGTCTTAGCAGAAATGTTTCAGTTAGCAGAAATCCTGCTGAAGAAGATACAAAGGCCTTTATATCCCCCACAACTGAGCGAACCTTACAACTGTTTTTCTGCTCTGACTTTTCACGTAAGGGCAGATCCCTTTTATGAAGATCAAACAGTCTCTTCCTTCTCAAACAGGGGTAGCAACGCTTTGGGAACTCCTCTCGAGGTCACAACAGCAACTTCATAGGGAAAGGACCGCAGTCCCTAGCAGGAAAGGGACG
The DNA here is from genome assembly GCF_025592945.1 of Manacus candei. Taxonomy (NCBI): domain Eukaryota; kingdom Metazoa; phylum Chordata; class Aves; order Passeriformes; family Pipridae; genus Manacus; species Manacus candei. Next base: position 33,152,451 of record NW_026138065.1, read on the forward strand.
ATTTTTAGGGACAACACATGGTAAGAGCACACGGCAGCTTCCAAGGCACCCACAAGTTGCTCATGCAACTCCAGAGCATTTTACACACCGAGAGATTTTTATCCACTAGTCACACTAATTTTTCTTCCACAAGCCTTTAGATAAGATTTTGATCAAAAGGTTTCTTATTCAACAGCTTTTCTCTGATGGTACGAAGAGAAGCAATCACCAGAAATAGCTTCAAGATGGGATTTACATACACTGTGTGTGCCACAGCACAGCAGGGCCCAGTAACCCAGACTGGCTGAAAACCAGTGGAATTAAGCAGTAATCTGACAGAACTACCAGCATGATTCCTAATGGAAACCATCGAGGGAAGAGAGCAAGTCAATGTTGTGAAGTGCATACACAGAGCTCGGGTGCATCGTATATGTTGGATATCAGGCTCTTGGCTCCCACATATTATTTATATAATCTGATTCATATTTTACCATTCACATACCAAGATATTTATTACAGATGGTAAAATCCTCGGTATTTGTGGGGGAAAAAAATATAAATCAAATATATTAAAATATTTATAGTCCTCACGCTGAAATTTTTATTATTATTTAGCCTATGTACAGTTCATTCTGAAGGAGAAGAGTGAAGCAGAAGAGTGAACTAGGGACACTTTCAACCCAGCAGCAAATGATCCTCTTCAACAAACGCAATAACTTACTGCCACCAAAAGGAAAACAGTGGGATTACTCCACACGTAAAGTAACCGTTACCAGTGGACTAATACTGTAAATTAAACTTATGTAAGAAGGAGACAAATTTAGTGTTTCAATCAGGATGAACTAATATTTGAAAAACCAAAAGAAGCTGGGGGTGAGAATTTGCAAAAGCTGATCTCCCCCAGTTTCTCAATGTTTTGCAGCCTTACAGGACAGGAGGCTGGGAGGGATGAAGGCAGAGGGCAAAAAAACAAGTGACAGAACAACAATGAAGTCATACAGTTCTCCAGGGCCAGCCTTCCTAGGGTTTTATTCTACCTTCCAAGATATTCCACACAAGAAATAAGACTAAAAAAAAAAAAAAAAAGTAAATTGAATAAAAAACATGATTTCACTACAAGATAAATCTTGCATTTTAGAAAGAGCTCAGATGATTCACGCTCATTCAGCAGCTCTGTGGACACCGAAGGAAACATCTGTAAAAAGTAGATCATAATGACATGTTTTATAAATATAAAACCAGGACTATTCTATACATAATCCAGGGGAAAAAAAACCCCACATTTAAATGCTTATTGACACTTTAGTGTCACTTATTCATCTCCATACTTCTCACAGGTGCCACGCTTTGCATAGGTGGAATGCAGAAGGGAACAGGAAAGTCCTTTGCTTTATTTATGCTCAGCTCTAGTAAAAGCAAATAGTTGATTCATGGTACAGATCTGTGTTTGGTAATTAGAAGACATGAACTACTACAGCAATTAAGTCACAAGGGCAATGAACCTCTCTGCTTCTGACTATCAAGAAGATGGATGTCAGAAAAAAAAACCCTCAAGAGACACGCATGAGGCATTATCCATCCCATCTAATTTAGGTGCCTTCAAAATGACCAGAAGGCCAAAAGATTGTTTTTTTTAGGATGCTCTAGAACAGAGGTGCTAAAAGTATCCACAGGACTTGGGTGTTACTTCAAGTTACCCGCTAGGAATAAGCACCCCAAAATCCACGCACCCTTGACATGAAGTTGTACAAAGTAGTCTGTGTATTGCTTAGCACAAAATTTCATCTTTAAGGCTGAACTGCACAGATTTCAGTTATTTCCCGGGAATTTCATCCACAAGGAGATGAGAGGAGTGCTGGCCATGAAGACCATGAGACACACTTGGTAACAGTGAGATGCTAATTTACATTGCAAGGTGTGAGTGAGCTCGAGGAACACAACTGCCACCAGTTTTGCTTCTGAAGCAGCACACAGGGGACGTGATACCCTCTCCCCAACACACAGTTATCCTACTAAGCTATATGCCTATTTTACAACAATGGGTAAATAGCCACAAAACTTTAATCACCTGTGTCTTCTGAATTAACATTATGTCCAGAGTATGACATCTCAACAGTGCTTGAATAAGATTTGTACTTGAGAGGAGGGAATGAAACAAGCCCGCAGACAAAACCAGCCTCCAGTCCTACAAGAATCAATTTTTATTTTTCAGCTTTCATTAGAGGCTTTTCGGGGCATCATATGAACCTAATAATTAAATGAACCACGGAACCTCCATACAAGCAGAAAACCAGTGCCAACATCCTCATCAAATTCCCAATCTGTCAATTACATTTAAAACTACCGACCGAGTTTATAAATCCAAAGAGGCCAAAGAGCCACGGATTCACCCACAAGGTGGCAGTGGCCACCCAAGGATTTAGCACCTAGAGGCTCCCTGAGCCACATCGAGCCGCCGGGAACTACACTACACCACACTACTCTCTTCTCGCCGAACGGAGCTCAAAATAAGATCCATTAGGGGAGAAGAATATCTTCTCCTCTCTTACACATAAACCAAAATCTGTTGTCTGTGTAAAACGGCTTGCTTCCGCCAAAACACAGTTTTCTCGTAAGAAATCCGCAGCTCTCCTCAGAAACCTGCGGGTACTTATTTCCAAGGCTGCAGAACCCGAGTGTCGCCGTTACCCCTCCACAGCTCCTGAGGAGCGGCCGGAGAGTCCCGGCTGGGCAGGGCTAGGCTGGGCAGGCCTGGCTGAGGCTGGGAGGGGCTGGCCAGGCTCGGCCCCGCGCTGAGGGCGGCCGGTGTCCCCACAGAGGCAGCACCCGCGGCTTCGGCTGCCCCCAGAGCCCCACCGAGGACACCCGGAGGCCGAGGGAGCGGGTCCCCCTAGAGCGCGGCCCCTTCCCCGCCTCAGCGCCGGTACCTGGAGGAGGCCGCCCATCTTGGCGCGCAGGGCGCGGAACTCCTCCGGCGGCGCCTCGGGGTAGAGCTGCCCGCGCAGCAGCTCGTCGGTGACAGCGGCGTTGCCGTGGAAGGCGGCCTGGGCGATGCCGCCCAGGAGGGCGCTGAGGGGCCGGGAGCCCTCCGGCGGCTGCGGCGGCTCCGGCGCCGCCATTGCGGGCAGGGGGAGGCGGGCCCACCCGGGTACGGCGGCCGCGCGGGGACAGCCCCCGCCGCGCCGCGCCCACGCCCAGCTTCCCCAGGGGATGGATCACGCCCCCGGGAAGCGGATCGTAACCGTGGAACACCAGACACGCCAGCGGCTGGAGCATCCAAACGAATTTTATTTAAGCACCGAGCCACTGTACATTTAACTTGGTACATTTAACTTGGTACCCTCGCGGACCAGCCCCGGGCAATTCCATGCGATAGGTGAAAGGAACCACCCCCTCAACCAAACCCCCATTACATCAATTAGAACCGAACAGCATTTGACCCGACTAGGAACAATAAATTTCTGCTTTTCGAACTGTTTCTTCAAGAAAAAAGTGCTCCGTTTTACTAAATACTCCTCTATTTTAAGGAAACTTCCCCTCTATCCTTTCACTGTACGATGCGGTGTTAACCACAGAACATGGGGACAGAGGTACTAACATTAAAGACAAAGGTACCAATAAAGATCAAGTGTTTTCTCTGTACACCACTTTTTAAGTTTAAATATAAAAAAATATTAAAATGCTTTGTATATACAAACATATGCTGTCACAAAAGAGGCTGTGTGCTCTCAAGAGATGCCTACAGCAAATTTTCTTCTGCCAATACTACAGCGGTATCATTTACCTCCTGATTTCAATTATTTAAGCCCTTCACAGTTGCACACACGAGAAAAAATCACGTTGCTTGGAAAAAGAAACCATGAGTTCACGATCACCATGATCTCTTCTGTCTGGTTCTTCTGTGTTGTTTTGTAAGTAGAGAGTTTTCCTTGCCTGTTGGGGATCACAATGCATCTCCTGAAGCTGGAAGAACAGCAAGAATTAACAGTACTTGCATCTAAAGGTTTCTTTCACTGTCTCATTTGGGCAGTATTTAAAATGTCCTCTTTTGCCAGTGCTATTTACATTAAAGAGCATCTTTAGGAGTTTTAAAGAATCTGGAGATACAGGGGCTTCTTTCAATCACTAGAAATTAATATATAGTATGAAAAATGTAATTCCTTTTGGGTACAGACTCCTCACTGCCCCGCTGAGCCTTCTGAGACCTAAACTCTCCTCTGAGCACAGTTCACCATTGCTCATATTTAAAAAGAAAAGGGAGCAGGGTAGGAACTCTTCATGGCTTATCCATATCACCATGGAACATGAAGTAAGATTTCTCTCTGGTTTAAATTTCTGAAGATACTGTTCCTTGATGAAGTGCTTTCCTCTGCTGCAAGCTGAGGTATGTCATTAGGTCCTAATGAGCAATGCTGGTTTACTGACTCAGGATGAGGCACAAAGACAAATTTGTTCTTGTAATTGCTTTTTCTTCTCAGATCTCATCTTGCTCAGTGCCTTGCATGAAGACAGCACAAAAAAAACCAACTGGTGCAAAGTGTGTATTTTAACTTCAACAACAGTACAAAATTATTCAGAATTATTCACATGGCAGCAACAAGTGATCTGTGTTTTTAAGAATGTTATTTATTTTTGTAAACAACCCCATTTTTAAAGAAATTAAAAATACATCGAAAAGTCTCTCTCTACATATATACACAGTACATGTTCAAATTCCATTTCATTGTGATGCCATGGTTTAAAGCAGACAAGAGTGCTCGATCCAAAACTCAGCTGCAGTACAACCATCTTTGGAGGCACAGCACCCCATGCTGGTAAGTCCCTGTGCTTCCATAAAAACTTCATTTGTTGTTTATCACCTGGACTGTTTTCCTGCCATAGTGGTAGTAGCTGTAGGCAGATGTAACCGTTGTGAAAGCTGTGATGCACCTTTGGGGGAAAACAGTTCCTGTAAGTCATGTAAGTCTGTGAACAGTGCAATAATTGTTATTTTTTTACTTTTGGTGTCTTCCCTGTTTTCACTACATAGCTCCACAGTTTACAGTTTCTATGCTGAAATTCAGTGCTAAGTGGGGTATTAGACAAACAAAGGATCTGCCATCCAGCACTAAGCTGCATGCTTCAGTGTAACTGCATACTAAGACAATTTTTTACCATATTAGCATTTGTTTTAGAGAAGGGAAGACAAAACATTCAGCATTTGCAGCCTACATATCTTTTACCAGCATGAAAACTGACTGATGTGAGAAACTATTCCTTGGTAGACTGTAAGGCCAGCATTTAAACCACACAAGACTTGAACTTACCATTTTACCAAGTTCCAAAGCTAAAGCATGAGTGTCTGCTTCAGCCTGTTTTGTTTCCTTCCCAGATGCTGGTTGACAACCATACATATTCCTAAATTATCAGTGCTCCTCTGTGTAAAAGGCTGATGCCACCCACTGAGGTGTGTCACTGCTACAGTCCTGCCACTGTTAACCCTCCCTGGGCCAGAACTCAGACAGGGCATTTTTGAAAGTTTTTACAGAGGACTCTGGCAAATTACACACAGCATTTCTCCATTATTCACACCATGGTAACTCTCCCAGAGTCCCAGACAAGCAGCAAGGTAAGCACCTTTCACAGATACAACCCTAGATTTGTTTTTCCAACAGAATGAAAAACCACACTGACTGTTAAGATCAAGGTTCCTAGTTCCTTAAATGCTTTTTGTTTTGGGTTTGTGGTTTTGGTTTATTTGGTTTGGTGTTTGTTTTTTTTTCCGGGAGCAACACTGGATTTTTCACTACTTTAACTAAGTAACTGGTATCTGCTGTTCAGCCTCTTTGTTCTGAGCTCTTACTTAACTGCTCAGGAAAAATAACTGCACTTGTAACACCTGCAGGCAGCTACAACTCAGACTCAGGTCAGTTCTGATCTCCAAGGACAGTAGTAAAGGAACAGCACTAACTAAGGAGGGACACTCCTGTATGCCTGTTTTCATTCAATCTCTCCCCTTCCTTCCTACAATCTAGCAGGAACCACCATTTCTTCATGTGCTTTTCCAAGAGGCTTCAGAAACCTGGATTTCGGGATAGCAGGTACAGAGTAAAGCAAAAATAAGAATACACTTCACCTCTATTTTTACTGATATCAAGGCTGCTTTTTCAAGGACACTTAGGGCATGAATAAGAGAAGAATCCATACAGCCTTTCTTTCCATTCCTTTCTTTTTTATTGATCTGAATTTATGCTTTGCCTCTGTACACCTGAAGACTTGTTTCTAAGCTATTATTCCCAGATCTTAACTAGTTTCATTTGACTACTTTTTACTTGCACAGTAAATAAGGCGCCAATAAATATCTATCTCCAGCATCATTTAAGAATAAAGGTGTAAAAATTCAGGCATATTACATCATCTGGGCACAGGTTTTTTGTATTCCCCACAATCAGAATGATCTCAATTACCAGTTTCTTTAGAAGCCCATTAAATCATCTGGAAAAAAAACCAAAGAAAGCTAAGTTACCATAACGTCTGCAGATATATGCTGTCCACATAATTGAAAACAGGAGCTGCTAAAGAAGCTGCCACCAAAATTAGCTGAACCACTGTATTCGTCTGAAAAAAAAGCAAAATGGGAATTGTGACCAAATTAAGACATGCCCTATTTTGAAACTGTACTCAGCAGTAGTAGTAAACTGTCCCCTCCCTCCAAACTACACAACACCCCAAGTACTGAGGAGTTATCTTTTGTAATGAGTTACTACTCTTACCTTGCTAATGAACGTTGGTTTTAACTGGGCAGTAGCATAACAGGGGTTAAAGTACCTACTGAGTGTTCTCTGTTGGGGGAGAGAAGAGGAAAAAGATGCAGTCTTAGTACATTCAATTTGATACCCCTGTTCACATGATACAGAAAAGTTAACTGTAGCACTAGAGAATTACACTGCTCTTTTATATGATTTATTACACATCATGAACAGAAAAAAAAAATTATCAGTGTCTCTGACTCATCTTAGTGAAACATATTTTATGAAACCCTGTTCTGTTTGGAAATCTATCTGACAGAAGAACAAGCATTATGTCTTAGGGTATACACCCAAGTTCTGAGCAACCATCGGGTCTCAAGATGAAAATCTCTTGGTCACAACTTTGTTAAAGGCTTATTAATTTACTTTTTATCATGATTACACGTCCAAACGGTTTCATTTAACGCACTTACCGGTGGAGAGAGAGTTTTGTATCGCACGTAAAAAACAGCAGCAATCAGAGCTACATCCCGCAGAATAATCATGGAGGTAAGTGAAACTGAAAAATCAAGCCAACAGGATCTAGTGAAAAACCATGTCCATGATTAAAAACAAAACACAACCAAAGGGGCATACAATACGAAGAGAGGAAAAAAATAACCACTCCCAAATTCTTCTGAACAGGTTTTATGCACGCCTGAAGATTTTTAACGTGACTTCTGAAGGGGTTTAAGTCTTAAAACGATCCAGTCTATTTAAAAAAAAAAATTAACATAGCTACTAACTATTGCTGCTTTAAAGAAAGTGCATTTGAAAATGGCTGTTGTTTTTTATATGGGACCAGCATATGCTTTCTGTGGGGTCTGTTAGGGGGATGTTAAACATTTAATAGAAATATTACAACACATAAAATTACCTTTACCTTACGTAGTACATGCAATCGGTATTTTCTCACCTGGGATTAGATTTGCACAAGTTAGGCTCACATAGAGCACACTGATGAGAATTTTATCAGCCAGAGGATCAAGAGCACTCCCCAGCGCTGACTTCTGATTCGCCCAGTTTCGCGCAATAAATCCGTCCAACTGGGAAAAACAAAATTTAACATCTCTCTGTTAGAAAACCAAGAACAAAACCAGCTTGTACGTGCTACTGTTAGAGAGGTATTTAATGAACAGCATCACATAAAACAACTAGTTTAACTATGATGAAATATGGTACCTGTTAGCTGACATTTGCATCATGCTTTCTTTCCCTCACTGCATTCTAGATACTGGAAGCCTCTCAACATACTCAGTTCTCATTAGAAAAAGAAACAAACAAACCAAACCAAACAAAAACAAACACAAAAACCCCAAAACCAACCAAACAAAAAAACCCAAACCACAAACGGGGGTGTGCGTGTGTGTGGAACTGGTATTATAAAATTCACAAAATTATTGTCACGATGGATGCACCAGGTACATTTGCACATAGTAACAGACCCCCAGATGCTCTGACTGGACAATGCCCACCTGGAGCTGGTCAGGGAACCCTGACATCTCCCCTTTGCTCCACCAGCATTAAGTCCCCTTTGGACACCTGCAACTTCCCTCTGCGCTGTCACAAAGGACAAATATAGCATTCCTAAAGAACAACAAATATAAAACCCCATGTATTTTATCTCTTTCCATTCCACATTGGAGTCTTAAGTTCCAGTGGGATCACCATAAGCTCTGATTGCCCCCAAAGCACTTCCAAACCGAGGCGAACGTACCAGATCAGTCACACCAGCCAGAACAAAGACACCGAGCGCAACATCGAAATTCTCCTCAACAATCAAATAGCCCAAAACCGGCGCCAGACCCATCCGTGCCATGGACAGGATATTCGGGATGGTCCAGGGGTTTTCATACTGCAGAGCAAGAAAGCAAAGAACTTTCAGGGCAGGAAGACAAACACTCCAACTTGGCACATAAACTTCAAGGCAGGAAGGCAAACCCCAATTTGGCTCAGAAACTTCAGGGCACGCAGGCAGGCAGGCAGGCAGACCCCCCCAGTTTGGCACGTAACAGAATCAATCACTACAAACGCTCTGAGCAGAACTGGAGAGAAAGCCTGGAAAGTTCCCGGGAGCTGCTTGCGCAAGGCACAGGGACACAGCCTCTACCTGCCAAACATTAACAGGAGAACGCTCCGCCAGGACAGACCCAAGCCCCCCCAGAAGTTTGGCCGCCAGTCTGACACCTGTGTCCCGCGGGGCGGGGAGGAGATCGGGGCTCTCGCTGCGTTTCTGCGAGAACAATCGCACCCCCTGGGGCAGCTCCGCGCACGGACGCGGGCGAATAAACGACCCCCGGCCCCGGTGCCCCCGCGCACCCCCCTGTCCCGGTCACGCACCAGCTCCGCGTACGGCCCCGCCACCCTCCGCTCCGGCGGTGGCCCCGGCGGGGCGGCCCCGCCGCTGAGGAGGCGCCAGGCGGCGGCCGCGGGCGCGCGCAGCAGCCGCGGGGGCCGCCGCGGGGGCCCCGCGCACGCCGGGAGGCGGAAGGCGCACGCACCCCCCGCCGCCGGCGGCCGCCTCCGGCCCGCGCCGCGGAGGAGCGCCCAGGAGGGGCCCCTGCCCAGCCAGGCGGCGGCCAGCATGGCGCGGGAGGGAGGCGGTGCGGGAGCGAGGCGGTGCGGGAGCGAGGTGCAGGAGCGAGAGGCGCTGCCCCGCGGGCCCTACGCGCGCCCCGGCGCCGCCCCAGGGAGCGCGCGGCCTCGCGCCATCCGCGCCGCGCGCGGCGCGTGTGCCGCTGAGCCGCGGCGGGCACGCGCGGCCTTCTTTTGCGGCGCTTTACGTCAGCCCCTCTCCGCCTCTTCGGAGCGGCGCGCTTTACGGCAGGCGGGCACACCCGCGGCGGAGTTGAGAAGCCGGTACCGGGAAAAATCCTTTTACCCGCCGCTTTCCCGCCCTTCTCCCGGTTCTTCCCCCCGCTACCTCCCGGCCCGGGCTCGCCCCCGGCGCTGTCCGTGGTGGCAGGGCGGGCGGCTGCCCCGGGGTCATCCCGCTCCGCCTGCCCCGGTGCGGAGCCGTTCCCGCACAAGCGCCGGGCGGAGGCAGCTGAAGGTTTGCTTTACCTCGAGAGACCTCTCAGGGAGCGTGAGTGGGGTGTTGCTCTCGGCACTCGCTTTCTGCCCTCCCTTGCCCGCGTTTACTTTAGCTCGAGAGTTACAACAAGAGTTTACTTTTCCAGGCGCAGCCCTTTCTTCGCTGCTGAGGCTCTTTCCTGTCCCTCCCAGCGCTGGCAAAGGTTAAAATCGGTATCTAACACCTGCTTTCGATTAGTTAATCCAGCAGGCTGCTTCTACTGCAGGATTAAGTCCCAATTTGCAAGAAGGTGTCTCCTCTGCTGCCCCCATGCCCCCACACGCAGACAGACTGACAGCTGCTGTATTTTTTTTTTCAAAAGAGCCATTAACCACAACCTGGACAGAGGTGAGTGCTTGGCCCTGGAGAGTTCGGGTGTGGAACTATAATTTCTTGGCTCTCTTAAAAGCATCTCATCTGCCAAACTAGTTTTCAGATTCAGGTATGTTGGAGTAGATTCACACTAAGGCAGCCTTGAGCAGTTTAACATGTTCTTTCAGCGCTTGGATTTTGGTACCAAATGGCTGTGGAAGGATGGTGCAGATCAGACCCTTCTGGCACTTAAACTAGAAGATACGACAATAAAGCTTCAGTATTTCTGCTTTCTTAAATCTATCATATCTTACCCTAGAAATAAAAGAAGGAAAGCAGAAGGAGCAGCAATGCATTCTTGATTTTTTAAAAATATATTAGTCTTTGGGTCATTTTGTTTGTGTTGGTTTTTTAATACTTACACTAAAATCTTCCCATCTGCTATTTTATTGCACCAGACCACGATTCTGATTTCATCAAACTCAGCACTTTGCTCTTGCTGAACACACATTCTTCTGTGTCAGGAACAAAGACATCCATTACTTGTTTGTTGTTACAGATCTTGCAGTGGCCACGAACACCGTACAACAGTTTTGAACAAATAATATTTCTCACATATAAACTTTAATGAAAGTCAAAATCCAGTTCTTGTTTTACATAATAAATACTGTAATAAGGATATTTTCTTAAATCAGACTTGCATTTCAAATTAAATCTCAGCTTCAAAGACCAATAAATATCAAACTTCAAAGCAGCAAATCAAGTCAGTCTCAAAAAGGTGCCATTTGGTAATAGCTGTAAAAACAGTGTTGCCTCAACATGAAGGTTCCCAACTTTTTTGAAACATTTCAACACTTTAAATTCCCCTAATGAACTACAGTGCTGAAAATACAGCTCACACCATCTTCTCATGAAAGATTTCTGGGTTTAGAAGTAAAATCTGTCCTGGCACTGTAATAATGTCAGTGTAAACCCACACTTCCCACTCCTCAAGGATGATGAGGTGCATTCTAGTCCTACGCAGTCCCTTTTGGGTAAGCAGACCCTACAGGATGAGTCAGGCAGCAATACCATGTGTCAGTTTGTCCTGAGCAGCTTTAAAACAAGCCTGGGGGCACTTCAGTTTCTGAAGGGAAATCTCAGCCTCAGTGCCAGCAGTGCCAGGCTGCAGCTCAGTGTCTCACTGCTGCAGGTCCATCAGTGTATCCATCATGTCCCAGGGAAGTTTATCACAGTGACTCTTTTCACATTGTCTGAAGCTGATAAACCCTTGAACCTTTTTTCAAAAGATAACCCTGGTCATTCAGCGATCCAATAAAGCTTTCAAAATCAGATACCTGGAGAAAATAAAGACAAAAATATCAAACTGGAGAATGACACCTTATCTGATGTAAAGCACCATAAACCATTTCAAAGAACTCAGTGAAATAAAGTGAGCAAACAATAGGTTGGTTTCCTCAGCGAACTGCTGACCTACTTAGGAGGTGGCACACCATCAGTCCCACCCTTCTGTGCTCTACTTACACACTGTTTTTACTGTAGTGTTACACAGAACTTGTGTTCTCTACTTTATGACATGCACAAAGTATGCAGTTCCATATGTATAAATTCAAGTTCTGTAACACAAGTACCTACCAAAGAAAAGCCTGATTTCTACAACTCTCACTGATTTCCAGGTGTAGAACTCTGAATGGGCAAAAAATATTCTCTATGTGAAGGGAGAATGAGAGTTAATTGAATTAACTTGAAGTAGTCCCTGAATTACTGATGGTCGTGGGAGAAGAGAGCTGGATGTACCATGTTCTGTCAGACAGGATTCAAAACAAATCTAGACTTGTGTACAGTCAACAGTTCAACAAGTTGGGAAACTGAAGCCATCTTGCCCCAGCAGGCCCAAGTAGGGTCACCAGGTAACAGAAAGAACAGCACCACTTCCCATAATTTATCTTTATGAAACTTATTATCACTACTTTTCACTCATTACATCTGAAATCCCATTTTAAATTGGCATTTAAAACTCTTTAACATAAAGCAAAAAGTAGAATTAGCCACCAATATTTTTGTTAGGCTGAAGCCCTCCACAAATACAGAATGCAGGTCAATTACAGGGTAAAATACATTTGTGGCCATGTGTCCTACATGATGTTCCTATCAAGTTACAACATTAGGATGCTTGAAGCAGGAATGAAAACCCAAAACACAATATTTCATCCAGAGGAGGTCAAGCAGAAACACCATTGCACTGCTGAAATAGAGCAGGGACACCACAAGGGTAAATTTTGGAACAAAAGTAGGTGTGCCCTCTGGGGAGCCAGAGGGTCTAAACTAAACTGAAACCCATATTGCTTTTCACAGAACAAAGCAGGGTCTTGTCAAGGACCAGCTTCAGAAACAGAATCAGCCCTTACTAGTGCGAGGAGTTGCTGCTGCCAAACAGCTGGTGAGGTTAGTAAAGCTTACAAAGGCACTTCAAGAAGACTGTTCAGCCTAAAAGCAGCATTAAATTGGTTATTTCTGTTCACTGCAAAGAGGCACAAGGAGGCACAACAGATGTGCCTTTTCTACTTCCCATTTTGCAATAAATAATTTTGACTGCTCTTGCAGTTTGCTGTTGAAGGAACGCCTGATTTCCAGACTCACCCGTATCTGTAGCTCCTTTGCAATCTGCCGAAGCTGCTGCAGGTCAAAGAGGTTGTTGTAGGTTCTTTCTGCGATGCTGTTCAGGGCAGAAATAAATCTTTTTGCCTGAGACCGGTTGCTCATCCCAGACCCGTGCTGGGAACGCTCAAAGTCCAGCTTTCCAAACTCGTCGGAGTAGGTTCCCAGCATGCTAAAAACAGATTAAAAAAAGATCAGCAGGAGATAAAAGCAAACATATGTGGATTTTCTTCCTAAAACTGCTTGAGAAGGCTTTCAGAAGCCACACAGGAAACCATCCCCTATCAAGAAAGTCATTGTCTAAGGAACTTAGACTAAGCATTCATCAAAATTGCTTTTAAACTTTAATTGTTCAGCTGCAACAACAAAGAGTAATCACATGAGAGAAAAAAAACCTTCAGCAGCCTCATGCCTAAGTTGCTGTGCACAGATATACACAACCACTGTGATCACATAAAGGCCTAAGCAATTGTGTTCAACTTACAGCTGCTGTCAGCTTTCAAAGATAAATCCAAATATTAGTATTATGGGCCTAAATTTGATCAAGTGATTTCTTCACTGTGTTTGCATATGTTAAAAAAAAAGTTTTGAATGAATAACACCTTGATTTATTTAATTTTTAAAGCAGTGTGTGTTACCTGTATTTCATTATTTCTATTACATCCTCAGCATCTTCCTTGGTACATTTCTCTCTTAATTCCAGCCTTGATCGTGCCTTAAAACAAAACAACAAAAAAAACCCACACAAAGGTTTATTAAAGATATATTATAGCTGATGTGAAAAAGGCTACAATCACTCTACAACAAGCACAAATTTTAGGAGCAGAGATGGAGAAGAAATTTTTTTTTGTTAGTGTTACAATGTCACCTCCTGCATACTTGCATTATTAGGCTGTAGCTTGGAGTTTGTTTGCTTCGTATTCTTGTGAAGCAGCAGATGACAAATAGTGTTATCAAGGCAGAATGTTAGGGACAATAGCAGCATTCTAAGTTCAAGATTGGCAGCAGGTTGTTCCTGCCTGTACCTACTTTTTCTCCTTTTGGGGAATGTGATAGGTTCCCTTTCCACCTCCTCAAGAGTGTTTTACTTTATAAGAGGCTTTAAGGAACAGTAGCTCTTAAACACTTCTAGGCCTCTTCCATTCTCACTTTTTTTTTTAAACAAAACAAAAAAAGCAGAGTGGTGAATAAGCTGTCAAAAACTATAGGACATCAGAAGTATCTTAGGAACAATCTCTTTGCTTTCAGTCCCTGGAGTATTACAGCTTGAATGTACCTCTGTGAGTCGAATCAGCGACTCCAGCTGCCTCGTGGTGATTGGGGTACTGTCTGCTCCCTGGTTCTGCTTCCGGAGCTCAAGGTAGAATTCCTGGAGGACCTGTGCAGCCTCTGGAGATAAATTTGGGTGAACGTACTGCCGGGCATATCCCACGTACTTCCTCAGCAGCTGATGTGGAATGGCATCAAAGGTTTCTCCTGTTGAGATCTAACCCAATTACAAGAAGCTTAGATTTCTGTCAGAACCCTAGACAATAAAAGTTTTAATATAAAATCATCATCGTCTATGCTTTATCTGGTGGAGTCATCGCTATAAGGGCTTTAGTGCTTAATATATGAACAGTGTACTTGAAGTCCATACACTGTGCTTAGACATGTAAACACACACGCTTGGCCATTTCAGAAAAGCAGCCAAGGCTTCTCATTTGCCACGATAAGAAGTGCCAAATAGGATTTAACTATATAATGAATTCTTTCTCAAAAAGAGAAAATCCAAATTCCCAGTTGTTACAGCTCTGCAGAAGACTAACCCATCACTGCTGATATCCCATTTCCAGAAGTGCATGGGTTTAGCTTCAACAGGAATATTTCTCCCAAGACCTGTCATTGGACAATATCAGTTCCCAAACTGATCACTGAAGTCTAAAAAGAAATATACTTCCTCTCCTGTAATCCGTGAATCTGTCTAATTGCAGATGCCCAAGGATTTGTTTACACATGGCTTTATTTGGATTCAATACTTCATTGCATATCACGTTATATCAAATTATTATATCCAGTCTAATTTTGTGGCTCTTTATTGAAACCTAACGCAGCAAATTTGCTTTAGAGCATCTCATGCAAAGTGTCTTCTCACAACCAAAAACCCAACAGCTCAGCTAATAAATTCTCTTCCATGTGATGAAGATGTTTTGAGCCACATCTTCCAGCAGGACAGGTCATGTTAGCTACAAGAGGCAATTGGTAGAAACAGGTAAATGCTTCCTCTAATTCAGAAGCGATCATGAGAAGAATGGGAGTGGCAGACTGAGGACATCCAGCAGGTCAGCGTCACCAGGTCCCAGTGCAGGGGCAGAGCAACAATCCCAGGACAAGTCCTACCTTTAGCCTTTCAAGCAGTGGTCTGTCAGACACAGCCTGAAGGACAGAGCGGTCCTGGGAGCTGCTCCGGGTCACAGCGGCGCTGCTGCTCCCTGCCTGCTTCCCTGCCCGGATCGCCATCACGTGCTCGGACAGCAGGTGGTCGTGGTCTTCATTGGGGGTGTCCAGCAGGATGAAAACCAGATCGAATCTTGACAGTAAAGCACTCCCCATTCTAGAGTAAAGGCAAGGAACCACACGGTGCTCAGAGAAGACGAAAAATTATAGCAACCCTGTTCCACTTCAAGTACATATAAAAAAGTCCTGTCCTGTTCATTCAGAATAAAGTAGAAAAGCAATTTCTCTCTCAAGAGCCACCAAAAATCATTAAAGTTTGTGTTCAAGCTCCAGAAAACTAGAAAGCAATTATACACAAGACACAAGACTACCAGAAACATCTACTCCTGAATGTGAACTATAAAAGCAGCATTTCAGAAAGTGCTCACTTTAAGTTCTCAGACACTGTTTTGGCTTTGTTATAATGTCCTCCCACTGGGTTTGCTGCAGCAACAATGGATGTCCGAGCTGGCAAACTGCAAACGATGCCGGCCTTGGCAAGGCTGATGCTTTGCTGTTCCATGGCTTCCAACAAAGCCTGATGCTGGTTTCCCATCTTGTCAAATTCATCTATTCCACAAATTCCTGGAAGCAATCAAAACAAGACAAAGACTTACTAGAAAACACATTAACTGATGGGCAAGTGTGTGCTACAATCCAGTAGTCACTACATCAGAAGTCCAACCTAGAATCCCAGGGACCGCAGGAGACACTGGACAAAGTCTCCATTTCAGCAAGGTTTGTTTTCACCTCATGGTAATGCAGCCAAACCATTATGAAGTCAGCCTGACTTGTAGATCTTGATTACACATTAAAATGACCAAACAAGCTTTTTATAAATGGACAACAAATCTCACAAGCTATCTCTTTTTCAAAAATTTTAAGAGTCCAGCAGATGCCATCGAGTCACATTTCTGAACAAAAAAAAAATACTAGTCCTTTGACAGTAAGTCTAGTATGTGAATTGCAGAAATCAAGTTTTCCTACACCCAAGGAAAGCAGGGATCCCCTCAAGAGAAGTCACTGGTGAAGCTCAGAATTTCCCACGGTGTGGAAAGCCAATATCATACTTCAAATATACATTTTTAGTCCACTGTTAAACGAGCACTGTGGTTAATCTTAGAGTCAGCAGTGCACACACTCCTGCCCCTCACATATCATCATACAAAACCTGTGGTATTACATGTATTACCTTGATCTCCAAGCACTAAAGCACCAGCTTCCAAGGCAAAATCTCCAGAAGTGCCATCTCTAGACAGTGTAACAGTCAGGCCAGAGCTGGTGGAAGTATTACCACAAACATACACACCTCGAGGAGCAACGTTACATACTGCCTAGAAGAGAAAGAAATACTTTTTCCTTCCCCAAATTGAAGAATTTCATAAAGCTTATCCTAGAGAAAAAATTCAAAGTAAACCCAAACTTATTTCTATTTTACATGGCCCAACTGTAAAGCTGTAACTCCTTGCAACCCCAAGAGACATACTTGTGCAATGCAGTAGGAGAAACTTTGGTCACCTGCAGTACAGCCATACCCTACTGTGTTATCAAAATTACTGGGACCTTGGGCACAGCACTTAAAGCACATTTTAGAAGTATGTTGAAATGCTCAGGGACATACTGTCTGTCATGGAATTGCAGATAAATAGTTTCTGTACCTTCAGACCCCAAGGTCTGTTTAGACTAGAGTCTTGCCCTAGTGCCCAACACGTGCTGCTTCGCAGAAAGCACACGTAGTTCTCCCCACAGCTAAGGGATAAAGGACAGTCCTAGTTTTCTCCATGCCTCTAGTATCCAGAAAGCAGCCTGCAATTTGAAATATGAACTAGAAAAGCAAAGCATGGTAATCTTGAACACAGACAGGTTGCAGTTAAATTTGCCTAGAACACAGTTATAACTGGATTTTCTCAGATAATACCTATAATTACTCTGCAACTGGCACCTCTGTTTTATTTAAAAGATAACACTCAAATACTTGTTTAGTATCAAATATGTGACAGGCACCAAGTAGGGAAAAAAACCCCCAACCAACCAAAAAAAAAACCCAAACCAAAAACCCTGGCTCCTACACAGGCTCCTTGGCTTTTCTCCTTTTCTTTTCTCTAACAGTGATGACTGAGAGGAATCTTGTCTCAGGGTTGTATCTGAGGAACAGAGTACTAGCTTTTCTTAAATGTTACTAAAAAACAGAATGCCAATGTGAAGAAAACAAATCAGCTACTCTGTGCCAGAGAGTCCCCATTCAACGAAAAAATAATTTAAAAATGTGTTTGTTAAGATGCTTGCAAACAAATCCATCACTGTGGTTAAACTATTGCAAATCACATCCTAACATAACAGGTCCACATTAGAAAGACTCAGACTTTTTAAACAAGGTATGCAATGCTGCAGGTCTAAGTGAACTCTGTCCCTCTTTCACTTCACAGTAACTATGGGAAAAGAAACGGAATTTTAAAACCATTCCTTTTAAGACAAAAAAACCTTGGGGTTTTTATCACTGATTTTATCACAGTCATGCAGAAATGCCCACCAAGATTAAAACCCAAATGCAGCAGCCAGTCCCTCTCCCAGAAAGCCAAGATCTGTTCTAGCAACATAAAAACAGGGCAAGAGAATGGAAGTAAACCTCACTGGAGGTGAGTTACATGGCAAAAAGTTGCATTTGTTCCAAGAGTGTACTTATTCTGACAGTGGACCAGCTAAGTGAAGATAGGAAGGAGTGAACCTCCTCACTGGGGAAAAAGGTGTATATGGAAGGGCAAGACAACAAGCCTATAAACCTATACCTGAAAGTCCACAGGTAGATATGTACTGACCAAGTGCACCTGCTTTGGAAAGTGTTTTAACAGGCCCTTCTGCAAGGCTCCTTGCAAGTACCCCTTTGGGTACTATCCTATATTTGAGGCATCCTACATGAAAACGTAACTCCAGCCAGGCTCAAGCAACCCCTTGGTCTTAGCACACCCATCCTACCATGATTACAAGAAGTCAAGATAACAAGGAATTAGAGAAAGACAAAGGACAGTGCTACATCAATCCATACTTGCAACATTTGACTTTTTCCTAATCCTGGATCTCCAACAACCAGAACATGTGGATCTCCTCGCACTGGGATTCTGTTCTTGTCATCCACAAACTTCTGACATCCTCCAAATAACGCCAGGGCCAAACCTGCCTTTACAATCTGTTGTGGAACATACCAACACTGATAAGTATTTGATCATGGTGACCAATACTGACAAGCTCCCCAGCATTGGCTGTAATAACTCTTTTCATTTTGGATGACTGAACTTAAAGGTATAAGGCTGCCACTTCCTTGGTACCAAAAGTGACTGGGAGTCACAGTCACCAGTAACAGTCCCTTACCCACACCCCAGAAAAGTTTTATAAATCCTTTAGGAGTTTACTGTGGCATAAACATTTCAATCAGAAATTGCAAGCAGAGTTGTTAAATTACTTACCTCGTGGCCATAGATTGCAGGACAAAGAGAGCTGAAAAACAAAGAACAATTCAACGTGAGGGGAGTATAAATCAACGCATCAGTATTAAATAATCCCTTATTCTGTCTCTTGTCACAGAACACCTTTATAAACATATAAAACTTTTAGTTGGCTGCTGCTGAATTTCCAGCAGAATCAGTTTAGACCAGCAACATCAAATTTCTTGAAATATTTGTACAACAAGAAATGCTTGATAATAAGAAAAGACTTTCACTCGAATTCCCACCAAGACAGAGGAGAACCAGCTTCCCAGTGGTTTCTGCACCTCTTCTTATCTTAATCAAGTAACTAACTGTAACCCTGCTTTTAAAGTGCTAGTTTTGCATTCTTTGACTCCACTGGGAGGGCCTGAGGGACACCTAGAAGAGTATTTCTCAGTCTGAAATGAGGGTTTTTCACACCCTAGGCTCAGTTCTTGCAGCTCTTTACTCCACTGTAAAGCAGAGAACAAAATGGTACTTCTAACTTGAATTTGCTCAGTGAGGAGCAAAATTAATTAATTGGTTTTTTATTCATAGCTTTCTGTCTCAGGGTTGAAATAAAACACAGCTAACTCATTGTATCCTTAAACCCCTCCCAAAGTCCTAACATCCCCACTGCAATAGTTTCACTTCCTCCCAAGTTCCTTACCCACTAAAGTTTGTTATATCTCTGTGGTTTCTGTTGCACAAGCCTTGGACATTGCATAGCTTTAAGATGAGCTGTCACATTTGTCTGAGGGTGGTCGTGCTGATTCACAAGTCCAGTCCTAGACCTAGTCTAGGTCTAACACAACTTACTTTACGATGAGCCTGAAGAGATTTTCCTCAGCTTGAATTTCTTGGACAGCATAGAGGTCTTTAAGTGAAAACTCCATGAACGATCTTTGGAAAGTCTCGTCATCAAAATTCTTTAGTTTTTGTCCTTTACTGTTGCTGACAGAATTTGCCTCAATGTACAACAAGAACATACACTTGTCATTCTTATTTTTAGAAGCTCCTGTTAGAAAAATTGAGAAAGGATGATGGAGCATTTTTCTTCTATCGTTAAGTATTCATATTATCTACAAATGGCATAGAATAATTCAGAAATATCATACATACGTGCAAAATGTTCATATTTAAGTACTGAACATCTGCATTTTCTAAAATTGATGCAAAATAAGTTTCTAATTACATTTGTTCTTTTAAGGTTTCTCCATTCATGTACACAAGAAAATATGTTGCTGAAATGGAGGGTCTATGTTGAGACAGAGAATTTTCTCCCAGAATAAAATAAGTTTTCCAGGAATTTTAAATTATTACATTATTGCAGTCAGGTAAAAGTTGAATATAAAATGTTTCCACTCAATATTTAGAGGAGAAAAAGATGCACAGTGCAGAAGCATTAAACATATAGCTTAATAATTAATCATTTTCTATACACTCCAGTGATCATTGAGCAGAGAATGAAGTCTCAGGGTAAAACAGTACTGCAGTTATCTGCAATGTATTCTGTTACAGCTTTGCACAATATATTTAAAAAAAAAAGTTGTAAAATTTGACTAGGGAGGATTAACTAAGAAAGATAACAGTCCTTCACAACAATGTGAAAGTTCTCCTCATGTTTGAAGGAGATATTAAAGGAAATGATGAGTCATAGTGAGACTTCAGGAAATAGGGATGTCCCCCCTACATTAGTGGTCCCAAGATGGCTTTTCTGTCA
Organism: Manacus candei; assembly: GCF_025592945.1. NCBI lineage: Eukaryota > Metazoa > Chordata > Aves > Passeriformes > Pipridae > Manacus > Manacus candei. The sequence goes on from NW_026138065.1 coordinate 33,172,899, forward strand.
GCTGACATCAGATGTCAGACTGGCACTTCACATGCAGGCCCGCAGTTGTGCTGCAAACCCCACCCTCTATCAGTGATGAGAGGCAGTGCACCTTTTGGGCAGCCCTCCTGTCAAAAGAACTCTTCACTGTAAAACTCTGGTAACTTCTGAAGAAATGTACCCTTAATGCACTTACGACTTGGAGAGCTCAGATTAGGGGGGGTGGCTGTTCTTGCGTAATCCCTAAAAAAACCCCACCCTCAGGAGAAAGTGTTCTCAGATGCTGTATTTCACCTTCCTCAGTGCTTGACACCTTGACTATCCCTGTGATGGTGACCATATCTCCCGGGACACAGCTGTCCACAAGATCCTGAACCAGTTCACACTCGATTGTGCGAGGGATCCGTCCTGCTTCCCGCTGGTCATCTGCCATGAGCTCCTGCACCCTGCCAAACACAAGGTGAGTTACACACCAGTTCAGCTGCAGCAGCCAAGAGCTGCAGCCGTTAAGCATCCAGCCAATCCTTTCCAAATTGAAAAGGGATACAGCAGAAATGCCCTGGTAAATTCTAGAAACAACAGCGCTGGAGAAACAGGCTTTTTCAATTCAGATTTCAATAAATGGGTGTAAATTATGCATAAAACTTAGAAAGACTCCTATGAACTCCAAGTTGAAACTCAGATTTTCTAGCACTGCTGAGCATGTTAATGTAGAAATAAGCACAGTACATGAAATAAGATGGATCCCATATACAAAAAATATGAGGCCAGACATTATAAACCCTCATAAATGCTTAATTGGTATTTTAACCCTAGAAAAGCCCAAGAGATTTCTCAGACCATAACAAGAACAGTAGTTCACTCTACAGTTGTGAAAGCATAGAAAAGTTTCAGTTCTGGCTCTGCACTAGGAGCTCTGACAGTTTTTCTTGAAGCTGAGTCAAGCTTTACTGAAGAAGCTGTGATAAACATCGCCCTCTAGAGCTGCTACATCAGCACGACTTTTTAAATGAATTTTTAAATTGCTTACATTACAGAACGTTACTAAAGAAAAACTTACTTAGATGACACTTGTCACACCAAGACTTTTGACACAGAGCATGTGAACTTACAGAATCAGAATGTTTAGAAGGGGGAAAAAGCAAGCAGAGTCCCGTTTTTTCCAAGCTGACACCCTTCCTGCTGAGAGCCAGTGGGATGAAACACATCACAGTCTTCTGAACAGGTATTATGGGGCAACAGTATTCTACCTTCCTACTGCTAATTTAACACTGTTAATTTCTGTAAATATTGCTATGCTCCCCCATAGCAAAGGTCTCGCAGATTTTACTTGCTGATTAGACAAAGAAAGTAGATGAACAGGCAGGTGTAGCACTATTTCCTTCTACTGACTGTACCTTAAGGACTGGGGGGCACAAGATCACTTCAAACTAAGATTTTTAACCCTCCAGTTTACTTTCAGTTCATTCATGTCAACTGACACAGCTGACTGATATAACTTAATAGGTCTTTTCTAGCTGACTTATATCTCATTAAAGGAAATCATTAAATCATAGATGCAATAAGAAGTGATCAAGAGAAGCTGCAAAGAGCACAAACTGAACATTTCTCAAAGAACTCTGTAACGGCAGGACAAATTTCCAGGAAGCTATTCCATAGGGTAGGTTACAAAGTATACCAGTGCTTGGATAAAACAACTGCTTTGTGATACAAATGTTGAAGAGTGCTTTCTGCAAAAGAATAAGATTATTAAAATTACACAGTGTAACAGGGGTTGAGCCACCCTGTCACTTTTTGAGTATCCCGTGGCATTACATTTTTGTGCAGAAGGAGGGCGTGCTTACTTAACAGACTGCCAGTCCACTGTAGTGGTTAAAGGAGAGCTCCTGTCAGCTGTGAAGGATCGGCCACGGCACTCGGGAACAAGGCACTGTAACAACAGGAATTCTAATTCATTCTCAGCCCTTTTTTAAAATCATAAGTTGAAACTGCCTTATTTGAATCAGAAAAAAAAAGCAAAGCAATAGGATTCATTATCGTTCCAGGAAAAAACTAGTTAAATTAGGGCTATAAATTAGCATGTACATAATTAATGAAGAGTTATCAAGCACAGACACCTGAACTCTGACTCACAGTTGTTGGAGCAAACACAGAAACACAGCCGAATTGTATGATCCCCTTCTTGAACTGGTTTGAGTTGGGGAAGGGCAGTGGGGGGGAAGGGGAGGTGGTGGGTGGATTTTCCTGGATTTTTTTATTTAGTGCAGGATATGCTTTTTTTCAAGTAAAAAGGGCCTGAAGTAACAGGAGTTGCATGGTATGATTAATTTTTTCCAGTGTGTCAGTTGTCTAACCCAGCTTTATAGACTACATTTTTAATTTTTTTTTTTCTCTTTTTTACTACCGTTTGTGTCTTTTTTTGCGCAAATCACAACCGATAAGGGAAAAAGTATGAAGTGCAACGGTTTTAACTTACCTTAGTTGGAAGGGTGTACTTTCCATCAGGGAGAGGAACACTCTGAACATCCCCACACGTGGCACACACAAAAGCCAGCTTGGTGCACAGAGGCTTTATGTTGCTGACACGCACGACGGTGCCACGCAGGGCGATGTATTTGCCGTAGCAGTTGGCCCGGACGTTCTTCAGCTGAGTCAGCGGGTCATAGTTGTACACCCTGCACAAAAATTAAGCATTAACATTTTGAAAGCTTAGCACACATAAATGCAGGACAAAAAGAAATCTAAAAACCCACAAAACTCACCCAAACAAACAAACAAAAAAGTACTCCCCCCGGTGGAAAAAAAACGGTAATCCAGAAAAAAATGGTTGGAAATATTTTGTCGGCAGACCCACGGCATAGTCTTTGATTCTTGTTCTAGAAAACATTTAATAATCTCCAAAGGTATACATCTCAACAGCTGTACAGTTTGTTTATGTAGTGACACCTCCCTCCTGTAAACAACTGAGGTTAGCAATACAACAGAAACTACTTTATAATCATGTCTAATTGTCTCTTTCCATTATTTCAGATAAACACTGGAGTTGTAACGCAAAAGGGTCAAAGTTTTATCATGCCTGGGCTCCAAAACAAAGGGTGAGTTTTTGTGTTTCAAGGACATAAGGACATCAGGTACAACACATTGACCCTTTTTAAGGGCAACAAAGTACCTAGACAAATAAATCAGAATGAAACTCAAGACAGAGTTGTTTATCATGGAGTGGATCCCATAAGGTTTTCCAGTCCAACCCTCCTGCCCAAGCAGGGTCAGCCAGAGCAGGTTGCCCAGATACAAGTCCAGTTGAGTTTTGAATATCTTCATGGAGGGAGACTACACAACCTCTCTCAGTGTTCACATGGACTTTTAAGAGTTTTAATTTGTACCCTTTGTCCCTTGTCCTGTCACTGGGCCCCAATAAGAGTAAGGCTCTCGAAATCCAGGTTTTTCCCTGCTCCCTCAACTTAGGACCCCGAACATCACCATCACATGGAGCTGCAAAGCTGTTTTAGAATCATGATCTATTACTGATTTATGGAATGCTTTTGTCTACAGGATAATGGTCTGTAACTGTCTCTTGGAATCTGAGAGTTTGTACATACCTTTATTTGGACACAGGTTTCTCTTAAACACATCCTACTGTGTAGTTAAAAGCATGCTGTTATAATTATAAAAGTGCAGAACTTAAAAATACATCATAGGGCAATAAACCCCCAAAATAAATCCAGTTGCCATCCACATGCCAAAACATGCTGCTTTCCCATACCAACTCACCACCAGCAGGGAATTAAAAACCATAATAAAAACTAAAATAATTTTTTTAAAAAGTAATTTAAACTCAAACAGAGCTTATACTCCCAGTTCCCTTCAGACCCTTGAAGTCTGAGATGCCATTACTTAAGGAAGTAAAGAAAAAACTTCTAAGGACTCGTTTCATCAAAAACTCAAAGGAAATCACATTTTAAAAATCATAACAGCAATTCTGTTTTTGTAAGAAACATTCAGAATTAATGCAACCTCAGTTTATTCCAAATTATTGTAATATCAGCCTTCTTAATTTCAAATTGAAGTTTAGTTAGAATTAATATTCTTGACTGTCTACCAGTAATCACTCAATAGATTTAAGCTAATAAGAAATAACACATCCTCATATGCCACTGCCAAAACATCCATATGAGAAATAATAAATATTACTAGCTTCAGCTTATGTCCACACCCTCCAAATCAACCTCCTTATTACAAAGATGTGCCTTTTGCTAACAAAAAGCTTGATCATAATTACATCCTAACTTCTCCAGCAAACAAAAATTTAAGTAGTTCTGCTTTTAATCAATACATGCTTTATAGAATAGTTGTACTACTTATAAGTCACTTTTCTACTTACAAGTTTTTCTAGTCATTGCTGTTTGCTCATCTTATAAGCATGTTTCATTTCACTTTTTTCTTCACAAGGACAGTTTAGCTTTTGTCATGGTGAAGAAAAAAGCAAAATGTAGACTGTTCTTCTGGAAAAAGCTTTACAGAGTCAAGTCCTTCAATAAATATGTAAGCCTTCAGCAACACGAATGGACACTGACAACCATTAGACAAGAAGCAAAGAGGTCTTGGAAAAACTCAAACACTCAACACCCATTACCTGGCATGAATGAGAGGCACATTTATGATAGGTTCTCCCTCAAGTGGCAATCCTTCCTGCACCTGCAGCTCTGCAGCATGCCTTTCCAGGTCCTTGGTCAGCACCTACATGGAACAGAAAGGAGGACATAGCTGCAGTGTGCCATGCTCAGCACGGATTCATGGATCTGCTGTTAAGTTTAATTAGCATCCCTTACAATCACATCCTCCTGCTGAAGTCTAATGACTGTCCAGTGACACCCCACTAAATAATGTTTTTCTGCTTCTGAGCAGTTTTAAGCTTTATTTTAAATGGAATTTAAAAATCAACCTATTCATTGTGTTTGGGTTTTTTAATTTGAAAAAAAAAAGCATACAGCAACCTTTAATGCTGTTGTCAAAAAGTGAAGTTTCATTTGACTAAAGCACCAACATCTGAACTTGCCTGTCAACAGGCACTGAAATGCCACTTTAAGAGACATGGAGCAGTGCCAGGAATTCTTGAATCTGCTCACCGTTCATCCACCAGCCATGGTTCTGCTGTGTGAGGTGGGATAGGCAGCACAAATAACTTGCAGTATATTAAAAAACACCCCCAGGAATTAGAATTTCCACTAGGGAGTAACACAGGTGCTAGAACTACATTTAACTGCTGTAACAATGAATAAACAAAATGCACCAAAGCACTTTCAAAATGTGATTTCGTGGGCCCTACAGAAATGGGAAAGGTTCAAGGATCTGAGTTTTAAATAAACAGTAATTTCTCGTAAGACAGGAAAACAGAGATTTGGGGTTTATAACATTTATAACTTCTTTGTTGTGAGGGTTATGCTTCTATGTATTAGAACATCATATTTACCTGGTGAATTGCCAAACCCATACACTGCAGTATTTTCTCAGGCATGTCCCTTAATTCCGTAGATATATTTGGTATCGATTTAGTCAATTCTCTGTCTTGTATTAGTTCCTTATAATCCACAAGAATACTTCCTTTTCTTTCTATTTCATCCTGTGAAATTTTGTAAGTTACAAAATACCCCTCAAATTAGAAGCACAACACATCCAAATTATGTCATAAACGTTTCATGTCTACGATGGAGGTTATTTTTGATGGAAAAACCACTCAAGATTTGTAATGTTCTTGTATCAACAATAGGTTGTTGGGGTGGGACATGTTTTGGGTTGTTTTTTACCTTGTCATAAAGCTCAATGCGTTGCATGAAAAACTTTTCAAAGGCTTGAGTCTTCTGGACAAAAGGAGATTTGTCACTAAAAGCTAATTAGAAACATAACACATTAGTAACTAAGAGGAAATAACTGCTTCAGTTTCACAGAATACACACACAGGTAATTTCTCTTCCCTTATTTTTCTGCACTCCAAAGCTAAGGAGGATGATAGATCTCTACAGTATCACAGTAATGTTCTATTGTAAGACCTGTTACAAAACAGAACTTTGTCGAAGATGGTATAGGACAAGCACATATGAAAAGTCCAGTAGAGGAATGCATATTCCAGTCTTTGATACACTGCAGGTTTGGTGTGCCTAATTGAACAGGCTTTAAAAAAAAAAAAATCACATTTTACACTATTAAGGATTCTTTTCTGAGGTTTGCAGCCCACAGAGATTACGGTATGCCACAAGACAGAAGTCTGTATTGTATTCATGGTTTTATATAACAGATATGTATTTTGGTGTTTTTCTATTGAACCTATAACTCTACAAAGACAACATATACCAATTCTAGAAAAAAAAAAATTAAAATACTTGCTACATATAATTTTGGTCTAAAAATACCTTCAGAGAAATAAAGTTTCCAGCCCTTGTAGGGAATAAACTGGTCCAGCGTTGACTGGACTAGTCGAGATTTTGCTGGGGGAGGGAAAAAAAAAAAAAAGATTAAAATGGGGATTAAAAAAAAGTGATAGTAAAACTTTGCATTTACTCTCAGTGATTCATTTGACCGCGAGAGACGAACAGCTGTAATTGCCTAGCACAGAAGTAAGTCAAAAGAAAAGCGCTTTGGCTTCAGAAAGCAAGTAGAAGCACAGGATTTGGCTCACCAGGTTCGGGAATCCTTTTGCTCTCTGCCTTCTGTCCCCTGCCTCGCCATCCTCCTCGCCATCCTCCTCGCCACCCCTGAAAGCCTCTGCCCCGGGCGCACCCCCGGCCCCGGGGATCCCTGCTCATCTCCCTCCGCCGGCGCCAACAAACTGCGGTAAAGAAACAGAAATTTTACCAGAAGATACTCAATTTAAATTAGGGCTATTTGCCAGAGAGGGAGGGGACCGCGCGGAGGGCTCGGCCTCCCTCTCCCTACCACGGGAAGGCACAGAGGAGCCACGGCTGAGGGGACGAAACAACAACACGACCTCCCGCAGCAGCGGCCACCGCTCAGCACGAGCTCGGGGCTCTGCGGGCACTTCCCGCTCTCAGGACAGGACAGGACAGGACAGGACAGGATAGGATAGGATAGGATAGAGATACGATACCACAGGGCGGGGCAGGAGCGGGAAGCGGAGCCCTCAGCGGCCCCTCCCCTCCCCGCCTCAGCCCGCGCTCTTGACTGCGCAGGCGCCAAGCCCAGAGCGGGCCCGAGTGGCGGCGGCGGCGGCGGCCATGGAGGCGTCCCCGGGCGCGCGCATCCGTGAGGGGGACTGCGCCGTCCTCAAGCGCGGCGAGGTCTTCAAAGCCGTGCCCGTCCTGCGCCGGAGGTGAGCGCCCGGACCGCGGCTCTCCGTGCTCGGTTTGCGCCTTCTCCTGCCCCCGTGAGGCGCTGCCGGCGGCAGTCGCGGGCCCTGCCGGAGGAAGGGGGGTCCCAGTCCCAGTCCCGGTCCCGGTCGCAGTCGCGATCCCGGTCCCGGTCACGCCGCTCCGGGCACAAACAGCGGCCTCGCCCCAGGCTGCTGTGACAGGCGGCGGGAAGGGTTTTAGTGCTGCCTCGGTTCCTGTGACAGAAAACAACCCGGAAGATCTCCTGGCTGCGTTTCTCCTGAGAATTCTAAAGGAATTTGAGGTGGTTTTGTGTTGTCGTTGTCAAACGGGTGCCAGTCGAAGAGGAGGAGAGGTGGCGGCAGCCTGGGAAGGGAATCGTCATCACACCTCGCCGTGGCACGGGATTTCTGCGAAGTGCGGCATCGCCTCGTTAATTAGGGCTTGTTAATTGGCCTCGGTGTGCTCAGTGTGCAGGAAGATGCTGGCGCTCAGCTTTGGATAGTTACTATGAAAGGTCTCCTATTTCTCTTTCCTAGGCCATCTGGCATAGCGGGAAGCGCCTGTACCCCAGCAGGAATTGCTAAAATCAATGGACACAGCCCTGGGCTTCTCCCCATTGCAGCAGAAAAATTTATAGACCAAGGTGTAGAAGTCAGTGTTGGGTAATGTGGCCAGACATCTGATTCAGTAGGATGGAGATCTGAAGGTACTACGCTTGAATGAGACTGGTTTAAAAACGCTGTAGCTCAGACCTAGGAATTTGGGAGCACTGGTTATTGTCAGGCTTAATGTTCACCTGTAGCATCTGGCACCAAAATCAGGTAGCCCCTGTCAGCCTGTCACCGACAAGATCTTGGTCATTAAGTCCCTCTTCAGTTTTTATTTAAAATCTCTATCATAAAACAAAGAATACAAAAGCCAAAGAGTAAACATAGCCATAAGCAATTAAATTAGTTTTGCATTAATTTTCCTTTCTGTAATCTCATGAGTTTAAGGACACTCCAGGAACATGTGACAATAGCTATGGTTGGATATTCTGTTTAGAATGGTCATCAGAATGAAATTTGATTATGTGGATACATTTTTTATCTATTTAATATTTTGAGTAATTTCAAGTCTTTTGTAGTAATTTATTAGTCTTTTAAAATCTGGGTTGGCAGGGGTTAAGGGATTTTAATTTATAATGTCCTTTTTTATGAAGAGGATTTGGTAATGTCTCTGATAAGACTTTATTATTACACTTCCTTTAAATTGTAGATTTTATTTGGGGATACAAATAATATAATATGTAAAATATATGTAGAAATCTCATACTTCAGTCAGTAGAAAACTGGAAATAACAACCTTTTTCTTTACTTTCAGAATTAGTGATGAGTATAATTTGCATAATAGCTCCTATTGACAAGTTTTGGTTTGAATGTGAGTGTGGCATAATATAGTGCTACTTGTTCCATTTGGCAAGATTGGCATTTCTCTGGTTAGCAAGGCAGCCTTTGTAGGCCAGCCTGAAAGTTGAAGGCTTTGTGGATCCTGTTTTATGTCAAGAAGGAAAAATGCAAACCTGCCTTAATGCAAAAGGGATGATACAGTTTGGGTTTTTTTTTAAAAAACATTTCTAGGATTACAAGGCACTCCCTGTTGTCTGTGTTCTTCATAGTCTTTTGGTAAATGTTATTTCAAAGGAGCTCTGCAACATACAGGTTCATGCTCATCTTTTTGCAGTGATCTGCATGACCCAGCCTAGATTTCATGATTAATTTAATTCCTTGCCTTGTTCTGACTTTCTCTATCAAAAACGGTACTGTATGATTTGAGTGCCATAGCCTTGTTTTATCTCTTACTTTCAATGTCTTTTGAACTGAAAAAATATTTTCTTACTATATGCTCGATTTAAGTTCTTTGTTCTTTTCTTAACCAGTTTCAGTTCAATGTGGGTTTTGTGGTTAATTTCACTTTTTATGTTTGTCCTGGTTTTCTTAAAGGATAGAGATAAAAATGTCATGTATAAAGCTATAGTTTAAGCTCAACTCTTGTGGGTTTCAACATAGCAAAAATAATGCTTTTAGCGTCATTAACTTTTCTCTTATTTCAGAAAAATTATCTTTGAGAAGCAGTGGTTCTACCTGGATAATGCCATTGGACATATTTATGGAACTACATTTGAAGTAACCAATGGTGGAAACCTCCAGCCAAAGCAAGATGTGGAAGAGACTACCACAGGTATCACAGAGCAGTGACTGCTATTTGGAAAAACTAGTTCAAATTAATTTTTCTTTGATAATGGAAAAGCTTTCTATTAATCATTTGTTAAATTAATGTTACTTATATTCTTTCTGTCATAAAAAGTGCACGGTTTTGTCTTGATCTGTTGTTTCACTAGTCTTGTAACAAATAAGCTTTTTTAATATGGGAGAAAATCTGAACCTTAGTTTGGGTGAGTATATATACATTAGGGTTTATTTTACATATTATGTTTCATTGCTCAGGCTGTGCTTTGCAAGGCCATAAAACGTGTGGGTTTGATTATGAGAAATCTGCTTGCTGTGAAACTAAAATCATGTGTTTCTCCAATTTATGTAGTGCTAGATTTTACAAGTCTATATCCTTTTCCTTTAGAAACAAAGGAAGCAGGTACAGATAATCGTAACATAGTTGACGATGGGAAGTCTCAAAAACTGACTCATGATGACATAAAGGCTTTGAAGGACAAGGGTATTAAAGGACAGGTAAAAATAAGGTTTTGCTGTCATTTTTTTTGCTACCTTGATGGTTATATTTTAGTTTATGAAATAGGCTATTCTTTTTATCCGTGTATAGATTTCAGTACTACTTTGTTCTTCTGGTTAAGTCACGTTTTTTGGTTTTACAAAAATGCTAAGGCTATTTTCAGAGAAAAATTCATGTGAGGCGTGCAACTTTGTCAATGGAGAGTAAAGTATAGATTTTTATGGCATCAGAAGTCATAACAGATAAAAAAGTACAGGTCATATAATCCCCATTTAGTTTTGTTTCTGTATAAGATTCAAAATGCTCTTTCTGTGTTACAGATGTTTTAAAAGCATGCCATAATTAAACTATCAAAGGTATAGGGAAGGATTATGGACAAATAACCAAGTATGAAGAAATAACACTGTGTAGCAAATGTACCATCAGTGAGCCTGTAGGTACCTACCAAACACATGTGATGCCTGTGCTCTACCTGTACCTCAAAAGCCAAGAATGTTGACAAGAGATCAGTTCTGTTCTGTTAGAAAAGGGGTTGGTATTGACCCTGCACCTTGTCATAAAGTGAGTGAGGCCATCTTAAATGTCAGTGAAGCACTGCAGCCACTGCTGTTCTGCACGTGCAGTCAGGCAAAATTGTCTCTCTTTGGTTTACCCTTTCTAATAAAAATAAGAAATTGCTCATGCTTACATCAAGTCCATCTCATCTCCTATTTGCATCTTGCTGTTTGCTGCTGCTCTTTGGAGCAGTTTTTCTGCTTCTGCCTGCTTAATAATGGATGGACCCAAGGAGTTTAGAATGGTATTTCTTCTGTTTCCATGGTTGTGCTGCTAGTTGTGTTATCTCTTTGAGAAGAATGTACTAATCAGTCTGACAGCTTTGATATTTTCTATTTGTTCTCATTATCCATGGCAGAAGATCATTCTGACTTTTCTGTATGTCCTCAGTGTGTCTGTGCAATACATCTACCGTGCTTTTATTTTAGGTTATTAAAATATCCTATTTCATTACTCTGGTTTCTGAACCATGGCTGAATATTCAGTTTAAGTTATAGTAGCAAAACCAGACATTATTCCTCCACAAATGTCTAGAAAAATCTGAACTCCTGTTTAGGAATGGCTTGTCTTTGTGATGCAGGCTCAGTTTAGAGATGACTGTTATTTGAAGTAAAACTTCAGTGTTGTTGTGGCTTAACCAAGCCCCTACACATCCACTTGCTTGCTCAGCAAGTGCTTTTCAGGCAGCTACAGGAAGTGAGAAGTACTTGCAGCACTGTGTTTTTAAACTCTGAGCAATGAAAGCCCCATTGGTTTGGTTTGGTTTTTCTTGGAAATATTAGTGATCCCTTCAGCTGGAATCTGAAAGTATGAGGAAGAGTTGGATTGGCAAAGGGTGGAGACTGGAATAAAGAGACCAGGAAACCAAAACTGGAAGCCTGGGAAAACCTAGAAGCTAGAGAAGGAAAAAGTCAGGGGGAGTGTTGTAGGAAATAATAAATGCTAAGCAGTTTGACATTGTGCAAGGAGTTGGTAATACCACAATTTGTGAGGCTGACAAAATTAACTGGGGTGAGGGAGGTGTCTGACCATTAGCCAGAGTAGAGGGGAAGAACTAACACAAAATGGGGAAAAAAGATACTCTCAGATGCTGAAATCAGACAGAGGCACCCAAGGAGGGAATTGGATTAAACTAAATATTATGTCTGATATCTGGTTCCTTGTTTTATTTCTGTAAAATATTTTTGTCTGTGTAGCTTCACACAGGGTTTAGTGTACTGCAGTCCCTTTACAAGGGGAATGTTAGACTGACAAAATATGTCAGTTGTTCATAATAATTGACAACATAACTGCCTCATTCTAAATACAGGATAATTTAAGGTAGCTAATCACTTAGAGAAAGCAGTGTAGTCTTGTTCACATTCAGAATGGGGTAAATATTTAGGTACCAAGACTTCACAGTAAGTGCTGAAGTAATGACTTGCTGATTCTGAAAGGAACACTCCTGCTTTTTCCTCATTTCTGGCCACACAAGTCTGCCCTCTCTCATGAGTTAGTTCTGGCACCTACCAGACTCCTTCTCCACAAAGTACCCTGTTTTCCAGGATAAGCATTTTCTGGTTTATCATTTTTATTATGGCATTCTGTAGTTAAAGAACACTTAAAAACAAAACAATACTATTAAATTCCTACACATAGTCAGTGTAGTGTCTCACTTATCATGTTGGTTAGTAGAAATTTACTTTGCCATTAATGTCAGTAGAAGTTAATGGTATAAATGCCTCTACTGGAAGAAAATATGTTCAGTGTTTGTTTAAAAAAATACTATATATGAAATGAATGAGAAATAAATGCTAGCTGTAATAAAAAATAAATTGTCTCTTCCAAGGAAATAGTTCAACAGTTAATAGAGAACAGTACAACGTTCAGAGACAAAACAGAATTTGCTCAAGATAAATACATAAAGAAGAAGAAAAAAAAGTAAGTGAATTTTAAAATGTGGAAAATATTTAGTAATCCTCTAAGCTGTTGAGATTAAAGTAAGACTATTCCTATGTGTTTCTTACAGATATGAGGCAGTTATTACAATTGTGAAACCATCCACTCGCATTCTTTCAACAATGTATTATGCAAGAGAACCTGGAAAAATTAAGTAAGTCTTCATTCTTTTCCTTTTTTCTAATTATAACTTTATCATATACTGTAATTTAATTTTTTTTAAAAAATACTATACCAGAGTATATAATACCTTTCTTTTTTCTGTGAGTGGGAAGATTGCAGGTCAATGAAAAATAATGTGATATAGAAAATGAATCACTATGCTATTGCAGCAACAGCTTTTACCACGTCCCTGTCACCACCATGTGGCAAATTACCTTTGCAGACAGACATTTTCACAGGTATCTCTTACCTGGTTTTGTTTGCTGGTGTATCATCTCTGTTTTCTGGCTCAGTAATCAAAGTAACAAGCCACTTACCAGAAGCAGGAATTTTTGCCTTTGATGTGTCAGAGGTTCAAAGTCTTCAATCAGAAGTCTCCAGAAACTTGTGGTTAACCCTGGGGTCAGGAGTCAGAGGAGGTGATGGCTACAGAGATCGACTACAGAGATCCAGCCCTGCTGGATTGTCACTTCTCTGGACTAACACGTTGTTACACACATTCATAAATATGGACTGACACGTGCTTTTTAATGTAGTAATAGTAGATCTAATATACTGAGATTTAAAATCCTCAAATGTATGTTATTTAAGGCTTCTCAAACATTTTTTCCTTCTCCTTCCACCGTCTCTGTCACTTGGCTTTATTTTGCTGTGAAGATGAGTTGTAATTTCTGTAGCTATGACTGAGTCTCTTCAGTTTGTGCACTGCAGGCAGCAGTGTTAGGTCTTGGTCCTGGACTGCAGTGGTGTGTGCTACTGCAAAACAGGTGAAAATCACAAGGAATCACATTATTGGATCAGGAAATGCATTTATACCATTTGTTCTTTACAAAACTGACACGTCAAAGAAAAAAAGGGAAAAATTTAAAAATTTAAAAACTTGACACAGCACAAGATGTCCACTTTGATATGTGCACCCTACTTCACATCCTACTTTTGTTATTTACTCCTTTCTAATTTCTCGTTGGCTCTGGGTCTGGTTCTTCTTTATTACCAGACAGTTAATTATGAGTTTCCACACAGTGACTGAGGATCACCGACACTGCTCTGAAAATCTACCTGCAATCCAACCTTTTTGGCAGGCTCCTGAGCCAATAGGCAGTATTTCTGACTATTTTGATGTTTGTTAAACCCTCTGCCTTCCAGCCACTTGAGATATGACACCCTGGCTCAGATGCTTACCCTGGGAAACATCCACGCTGGCAACAAGGTGATTGTTATGGAAACATGTGCCGGCCTCCTGCTGGGAGCGGTGATGGAGCGGATGGGGGGTGAGTTACACAGTAGCTTTAGTAATGCACAGACTTAAGCTCACACTTAAATACACATCGCTGAGATACTTTTAAAAGGCAGCCATTCAAAATAGTTTTCTCAGTTTTTTTTAAATCTAATTTTACTGTCTCTGGTATTCAAAGAGATACTTGTTTTTCTATTGCATCTTTCAGTTGGATTTGTTTTTCAATATTTAAAAAAACCTAAAAAAAGTAATTGACAACTAAATTTGATATAATTGTTTGTATAATGAAATTTGATTAAATTGATATCTCTGTAGGTAGATCTGTTTTAGTTCCTGTCTTAGTTCCTGTGTTTAGGAAAAGCTGTAAGGAGCTTGTATGTAAATTCTTCCCAGACACCTGGAAGTCCAAGAAAGTGAATGGCAGAAAACAGGAATAGTAGCACTGGAATTCAGACAGCCTACAGCACTGAAAATGCTGCCATTCCTCTTGTTCACTGCACCAGATTTAACGTGTATTCTGCATAATGTGGATTTTAAAATTATGTGACATTTTCTCGAGGATATTCTAGGAGAAGTTTGACCTGTTTTTCAAACTCAGTTAATTAGTTTCATCATTCAAAGGCACTAGACAGAGGGGACAGTTGGATTCCAGAAGCCTGGAAAGGTAGGATGTGTGATGTGATGTTGTGCACACAGACATGCTGATTGTTGGCTGAGAAGGACTCAGGCAGTGGAAATTGGGTTTGTTGCAGCAACTTTTGGCCATAGAGCTACTTTTTGAAGTAAATTATACAACTTCAGCATAACTACTGAAAGGGTATTTTTAGTAAGTCTAAACAGCTCTTCCTTTAGAGCCTGGATGTTGAAGAAATTCTTTGCCTGTTAATACTGTTAAAATTAGCTTTTGTTTTTTATCAAAACAACTCCATAAATAAGTAACAAAAACTGCAGAAATTTTGTCTGTTAATTATTAATTAAATTATCTTTTCTAACAGTTTGCCACTGCTTAGATGTTCTGAGCTAATCCTAAACACGTTTGATACTCAAATATTCTATGAGTCACCTTATCCTTTGGAGCTGCAAGGTGTTATCCTTTCAATAAAGATCTTTTACCTCGAGGCACAGTTCCACAGCTTGTTAAATTTGATGGTTGGGTTAGGAGCAGGAAATTTACTTTCCTATTCTTAAATGAACACTTCATTCAAGCATTTTGGAAATTTTGAAAATATGGCAGTTTAAGAATTCTGGCTTTCCAATGTGTTTTGATTCTTTTGCTCTCCTAGGCTACGGATCCATCATTCAGATGTACCCAGGAGGAGGACCTGTGAGAGCTGCTACCAGTTGTTTTGGATTTCCAAAACCTTATTTTGATAATCTTCATGAATTTCCTCTCAGCAAAGTGCAGAGTCTCCTCTCTGGGACATTTTCTACAGAGACTCTGCCTTCAGACCCTGAAGATAATGCACTAGTGGAAGAAGAAAGCAATGGATTGACTGAGGAGAAACAGACTTCCCTGCAGGAAACAGAAGAGGAACCTACTACTGAAGCACCTATGGAGATCAACCAGTCAGAAGAGCAAGAAACAATGGACATTAATGCTGAAGATGTAGAATTTAAAGAGAACAAAGAAAAAGAAAATAAAGAAAATGTGAGAATATTTATTGTGGCTATTCAAGTTTTACAATTTCTATATACATAAGATTCTGCTGTATGAATCAGATGTGCTGAAATACAGCTTGTTCAGGTGTTAAAATAGAATTCTGCAAGTTGTTTCTTTGTCTTACATTAAGACATAAGATGCAAAAAACCGAAAACTCAGTCCATGCAATAGCCATCTGACATATAATTACCAGTTAAAGAACAAACTATTTGTTTTGTTGTTCAAAGGTTCGGGAAAAGCAAATGAAACAATGGGAGAGAAGAAAAAAGCTCACAGAAACCGCTGCTTTGTTGAGGGAAAAGAATGCTGATGGGTGAGTTTGTTTGTACTTGTTTCCTGGTTTAGGAATGTTATTCCCCAATTTAGTGTTCCCACTGAAGCACCCCAGACTACACACCTGCCCTGCTCCACCTTCCATGGGATGGAGAGGAGAATTGGAGGCACAAAAGGTAAAGACCATGGGTTGAGATAAGAACAATTTACTGGAAATACCAATGAGATAAGAAACCAAGTGGGTCTTGGGTCTTGTTTAGTTCTTACCTGGTTAAGATTTTTTCCTGTTATTTAAATGCCTTGAAATTTCATGATCTAAAAATCAACTAAGTATAAGTAAATATTAAAATAAAAATTTAAGTCTATCAATAAAAACCCAGAATCCAGGTAGAATTCAATACAAAATGGCTGCCAAAAAAAATCACAGGATTCTAATTGCCAAAGTAGAACCTGAGGTTTTAAGTTTATTAAGGTGGAACTAAATTTGTTGGTTTGGGGTTTTGATTGGTTGGTTTGTTTTTAGACACTCATTTCTTCTTTACACAGGAAAAAACTCCCATATAACTTCATTTTACCTGCTGTTACTCCCAGTGAAGAACTTAACACAAATATTCAATATCATAAATTTAAAACAAATATTATAAATATATTCCTACAAATATAGTAGTATAGGAGCATTTAGTGATTTGGTGACTTTTTCTTATGTTCTTAGCAAATGCTGAAGTGGTTTGAGTTAATCAAGTAATAACATTAACACTAACTTTCTCTCCAAAGACTATTGGTTCACTGGGAATAAAGCTTTTCTGCTCCCATAAATTTTAATGCACATTTGTTGGTTGTGTTTAAATGCTTGTGTATAGTTTTTGGTTTTATTATTATGAAATGTTTTAACTCATACGTTCACTCATGTACCTCATGTAGCATATTTAAGTGGTAGAATTAGCCTTTTTTATAAAGATGCAGAAACAGGTCATTGTGTGTTCTCTAAAGCAACAAAATGGTAGAGGAGGTTTGTAAAAAGCACTGCACATCTGTTTGGCAACAGAACAGCACCACTGGCAGTGCCTGTGCATGTGACCATTAAGCAGCCTAAATAATGGTACTGTTTTGGACTGGTTTTATAATTAATGTCTGTGCATTATCTGGCAAAGTGAAAATTAATATCTGACTGAAATAGTGTATTTAGTTGTTGATTGAGTTCAAGGAAGCCTGTTTAGCATTTGTCTCTTCTTTATTTGTTTTCAATCACTTTTATACTTCTTTTGTCCTTTGTAAGGCATGAAAGCTGTGACAAATTACACACCTGAAGGGATGAGTGATTTCTTGCTTTAGGAATTCTTCGGTGTGATGGGGGGAAGGAGAAGTTTATGGTGCCTGAGGGCACTATCCCAGATGGCTCAGTCATGATCACCTTTCTTCAGTCATCTGCCTTTTATAGCCCACTGTTCATTGAGATCAAGAACCACAGGGTAACACAAAAAACTGGCATGGAATAAACAAGTGCTTCAAATTAACAACCCTGTACCTGAGTAGAAGCTGGCAGGGAAAGTAAGGGTTTGGTTTTTGCTTTGCAGGAGAGAAACAGGGAAAGGATAGGTAAAAAACTGATTAACGTTGGTGGGGAGAAATATAAGGACTTACTGGCAGAGTAAGGAAAAACTGGTTGTTAGATAAAGATGGGCAACCAACTTTAGGAAAATTAATTCTTGAGGCCCTGAATTTAACAGGGTTTACTACTTAATGTAGAAGATACCATTTCAATAGGATTTCTATCTTCTATGCTGTTATGTGGTAAAACATTGCTAGTGCTAGATCTGTTTGTTCAATTCCGTTTATGAGAGCTGAAGTCTGATGTAGGTCATTGAGGGGCAAAAAGGAAGATATTCATTGGCTATTTGGTATTCTTTTAAAGAAGACTTTTTAAAGATAGACTTTTTCTGATATTATGAAAGCAGAAATTGGTTTATGGACACTCCACGTGTTCAGAATTAGACCACCTCCCTCCCTCTACCCTTCCCTGCACTTCCTCTACCCCTTCCTGCTCCCCCCTCACCCAGTACATTGATTTTGTGGCTGGCCAGGCTACCTGCTGGCAGCAATATGTGCTGCCATATGAAAGAACAGAGTTTGGTTTTCCACAGTCTCTCATCTCTCACTTATCTTCCTGTTTTCTGGCAGAGCTCCTGGCAGTGTCAGTGCAGCACTCCAAGCCTTCCGAGGCACAGGATGGAGTCTTTGCTTTATGACCTGCTTGATAAATTACTGAGCACAATTTTTCTGAGGTTTGGATTTGAAGCAAATGGCTCACAAGGCCATGGCTGGCAAAAAAACCAAACCAGGAACAACTGTAAGAGAATTGTCTCACCTCTCTATTGTATTGAGAAAATTGAACAACCATTTTCACCTCCCTTTTGATAGACAAGTTTAACTGTGTCTCCAGTGCTGCACATTCCCCCGGAGAACAAATGTTAATTAATGGGCCATCTCACGTAGCCTCTGTAAACTAGTGAAGTAGTTTAATTATCCCACTCTTTCTGCACAAGCACAACTTATTACTAATTTGCTCAGCCATTTCTTGCAATCTAGTTTGGCAGTGATTTTTTTTGGATTTCAGCTGGAGATAGCTGTAGAGAATCTCAACCATCTGTATCTCCAGGTTGTACTATGATACTAAAACAGGGATGGAGAATTAAATAAGAAACCTTTAAGTTTGAAAGGACATAATTTTAAAGATTTTTAGTCATGTCTACTAGGGGATTGTTTTCTCTTTAAATATTCTTCTTATATAAAACTGTATTTAATGAAGACTACCCAGTCTAAAAATCACGGCTGAGGTGACATTCTAAGCAACAATTAGCAGTCACATCATTTAAATTGTATTTGGAAAATGGTCTTGGGGCAGAGAAAGCAGCATGCAAAGTGGGTTGTAAGAATTATTGTGGAGCTCAGCACAGCTGGAATGAGTGCTTCTGCAATTCATTTAATATTCTGCACCTTAGGGAATGAGAGTTTTAGGCTCTTAATTATGCAAGTAGAAAATCATGATTCGTTTTTATATTCGGGGAGTTGTTAGAGACATGAAAACATGCTGATGAGCAACTTTTAAGCTATAATTGATTGCTGTACTAAGTAGGAGGAAATGTCACTTGATGAGTAGAAAACTAATGTGCATGACACTTGTTTTGCAGCTTAATTGTAGCCAGCAAGTTTCATCCCACACCCTTATTACTGTCTTTATTGGAATTTGTTGCTCCTTCAAGGCCTTTTGTTGTCTACTGCCAGTATAAAGAGGTAAATCAAGTATGTTACTTTAGCTATTTACTGTTCAAATTTGATACTATTCTGCTATGTAACCTACTATTTGTTTTTTTTTTTTTAAGCCATTATTAGAATGTTACACAAAGCTGAGAGAAAGAGGTGGAGTTATAAACCTAAAGCTGTCTGAAACCTGGCTACGGAACTACCAGGTAAGGATCACAGTAAGTGGCTGTCAAAACTGCAAGTACTCAAATACTGGGGAGCAAAACACTCTCTGAAAATTTTGGACTGACTGAAACAATGTATAAGCATTTGTTTTACCCATGAGTAGTGGGTATTCTGAAGAGTTTTAATGCTTCATTGTAACCATTTCAAATGGAAATACTTTATTTTCTTCTTACAAAGCATTTCACTTAAGCACTTGCTGAAATATTTGTAGCAAAGTGTTGTGCTTTAGTGGCTAACCTAAAGCATTGTCATGTGAGAGAGATGCAGCAAAATATTACAAGTGTTTATTCGTTTCCAGCTGGTTTGACAGCTGAAAAAGATGTGTAATGTTGAGAGTGGTCGTGACTTATAAAATGATCATCTTCAAATAGCACATTTCCTGGAACCCAAGTAACAAGTTTCTGGTCTGGGAACTGAAAAATAAAAACACGATGAGAGGGGAAAATATCACCACAGTGAGAAATGTCAGCGTGACTGACTTTGTTTGAACAAGATGTTTGTGGGAAAATGAGTTGCTGCTTCATCTCTGAAGAAGCAGAACCCTATCTGAGGAGCAGCTGACCACCTCTGAAGGAGGTGCATTCACTGGCTTTCTCCTTGCCCAAGGGCTTCTGGAGTCCATAAGCAATTGTTATTTAGGGGATGACTTAATTCAAGGGTGGCCACAATTACTGACTTACTTATTGGACAATGAAATTGGGAATGACCAGGAGATCCATAGATGTTACACGAGGTAGGCTTGGCAAGGGTTACTGTAGCCTGGACACAGGTCAGTCAGTTCAGACCTGCAGGGGCAGTCAGAGCAAGGAGGAAATATCTGAAGAGAAGTCCTTTGCAAAGAGTGTAATGCATCTGAAAATGATGGTTCATTTCATGTCTTACCTTAAGCTACATAAAGGTGGTAGTGACAGAACTGGAAATTCCTGTATTCCTTCCTGCTGTTTTGTAAGATCGGCTGTGGTTCCAAATACACCACTTCTGATCACATAATGGGGACTTCCATGCAACCCAAAGCTTGACTTTACAATTTTGGTGGAAATGCCACAAAGGATTAATCAGTAAGGCAGTAGCCTGTATGCTTACATATTTCTATAACTGGATTCTCACCTGCAGATACTTTGCCCTTTATACATAAATACACTTTCCCAAATGGCTGTTTGTTGTTGTGGCTGGAAAAAAAATTTACATCCAATACTGTAAGCTGAAATTACTCAACATGATGTGCAGATATAGAGTGAGCTTTTAGAGGTGCTTGTTGTGGTGTGGGTTTTGGGTGTGTTTTGTTGTTTGCTTTTTTTAAAGGTCTTACCAGATCGAAGCCATCCAAAACTGACAATGAGTGGAGGCGGAGGGTACCTTCTGTCTGGCATCACTGTTGTCTTGGATAAGGGCAAATCTGATTCCAGTGGTTTAGAAGCACTGAAGATGGAGGAGCCATCACCTAAAAGATGCAAAGTTCAAGATCTTCATTGTTAACATTTGGAGAATTGATTTGGTTTTTTTAAATCTCGGGAGTCTTACTGTTAGTAAAATACCTATACTTTCAGTGCTCTTGGCAGCACGGGAATTGTACCTGTCACACATCTGTCAGAGGAAGCAGCAGAACTGTGTGGTGGGAGGATTGTCTCACTCCTTAGCAGTTTACATGATCTGAATGTGAAGAAGAAGCCCTGGAAGCAAACAGCACACTGAAATCATGGTAACTTCAGAAAGAAGAGATCAAGGAAGATAAAGCATCAGTGCTGTTTGCTTGTTGCCAAAGTTGAATATGATGTAGTTTTTTAAAAGGTTGAGTCCAAATCAACACACCTAACTTAGCTTTCCGTTTTCCCAGAGCAGCATCAGAGAATTCTCATCAGCATTCTGTGTGATCTGCTCCCCCTTTGGACACAGAACTCGGCTGTTTTCAGTAATTTAAGAAAGTAGAATGAACAGGGAAAAAAAAAATCATACACTTCTTTTTCTAAAGGAACAATAAAAAGAGAAACTAATGTTAGACATGACCCCATGTTTACAGCATGACCCCATGTTTTCCTGAAATAGATACAGAAGAGAAAGTGCATGTTCTTAAATTAAAATACTAAGTATTTAAACAGAATGTCTCTATTAGTATTGTCTGTCATTTTCCTGAGAGTTGTTATCTATTTTTAAGATACTACTATTTTGAAGACTGCTATATGTATATATATTTATTCTACTGTTTGATCTTTCAGGATGTCAGCTTTTTTATTGATTTTTTTTTTTTTAACTTTGCATTTGCCATGTCAATTAAACTGCAGGGTGTTTTTCCTAATGAGATTTATCTTCTTTTTCTTACTTTTCCCTCTTGTTGGAAATAAAAAGGTCTAGCATAGGCTTCAGGAGAACACCTTGGCTGTCTGCACCCCAGTGCACCCCTGGTCAGAGCTTTAGGTCCATGTGGGAGCTCGTAGGGCCAGAAGGACTTGGCTTCTGCTCTTGAACTTACTTGCCAGGTTCTGGACTGACTGGACAGACCCTGGAGCTTTGGGATCAAGTAATCAGACTTCATAAAGCTGTAAAATTCTGTATTTTTGGGCACCATTAGCTCAAAACGGGTTATATTCAGTGTAAAGAAGCAGTTAAGGATTTCTCTTAGGAAAACAGGTAGAAGGTATTTCAGGTTTTATCTACTGCTGGGTTCTGCAAACTTTCCTGTGTTGTTTTTCTCCTTTTATGGAAAGTTTCTTCTCTTTCTCTTTTCTTCTCCTACTTATGTGAAAAACCCAGCAGTGGAGAGGATGCAGGTTTCACCATCTCTGTTCCACCTGCCCTGTGGATCTGAAAAATGTGCTTTGCCTTCCATACAGTGCCAAGTGTGGCAGATCACATGAGAGAACAGAAATGTAAAGCTTTTTTTAAAATTCTGGATTTCTCAACTTCTCTGAGGAACCTGTAGCGAAACACTGGATATGTGTTCACACGTACATACTGAAGGGAAACTGGGCCTTTGAAAGCAGCCAATGTCCAGGATGTGATGAAATCCTGAGATCACATAGCTTAGAGCAATGGACAGGACCCTGGAAGCTTGGGAAAGGATGAAATCCATGTAAGCCAGGAGACTAATAATGAAAAACTATCTTGTGCTTCATTTCTCTTACCTGTAAAGCAGGCACAGGTGGTACTTCTCTGCCACTTCTGCTGGGCTGGCAGGTACACAGGTGTTGTATCTATGGCACTACAAAGGTGTGAAAACTTACACAGTAAAAGGTAGACTACCAGCATGTTTTAAATCCTACATATCACATACACTGTGGCAATAAAAACAACAGCATGAGAAAAAAAATATTTGTATAATTAAAAGATCAGTTTGAGAAATAAACACTATTGGAACACCTGAAAAGCTAGTTTAGATCAAAGCCAAACAGGCTGCATTTCACCAGCATCAACACAAACGTGGCCTCGATCCTGAATCCTGTTTCCCAGTTTCCAAATGAGCCATAATGTTTGTTCCAAGGAAAAACAATAAGGAAAAGGAAATAAATCAGTGATATTTCAAAATGACAGAAGGTATTCTGTAGGTAATAGCTGAAGAGCATGTCTTGAGGTACCATTGTTCCTATTTCAATTGAAACACGTGAATATGAGACACCAGCACAGCACGAGGGCTGTAAAAACCACAGTTGGATAAGTGGTTAAATTCAACTCCAGATATTTGGAGTAATTGAAACTAATTATGGGATCATTTATTTTACTGCTCTGTAGTGTCCTAAGATCACCAAAAGGCTCCTTCCACACCCCCCTCACTCATGTAAGTGATACAGATAATCCTGAAATAACCCAATCAGTCAAGTAAGCAAGGAGAAAGTTTGGTCCAAGATCAATGGTTTTTATTATTGCAAACTCAGACAAATATATTT
This sequence comes from Manacus candei, assembly GCF_025592945.1. Classification (NCBI taxonomy): domain Eukaryota; kingdom Metazoa; phylum Chordata; class Aves; order Passeriformes; family Pipridae; genus Manacus; species Manacus candei. The sequence continues at coordinate 33,196,119 of NW_026138065.1, forward strand.
CTGAAGAACACTAACACAATTATTTTCAAAAGCCTATTAAAAATACCTGCCCACATGAAAGGTTATGATACTAAAATTCATGCCATTCAGATCTCAGTAGCACAGCAGCAAATTAAAGACATTTTCAGCTGTATAAATCACTACACTATAGTGGACAGTAAACAGTATTTCCTGGGTTTAGGGCAAACAACAATCCAGTGGCAGTGAATTTACCACAGAACACGGGTACAGCAAGTACAGCTACACCAATCTCTGAAACCCCAAACACCTTCAGCCTCTCCTGAGGCTGTTCAACTTCTCTGCTATACTCTGCAGCTCCAAATCCATAGCGGCCAGGTTTTGCAGTTCTTTTTCCTGTGAATACATAAGGAGCATTTTACTCATCAAATAACATTGGCAAATACTTTGTTCCATGAAAACAACAGAAAAGGCCATTTCTAAGGCAGATGATCTCCTGCTACTTAATGGTCCCTGAGCAGACTGCTGGGGTAAGAGGTGTTAACAGCATATACTTTGTGCAATTTCCTGCTTTTATCTGAATTAGGCATGGGGAAAGTATCAAAATACTCATTCTGAGAGCTGGCTCTAATTACAGCCTAATCATTCTAGATTTAAAGCACCATTATCTAGGGAGGGGATGTCCTGCTCTCTCACAGCTGCAGTCCCTTCTGCTCAGGTGAAGGTCCTTTAGGAAGCCACAGCCTGACAATCGCAGGGGTTCGGGCTTTTGACGCGCAGCAAGCACAGTGTGCAGCAAGAGGAACATCTCCACAATAACAGAGAGTAGGAGAAGCTTTATGCTGCCAATTCTTGTTTATTATGACTTGCTAACACCATTCAACGTCTGTATAGATCAGTATTAAGCCTCCACTGCTCCCAGTGACTGGGAAGCCTATAGACAGCTGATTTCACTCTAACAACCAAGTTACTTGCCAACTATGTGCTTTAAATAACCCGACAGACCAAGTGGTGTTTGTGAGTGACCTCTCTGCTCCTGCTGCCACCAGCATCTTTGTTTTATTAGTCTGTAACACCTGACAGGCAGAGGTAGGATCCAGGGGGGAAGAAAATCTCCTTTCCCTTCCTGTCTTGCAGCAGGCAGAAGCTAAAGTCTTTATTTTATAAACTGTGCCCTGGGGTAGTTCACCCAATTCACAGTTTCACCGTTCAAAGACAGCAGATTTTTAGGTCACTGAACATCTGACTCTCAACGTGACTTAATCTTGTTTGTGTTTTTCCATGCACGGTTTACCAGCTGCCTTGGGAATGGATTTGGAAGTGTGCATTTGAAGCTTTCCCAGCTTTTCAGAGAAACACCTGTACACATACCTCCTCTTCCGTCAGAGGCCTCTGGCTTAGATTTCTTCTGTCATTCCCAGTTACGTGACGTTTTTTCAGGTCTTCTCCAGAACTGTACAACTCTGGGAATTCAGCTGATTTCTTCCTGTAATTCAGAAGCTGTGCAAGTTGATCCATCTTGCTGTATTGCCTTTCCACATCATTTCTGTTAATTTTGCTGGGATTCCTCTTCTCAGCGCGTTTGTGCTTCAGAGCACTCAGGATTTGCTTTTCCTCCCACCACTCATCATCATCATAGTCAGGGAAAAGACTCTTCTCATTCAGAGTAGGCTTGTTATCCTCTTTGCCCTCCAAAAGCTGCTCTCCTGTGCTGTCCCTCTTCTCAAAGTGCCGGCTTTTCCACCACAGCAGTGGGTAGAAAGGGCTGTAGGATGCTGGGGTTCTCTTCTCATTCTCTGCAGGGAGACGGCCTCTGTACTCCTCCCTCTCGGCATATCTTTCCTCCTCTTCATTTTCCACCTGATCACTGCTGTGATGCTTCTTTTCTACCTCCTCCTCCTCCTCCTCACTGTAGCTGGGGTAGCGCTGCTGCTCCCCCCCGTCCTCGGTGCTGTGGTACCTCCTGGCCTGCCCTCGGTGCTCCCAAGCAGATGCTTTCTGTGACCCTTCCTCTTCATTATTCCAGAGGTATCTTCCTCCAGCATGATGCTGCTTCTCCTTGCTGCCACCACTGAGGTAACTGTGGTTACTGCCCGGCTCTTCCTCATTTTCATCTGCAAGATACGTCCTTCTCTCGGAGCGGTGCCTCCTGGCCTCACGTGATCCATCGTGATGTCTCCTCTCCTTGTGCCATTTCTCATTACTTTCTGCACTGTGGTGATACCTCTTGTTTTCTTCTTCACTGCTTTCTTCACTGCTCTCTTCGCTGCTCTCTTCCCTTTGCTGCCACCTGTCTCTGTACTTCTCACTTCTCTGGATTGAAAGCCTCTTCTCCTTCGCCTCCTCAGACCCACGCCCCCCGTGATAACCACTCTTCTCCTCACGCTGCTCTTCACGCTGTTTCTGATGGTTCCAGAGATGGGTGTCCTCTGTGTCTGATTCCTCAGCTACTTCCCCTTTCCCACCACCATGACCCCTCTTGTCTTCATAGGAGTCACCCACTCTGTGCTTCCCATGGTATCGTTTGGGTTTGTAGAGTTGCTTTTCCTCTTCTGTTTCTTCACTCTCATCAGATTCTTCACGCTCTTGCTGATGGGAGAAATCACGTTCCTTAGACTCATGGTGGTACTTTTCACTTCTTTCTTCCTCTCCCTCTTCACCTTCATGAATTGGTTTGTAAGGGCTCTGCATTCCCTCCTCCAAGTGCCAGCGGCCCAAGGGGCGCTGATCATTCCCATCACGGAAATCTGTGCTCATGCCTCCAGAGTGAGACTTCTTGTTGAGAACAGCATGTTCCACACCCTCATCACAACACCTGCTCTCTTTGCTTCCTTCTTCACCGTGGTAATTCTTCTCCTCCTCTCTTCCAGTTTCCTGATAGTGGGTTTTTTCTTCTGTGTAAAGACTCTCATCCTGAGCAGGCACGTGGTGTCCAGCCTCCTCTTCCGTGCTTTTACCTTCCTCATGAGCAAGTTTCTCCTCATCACTTTCTTTCATGTAGTTTTTAGATTCCTCTTCTGCCTGACTTTGTTCTTGCTCCATGCTCCCAGTATGATGTTTTTCAGTCTCTGCTGGGTCTTTGGAATGCCTCACTTCAAGCTGTTTGCTTTCACTTCTCTCTCTGTCATTTCTACCACCTGTAACACCAAGAGCAGCACAATGGAGTAATCCAACTCCCCACTGAAGTGTCATTTCAGTGCAAATAGACAACTGGCTTCACAAAGTAGTAAGAAGATTTGGACAGAATTGATTTTCTTAATTCTGCTTCTAAAATTAGTAATTTGCTAATCTTTTGTACGCTTACCTGGAAGAGGATGAACTAACTTTCATTTAATTAAGCATCTTAGAAGCTCCCCTGGAACTTCCAGAATAATTTTTCCTCTTTGGCTTTTTTCTCTGTTTGCCATCATGTTTTTAAGTATTGAATTAAATTAGCTTTCATTCCCACTAAAAATCAGTTGGATCTAGAGTTGTGTTCAGTTGTTTGAGTGTCAGGCCCTACCCATCACATATGATTATTCACAAAAAAGACAACCACCTGTTTCAAGCTACTTGAAAATATTAGGGGGTTTTAGCAAATTTTAAAATGTTTAAGTCGACTGAAAAAAAATTAAAGAAATCTGTTGCTTTGCAATAGTTATGTTTAATCAAATCACGTTCCTTCCACTATTTCTGAAATGTTAAATGAAAGTCTGACTTTGACTGTATGTGTAACAACATACTTCTGTGAAGATATTTCTGCTTCACTTGAGTCTGAGTAACATCAGAAATAGATCAAAAATCCTCAAAGTTTTCAGACAATATCTGCATAGATTTAGAAATAGCTCACTACTTATGAGAAGTTTCTCATCATCTGCTACTCTTGGATCTGCCTAAGGGCAAAAATATGGTGCTTACCCTCTCTTTCCAGTACCTGTTTTTTTTATTTTCCAAAACATGACAAATATACAGGGCGGGGGATTTTTCCCTGAAATTACAATGTCACAAACTAAGCTTGATGGCATTCAGCATTTCCTAGGAATCTGGGGCTGAGTTAGACAAAAATACATGTTTTACCAAAGTGTAAACCCTACCCTCTTCCCTGTTCAAACAAGGAGGAGACAGTGTTCATGGACTCAGTTGCCTTGTTGATTTAAATGCTGATTTGATGTGAAGACAGTTCCTACCCTCTGGAATACATTCAGCACGTGCTCCAAACATGGTCACATTTTTGACTTTTCAGGCTACCTAAAGAGTCTGTCAAATTCTCTCAGACTCTCAGAGTGGTTTAAGTAGAGAGCCACAAGTGTTAGCCAAGAATCCCCGACAATTACCAGGTCAGGCTGTTTGGTCTTTGAGTGAGACAGACTAAACAGAAGGAAATCAGAATTTTGATGCCAAAATTTGGAGGTTGAAATAACAGTTCACCAGCTCCAATGCAAGACAGAAACCATCTAAAGTCCTCTGACAAGGTCAGGTAATGTTGTACTTACTCTTCTTCAGGATTTCCTTGCATTCAGGATTAATTGGTGGTGCATTTGGCTTAGACAGAGCATTGGACAGAACTTCCACTATGCACTGGGTTACCTAGAAGAGACAAAATAGGGGAAGACATTCTCATGGCAAAAATGGAAATCTTACTACTGATCCAGTTGGTAGAGAAGCTAGTTTAGGATTAGTTCAGGCTATTGTTAATCAGTTTTGAGTAATCCCCAGCTCTAACACAAATTCTTGTGCCTTTGGCCATCAACTGCTTTGCTCCTCCCAGTATCAGTAAGAAGAGAATAGTCACAAGCTCTTTTTATCTCCCCTTTTGTTTGCACAGGTAAAGGCTCCTTTTGTACCTTTTTACATATTAAATACCCTACTCAGTACAAAGGAGAGTCAAACAACATGAGGTAACAGCACCCTACAAAAAACCCCAAACACAACACACATGCAAAGGACAGAGAATCAGCCTGTAGGATCTGTCCAAATGAGGATGCTGCAAAGGTGCAAAGGTAGTTTGGGTTGCCAATAAAGCAAACCCACCTTGGTGTCCTCTGTGAGTGACATGCTCCACATCTTTTCATGTGTGTGTGCTGTAAGCCCTGCCTGGTTTTTAGCGCTTAGCATTCAACTGGAGAGTCCTCTGGAAGCAGAGGAAGTTGATTTAGGAAAGTCACACAACCTCCTCTAATTTTAAGTGCTACCAAGGTAGCTCCTCCGTATAAAATGATTTTCAAGTGTTGAAGTTGCTGGTTGTGAGCAAACACTGGGGGTACAAGAGCTTCATGTCGACAATCTGGGTGGCTGACTGGGAAGAGACAATAAAACGTTTATGGAGTTTATGTTTTAACTATTTTTAGTTATTACCACGTGTTTACTAATCTAAATGATCACACTGACAACCAGAGCAGAGGGTCTGAGGTGATGGCATTTATTTAATTACACAAGTTAAGAATCTCTTTCTAAAGCAGGAGACGGGAGGACTATATTAGAAAGTCTGTTGTGTAGTTGGTAACTGTAGATATTTCATCTTTCCTCGAAGCTGCCATCTCACTTTATCCAGTACAGTATCATGTACTGTCAAACATTTCAGTTCATTTTTCAGGGAGCTGTACAATGCACAGTTCCAGAAGCACCACACTGACACGAGCACAGCTTCTCTTTCCATCAAGTGCATTGAAGTGCACACAGGTATCTTCTGACAGCTAAAGAGGCTCTCAGTTCCACATCAGCAGCGATCTGTTAAGAGTTTACCCTTAGGAAAAAAAAGCATTACCCTGAGAGTTCACAGACAGAACATGGAGAACACGTCACTGATAATTTTCTGAAGTTTGCTCTGACACACAGCCACTCACCATTTCTTCAGTACGGTCTTTTTCTACTGGAACTGTGCTGACACCTGGAAGAAAAACAAATTATTACAGACTCATTAATACTGGCAACAAGCACCAGTGACAGGAGTTGTCAGTCAAATTGGTCTGATGAGATGGCTTGAGTTTTGGGTTGGCTGGTCAGTAAACCAGGCACATTCCACATTAAATCTTTCCTTTTTCGGATGGAAAAGCAATGTAAGATCGCAGCACAGCACGAGAGAAGAGGCATGTTAACATTTCTAGCACTAAAAGAATATACACCACCAAAAAAATCCCACCCCAAAAAAAAGCCCCCAAAAAACACCACCACCAAAAAACCAACCAACCAACCACAAAAAAAAACTAAAAAAAAAAGGAAACAAAAACCCACATAAAACACAAAACAAACAAAACCCAAAATGAAACAAAAAAACCAAACCCAAACCAAACAAAAAAAATGCAAATAAAACAAACAAACAAACAAAAACAAAGAAACAAAAAAACCCACAAAACCCCACCCCAAACAGGAAACAAGCAAGGCCTGTTTGCACCCCAAGAACCTTTTGGTTTCTGCAAGGGGCTCTAGATGCAACCCCCCTGCCAATAGGAGACCATTCTTCAAGACTTTAAAGCAGCTTGGATAGGAAGCTGGAGGGAAGGAGAGAGCCAAAAGGCATAGGAAAATTTCCATTCACTGAGTGGTCCATTATCACTTCAACAAATAAGCAAAAAAACCCAAATCCCAGCAGAAAACTACTCCGGAAGGAAGCAGTACAACACATGTCTCTTTGTCCTGAGGACAAGTAGGGTAACTAACACCTCCTTGTGCCACTTCAGTTGTACCTGGTCCAAGGTATTTACTTTTGTAAAGAAGCTACTGCAAACCAAACCTCCATTCTGGTTTATTTTGCCATCACTGCTGCAGTACATCTCCAGCTGGTTATTGAGCTTGGATGCTGTATTGAGCTTGGATGTATAATTAACTGTGTCAATTCTCATCCACCTTGAGATTTCCAGATGTGAAGTTAGGCACACCTGCCAGCAACACAAGAGTATGTAGAAGCAAGCCCTATTCTACCATGGCTTCACAGACTCCCCACACAGTATAGAGTCAGAGTACACAGACACACAGCTTGGGGTGCAGTTCTGAAGTTCTTACACGAGTCAGGATAGTCTTAAATATGACTATTGCTCTCTCTGCCATACTGCTTGGTTGGGACAGTGAGAGATCTGTAACACAGGAACACAAAGCACATTATATAGACAAAGGAGGTCAGTTCACCTTACAGCATCAGGAGACCTAGCACTGCCCCAAGAAAGCTTCCTGCAAAGCACACAGGAGCATGTAGCCTTGCACTGTTTAAAGCAATAAAACCTTTATTTTCTGTGTTTGCAGAGGAAGCAGACATCCCCTCGAGCACTGACTCAGTGCGTAATAGCTGAACATGACACAGTATTAACTCTCTTGATATTTCTACTGGCCTCTTTCTGCTCCCCCAAACACTTATGTAGGAATGTGCTTCTCCAGCCCCCATCTCTTCTCTGCGTACACAACTGAGATCAGAGAAGGGAACCCACACAAGGATAGCACAGAAGGGATTCCCCTAAAATAGCACTCCATCATTTCCCCAGAATGCCAGGTGGTGTGTGGGGGGAGATGGTGCTCAGAGCCAACCCTCTCCCACACTTTTTGTGTTCAGTGCTTTAGGAGCCCGGCTTTAGGCTCCTTTACTGACCCAGTATGCAAATAACTATCACACAGCACAGCACTGACGCTGCTGCAGTCCAACCTGCCTGCAGGATCCAGTCTAACCTGCCTGCAGGACCCATCTGAGCATGGAGGATAAGGATGTACACGCACGTGGGGGCAGGAGGCTGGCAGCAAAGTCTCTTCTACTAAAAAATAGTGTTATCCACTAAAAGGACACTCTCTTGATCCCACAGGTGTTGGAGATGCTGCTCTAATGGCATGAGCTGCTCACAGTCACCACTTGGCATGAAAGCAGAGGGGATGACCTGTTTCATTGCCTCTTCTTGGAGAGGCCCCTCTGGTCCTCCAGCCCGTGAGAAATCACGTCATGCACAAGGGCAAACATCTTGATTTTTGTCCTTTTAGTCACAGCACCTCTCCTGTGAGTTACACCCAGGTAATGTGATAAAGCACAGAACAGACCAACTTCTGAACATCTTTTGCTACTACAGATGCCAACTTCAGGCTACCTCTCGAGCCATCAACGGCACAGGAATATGAAGTCAGGTTGTGTTCACTGCCTTTGCCAGGTCATCCAAAAGCTCACATCTCAGCAAGTGCCTGGTTGACAGTAAAAGCCCATACGCACAAAGAGGAAGCATCAGGCTCTCATAACAATGTCAGAAGAAGCAAATGGTATTGGGCATATGTCATATTAACCTGCCTGGAGAAATAAGACGAGCATCCAATCCATCTCACAGCCTGAAATAATACATTGAGGCAGCTGCTCTGCCAGAGCTGAGATAGGAAGCCAGGGAGGAGCCAGCATGCCCCACTTTACACCGGTGCTGGCAGTGCCAGCCCGTGCCAGTTGGCAAGAGCTCCCTTGGGGCACCTGCTAGGTGAAGATGGCTGGCCAGTGTGTTTGCCTTCCTCTCCACATGTGCTCCCCCTGACACCAACAACAGAGTCAGGCAGCAGGGCACCCACCCACTGGGCTTGCAGGGACCCAGCAGATGGTACAACTGCAGGGCTTCACAGGAGAAACAAAGTCAGAACACATGCCAACAGGGAAACCTTTCCCCTCTCCATGCAGAGAAAAACAGACCACAGACCTACAAAGTAAAGCAAAGCCCTGGGTCTGCTTTACCCTCCTGAACCAAGTCTGCCCAGGCAGTTACAATCAGATTATCTGATTTTTGCCTCAGTGCTGAGAGTTGTTGAATATCATGAAAAACGACGAAAAATGCAGGACAAATCCACACGGCTTTTGCTTGCATCTCCAAGACTGAGACAGATCTTTGGGTGGGTTTATGATGAAATCCCCACATGGCTTTCTTTCATTAATGCTGATGACTCAGTGCAGTGTCATTCCTCACCAAAGCGTCAGCAATGTCTTCCTAGGAAGGATAACTAAACTTTGGCATATAGATTTGCAGGAGTACTAGAAAGTTCTTGAAGTTAATGTTTCACTGATTTGACATATGAAAGCAAGACAGCCACAAAGCATATAAAGAAGTACCTGATCTGTTTGATGGCATAAACAGGAAAAAATATTAGACAATAAATGCCCATAGATCTGTGGAATAAGTCTGGTGAGATCCTCTGTGTTGGGGTCTCTTCCCCCATTTTCCACCCTCCCTTTTTGATTTCAATAAAGGCACGTGAAGGTAATCAACTTCCTTACAGTCTCTGCACAAGTCCCAGAAGTGTTTCCATGTGGAGACTTCTGACAGACCTAAAGCCAAATTACTCAACCCAGAATGGACACTGACTCTTTCAAGCAATGATGTAGTAGGTACTACAAAGCCAAGCCATCATCTCATTCTATCGTGCTTAATGTTCATTTCACGGTGGGGTTTCAATATTTAATGCTGCATGCCACAAAAAATATTTTTAAAAATCCTGCTAGTTAAAGCTGCAGCACCGATACTTTACCATCGGTATCAAGCACTGGTTAGTAAAAAAAACTTGCGGTACCCTTGTACTAAAATGACACCGAGAAGTCTTTGTGGAAAGATGCTGTACCGGGATAAAAATGAAGGAAGAGCAGCCGATCCCCCGCGCAGCTCCATCCCACCGCGCCCTCCCCCGCGCCCCGGGGGTGCCGCAGGGCGGGTCGGGCGCGATGCCCCGCACCCGCGGGCGGCGTCACCCCTCCGGGAACCCCTTCAGGAGGGCGCCCGTCCCTCCCCACCCGGCGCCCGGCGGGGCTGTTCCCTCGCCTCCCGCTCCATCCATCGGGAGGTGCCGCGCCCGCGGTCCCGCTCACCTGCCAGGGCGGCGGCGCCCAGGAGGGCGAGCAGCGCCGGCGGCCCCATCTCGGCTCGGCTCCGCTCGGCTCGGCGCCGCTTAAAAGAGGGACCGGGGGCGGAGGGGACGGGCGGGGGGCCCCGCCGGGAGCTGCGTCACCGCGAGCCCCCGGGGGCGGTGCCGCCGCCGCCCCCACCGCCCCGCGCTCCCCCCGCAGCGCCGCCGCCGCCCCCTCCCCTCCATCCCGGCCCCTCCGCACGGGGCAAGGTCTCCGCACGCCGGCAAAGCCGAGCGCGTTTCCCCTTTCTCCCCTTTCCTTGGCGACTACCGCATCCGTTCTTCCTGCCCTCCGCTTAGGTACTTGCGAGACCCCTTTGCATCCCCCCGCCCCGCCATTCCTGGCAAAAGGGGAAAAGCGGGGCTTCCCTGCCTCTTTCTCCAGCTAAGAGGATGTGGTATCGTCCTTAGGTCTTTCCCACCGTCAGAGGATGCTGAGCCTCTACCTACAGGGAGGAGGTGCGGTAACCCATCTCTCTTAAACAGCTTTCACAAGGAATCACCGCTGCTTTCCACATCCATATCCGATCAAAGCCTCTTCAGGCGCTGCAGCAGCCTTTTCTTCCTGGAAGGTTTTTGTCCCTTCCCCTCAAATCGTTGCTCCCTTCTCAGAGCCTCCCCCTACCCCCGCACAGAGTAAACCCAGAACCAGAGAATGACTACAAAGTGATCCTGGTACTTATGTCATCTGGTGAACGAATGACATGTAGTGTTCCTCAAGAGTTTTACCGTGGAAATCACTGCTCTTAGCATCCATCTCTGCAGGCAAATCTCTTATTTACTGTGATGATGCTCTGGGGAGCCAGAGAAAACCTACAGACATCAAATTTTATATAATTTTCTTTAATAGCCCCCACTGTCCCAGTTAGTCCTTATGAAAGCTATGATGAGCTCTCCACAGAGCAAGTCCAAATGCTCCGCCCAGCTCGCTTCAAAAGCAGGCAAAGCTCTGAATCTATTTTGGTTTTCTTTTCATTAACCCTCCGAGGGCCATCTCCAAATTATGTGTGTTTTTCAGTTTTCTTTGTTTGTCCTCAGAGCTAAGCAGATGGCTCTCTGATTGCCAGTGTTCATGGAGGACAATGGATCTATACATCAAACTGGCAGTTATTTCTATTATTGTTCTGTGTATTATTTTATTAACAATGCCAGGCTGCTATAACCATATAGCCTTTAAACATATAAAACAGGACACAAGAACAATACTCCAGTTAAACTCACATGAGGCTTCACTGGTGCACAAAGGAAGCAGGAACTTCAGCTCCATTTGAAGCCTGTTTCAGAAGACAGCCTTTAACACCAGGAGGCAAAACCCGACACCTTGTTCATCTTGCATTTGGATTACAATTCCTGCAAAATAACAGAACCCAGTTGCATGGCCACCGTGGAAAGAAAATCATCTGCAACATCTTCTCTCAGTCTTCTCTCAGCCTCCCCCTCCTGCATTCTGTTCCCATATTGTCTATGCAAGCCCCAGTCTCCTCAAAGAAGCAGATGCTTCTTTGGAAATCACCACCCTTGGCCTTGGGAAATCAAGAGTCTGATTCAAAAGACGATAACGAATTTCACTGGCTCCAAGGTCCCCCTGCCCTCCTCTGTCTGTGTGGGGATTCAGCCTGTCCTCAACCTTCTCAGCTGCTCATAAGAAAGAATTTTAAGTAAACATTTGCCTTTTAAGCCTTCTCTGCTTCTCCAGGCATATAAATAGCACTCTGGTTATCCTTGTGTAACTGCTCTACTCCAGCGTTTGCCTGGTTACACTTATCTTGAACATGACAGACAAAAGGGGCAAGTGATACAAAGATGCTGAATAAAAATAGCCAGCTCTTTTAGTTTCTATGAAGTACCTGTATTGCACAAGTCCTGTTCATAGTCACTACAACCACCACTACAGAATTCTTCTTGCTGCAGAACAGAGAGGTGAGATTAGGCAGTCCCACACCCAGCTGCCTCACACAGCTTCTAATCCATCCCCTGCACCACAGCAGGAATCACTGGGGCTTCTCAGCTGTTTTCTCTGTGACAGTTGGTTTGTATCTGACTTGCAGGATTTCTCTGAAATGTTCCCTCATCTCAGCATTGTGTGGGCTGATCCTGAAGGATCAAGGAGTCCTGTATTTGCCACTGGCAAATGAAGATGTCAAAGCACTGCTGGGGAATGTTCTGCCACCAGTTACATCAGGGTCTATGTGGGAGCACATGTTCATGCCATCAGATTTGATCGGAACTGAAGTTAAAAAGATTTGCTAGTTTTGCAGGAGGTCTGTTACAGGTCCAGGGACAGAACTGGATGGAGTATATATCTAACTCCACCTTCAGGGTAGGATTTCAAAACACGATCCAGCAGACTTTTTGCCAGCACTGGAAAACCAGAGCATCCAAGCATCTTGCCCATAGTTAATTCAGTCAGACTCTATATTCAAAACAATGTTGCTTCACATGGACTCTTGCAGCCAGGTATGAGCTGGGATGAGTTTCCCCTCAGAGAAGGAGCAAGATGTGACTGCACTAAATCAGGATTACTGCAGGCAGTGGCGTATTTCACTTGATCGGTTGTGAGTGGCACACCCCAAACCTCCCTTCTCAGATGTGTCAGTACTTTAGCTGCAGTGATATACATGCCTCACAATGTTGTGACAATCTATTGCTCTATGAAATAAACAGTATTTATCCTGCTGGATTCTCTAAAATACAAATGCTTTAAAAAAAATTACACATTCGGCTCATTCTAGAAGCTAGAACTTGAAAGGATGACAAGCAAATTTCTGTGTCTGAACTCCTAAATCGAGAGGAGACTGCTTGGGGAATATGAGGATTGCTCTTCTAATTAGATGTGCTAGTGGGATTATCTTCATTCTTGGGTGCCAATTAGTTTTCATGGAATTAAAATACTGCAGCCTATCTCGTGAACAAACTCAGCTCTTTCATTCAGAAGGTGCTAAGGGGATGGATCTGGAAAAAAACAATTGAATTGGAAAAGCCAGCACCTAAGGGACACCATCTATTCAGTAAGAGCAACAAAAATCCTTTGAGAGGTCTTATCATATGCAATGCTAGTTGCAACACAACAGATAATGGATCTGCACAGATGCTCAGGCTTTCCTGCTTTTATACATCACCCCACACATATATCTACCCACCAGCTGTTACAATGGATTCAAGATGGTGCAACACAGAGTTGAACTGTACCCCAGGAATTGAGTTATCATCTTAGTAGCTCTACAGCAAGGCAGGATCAGGTGCCTCAGTTCATATGGTGAAAGACTTCAGAGGAATTAAAATCTGTCACACACCCCCACTGGAGAGGGAACAGGCTCAGCTGGATCTCATCCCCACTGGATCCAAACACGGGCCAGCAAAGTAAAAGGGACAACCCTCCAGGGGTGCATGTGCCCATATACATGCCAAATCTCTTACATGCCTCCAGTCAAAGCCTCTCTTTAGTGTCAAAAACTTTCTTCAAAGGAAATCTAAAGAATTTACTGTGTATTTCTCCTTCAGAACCAGAAGAACCTTAAAAGTTCAGTGCAAGTTCTTCTTGAGTTGTCTTTCTTGGTCTTCTTTATAAAAGCAGCAGATTTTGCTCACTTGTAACCCTCTTGTCTTCCACACAGGGTCCTTCTAGCTCCAGTTCTTCAGCAATATATCTATGCCACAGAAATAAGGTTAAATATTATTTGGACAGACTAAAAAGAGGTTTAAAATCTGCCTACAAGAACTGTCATAACTGTTAAGGGATATGAAAAATACACACACAGACTGCTGTGGTCTTCTGGAGAAAGCCCTGGATACACTCACAGGCTACAGAACCTGTAAATGTATCACCAGAATAAAAAAAACCAAAACATACAAACCCAAACACCAAACACAAAAGGAAGCCAAACCCAAAACAAAGGCAAGAGAGGGTAGACTAAGTATAAACACAACCATTTCCCCAACATCCCAGGTTTTCCACATGAACATCTTCACATATGCTGCTCACACACACCTATTTCCACCCCCCCAGCCATTCCTCCCTCAGTGTTTGTTAGCTCAGATGGCAGAAAACTAGATTATGCTGCAATACAAAAATAAGTATATAAACAAAAAGCAGCCTTCAGGGCATAGGGAACAAAGGACAATTTTTCCATACTGCACTGTCATCATGACTGCCACCAAAAAGCAGTGCCACTTCCAAGGTCCTTCCCTGATAGCAGCTCTCTGACCTTGCTTGCTCCAGGCAGTAAATGCAACTTAGCTCTTGCAATTACACTGGGAATTACCACAGGAAAGATGGCATTGATGTGAAACAACACGGACATTTCCTGCTGGGATTTTTAGTCACAATACTCTTCATTTTGCCAGTGCTGCCACTTCTAACCTGATCTGCTGCCAGAAGATGATCTGCTGGAGTCCTAATCAAAACCTACCACTCCAGATGAACCAACCACCAAGCTAAAATGCAGCAGGGGCCTAAGAAGCCCTTACATGATTACTCATGGCTTTATAAATTTGGCTATGACTTAATCTTCTCCAAGTCTCAGCTATAATGAAGTTGCCTTGCTGACAACAGAAGCCACCTCCACAGCCCCAGGTGCCTCCTCCTCTACAAGAGGGGAAGTAAGGGCACCCCAACACCCTCCTCACCAGAGACAAGTCCTGGACAACAAACAATCCCCAAAAGCTGCCAACATGTCTCTCTGGCCTGGCTTTTGGATGCTTGGCATCACTGCAGGACTGGAGTTCCCAGGCAGTTGATGCCCAGAGAGCATCCTGAGAGCACTGGAGCCTCTCACCCTCCAGCCTGGGCCCAGCTGAGCTGCACACGGAGGTGCTTCCCCCAAAAAACTCCTCCACAGAACAACCCCTGCCCAACCGCCCCTGCAATTTTTTTTTTAAAGTATGCAATTAATCACACTGGTAACCTCATGGTGAAGTTCGAGGCTTGTGCAGTAGAATGTAAAACAGGATAGAAATTTCTTTCAGCAAGCAAAAAAAAGCCGACTTAAGCCCTCATATTTTGAGTACTGCTTCTCATTAAGCAAAAATGACTTTAACAGTTGCCTTTGCACCGTAAATAATTTCATTTAGGCAATTAAAGTGCCCCATTCAGTGTTTCTGTCTGCCTTTTGTCAACTATATATGTTCCATTTAATATTTAAAGACTGGGGCGCTAGTCTGGCTTACTTAGTAATTAATTTCTTTAAATATTTATAGCACTTCGACTCTCAGCAACGGTTCTGTTTTGTAAGAACAATATTGTTCTGTTGTTGATAGCATCATGGAAATTTCAGAGGCAAATTTCTATTTCGTAAAATAAAAATATATAGATTTCTGCAACAGACTGTAATTATTTCAAAGTAAAGGTTTTATTACTGAACGATATATGTACTGAAAAAAAAAATAAATCCAATTATGCCCTTGCACATAATTCCAGACTGAAAACACAGTGCTGAGAGATCTATTTCATGACAGCCATACTCACACAGCAAAAGGAATTGCCAAAGAAATTTTCCATAACCTCCTTTTTAATCCCTACTGGCACTAAGAACAGAAATCCAGCTGCAAAAGAGAGAGCGAAACCTACAAAATGCAAGAGGAGATTTTGCTACCATCTCTTCCCCGTAGAATATAATATTTTTCTTTTGCATACCCTGATTTTAAGACTTTTAGGCTCTTTGTGTGAAATGCTGTGTGCTTATAAAAAAGGTTTAAGAGGCTTTAAGCTTAAAGGCAGCCTTAGGAAATGAAAATACCTGGAAGATACTCTGTCAGTGTAAATTTGTCCAGTAACCCTCAGGGTGGAAAGGTGATGCAAACATGAAAAGCAGAACAAGAGACCATGAAAGACACTCTACTGCCCTGGATATGAGAAAGAAGAAGCCACAGTGGGTGGTTTTGCCAACTCTCATGTGAGGCATACTGACCTTGCAAAGTGTCATGTCCTGGCTTTGGCAAAAAAAGTTTCCACGTGCTTCGTCCTCCTCCAGGCAGGTCGAAGTTGGGTGGCTGCCTCAGGGGGAAAATTCAGGCTCAAATGGGCCAAGTGTGGCAAAATCATACTGGGAACAAAGTTAAGAAGATACCTCCTTTCAAGGTTAGGAGCACCCAAGGCTGACTGACCCACCCAGGCTGAGTAGCTGTAAGGACGATCAGGGGTGTCAAGAGTGCCTGCTGCACTCAAATGCTAAAGTCTGGACTTTGTCAGCTTCATTTCTTTCCCCTTCTGGCAGGCTGGGGGCTGATACCATCTCCTCTCATCAAGCACTAGCACCCCGTGGAAGTGGGAACAGGAGGAAGTGGCACAGATCCTTGTCCAGCACACCACTGCATTTTGAGTCTAATTCACTGCTGCCTTTGGTAAGATTCCTCCAGCCTACAAAACAGCAGTATGTATCTCCTCATCCCAGAAGATTTTTTTTTCTCAGTGATTCACGTGCCCTAAGTCTATTCTTGAACACCAGACAAGCAGCATTAACATTCCCAGAGACAGAAACCCAGACATGAGACTTGTCTACACATACACACGTTTCTCATCACTACACGTGGAACTCGACTTGTGGGCGCCTCCTTCTGCTTTACAGCACCAACATCTCAAGCCTAAGATCAACCTTTCCTTTCTCCTGAGTGAGAACACAGATCACAAAAATAAGCCACCCCTAAATACAAAACAAAGCAACTCCTCCATACAGCCAGCTATCCCACGGAGGAAAGAAGTGTTTTAAAAGAACACATAAGCAGTTATCCTATGGCCACCTTTGGCTGTGTCCTCACTCTCTCTGCCCCCAGCCCATGCCCAGAGCAGTGATGCTCTCTTAGGGACCAGCCAAACCCAGGGAGAAATGAGGAGATTAAGGATGCAAACACAAGCTGGCCTCACAGAACACATGCTGAGCTGCTTGTTAAACAAGTGGCCTGGCTCATAGACACAAAACCTCTATTATTATTATTTCAACCTCTAGTTGCAGCCTTCTGAGAGGAGTTGCTGTTAGACAAAGATGTAATTTTTTTATGTCCCACCCTCTCACTCTTTCTCTGAAGCTCCCAAATACCCAAAACAAGCTGCTGGGAACTTAGAACCAACCAATTAGTGAAAGGCACGCTGAAAATATGTTGCAGGGTACAGCATCCCCACCTTAGTATCTGTAATCACAGAATAACCCTGCTTCTCTGGCTGGGAGGTGCTGATTTTAGCACCCGTTTAGCAGCATTTCTGGCTCAGGTACTGTATCTTACCCAGAAATGCAGACAATGCTGGATAGTGTCACCTGCCCTAAGGCTGACTGACATTTCTCATTACAAGAACCTACTTTCCAGGGCGAGTGAAAGTTTGTTCAGCTTGAACTGAGGGTAAAATTTTCCATGACAGATGCTCTTTCATTGCAAGACTTTCCCTCTCAATTCACAGCACCTGCAAACAAATAGGCCATTGGAAAGGGGATTTAAATAAAGGTTTGACCTTCCAGCCATGAGTTTTCTGGCTTTGGTTAGCTCCAGCTACTGTTTTATCACATCTTATTATTTCATGCTCTGTGTGTTATGTATGTGCCAGATTTTACTTTTAAGGAAGAAATGCTGACATATGTTGTTGCCTAATAGATGTGTGTGGGAAAACAGTCATTAGGGAAAGCCTACAGAATAGGGTATTTTTAAAATGAACTTCTGTATTGTGGGAAAACATATGCCCCACACAAAATCACCAATGCTCAATAGACACATTTATACAGGATGTATACTGCCTGTTGTACACCGAATTTAACAACCATACGTCCCGAAATATCCAGGCATATCAAAACACCTCAAACTCCTGGGGGAAAATCCTCCACTGGTGTAAATGGCCCTGTCTCCACTCACTTCACTGACACCTGCTGAGGACCTGTTTCAGCCCCTGCCTGTTGCAGGAGCTCAGCTCTCTCCCTGGCTGCCTTTGGACTCCAGGACTGGGTATGTCGTTGGCATGAATCAGTACCTCCCACCGGCAGCTGTGTGGGAGGGGAAAATAAAAATTCTGTTAGAGTAAGCATCAGAGAGGCCATTGATACCAAACATTCTGGAGAAGCTCTCAGCTGAGGAAAGTGGGGAATGATTTAATAGCAGGAGTCATCAAGGATGACAAAAAGAGTTTGGATCAGGCATTTATGTATTCTGGGAACAGAGGCAGCACTCACAGCCTGCCAGACCGAGCCTTAAGATGAGCCCCAAGGCAACTCAGGTGTCTGGTGTGCAGGGGCAGAGGGCTTTGTGCCTGCAGCAGTATGAGTCACCTCTCTGAGACACTGAAGGATGCTGGTCCAGCTCAGGTGGAAAATACCCAATCCAAAGAGTACACATCTCTAACAGACCTTGAGTGGGATTTGGATCTGGGCTGTGCATCAGGGAAATCCCTGGGAAATGGCTGTCAAGTTCTCGCCATGTCCTGTGCTCCTCCTACTTGGCAATGACAGATCAGTTTTGGCCTTGCTACTCATACCCTATGGGACCGATGTTATTCCCCATCTTCTACTTCACTTACACATTTCACTTGAAGATCTTGAGGGGTCTTGTCCACCCACAGCCCTGAAAGGTGTTGTAGGTTTTCAGGTGGTGTCCTAAGCTAAGCTCAGAGCTGGTCCTTTGCTGTGAGCCTCGAACAAGCAGAAGGAAAAAACCCCTTGGATTTGTTCTGCAATGTAAGCTACAAAATGTCTTTGCAAAAGCAGCCTCCATACACCACCAGAGCACACAAGGGGATGAACAGAGGTGACAGCAGCTGGCTTTGGCGGTGGAGATGGGAACCATCAGTGCTGGGGAGGCCAGCAAGCTGGGGAGGTAGGGTGAGTTCCCCTTCTAGAACACTGTCCAGTTTAAGTCCATCAGAGCCTCTTTCCTCAGGAGGATCGCAAACGGAAAAACATTCCCTGGAAGGAACGCAAAGGAATCAAGAGTCCCTGCTCTTCCTCCTCTTGAGCCGCAGCAGCATTATTTAGGGAAAGCTGGGAAAATCCCTACCTACAGGTCTTGAAGCAGGCAAGAAGCAGAAGGGCAGGGGGGCACTGGAAGTGCATGGGACCACCCTGCTGGGCAGCTCTGCTCAGCCAGTCCTGCTGAGCAGCAAATTGTGCTTGTCCTAGAGCAGGGGAAAGACAACAACTCAGAGGGATGTTTTCTATTGCACAAAGGGGCAACTTGCAGGACACCTTGACCAGTGTGCACACAGCACAGGCATCAACTGGCAGGGGAGTTTCAGGGAGACTGTAACTTCAGGTGCATGTTTCTGCCTGGCAGCTAAATGTTCAGTGGTTACAGCTGAGTCTGCTTTTGAAAGCTGAACCAAAGCAGCTCACGGTGGTGGAGCATGTTTGGGTACAATGCGGTCCAGCATCACCTGGTTCCTCACCTTCAGGAAAAGAGGTTATTTCCTGCCTTATATACTGCAGTGGAGAAGAAAAATAAAATGATGGGGTGGGTCAGAGAAGCAAACAAAGTGAATGGAGAGAACCCAACAGCAAAGGGCGTCTGAGAGGATGACTTGTACTCTGATAAGTGCTGAAACCATAAAAGTGTCACAGCTAAGTTAAGGGCAAGCCAGAGAGAGAGTAAAGCACTTCACTCCTCAGGAAAAAACCTCAGTTTCCCAGAGATTATTGCACGGGCTGGGGAGAAATGGACAGAACACAGGACACTTCTGTGAGGGCTTCGTACCACTCTTGGTACTTCACATGCAAAAAGACTGTCTTTTCAACGCGAAGAAGCCATGGATGGTCATACCTCCAGGACACTGGAAGTGAGCAGCACACAAAACTGCAGGCACTCCTGACTGCAAGGGGTGCAAACTTTTCAAAAGACTGCATGCTTCATTAGCACAGAGCTTACCATGTCCTCTGCAAGATGCCAGCCAAGATTTGTAGATATGAGTCATAATCCAGATTTTTCAGCTGCATCCAGCCTGTTCTGCCTACGTTGGTCTTTAAAATTGAACAGTTTCACGCTCTCCTCTGCCAGTATCTATCTTCATGCTCTTTCAGCAGCCACCATCCATTCTTTATTTTGTTATTGCTTACATCACATTACCTAAAGGGTTCGAGAGTAATGAGTCCTCTTATCTCTTTTCTTGCTGCCCCAGAAATTTCTAATGAGAAAACTGGGATGTTAAAGGCAATGGCTGTGCAGCTCCAAGAGCCCAGAGGAGCTGAAGCAGAAGAATGAGCTCACTGGAGGTGCCTTCCCTCCCCTCTGTGCAGAGAAGCAGCATGACCCCCCCACAGAGGGACCCCAGATTAACTTCCTGCGTGGACACACCTCTTCTAAAGAAAGATCACCTCATTTTGCCATCATTTAAAACACTTGATAACAAATTAACAGCTATTCCCTTGAATGTTTTTATATCTCATTCAAAAAGGGGATAAAATTATGGCAGCTCAGGTTAATCAGGCTTCAGGAGGAGCACCCTGTGTACACCCCAAAGAGGGGCTCCAGGTAGACACTTCACGTTTGTCATGAGTGGGGAAAACCAAGTCTGTCTCTAGAGCTAATCTGGGGTCATACTAGAGTCAATTAGGGCTTCTTTTCCATCAAAACCCAGCAGGTATCTCTCAGACAGGAGTAGCAGCAGGACCCTCCTAAATAAGAGGAACTTCGTATTTTGCTGCAAGCCTTCTTTGTGGAAATTGCACATCTTTGGTCTTTTTTTAAGAAAATTCTGAATAGGAGACTAGATGGTTTCAAAGCTAGCCCAAACCACAGACCAATTCATCACTAAACCAAATACAGCAACTAAAGGGATTCAGATGCAGACCTCTGATTTCTCAGTCTCTCTCTTCCCAGGAGGTTATTTCCCTTCAAACGGCAGTTAAAGGGTTTTGCACAGCAACTAATTTACCTGTGTGGAACAGCATAAATGCTGGCAAAAAATTAAAAGCAACACCATCTGATTCACACTGAAGACCTTCCTTCCTCCCTGTCCATCCTTAGCAATAGATCCCTATATCTGTCAGTATTAATGCCCTTGTAGCTGTGACAGCTCTGTGGTGGTTAAGCAATGTGAGCTGGCAGGGAGAGGTCAGTAGTGTTACTGTAATTACTGATAGCACACTCAGGAGCATGTTTCCTTTTTCCAGCTGTATCTATTGCCAAACTAGTTGGTATCACTTTTGTCTATAGTTTTTGCCTGCAGGATGCTTCCATCTGGATTCTGACACACCAGCACCTGTGGATTTATTTGCTGCCCCAGTTTGATGCATTCTCATCTCAGCTCTTTTTTTTTCCCAAGCACCATTAACTCGAGTAGCAGGGGAGCAGCTGAGGGTCTGCTTCAATATTTTGTGTGCCCTCCAGCACATGTACAGCACCTCTGCCATAAAAGCAAGCAAGCAAAACACCAAGTGGAACCACCAAGAAGCCAGATGTATCAGTTCCATGATGATTCAAGGACAGGAAACTAAACCAGGCAGTTCCAGTATAAATCTATTTGCAAAGAGACTTTGCACCAAGTCCTAAGACCTTGGCCATAACTTGCAGCCAGCTGGGCCAGCAGGGCCTCTTCCTGTTCTGATTAAAGTTAACAGCCAAATTTCCATTGCCTTTGCTGGAAATACCTGCAGAGCACAGCTGCTGTGCCAATCTGCCAGGGGCAGCAAGGCAGGAATAGCAGCCCTGTGTGAAACTGAAGCAGGGAATCTGATGTGCATGAACACCAAAACCCATCCTGATATCTGGCCAGTGTGGAAAGGGAAGTGATGAGAGGGCTCAGCAACTGGGCTGGCAAGGTAAGGGCTGTCTCCAAACTGAAACGCTGAAGATCAAATACTAAAACTGGTGCAAGCAGTGTGGCTGTACTGGAGTAACCACATTAGCTGGGAACCTTAATGTTGACCTTTAAGACCCTGACTGTCCATCCTTTCTTCTTTGCCCATATGCTGTCACCTTGATCACATCCACACTGGAGAATGACCTCCTCAGTCAGCAAGCAACATCACTACAGCAATCCTCTTTTTCAGGGGACAAGCCAGTGGGTAGAAAATAAGCACAAAGACATTTGCCTGGCAGAGGGAGCAAGGCAGCAAAGAAGCCACTGAGCAAGGAGGCCTCCAAGAAAGAGACCTCAAGTGGTTGTGTGGGGGTTCATTGTTCTGTTGCTGACTGACATCAGCCTTCTTGGACTCAGAGAGATCTGTTTTATTTTAAAGGGAACATTCCTCCAGGGATCTCATTAGCACCATCATGAAAGACAGAAAGGAACTGAAGGTTGTTGGAGGGGTGATGGTAAAAAGGACAGAAGTGCTGTAATGGAACATGCTCAGAAACTGTATTTTCTCTTTCTCATGCACATACACACTTTTTCTCTTGGAAAATCTCACCTGCATTTGCAGTCATGATCTGTGGGATCATATGTCTGCAGGTAAACACGTACAGCTAACAGGCATCCCAGTAGAGGCATACATGTTACAGTATCAGCCAGGAACAGAATAAAATGTTAAGCTTCTCTCTCTAGGTCTGGGGCATACCATGCCGAGTTCATTCAAACAGTCTGTTCTAATCAACAGCACTTGGACATCCATGCCTACACAGAGGCTGAATTTGGGCAGGGCCACGATTCAGCTGGGGTAGAAATGTAGGTCAGTTTAAAAGCCTGGCAGATTTAAATTATCACATTCGATGTCCCAGCAACAAACACTGCATCACCCATCCCAATTAGTGACACGTCCCAAGCAGTTACATGGGCACCACAAGTGCTCCTTGTGCAGTGCTGCCCTGCAGAGAACAAGGTGGCAAGGTCTGCTCCAGGTGAACCCCTCCATGGAGTGTCTGGTGTTGAAGGTGATGCCAGGAGAAGAGTGTGTTTCTAAAGAAGTCACCTCTTTTCAGAGTGAAAGCAAAGCTCCAATAACAGAGACAAACCACTGTCTTGCTCACGTCTCGTGTGACACATCAGGGCTATGTTCTGCCTGTGTTTGTTTCAAGAGGAATTGGAGGATGTCATCTGAGAGCCCAGGTGTTCTCTTTCTGTCTTCCAACAAGACTTCTCCTTCAGCTGGCTTCGAAAAACAGGCAGAAGGGGGGTGGTTTGGAAAGATCTTGCACCCGTCTCTGTTCAAGACCAACTGTGCCATTTGCAGGCAACGTGATGCATATTTAGTTCCATCCCGGTTTGCCAGCTCCGAAATCTTCCGTGACAGACACCGTGATGCAGCCTTGTAAGTTGGATCCATTCTCCCCGGTTGTTTTTTGCAATACATCTTGTAGAAGTCATCAAGAGATTTCCTGATGCTGGGGTCTTCAGCACTGTTGCGTTCGTACATCCATGAGAGCGCGGCACCATCAGGTTCCGTGGGCTCACACAGCCCTGCTTTTGGATAACATCTCACGTTTGCTTTCTCAGAGCCTTCAGCAGAAAAGCCTGCAGGAACTGCAGATGATAGATTGCTCTCCCCTGCAAGCATATGATCAATGAAAGTCATTAGTCACCAGGTCATCCCTGTGGCAAAATCTCTTTCTGTCCCCGTCCCACTGCAGTCTGGCAAAAAGGCTCTTTGCACCACCGAGCTAAGTATTGCTCTAAACGTGGCTGGACTGCCAGGGAGCTTTGCTGCATAGATTGATATAGGATGGACTGTATTTGGGGATCTCACAGTTGTCCCAGCCTTGACACTCTGCAGTGACTGAACCTAATTGGTGGTACAAACCTCCTGGCTCCTCTCAGTCATACTTCCAAAGAGGTAGTAATTGGGATCTACTGCAGCTGACCCACAGGTTTGCCGCTGAAACAGTTCTGCATCTCTTTCAGTTTTCTCCCCTCATCCCTGGGTCTAATCCTTCCCTTTTCATAGTTCTCAACTTAAGTCCTACAGCACAACGTGCAATCCTGTCTTCTAGCTTTCAGTCAGATCTACAGCCTCCAAACCAATGGTGACTGCATGGAGTTTCGGAATGCAGACTGAAAAGGGGGACCCTGTGCTTCCCCAGAAGTCCCACTTTTGCAGCCCTGCTGCACTAAATGTCATCCCCACACCCTGAAAGAATTTTTATAGATAAAATTCACGTAAAGGCTGAGGACTCACTCTTGCCTAGCTCTTCTCCCCCTTCCTTGCTGACCCACATCTCTAGATAACAGTCAGGGCTGTGGCTTTCTTCTGCTTCAGTGCAATCCAGGCGGATGCTTTGTACTTGCACATAATCAACACACATAGCAGAGACACAATACAGCAGAACAGAGACACTTGGCAATGACAAGATGTCTTTGCCATCTTGTCTTTGCCTGGTCAGCACACTTCTGGTAGGAAGTGTCAAGATGGTCAGCACACTTCTAGTAGGAAGAGCCTTCATAAAGAGACTCCGAACTGGGCTCTGGTACCCAGGTAACGCCTCTAACGTCACTGTCATCTCTAAGCCCTCTGCGCCAGACTGTTTGCCAAGCACCTGACTCACCAACAAGGAAATTTTCCAGGGCTCAGCCAGAGGTTGCACAGCCTTGTCATCTGCAAGTTACATAAGCAAGATGCAGGGAATCGGAAAATAGCTTGGTCTTTTCTAATTCTGTGAAATATGAAGCAGAGTGCAGTCCTTCATTTTGGTAAGAGATGATGTTCAAAGAAAATCTCAGTGTGTGGCAGAAGGCTGTTCTTTCCCTCCTGGTACACAAACAGCTACCCTTCCCTTCCTGAGCAGAGATTCATTAAAATGAAATTCAGATGTCTGTGCAGCCATACTGTACATGGTCTCTTTCTTTCTCTCCCTACTTCCTATCTTTGATCTTTCGCTTCCATTTCACTTCATCTCTGATTATGCAATTTTAAATAGAACTTCTCCTCTTGCAACGTGTCACTTCCAATGCAGTACAAAGAAAAGCTTAGTGGCCCTCTTTTAACAATGATATATGCCATAAAAATGGCAAATCAAAGAACAGATCCACTTTTCCTCAATAATCTCTCAGCCTTGGTGCCTATGCTAAGCTGGAACTGAAGCCTCATGCATCTCTGATAATTGAATCAAGTGGCATTTGCACTCAAGAGCCCTGTGGCAATTGTAAACCCCTGTGCTGTCTTCTTGCTACTTCTTGCTCACAGTCACATTTTGTAAAAGAGCAGCAGCTGCCTCCAGCTACAAGTCTCGAGCCTACACGACCAGGGTAAGAGAAAAATTCCTCTTGGCTTCCCGTTGTCAGGGGAGACCTTTGCAACACTGCTCTGCCTTTCTCCCGCGATCTTAGTTTGGCTATTAGGAAAAATTTCTTCATGGAAAGGGTTCTCAAATATTGAAACAGGCTGCCCAGGGAAGTGGTTGAGTCACCATCCCTGGAGGTATTTAAACAATGTGTAGATGTGGCACTTGAATACACGGTTTAGCGGTGGGCTTGGCATTATGAGGTTTATGGTTGGATTCAATGATCTTAGAGGTTTTTTTCCAACTTAAATGATTCTATGCTCTTTTATTCTAAAGCCAGAATGGCCTATAGAGCAGACACCCTCTGTTGAAGCACAATCATCGAAGAAAAGACCAGTAAGTATTTCAGAGGTATATTTTGGGGTTTGATTCATCACAACATACTCAATTATTATTATTATTGGGAGAACAGTTTTCTTTCAGTTACTATTCAAATTTATGTATCTATTTTCCAACAGTAGACCCTATCCTCCCAACAGATTACTTTTCCAGCAAAGCCTCCTTAAGGCAAGACATCCAACAGGGTTAGATGCCCTAACCCTGGCAGTGTTCAAAGCCAGGCTGGATAAGGCCTTGGGCAACCTGGTCTAGTGGGAGGTGTCCCTGCACATATCAGGGGGGTTGGGACTATGTAGTGTTTAAGGTCCATACCAATCCCTTAACATTCCATGATTCTACGTCTCTGTGACATGAAAGGCTTGGATGTAGAATTCCCACAAGCAATCTATACCTCACAAAGCCGCACGTTTCCTCAGCTTTCCTGACAATTTCCCAATATGTTCTCCAACTATGTGCCGAGCCTGACCTTTTCCTCCCTAAGAGATATCAGTTAAGGTAGAGAACCTTACTCAACGCCCTCTGAAGAGCTGACACTGCTGTTGAAACCTGAATGATTCATAAAGCACAGGGAACAAGCAGAGTAGCCGGATGCCTGCAGGGTCCAGAAAAAGCTTCTCATCTGGGGCACATGTACAGCACACAAGCACACATTGTAGGCCAGCAAACATGCTGCTAAAGGCAAAGACAGCACTCAATTAATCAGTCCCTTTGCCTCTCCATGCACCTGCACCCCTCAAGAAAACTGAGATTCCCTTATAATGCACAATGTTGCTGCAAAGCTTAGACCTCTCTGGCCATCTCTCAGCAGCAGGAAAAATGTACTTTTGTAAATTCTTTTGTAAAATCCCTCCATGGCGAACTGAACAACACAGCTGTCACACTCCCCTGTCCTGGCTTGGCCCAACACCTACAGAAGTCAATGCAAAGATGAGCAGGGCTCAAAACTCTCCCTCTGTTTGCCTGCAATAGAATTTAATCACCAGAGAATCTGGCTCATTATTTTTAGCTATTTTCACACAATTATACTACTAAGCATTAAAGGGGGGGAAAAACCCAACAGAAAAGCTTCAAAAAATTGAAACAGGTCATTATTCATATCTCTATTTCACTCTCACATGATAGATAATCATCAGTAAGAAAGTGTATTATTTCATCTGCACTTCCACTCCATGCTAATTGAAGTTCAGCATTTGCACCTTAGTAAAAGACCTGGGGGTGGATAAAAGGGTATTCTTCTGTTCATAAACCTGCTGATGAAAATTTAAAAGCTCCATCTGGTACCAGCACATAACCCCATTGCCCGAAGCATAGAACCAAATCCTGCTTTGGGCCTGGGCCACTTTCAGTAATGCAACAGTTCTGCCATATTGTTATTTGCACTTATACAAAAGCAGCTCACGTAGTTGTTTGAGTTTCTGTATAACTGTGTTCATGCACATACAGTCAGACTGTAAAATAAGATAGCCTTCAAACATCAGTGACACTGCTGGCTTTCTGGGGAAAGAAATCCCCCTAATTCAGGTGGGCAGTGATCCGTGCAGCTGCTTCACTAGAGCTGGTGTTGCTGTGATGTCTGTCTTTATGCCTTGCAGGGGCTTAGCTGGATGCCAGCAGCTGAAATTCTGTTATGTCTGTAGCTGGATTTGTACAAGCCTCCTACTCTCTCCTACTGTCTGACTGCCTTCCCAGGAACCCTGAGTGTGTGGTTCCCCTCCCACCCAGTACACAAAGGCCCATCCTATTATGAGGGACTGGGAGATTTATACTGTAGACCTGAGTACAGGAGAGCTAAAGCACAGTGGTTTGTCATCAGCAGTTCTGTGAAAAGGGCAATTAGTTGCTTGGTTTGGGCAGGAATCATTTGCCCTATGTCTTAGGAATGACTCCTTGCATAGATGGAGCTTGAGTCCAAACCCATCAAAATGAATGCCAATCCTATACCCACACAGAGCTGCTCTGGTGCTCTCAGGTGTTGGACACTACTGGAGCAGCCATGTTCAGTAAGGCAGCAAACCCCATCTCTAACTGGTTCAGCCCTTGGCCTCTTTCAGCCATCTGACTGAGCACACACTGTGGATAACTTGGAGCCAGGGCTGAATTTCTCTGTGTGCCTCCATTGTGTCACCCTAAACAAGGACCAAGAAAACTATAAGAAGGAGAAAAGCAAATAATTTTTTTGAACTAAGTTAATCTGGAGACATACAGATAGCCTTTATGTTCATGGTAGTGACTGAAGTTCAAGCCGGTGTTGATCAGATGATGCTAGAGCACATCCCCGTGTTGTAAAGTCAGTGATCACAGAGTCACAGAATCGATTACGTTGGAAAAGACCTCTGAGATCACCGAGTCCAACCTATGACAGAACACCACGATGTTAAGTAGACTATGGCACTGAGTGCCATGTCCAGTCTTTCTTTAAACACCTCCAGTGACGGTGACTCCACCAGCTCCCTGGGCAGCACATTCCAATGTCTAATCACCCCTTCTGTGAGGAAATTCTTCCTGGTGTCCAACCTAAACCTCATCCTGTTGCTGGTTGCCTGGGAGTACAGGCTGACCCCCACCTGGCTCCAACCTCTTTCAGGCAGTTGTAGAGAGTGATGAGGTATCCCCCGAGCCTCCCCCTCTCCAGGCTGAACAACCCCAGCTCCCTCAGCTGCTCCTCATAGGACTTGTTCTCCAGACCTTCACCAGCTTCACTGACCTTCTCTGGACTCGCTCCAGTACCTCAATGTCCTTCCTGAATTGAGGGGCCCAGAACTGGATATAGGATTTGAGATGTGGCCTCACCAGTGCTGAGTACAGGGGAAGAATCACTTCCCTGGACCCGTTAGCCACACTGTTCCTGATACAGGCCAGGATGCCATTGGCCTTCTTGGCCACCTGGGCACACTGCTGGCTCATGTTCAGCCTGCTGTCAACCAGCACTCTCAGGTCCTTTTCTGCTGGACCACTTTCCAGACACTCTTCCCCCAGCCTGTAGCACTGCATGGGGTTGTTGTGGCCAAAGTGTAGGACCTGGCACTTGGCCTTTTTGAACCTCATACTGTTGGCCTTGGCCAATCTATCCAGCTTGTCCAGATCCCCCTGCAGAGCCTTCCTACCCTCCAGCAGGTCAATACTCCCACACAACTTGGTGTTTACTGAGGGTATACTCGATCCCCTCATCCAGATCATCAGTAAAGATAATAAACAGGACTGGGCCCAACACTGATCCCTAGAGGACACCACCAGTGACCAGACATCAAGTGGATGCAGCACCATTCACCTCCACTCTCTGGGTCCTTCCATTAGCCAGTTCTTAATCCAGAGAAGGGTGCACCTGTACAAGCCATGGGCTGCCAGCTTCTCCAGGAGAATGCCATGGGAGATGGTGTCAAGTCCACGCAGACTGCATCCACAGCCTTTCCCTCATCCACTGGGTGGGTCATGCGGTCATAAAAGGAGATCAGGTTGGTCAAGCAGGACCTGCCTTTCCTAAATCCCTGCTGGCTGGGCCTGATACCCTGGTTGTCCTGCATGTGATTACACTCAAGATGATCTGCTCCATAACCTTGTCAGGTACCAAGGTCAGGCCAACAGGCCTGTAGTTCCCCAGATCCTCCTTCCGACCCTTCTTGTGGATGGGCATCACACTGGCCAACCTCCAGTCATCTAGGACTTCCTCAATTAGCCAGGACTGATGCAGCTTAGCAAGCTCTTCTGCCAGCTCCCTCAGCGCCCTAGGATGGGTCCCTTTTGGTCCCACAGACTTGTGAGCATCTAAGTGGCTCAGCAGGTCACTAACTACCCCGTCCTGGGTCACAGGGGGTCTATTCTGCTCCCCATCCCTGCTTCCAGCTCAGGGGGCCAGCTGCCTTGAGGATAACAAATCTTTCTGTTAAAGACTGAGGCAAAGAAGGCATTAAGTACCTCAGCCTTTTCTTCATCTTTGGTGACTATATTCCCCTTCACGTCCAATAAGGAATGGAGGTTTTCCTTGGCCCTCCTTACCAATTTTGTCCCTAACTCTGGCATGTCACCCCTAGGCTCATCCCTAGCAAGCCTGGCCTCACCCCCTGTGTTCTAGTTGGGAAGACAAACTCCAGCTATGGACTCAGATGTCAGAGCTTAAAGGCACCACCATGATTTTATGCCAAGAGATCACAGACATAAGCTTCCCATCAGAGAGGAAGACAGAAGACTCTGTCAGTCACAAAATCAGCCACTTCTTGCCCTGGACTGACACCTGTATCTAAGCTCTTTCTACCCATGAGTCTTCTCTCCATCATGACTTGTCAACAGTTAAAAGTCAACACATTCCCAACATCCACAGGCAATGATATGCAGAAGAGTCATACAAGAAGGACAAAAGTTACCCATTGTTTTGGTCAGTGGTACCCATCCCTTTTTTAGAGGGCCATGCAGAAGTTCTCTCAGATTGTATTATTTCTCTTTTATTATCAACCTGCCAGGATGTACCTGGGGTGACTGCAATCATCCACAAATAAGGAAGGGTCTTTATATATTTGTGGTTGCTATGAAGTGCTAAAACAAGTAAACACAGATGACCTCCCTGAGAGTTGCTACAGCCCTCTCACTACTCCTCGAAAATCCCTTCTTGCTTCTCCATCAGACATGTCCATATGGCATGGGAAAGCTCAAGCAGAGGTGATACTACTTGGGCTTGAGCAGAGCTCCCAACTGACACTGAATCTGTGCCAAATGGCATGATTTCTGGGATGCAACTGTCTCTGTGAGAGGCAAGGACAAGTCCCACGTCACAGCTGAACTCCCTACATGCCCATGCACCTCACAATGACATGTGTTGAGCACTTGAGACAGCTAATGCAGAGAAAAGCATTTTGTTTTCTTTCCACCTGGCTGATTTGTAGTGAGAGTGCACGGATCATCATGGTAATGCAACTCCCCTCTGCTCAGGGAAGAAAGAAGAAATTTAGGACGACTTTGGCAGGAGCTCATTCTCCCCCAGCCTCACACAGAATGTTAGCCTGCCAGGTATTGCATACCTAAGTACTCAGGCATTGCAAAGCTAGACGTTTTGGGACAAAATTTTACTGCTGGAATAGCACCAAAAAGACAAGTATCGAGAAAACAAGTCTCGTTCTGCTAGGTGCTGCACAAACATGCACCACTCTGAGTAAATGACAGATGCTAAAGCCTCTGTTGTACAGTACTGAAGAATTGTGGCAGAGATTACAATTTCTCTGCGCACCTCTCTGCCTTGCAGAAAACAGCTGTTGTCTTCCTGTGCAAAGGAGAAAATGAAATTTTCAATGACATTATCATTCAAAATGACTGTTATAAGCAGGGAAATTTTATCCCTGGAGGGTATTTAAATTGTGAACTGAAAGTGAAAACAAGAACATAATAAGCCTTGCTACTTTGCTGTCTGCCTCATGACACACCAACTGGCTTTCTCCTGTCATATTACGCAGTAGACTGTAGCTCACAAGATCATATCTGTGAGACTCTGCTTTACACACGACATAACCCGCAGTGTTCTTCATCCACCAGCCCACAGGAAAGGCACATCATTGCTGAGAGCTGGCCAGGAGCTCTGCAAATGTTGGCTGCTCTGTCAGGATAACTGGAGAAGGTAAGGGTGGGCAAAACGCGGCAAGAAGGGAAGGAAGAGGCTGGAGGAATTTGGGGACTGGAGTAGAAAAGGGAGACAGCGACAGAGGAATTCCACTGGGCATAGCTCAGTACTGTGTCAGGTTCCCTGCTTTTTTATTCTGTCTGCTGCACATTTATGGTGTGAAAAGTTGGGGAGGGGGGAGTTAATTTGCACTGAATAAGACGTAAGCAGTTATTTTAGGGAAGCATAAAAACTCTTCCCTTTCAGTCTAACTCCCGCGGGAATTTGAAATTCGAGAAAAATAAAAAGGCTGGCAAGTGGTAAAGTGCTTTTGAAATGCAATATGCA
Organism: Manacus candei; assembly: GCF_025592945.1. Lineage (NCBI taxonomy): Eukaryota > Metazoa > Chordata > Aves > Passeriformes > Pipridae > Manacus > Manacus candei. Next base: position 33,227,281 of record NW_026138065.1, read on the forward strand.
GGCATAGTGCATTCCCCTAGACACTCTTCCAAATGTCACACTTGGTATTAATCTCTGCCCTGCTCTGGGAGCTCACATCCGATGCCTGCTGTGCCATACTTTTAAGACAACTGGAAAACTCAGCTAAATGAAAGCTTTCAGAGAACGCACTGAACACACTGGATTTAATAAACCAAAGAGAAAGTCGGCTACAATATGAACTACAAATTAACACTCCTCACTTGCTGAGAGTCAAGAGATAAACACCACTGTCATCTCATACGTCTGTCTCTAAGCAACCAAGCCCCACAGTCCAGGGCAATAGGAATGGGCAGAAGCAGCAGCAGCAGCAGCATCATAAACACCATCACTTACTGTGCCCCATAAGCCTGATGACGATACATCCTCAACGAGGCCCCAGACAAATGGGCATTGGATGTAACTGTCCATGAACAGCTGCTGTAAGTGCAATAGCATACAGGAACTTCTCTCATTGCAAAGATCCCAGAGATGGGCAGCAACGCAACTGTGGTGCCTGAGATTTTATTTTTACAAGGTAAATTATTCCCTTGGAACTCATAATCATTCTAAAAATAGAAATAGCAAAGTTAAGAATTCTTCAAATAGGTATATTTAGAGTGGTTTAATTTACATGATTCTGTAGCCAGTAAAAAAGCCCTAAAGCATTCTATTTGTCTCAGATTGTGATTCTAAAAAAGTTGCTTAAGATCTGAGGTTAAAGATTCTATTATCAAGAGTAACCTTTCTCTGAAGCATAAATAATAATTGACAAATTTTTATGCAGCTGAAAACATTAACTGTCAATTAAAGTTATTATCTAGCAGATAAGGGCACCAAGGGGCCTTATTAAACTGCTACTATCTGCTGCTTTCCTATTACATGTAATGTCTTGGGAACTCAGCCAGACTCACCTGCCTGTGTAACACCAAAGGCACCAATTTCCAAAAGGAAACTCTGCTAAGGTTTTTTGAGCTAATTGCTCAGCTTCTAATTAGGCATTAGGAGAGCACAGAGAACTGACTGTAAGAACAGCACCAGGCAAGTTCATAAGCACAGACACAGTAATGCTGTGCTAGACCATCCTCTCCTCAGCCACAGCCAAACATCTCAGTGGGCTTTCAATTATTGACAGACAGGATCCAACACCAGCATCCCCAAGCCAGGCCTCTGCCTTCTCTGGTGGTGAAAGTAAGAACAATCCACTCATGTCAAGTCCCTTACAACCATGACCACAGCACTGCTCTGCCCACAGGGAGGACTCACCACTTGAATCAGATCTGACCCCTGTCCTCCTGCGAGCAGGCAGAAGCCTTTAAATAAAATGACTGATTTTTCCTTCTTTTAATCTGTAACTTCCAGTGTTGCTTTTTTATACACGGAAGGCTCTAATTTAGCCCCAGATCAAATTTGTCTTTAAGCTTATCCTATTTCAGAATAAAAGCAAAAGTCTGCTGCTTGAAACTGGTGAGAAACAATCCTACCTGCCTTGATTTTCACTATTTAAGATTTGTAAAGAATTTTATGGGGGAAATCTGTGTTCTATGGTGCCTGAAGAAGCTTTCCCACTTGATTAACATTGCACAGCTGAAGCAAACGGTAGTTGTTTCTGTTTATATTTTTTCCTGCCTAAAATTTGTAAATTCCAGTCTTGTCTATCCTCTTTTTTTTCCCCAGCTGATTATTTATAGAGAGTTAGCTTTTCATGAACTGTTGGCTTTCTGACACATGAAGCACTTCCTAGGGAACCCTATTAAACTAAGAGGGATGAAATTTTTATTCAGCCCCTCAGTTTGGTTACTAGCTTGTTAACTCCAGAATCTGGAAAAGGATTTTTTTATGCCAACCCCTTGAGCTAAGAGCTGAGAAAATCCTTGGGAAACGAGTCATCTGAGGAGTTGTCTTGTAGAGAGGAAGAGGGATTGATGAAAAGACAACTTTCTTCATAGTTCTAAGGTAAAGGGAGAAATCCTTCCTGTTTCTGGCAAGACACACAAAGGAAAGATACTGCATTTTAGAGATTTTGCTTACGTGGCCATTCAGAACTGATGAAGTTGTGAGCTGAAACTAAAAGCAGAATAGCAAAAAAAATATGGAAGAGTTATTAAATCCCATTCTTTGGGGCTTTAATGAACCCTCTGCTAGAGGCAAGAATAGGGCCCAACAGGCAGCACATTGTGTGCTGCAAACACCCACTTTTGAGGATGGGGCTGAAATAAAGAGAAGGGAACCACCACCTACTGTGAAATATTCAGTAATAGCCACTGACAATGACAGGAAGCAGCCACAGATCACAAGTATTACTGAGTAAGACAATATCACTGTATTCACAACTATTAAAAAAGAAAAGAAAACCCAAAGCAATATCCTTTCTTGATATATGAAACACTTTGCCTTTCATTCAGTTACACGTTTTCAGAAAGCAAGAGGACCAACAATCTTCAGCTACTCCTGCCTTTAGCAGGAGTAGGAATAAGCAGACAGCTCTCACTGGAGATCAACTGCTCAAGTCTCAAATCACTTTGCAAAAATTCTACCTTCTGCATCTCCTTGCAGAAAGGCATGCATGACAGTTTGCCTGGAAAAAACTCCCAGAATATGATGCTATTCATTCAGCTAAAATAGAAGAGGAAGAGCCTGCCATGACAGTGTTTCTTTAATGAGAAGAACAGACTAGAAGACCAACATATTACATAAAAATTAGCAAAATATTTGCTTTATTTAAAGATTGTGTGAACTTGGAAAGGGAGATGGCGTGGGGTGTTGTTCAGTGTACACTGCCTTCCCTTGCCATTACAGCACTTGAAAGTCCAATTCATTACAAAGTTAGCACCCACAAACATAAATATAGTTTCCATTGAAGAGATTCACAGGCATTTCAGCTCTGCTTCCAACCAGTTATGCACAACTGTGGACACAAGTGACATGAGAATCATAGGCAGAAGTGCAGTTTTTGACCAAGAAAACACTGTAAAGCAAGGTATTTTTTAAGCATCCCTCTTGAATGGTAGGTAAAATTATACTACTCGTAAATACTTTTGAGAAGAAAAGAGTTACGACCTATAACAGTCTCATTAGTCATGTTCATGGGAGGCCCTGCACTTGGAAACCTAAATCCTGATGTGGAGTTGATGCCTGGGTACCACAGATCAGCTGCTGGGGGGAAGAGAAAATGTTCTAAAACCTATGGAGGCAGGAAACTGAGTCACATAAGGCAGAAGAAGGTGCAGGCTGGCTTAAACACAACTTCCTCCCAATTCTTTACTCCCTCTAACCTGCACACATGTGTGTCTCTTAGCCAAATGCATCTGTGGGAGTTTGTTAACTTTCTATCAACTTATTATTTAGGTTCACATCCCAAATCAGTGGATTGATTTTTCAGGAGCGCTGAATACACAGATGCTCTTACCAAATTTAAAAGAAGCCATAGAGATTTTAGCTCTTTGGAAAACAATGTTATCTAAGCTTTAACTTTACTAATTCTTCAGCAGATTGTACAACTAACTTCAGCAAGTTGTACAACAGAAAAACAAGAGAGGTACCTCTTGGTTCTCAGATTTTAAGGTCCTGATCTTTCATTTTTGTCTTAAGGTCAAAAGCATAAGTGTGGGAATACTACAAGAAATGCTTACAGATGGACTGATTCTCTCTAGATGGGATTGAAATAGCTGAACATGTGCAGTCTGTACTTCTGCAGATCAAAGGTCTTTACCTCCAGTCAGGATTGATCTCACATGAAGAACAACAGAGGAACACTTGAAGAGATAGTTTCCTGAATTTACTTGCAACAAGGTGATCTGAAAACCATGTTTCTTGTCTGTGTCATGCTCCTGAAAATATGCTGCATGTCAGACAAACACAGAAAGGCTTGCTCTTGTTTAAGAAGCAGAAGCAGGGAAAACCCACAAAGAAATAATCTTAAAAAACACAGGCCAGTAGCAGGTACAAAGGTAAAGAAAACTACTGATATTCTGGTGAAGATGTGAAGGTAGAGCGAGGCATTTTCCCAGTCTCCCTGCAGGCCTGATGTGACTACATGCATGGAACAGGCTGTGCAGAGGTGTGCCAGCCTGGAGTGCCTTGGCACGGAAAGAGCAGACCTACATCTCTGTCCTCTCCATAGCCCTGCTGTGTGGGCTGTGAGATCACACAGCTTGGGGCTTTTTTTTCTTCTGCATTACCAGAGGAAGCTTGTGCATCAGACACCCATCAAAAAAGGAAAAACACAGACTCAAAAATAAGAATGGAAGCAAGATACCAATCTCCACCTATGAGTTTTCCACAGGCTAATAAATGAAACATCCTCACATTGAAAAAATCAGAGTGTCAGACATATCAGTCATCAAGGAAATTTTCAAGGGACAGAAAATGCAAACTGAACAGATTACAATAAGAAGCAAGCAAGAAATACAAGTTTAATAACTTAGAGATATTTGTTCATCACTAGCCTGTGACATTTTGGCTTGCCACTCTGAAAGTACACTGAATAAACATTCAAGACATCTAATTTTGCTGCAGTATTACTTAAAACGAAATAATGAATAGAAAGATTATTAGACTAGAGCAACAGGCACATTCATAGACCATTCACAAATGCTGGAGGCTTGAGAATCACAAGGGCTTTTTCTTAATTATGTACATGCTGTTTAGGGAATCACTGAAAATCTCTTCCATCAGAACCAGCTTGATGGAAAATTAGGTTTTGAACAGAAGTCTTCTGCCGTTAATCAGTCAGCTTTCTGCAGTCTGTCGCTACTAAACCAAGCACCTGAAAACTGAAATTGGAAATGGTTATAATGTAAGGAGTGCAGTGGGAGTGAATCCTCAGGCCCTCAATAGGCTGCAATCCCCTGCCAAACTTTCCTTAGGTGGTGTCATGGCTGTGATACTTTATATGCCTCTGAACAGATTAAGAAAACCTGAAGTGCAGAGCAGAAGGGAAAAAGTCCTTAAAAAGCAGTGTGACTTTAAAAGCCAGAAAGAAGAAAAATCACCGAGCAAGCAACTAGAGCAGTCTCCATTCCTATCTCCTCACTTTGACCTCTCAGCCAGTCACGAGAAAGGCTTGGCAATGCAGGCATTTCCCTGCTATAATTCAGCTTTGCCCTTAAAGGCCAGACAGTAAAAGGTTTCAGTCACTCCAGACTTGTCTGCATCTCTCTAACTGGCTGTACAGCCTACCAGTCCCGCTTTTTAAGAAAACTTCTTACCCATGAGCAGATCTGGGTGCACTCAAACCTCTAGGTTCTGCCCCAAATCAAACATTTCACCTGAATTAATTGTGGGCACAACTTTGGACAAACTATGAAGGCACGTGAGAGCCCAGATCCTGTTTACAAAACAAACAAAATAAAACTCCATGTTGCCCATCCCATATTATTATCCCACAGCAATTCTGCACCAATGTGGCTCTCCTGAGAGGCTGCACACACTCTATCAGGAAAGAGCCTGGTGCTGTGCATGAAGCACTTCCTTGGAGTTTTTAGTAACACCTTCAACTACTGACAAACAGTTACTGCAACCACCCAATTGTTCACCACACTTCTATGTCTCAGATGTTTTTAAGCCACACAAGAGATATTAAGATCTTGCATTGCCACACATAGTTTGAAAACATCTCATAATGATCACAAACACTTGTGGAGAGGAACATGAATTCATTCCTGCAAAATAAGGTGAACAGAAGGACAGATAAACCAGAGAAAGTCATGGCAATTCAAATGTTCCTTTATTAGAGGAAACAATTTTCACCCACCTTAGGCCATAAGATTGCCTAACTGAAAATACCTACTTCATTCAAAAATAATCATGCAATTAGAAGGACAGGGAAAGAGACAAAACTTTAAAAATTATAATCCATCTGGTATTTGCATGTATAAATGCAATATATAAATATTAAACAATATAAATAAAAATAGTAAAGAACAACACACCAACTATTTTTCGAGGTGATGTGAGAGTGTGAGAGTGTGACTTCTAACAGAGTGGTGAGATGAATTATGCTCATGTTTGTTTATAACTTGTTCTCTGATTATGGGCTAGAGAGACTACAGAAACAGATAGACAGATATGGGGAAACTCCAGCAAGCCCAGAATTCGCAGCTTATTGATCAGATTCCCAAAATTGCATGGCTTTTTTTTTAAATGTGAAGTTACCAATGTAACTGGGGCATTTGGCAATCCCCATTGCTCTTCTGTCATCTGAACAAGAATAGAGGTGCAACCACTTGCAACTGCTCCTCTCTCCAAAACAGTATCAGAGGGGGAAAAAAGACAAGAAATAAAAATTATGAAAATAAACATGAGTAAAGCTGAACAAATGGGCAATTAACAGACAAAAGAGAGTCCAGACAATCAGAGGCTACAGCATGAAAATTATGATCCTAAAGAACATACATACGTTCCTAAAGAACATCCTAAAGAAACCAACCCAGCTTACCAGGCATGCAACCAGGAGTCCCCAGTTAGATGGGTTTAAAGGTATCCTTGGACTAGTGATGGGGATTCTTTAAGAAACAAAAAATTCTTTCAATATGGTGGCCTCACTCAAATCTGGGAACTTTTTGTCTCTAATCTCAGCTAGTGAAGACGTGAGCATTTTGGATGTACATTTTAAGGATCGGGGGAAGGACAACATGTTTCTAGATATTGCTCTACTTGTTGAGAAAGGTTCTGGCCCATGTAAAAAAAATTTGAAAAGAGAACGTTTTGGACTGAGTCTACACTGGAATGAAGGTAGAAGTGTATATAAGTTAAACCCCATTAGGGTGGTATTTAGTTACTTTCAGTTCTTGGGGAGCCAGTTAACCAGACAAGCTGCAAGAGCCATTACAAAGTGGAAACTGAAACAAGGAGTAAAACGGTTACAGAAACCTGAAAACTTGGTTTCATTAACAAAGTATCTTCAAATCCATGTAGCTCATCATTCCTAGGTAGGTAAAATCAATCCAGGCCCTGAAATAGTTCAGGGAGTGTCTGGCACCAGGTAAGTTTTCCAAATCCATGTGCACATCCTGAACTGCTAGACTACTTCTCAGTGATGGAGAAAGGAGAAATCTGGCATGACAGAGCTGTGCAATTCTTGATTGACCATTTCTACTTATAGTCAAATTATGATGTGGCTAAAAGTAATACAGAAAATTTAAGATAATTTTGATCAAACTGTGAAACTCACTCACACCAGCAATGGAAATATCTGCCAACTGCTATGAAATCTAATTTTTCACAGTGGTGTTTGAACAATGAAAATTCACACATAGAGTAACATTTCCTCTTCTTTTAAAAATGACAATGAATTAATGACAAGTCACTACTGATTAGCACCTCCTGGTAAACATTAATACAAACATAACTAATAATATTAATCATATTAATATAGCCATTCACCTATTCAAAGGAAAAAGCAAATATTTAACACAGTGAATGCCTTAAAATTGACATTTTTATTCAATGATATAATTGGCTAGTATGATATGTGTATGATACAAAACAGACCCTTAACAGTGAAGGTAGATTCCATTTTTCACATCAAATGGGAAGTTTACCACTGGTCAACTGAACTGAAGATATTCCTGACAGCTGGGTTCCAGTACAAGCTAAAGTCTCCTGGTTCTTATTTGACACTGGTTAGTGGGTGGGATTTGACAGTCCAGATAAATTAGCACATCATACATTGAGGTAATTTTTTTAAAACTGTTTTTAATCCCTAAAGTTCATGATCAGCTCAAGAATTTTGTTTTAGGAGGCCTAAAGAAAAAATAATTCCAACAGATTGGATTCTGTGACTGTAGTAAATACATCTGTGTTATTTATAAATAAAACAGGGAATTCTGAAACAAAGGCTTCAGTGAACATTTTCAGCTCAAGTTTTGGGATTGGTCTTCAAAGGCTGCCTAATAGGGTTTTTTTAGAGCAAATGTGGACAACATGAGGATGTAAGTAGTTAATTTGTATTCCACTACCTAGACAACCTGCTTCCTTAATCTCTTTCATTTTCTCACAAGCCATCTGCAAAATCTCAGTACCTTTGCAACAGAGGACACTCCTGCACAGTGTATAGATACTTGAGTCTCTTAAACAAGGTACACAAAAAAGAGCATATCAGAAAATGCTCATATTCAAAAATGACTTGGACATTATTAACTTACAAAAAAGGTGGCTATGTACATTTCCCATGAATTAAATTAAGTCAGGAACAGCTGTCAGAAAATAAAATTGACTTTTCAGGGGATCCCTCAGCTCTGAGGGTTTAAAACTGGTACGTTTCATAGCACAAGAGATTTTTATTTTCTCCACTCTACAAACAAATCCACTTTCCACTTTCACATTTTTCCTCTTGGGCACATTCACTGCTGAAGGTTAATCGTGACTCTTAAGACAACAAGAGATATATGTGATGCTTCCTTTAGTTGGAAAAATGTTTAATGCATTAAAGGCACAAAAAATGCTGGTGCCCTTGAGTAAGCAATTGAATCAGGATAAAATAAAGGTCACTGAGAATTAAAATAAAACAAATATCCGTCTGTCTGTGCAGAGGCTCACTGCCCCCTCTGTAGCTACTGTCACTTATTCTTTATAATAAAAAACAAGAGGTCGGTCTGCTGCAGCACAGTCTTGAAACAATCCAGAGATTGAGGTATTCAAACAGAGGTGGAGGCAAAAGGTGTATTTTAGTGACAGCAGCACTTGTGATCTAATGCCAACATATAAGGGCAAGCAGAGCACAAAGAGCAAAGTGAAGCCATCCTAAAGAAGGCATGCAAGGTTAATCACGGGGTGTGATCTTGTTACTTCCTTTTAAACCCAACTGTATCATCACTGCCATGTACTATAGAGCTTAAAAGACCTTGTGGATTTTTTGGGGTTTGGGTGGTTTTTTTAACCTTCACCTCAACAATGAAGGCTTATTCATGCTCCTGCCAAGCCACAAGGAAAAGAAGGCACAGGGAAAAGCTATTTAAATCTGCTCATGGTCAATAAACACTGACACATTACAGGCAGCACTGAGTCAAACTGAAGATAGTAAAAGAGTGGCCTGTCCTGGTGGAGCAGGGATTGTGCAAAGCAGGAGGAAAGGCAGGTTTGCTACCTTGCAGAGAGGTTTGGCAGAAATGATGCCATCAGCTTGTGCTGCTTCCTTTCCAAGTGTCACCCTTCGTGGCAGCATTCACACCATTCAAACCATTCACACTGTGAGCTCAGCTGTGTGATGAGCATTCCATGCTTAAAACAGCTCATGCGCGCGAGGTGCGATGCTCGCCTGGTCCGGGATCCAAGGCAGCCTTCGGAGCAGAAAACAGACTCACCACACACCATCCCTGTGCTCCCTGGCAGCCTTGATCCCAGGGAAGATGCAGGTTCTGCTGCTCTGGGCCATGAGCAGAGCAGCACCACATTCCAGTCTACTGCTGTCCAGCCTGCTGTCCAGCCTGCTGTCCAGTCTACTGCTGTCCAGCCTGGAATTGCAGCATGGAGGGGTGAGATCTATCCCCCCGAGAACCCACAACATGATATTGAGCCATACTGATGGACCTGGCAAATCACACGGAGTAAAACCTCTACTGCAAATCCCTCAGTGGAAGTCCGCTGGGAATTTCACACGTGCTTCCAGGAATTAAGGGGCATCACCAGTAGCTGCTTTCTAACATCCACTGCCCCTCTCAGAGAGGTCCTCTCTACCTGCCAGCACTCACCCAGTGCACACATCTCACTGTGTTTGAGAGATCAGACTCCCAAGGCAGATTTTCATAGACCAGAACTAAGGTAGTAGCAGTGTTTATTTTCTCAGCTATGTTACAGATTTTTTTTCTCATGATGCAGAAAATTAATTTAAAGAAAATTCGAAATAAATGCAAATAATGGCATTTCTTATGTTTGTACAAAGAGCCCTAAGCTTTTTAAATGCAATTTACAAGGAAGGAGACAAAATGATTTTGAACTCTTTAGCAAAAGACCATGTCAAGTTAAAAAAGTGACTGAAAAGAAATTACATCCTGGTAAATTATATTACAGACAGCTAGTTGTCCAACAGGAACACTTTGGACTGTGATACACATCAAAATGAATCTAATTATCCCTAAAAATCAGAGAATCTGTAAGTTTACCTAAAAAACAGGAAATGAGCTTTTAATTGTTTCCACTGCAGACACAAACAAAAGACATTGATTAGCTTACTGGGCTCAAGAGAGGTAATTATTTTGCAGCAGATGCATCTGCAAGAGCAATTCTGTGACAGGTACAGATTTAATCTGCCTTTATTTTATGAAGACCATCTGCACAAATTACTTTTTCCCTCAGATTTTAGTTTTTGAGATGAACTCTGCTCAGACAGAATGCAAAACTCAATTACAGCCCAGTATCAGGACCTCCTGATGCTAGAGACCTATGCTACAGACTGTGTCTAATGAAAGGCCCCAAGCTGAAAGCAATTTAATTTCCTTTTTAAAAAAAAAAAACAAACACTCCCCAGTTTTGTAAAAATATTAAAAATACTATGAAAACAGATGAACAGATTACTGAGACATATGAAAGGGAGAATATTTGAAAAGTTTTTTGCCAGGAAACAAGCTAAGAAGTATTTCAGTAAAATACTCTCTTACAGCTAATATTGCCCCAAGAGCAGAACATCTAGGTAACAATATTCTGCAATACTCTAAATCCACAGTCTTGACAAAGCACTTAGCAAGACATACCAACATCCCCACATTAACTCTCTCAATGTTGTTTCCTAGACCACTGCTGACTATAGCAAGGCTTGAACTCTTTTCCAAGCATCCACACCCACACCCCTCCACCTGCCCTCATCTGCAGTGCATTTAGTGTCTGGACCTCCACACAGATAAAAAAAAGTGCAGTAGGTTTTATTTATTCAAATTAATCCACTGAATGAACTAACTGTATCATCCCCATCAGGTGGATGGGCACTGAGCAGTGTGGTTTCAGGAGGCATCCACAGAGTAAGACACCACACAAAATGAAGCCACTAGTACTTGCTTCCATGCTCTCCTTTGGATGCACACACTCTCCAGGATGCCACATGTATGTCACCCAGAGCCAAGAGGTATCAAGGTAGAGCTGAGGTACAGCAGATGGTTTATTGAATCTCCTTTGTCTTAGTTTTTTGCCTTTAAGCAGGACTTGACATGCACCAAAGCACACTTTGGACATGTTTTAAAGACTGCACTGAGCTTTAGGGAATATTCACATTAATGTTAATGACGGGAGATGTTCCCACAAACACTCACAGAGGAAAAACAGAGATGGTTTTGGGCAAAGTGTTATAGAAAAAGACAGAGCTATATTGTTACAGAAAAGCAAGAGCTAAATAATCATAGTCACAATAGCACAGATGCAGAACTGATAACATTAACCTCTTCTCTAGGTTACTAACAGCAGCAAGAAGAGGCAGAGACAACTATATTACAATTTAGTGAGTTATGACCAACCAGATATAGTTCTAGATACCATTTAAGTCCTGTAAGTAGCTTAGCTCTTGCCTAATTAGTTATGTTTGACAACATGCACTAAATGGTAACAACCTATCTGGCAAGCCCAAGCATCACTCAGATCTATGGTCAATCGTGAGAAGAGGAAACAGAGACCAAAAGGTGCTACTTAGTGCACCATCTCTTGTCCATTTTGGTTCCTCTCACTGTTGCAGACTTCCTACCAAAGAAATCTGGCATAGGTAAGGACAATACATCCTTCTAGGTGCATTATTCCACAACAACTGGACTCCAAGTAAAGCATTCTAGGCAGAAGGGCTTCTGGATTATTGAGCTGATAGTTGATATGTTTATATTTCTAATCACATACACTTTATAGTCCTGGGAGTGCTTATTCTCACAGCATTACTACTCCTTGTGCAAGTAGAAGTGCAAAGACAGAAAGCCTGGTGGGCAGGGTGTACAGCAGTGAGCTGTGCAAGCAGAGCAGTGGGGGCCTGCATTACTCACCCAAAGTTCAAGCCTTTGTCTGGTCCCCTACACTGCTGAAGACGATGGGTCCTGGTTCTGCTCCATTGCTTGCTCCTTTCTTTTGTCACAGGTGGAAACAGTATTGGAGCCAAGGCACAGGTATATTCAGACATCCAAACTGTCCACCTCAGTTTCAAGCAACAGGCCACTTCTGTTGCTTCATTAGTCATTAAAGCAAGAGCAGTTAGGGATATTATGGTCTCCTGAAGAGAAAAAAAAATCCACAGGAACACATTGGTTCCTCAGAGAGAAAACAACTGTTTTCAGATTGGCAATAAACAGTGTTTTGCTAAAGGAAAACCCCAGACACATTACAGCTTCCAAAACAGCAGTGAAGCCTGATTATTTTCTCATGCAATAATCAAGCGAGGGAACCAGAGTCCTTCAACAAGGAAGTAACTCACTGGCTGAGAAAAGCTATGGAGGTCTGTTTGAGAGGTGAGAAGAAAGGGAGGGCCCAGCTATTGCCTGGCAGGGCTTCAAAAAGCTGGGAAGGTTCAGATTAAATACCTCCAGCAAAGCTGCTGAATCAAAGCAAGCCTCCTGCCTTCTCTCAAATTTACCATCCCACTGTTTTGGGATTACTCTGATCTTAATAATATCTGCTCCAAGATCCCACAGGAAGTGAGATGAGCAGGATCTTGCTGCACAGAGAATTGTAGTATTTCTAAGGAGGCCAAATTTGCCTCTAGCTGCAGTAGTACAGCTCTGTAATAATGCATTTCTTTCCATGGCTTAGCTGCAAAGAGCTTTTGGCTAAGTTTGATCACTACATATTCATTTAGTACCAGTTTAAAAAGGCAAATTCTGGTTGTAGTGTACAGCTGAGAAAAGGTAAACCAGTAGGATAGACTCCTGCCAGATCCTCTCTGAAGGATTTCCTTCTGAAATTATCTTACTCTTAAGAAGTGGTAAAACTGGTTTGTTTGTTTACTTAAGAGGAGGATTGAGAGTGTGGAAACCATTGATATAATCCCAGAAAGCACTGGCTGCAACACTTCAACACAAACACAGTTAGACATTGGCATCTAGAAACAGCACAGGGTTTTGTTCTGTGCTAGAGGAAGGAAGATTTTGGTAAACTAAGGATGTAACAAAGCAGGTTACTAGATGGAAGTATTAAATCCAGCCACGTGCACTTTTTAAAGATGGATTGTTGCCTGCAAGATACCATTAGGTTTTACATTCCCTCATTCCATGACCAACTCTTAAGCATGCTGCAGAGACAGCAGTCAACTAATCCATAACAGAACATGAAAGTTCACCTACAAATATTTCATTGCCAGGTATTGTTAATACGAGACAAATCATGAAGAATTTAAGCGACTGAATATTTTGTGCATGTGTGTGGGAATAGCACAGCCAATTTTGTGTGAAGAACTTCATTTTCCAACTCATGTTCGCCCTCTTTCACCACATGGTCTAACTCATCCTGGTGGGTATGCATTTCACACTTGCTAATTATGGAGCATGATGCTTACATTCTGAGTATCACATCCAACTATCAACCTCATTTTTGCTTTTAATCTACTGCAAAAGAATGATTTCCTCTTCTTTCTCTTAAAATAAAAAAAAAAAAACCAGCTAGAGCCTCATCAGAAATAAATCACTTTCCCTATTAACTATCAGTGGATTGTTGAAAGCTAATTGCAACATGTGACTTCTTAACAAAGCAAACGTATTCCCCTTTGTATTCCACAATTGCTGGGTTAAAGAACACTAATATTTCCTTCCATTCAGTCCAACACAGGAATGAAACCCATGGTGCAAACCCAGGGTCTCAGCCACTATAGCTCACTCCACTTCTGGAATGCTGTCACAGGCTCTGCAGATGATTCACACACACAAAAATGCTATTAGACACGTGCCTCATATAAAACAATAATTAGCAGCAATACCAAACATCCGACCACAAAGCACTGGTGCAGCACAAAATGGATTTTCTCAAGTTATTTTATTTTGCAACTTCTGTTGCCTTCATTATATTTTAATTAAGACTGCATCAGGAGAAAAATTAACCTAGAAATAACCTCACTAGACATCCAGAGAAGCACCAATGTAGAACAATGTTAAATTCAGCTGGGATTGCAGATGGTAGCTCTGTAAATCAGGTTCTGTTTCAATTCAGCACTTCAGCAGAAAGTTCATGCCTTCAAGGAATTGCTACTGAAATGTAAGGTATCATGAAACAGATCCCACTCGTGCTGCACCATGACCAGGAGTAGAGACGATATATTTCTCTGCAATCATTATAGACAATAACTGCCTAAATCACTGAATTCAAAATAAGTTTGTACTATGAACAGTACAGAAGGACTTGGGCTAGGCACCAGGTCAGCATATCAAGGATGAGCATTCCTTAGGTCTGTACAAGTCACCATATTTCTGATGTTTGCTATCTGTGGGTTTAGTAACAAACTAAAATACCACTGTAAAATTTACTCATACACAAATATAACCTAAGCTGTGGTCCCAAAAAACGTTCGTCCCCTCCTCTAACTCTGCACTACCTGCTTCTCTGTTCCAACAATCCCCTTCTGCTTCTGCTTTTGGGTATGTTATCCAAGGATTTTTTTCAAGTAACAGTACTTAAGAGGTACCGACCAGTGAAGGCAAGAGTTGTAGGTATTAAAGCACTGCTATCAGCTTTGCCATCTGCAGAATGGGAGTACTCTTCTCTAAAGGGGAAAGGAAGGAGGTGCCAGGCAGGATCAGACCAGAAGTATATCCAGTGTACTATGTCCCCTTCACGTGTAGTATGTTCTAGGTGGCACTGTTGTAACGGGGATCTCACAGGTGTGACCTGACACTTGAAATTAGACAGTGATTAGCACAAGCCTTGAAACACCATCTTATGTACTCAATAGCTCAGCAACATTTCTATCAGCAAGAAGTATTGACTTAGCTTGCTCTTATTACCCAAATCAGTGCACAGTCCCCTTCCTTGATCCTGTTGAGCTCTCCGTCTCAATGATTTCCTGGTGCACTGAGTTTTATAATCTAATTACCTGCTGTGTAAAAAGTGCTTGCTTTTGATTCTACTACCTTTCCTTTTCCTTGTCTTCCAACACACACAGAACCAACATTCAGATTCCACTCAAGATCATTACAGTTTTCTGGATTTAAATTTAGTTAAAAAAAAAAAAAAGAAAAAGTGTTGTATAATTCTTTGAGATAGAAGTGCACATATAAAATAGACCACTATGGAAGTACAAAGCCTCCATTCATGTAGAAGACACTGTAGTGTACTTCTCTTTTCTGGTTCTTTTTGTCTCATCTTTTCAGATTAAAAAACAATCAATCAAACAAACAAGCACGCTAAAAAACAACAAATATATACATACAACACCTCCCCCCCAAAATAAAAACCAAAAACACCCACAGGAAAATCAACCAAACAAAGTAACAAAAACCCCCAAACCCTAAAACATATCCTGCCAGGCACTGCAGCCTGTACAAAGCTGGGACCTCCTTTAGTACTAACATCATCTTATTGTTACTTAGAGATGTATAAAACAGTCTGTAGGCGCTCATGGAAGGCAGGAATGCACAGGGCTTACTTTCTTGACAAAACCAAATAATTTTTGGAATAAAATAATGTCTACAACATAGGCAGTGCTACGTTCATAAAATACAGCCAGCTTCCAAAACTCAAGCTGCCACTTGCTTCCACCTCTATCCAGAACGAACATAAACAGAGTATAGCTAGAAATGCCTCAACAGGCTGAAAAGAACATCAAGCAGCACAAAGCACAAAGTACTGTCATTTTCTTGCCAGTGCTTATTATGGCAATAAATAACCAGCTGCCTTCCACCCTTCACATATATACCCTGAGCGTGGGGGCTCGCTGTAAACGCAGAAGCATGGCTCATCCTGACAGCATTCCATCTGTCTGGGCAGGAGATTTTACAGGAACACACATGCGCGTGTGGCAGCCAAGAGGCTCAGCTACTGTGAAATACACAGCACACAACACAAAGGAGGAAGGAGGGTGGGGTGGGGGGTTGTTAAGCTCATGAAACGAAGGCAGAAATCAGACGCAAGAGGGCTCCAGGACAAAACTTCATGTGCTATAACCCACACTGAGGCTGAATCACTGGCTGGCCTATGTTGTTTTGTTTAAAAAAAACATTGTGGATGACGGAGTGTGCTATATTTTATTCTTGCAGTCTGCTGCTAAAGGGTTATGAGTCACTATTTTCTATGTTTTTATGCTGCAGTCTCATCAGTTGCACACCAGTGAGCTCAGTGAGAAAGAGACAAAAACAAAAGATGCTTGAATTAAGACACACAGAAAACTAGCTTAAATTCCAGATGCCCCACATGGAAGTGGTGATAGGAGTCCGAGCTGTGAGGTTTAGGAATATTTCAACTGGACTTAATCCATATCATGCAGTATAAGCCAGATGTTACAGAGGAGAAGCAAGGAGACACTGAGAGCAGCATGTGAGTGTATAGGCAGGGACTAAATAACTACACACAAATCCAGGAAAACACTCCACCATGATCCCCACAATCCTGGGATTAATCCAGGCCACATCACTGCAGAGAGAAAAGACCTCCAGTCAGAAGATGGTAATGGTTGTCCAAGCAGCACTGCAACGTCCTACGTTGTCAACACAGCTATGGAGCATCTCCTGCAACCCTCCAGGCACTGGATCCACCCTAAGCTCTATTCAGGCACGTGAAACAAAGGCATCCCTGCCCACAGCCTCCTGCTCAGCTTACTCCAAATCTGCCATGGAAAACTGGGTAGGAACAATTTGCATCCTCTCACAGCAGTAAGTCTGGCGTCTACACTGAGCAGAGGCCTGGGAGCATAGCAAGAAATACAGCACCAGTAAAACTTGTTTCATGCTCCTCCCTGCCACTAGGCACAGAGAATTCCCCGAAATGTGTTCTTCTGTTGCCAGTTCACAGCAGCACATAAAGAAGCTTCAAAGTCAGGGAATAAATTCAGAAGCAATATGAGACCACGGCAATCAGGGCAGATGTATCTTGCTTTCTACTGCAGTACTCCAACAACTGCCAGTGCAGAGCCTTTTGGGTCCAATAAACTCTAGATGATTTTTCTACCACATAGTCACACTCCACATCTTAAAAAACATCTGAGTGACAGAGAGATAAGCGTAGTGAAAGCTTCCTAGTGAAAAAAAGAGTCAGGCTGTGCATAAATGATCACTAGAGTAAAAGATGCCCCAAAATTAGGATTCCAAGGGTCCTCCAAGGTGTTTTGTATATCAAGACAGGTGAATCTGATAAAATACAACATAAAACCCCTACTCTAAGAATCAGACCAGGAAAAAAAAAAAAAAGGAAAAATCTTGAATCTTGCTACTGTGCTACTGTACAAATACTGTACTGCTTAGGCCATGAAGGTACTGCATACTTTATCTCAGTGACACTCAAAAGCACTCAAGCAATACCAGTATTTCAGCACACAATGCTCTGGCACACGTTGCTTCCTTAAGATATCCCTGTAAACTGGTAACGAAGGAACATTTTCTAATTATTTCTTTAAGGGGCTGTTTTGAGCAGTAACATTGACAAATTACATAAAAGCACTGTTAAGAGTGAGAAGAACATGTGGCATGATGCAAACAACTGTCTTTCCCTGGACTGCACCAGAGGGCAAAGCTTCTCAGCGCAAGCAGCAATGCTGAGTGCAGGACAGGTGACACATGCACTCACCAGAAGGATACACTTGAGAAAAATCAGGCAGAAATGAAAGCCACTGACAGCAAACCAGCGTATTTAGAAGAACTAACACGGAAACACAAGGTTTTAAAGAGACTTGAGGAGTGACATTTCTCATTTATGTGGTGTGGTGTGTATAACCAGAGCATCAAATCACCCTCTAAACTACAAACACCACTCACAACTAGACTGGAGGTGATATGCCCAGAGCATCTGAATAAATCTGTGAAGCTCAGAGTTTTTTGGAAGCTCTGTAGCATCGTTCACCTGGGTTCTCTGCCTTCAGTACAGATGTATTTCAGGTCAGTGCAACTGTACTTCTTCCCAAAATGCTGGGTGACCCACACAGCACCACAACACCAAAGAAATATCCTAGCAGGCTGGCACAGGATGGCCTCAGCTTGGCTGTCCAAGACAGTCTGCCCTTTTCCATTGTTCTGCCCTTGCCTGACATCCTTCATGATTTAAATTGCCATTTTTAAGGTTTTTTCACAGATCATTACCACCCACACATAAATGATGCAGCTGAGACACCAAGGCACACTCTGCAGAGAGCAGGGAAGGGTAATGCTTTTACGTAAGATGTCACCAGAGGCATTTCATCTTTTGCCACTTGATAGCTGCTCAGCACAGATACAGACATCTTTGGGTCATTTTTTGCATTATCTGCACTACAACAAGACCATGATGCAAAGAGCAACTTTATTATCCAAGAAAGGAGCCAACATTTGGGAATCTCACATGAAATCTAACACTGATAAAAAAAAGGCATGAACAACTGCCCAGGTAAAAGAACAGTCGCACCCCTATGCTGCTTTCCACAGTTATTTCAATTACTTAAGGATTCATGGCTTGTACTTTCATTTCTCCTCAAGAAAAAATAAAGTATTTTGTGGGTGCATTTCAGCTGCACAGCAGTTCTGGCACTCCAAAGTAAATGGAACCATTCATGCACACACCAACACGTTTCACAACTGCTATTACTGTATTATTGTAGACCTTTTTATAAAAATGACTACTCTGGCTTACAGGCCTCAGGATTGCTTTGTAGCTTCTCTTCTCCAGCTGCTAAGGAAAACTGGGAGTTTTGCTGAAATCGTTTCCTACAGATGTTTTCTTCCTCAAAAGAATGAAAAATGGGACAAGTCTAACCTGGACCCTCAACAGCAGGGTCTGCAGGAGCTGTAGTTGAACCCCTTTGTGTTCCCATTCTCCTCTGTGGGTTTTGTCCCTCGTGTAATGCTTATGTCTGTGAATTTTTTCATGCAAACTTCTTGCATGGTTTTAAAGCTAAAAACACATCCTAAAGGTTTTGTGCTTTGGGGTTTTTTTTCCTTTAAAAAAAGGAAACCAAACCTTTTTCTCCACAGCAGTAAAGTGAACTTCTTTCTTTGCCTCTCAATGTTTCAAACATAAAGCACCAACTGTTCACAAATACACTGAAATCTGGTCCATATTATCCTTGTTTAGACACATAACAGCACAAAAAACCCAACGGAACTCAGAATATTGAACTGCAAAAAGGATCCAGCACTTGCTGGATTTCACATCAGAAAGAAGAGAGGAAGGGAACCAGACATCCAACCCGCTGAATGGGAAAGAGGCATCTCCCAATTCATGTGTTCATCTCCAAGACCTGCTCTAAGGTGTCACAGCTTCTACACCAGATCATGGTGATATACTGTCAAAGTTTTGGTGCTGTAAAAAGGGTCACTTTATGAAATCCTCTCTCGTGAGTCTCTGAAGAGAGATTCCCAAAGCTGCGAAAGAACACAGCAGAGAAGGAAAGCCTGTCTTCCTGCAAAATGGCCCTCCTGCAGAGTCTGCAAAGAAGCCTGGCAGAAAAAACAGTAACTATCTCATACTACACACAAGTGCACCCAAAATCACCACTACACCAGGAAAGCAGAGGACATTCTCCCAGTCCTCTGCACACTGCTTGGTGAAATTTTATGGATACCTGGATCTAAACAACACGATCACGCTAAGCATAGTCACTCAGTGGTAAGAAGTACATCTATGGAAGGCTATTCAGAAATTCAGCATGTAAAAATGTAACTTGTCTGAAAAAGAGGAAACGTATTGAGGTTAACATGGTGACCCAAGGCGACCAGTGAAGAAGGAATGCTGCTCAGCTCCCACACACCTACAAAATATTCTCCACATCAATGGAGATGTCATTGCTATCCATCTTCCCAATCTCTTCCAGCCCCACAGTTATATCAGGGACTGCTCCTAGAGCTTCTCAGCTTCAAAATAATGACATAACTAACCCAAACCTACTAGCTGATGATTAAACAACAGAACCCATTTCGCACAGGATTCCTGGCCTCTCCCTCAACCTCACTGACAGTTTAATTTCCTTTGATGAATCCTGCACTTTCATTCAACCCATACCCTTTCTATTGGCACTTTAGCACTTTTGCCCAGAGCCATGATAATGCTATAAGGAACAGAGTTGGGCAACAAACTGTTCACTTTCATAGAACAGAGAGGTGCTCTGAAGCATTAAAGCCTAAGAGGCAAGGTCACGTCTCATTTTTTCCCTTACTGATGTATGTAAGTGCTCTAATTCTCCTAAAATAGGACTAGTTTTCTTCCTCACACTGTGAAGAATAAAGCACTGCCTGTTTCTCTTCTAGGATTTATATTTGGCTGGATTCTTTATGCAACACTTTACAAAACATGTAAGACTTCCAGTGACCCAGTGGTGCCAGCTGCTTTGTTTTGTGTGCTGTACAGTTTCCCTGCATTCCTTTATGTAAGGTAGCATGAATTCCACCTTGCAGCTTCATTCAATATTCAACACAACCAAGCCACACAGATATGGAGAGTTTACGATGCCAAACTCACCAGAGCCATGTAGTTACCTGGCCAAAGAGCCCGCCCATAACTTCAGTGGAGCTGCATAATTTCAAGCCCACTGCCCCACTGGATCACACCATCTATACAAAATTATTAGCATTTGAAACATTTTACCTTTCTTTTTCCTCTTGAGACTGGAGTCTAAGAAAAATCTAGTATTTTCCTCACATTTGAGCATGTACTTGACTAAAAATCATCAATTAAAAAACCAAAACATATACATTCACTTGAAAATAAGTGCTTCTTTGGTTTTGACAAGCTAAACAAAACACCCACTTTGACAAATAACTGGATGTTTATACCAGTATCAGTGATAAAAACCACTAAAACCAGAACTTTCAGACAGACTAAAAAATTTACACTCACGCCCCACAAAAGTATAACATAAACAATATTTAAAGACTCTTCATTTCCATAGCAAAATTATATCCCAGCACAGCTGTAACTGTGACAGATAGAAGTATTATCTGGCTGTTCCCAGGTAAAAACAAATATTTCACCATCAGGCAACATTAGCAACCTTATGCCAAGATCCATGCAGCAAACAATGAGCAGCCAACACTCCTCAGATTTATTCCCACGTCAGCTTTGGGGGTCATTTAGCATGATTTCTGAACAGCAGTATACTGACAGGAGACTGAGCTCTGTACAGTGACAGACGTCCCCAGCACTGGCTGAAAAGAACCACGAAACGCCAGTCCCCTAAGCGTGGAATCAGAAATAGGTAACACTGAGCACTAGAGGGCAGCAGGAAACAAACCAAAACCAATAAAAATCCTCTAATTCCCAGAACAGGGACCACGTTCTTCATCAAGGCCAAGGCAGTTAAGCACCGTGCTTAACCAATTTCAAACCAATTGATTGGTTTAAAAAAAAAAATTATTAATTCTGATGTTGTTTGGGACCAGAGTTTAAACTGAAGTGAGTTTCCAAGTGGGAGAGCATGTTAACTGCCTGCAGTCAAAGGAGACTCTTCACATCACCATAAAGCACCTTTGTACAGCACCCTCCACTTCAAATAGAGCCAGAGAGTAAAATATTCTTAGTGTGATCTATATCTTTCTGGTAAAGGGAAACGATGAGAAGTTTCTGTACCTAACCATGGTAGCCCAGAGTGGAAGTACAAGCCTTTCTAGCTCAGCTTTGCCTCAGTCTGAAAGTGATTTAAAATAAAGTATCACGCACCTTTTGGATTTACAGAGTTACAGAGACTTCTTAAAGAGACTGTATATAAAGGTCTTTAGCCTTCAGGTTGTCTTCAGCATGGCCAGACAAAAAGCCATTTTGGAAATTTTGCAACTTTTGGTAGCTCAGATGGCCAAGCTATAATTTCTATACCAAGTAATGAACACTTGAGTTCTGGGCTGAATTGAACCTCCAAGCACCCATCAAGTGTCAGCCTTGGAAAGGCTGCTGCTGACATGCCAAAGTCCACTCCTTTCATTTTCTCCCTTTACGTCAGCACTTGTGGACTCGTGAACTCCCGCAGCAGAAAAAGCACGGGCCACGCCAGACTTCCAAAGTAAACATAACCCATTAAGCAACTGTTGACAGGCCAGCAGACGTGGCAAACAGGAGAAAGCATTTAAGGACAAGTCAGAACACATGTACCAACATTAGCACCGCTCCCCAGTTCCTAATAAAAGACACACCAATCCACCACAAAACCAGGCATGTAAGTTCTGTGGCAACAGGTTGATAATCTCTGTTTTGTTTCTACATAGAAGCTTGGTTGACTGAAAACCCAGAAAGCAAACATAACAGTCCAAAAATCATGATGGCTTTTACTTTTAAACTGGGATAATCTTGTGCTCAGTCCTCTTGATTTGAATGGCAATTTCAGTAGCAGTGCCATGGCCCAGGCTCACTGATTTGCCTGAAGCCACCAAGTCTGTTCCATTTTCCCCAAGCTCTCACAACTTATTCCACATGAACTATTTTTGAAGAAAGCCTACAAAACCCTCACAATTGATCAGAAAGAACCTACAGCCTGGCTACACAAAGGGAAAAGTGATTAATACTTTAGCACTACTACTTTCAGAAACCACCATCCTGCAAAGACTGTAACCCCCTGTGAAAGGCAGGACATGTTGCAGACACTGTATCTTGGCTGTACTTGTGCTGCTGCCTGAAAGAGGAGCTGTCCCCATCTCAGCCACACAAATATTCACGTGGCTGCCCAGAAAGCTGGGCCAATTCCCTGAGCTGACTTCTCATGTGGCCACCTATGTACCAACACTAAGGATTGACCCGGAATAATAAGCACAGTCAGAGGCAGCCTAGGATTCTCACTGCATTAGAGAGGTCAGGGAAGTCCACGGAAAACAACTACAGGTAAGCCTGGGCTCAAACCTGAAGAAAACTACAGGAAGAGAAGCAGTGCTTTTGGAGAGGCAACTAAAGGTTGAACACCTCTATCCTCCCAAACTGGCTTTAATTCATTTTGCTTTTTTTTTTAAAAAGCTAGCCAGCTTTTAGATAATTGCAGGTCTCTTCAAGCCCATGGTAAACTCTGTGTTCCTTTACCACCCCATCTCTCCAGCATCATCCTTCCTCTCCTACTGTCATCCTGTGGAGGTTTTCAAACCAAGACACATCCCTCTTATTTTCTCTGTTCTTCTGGCACCCACCCCATTTTCCTCCACTGGCTGACCCTGTCTACCCATCCATTTTCCTAAGGACACAGCTTTTTAATTACTTTTCATTACAAAGAAAAAGTGATTAAGGCAGAAGCTACAGGGCAAACAAGGAGACCCATCTTCCCAAGATCATCAGCCCTAGGCAAGGGCCATGGAGGCAGATAGGACTGAGCTTTGGCCATGCTTCACACAGGAGCCTCCCAAGTGTGGTTCCACAGCTGAGCTCTCAAATGCTGCCTCCAAACTTTAACAGAATTACTCCAGGGCTGCACTGACAAACTCAATTCTGGCTGATCACAGCACATGGGTAGAGGCCAGAACCTTGCCTGAATCAACTTGTAGAGCACATCTGTCGCCTGTTCTCTACAGTTTTTTAGGTTGCTAATTTTCCAGGCAAATATTATGTTTCCACTGTCCCTGGTACCCTCTGGTTCAGTGCCCTAAATGAAAAGTTACACTGTGAGTGATTTATTTGCTTTGGAAACAACCATTATTAGCTTCCTTTGAAATATTAATCTGAATAATTTAAGGCTTTCCCACACACACACCTGAGTGCTGCCTGCCAAGTAAGAACTTTTGCTGGCAATTTTTCTTAATCCAGAGGAAGTAGTAAGATGTTCCTGCTGAACTCTGCAACTGAGTGATGTAGATTAAAAAAACAATAAACAACTTATTTTTAAAAACTATTTTCCATTGTGGAGCAAAAAAGGATAAAGCACACTGAAAGGTCCACTGATCCAATTCAATTTTCTCAGTCTATCACCGCTTACACACTTAAACTCACTATGACAACAAGCTAAAAGTCTGAATGCTTGTTGCAAGAGTAGAACCCTCATTTCCACACAAATCATAAAACCACTCATTTATACAGAACTTAGAGATTCAGTAGTATTCCTACAGGACTACTTGTTTTCTTGCCCAGGGATGCCTGCTGCCAGAAAGCCCTGTTTTCATGGCTAATGGGAACTATCTTCTATTAGCAGTGATGGAGCCTCTTTAGGCTAATAAGACCTATTATGAGTGACTCAGACACTGGGAATACCCCCATAACCACTTCCATCTCCTGAGGCACTGATGGCAGGGTATCTTAGTCAGTCTCAGTCCAGTTCACATGGCAGATGTCAGAAAACACAGCCTGTCCCATCAGTCTGTTCCTTTCCTAAGGAAGCTGTCACCTTCCCAGAGGAAATGTTTTTGAATCATTAAGGAAGATCCTCACCCCTAACAGAAACCTTTCAAGTTTGATGGGAAGACTCACCATCCATCCTGCCCAAGCCCCAGGATGCAATCTTCTGGTCACATAACCTATAGCCACTCCTGCTCTCCTCACCTACATTGTGTCGCAGCAGCAGCTCTCAGTGTCTCACGAGAAAATAAACAAGTAAAGGAGCTTCCTTTCCCAAGATACATTTGACAGAACTTGCTTGTCCAAGAACATCTGACACAGGCAGATTAATTTTAAAAGCCTCCTCCTGCCTTTTCTGCCACACTGACCAAACTCAGTGGCTTAGAAAGCTGAAGTTGCATCAAAAGAGAGAGTTCAAGAGAGTATGTATATTGGTTTGATGCTGTTACAAGGAGACAGGAACCAAGATGTTCAGAGCATGACCTGGTTATGCTGTGATACTTGGTTATTTCAATCCCAGGAGCACAGAGTAAGGAACCATTGTACAGCATGCATCCCACAGTTATTTCCAACTGGTTTCAGTTGTGAGCAATCTCTAAAACAAGCAAAAAAGGAGAGGGTTCATGGGCCTAATCTGCCCTCCTCAGCACAGCTAGAATCCACACTGATATCAGGGGGTGCTGGAGACAGCAAGGAGGCAGGATGTGGCCTCTCAGCATACCTTGAGACTGAGCTTCAGCTACATATTCCACACATGCACCATTAATGATTTGCCCAGTGCTGTCATTTCCACCTATGTCACTTCCACTAAGCCTCAGAACACTCTTAGGACTGCTAACTGGTCATGCAGTTCTTCTGTGCACCCCATTCCACAGAGCAATCAGGTCCACTTGTCCTGAGCCACACTAAATGGTGCCTGTGCAACACACTGCAGGAACTGCCTCACAGCTCCCAGAATTTCTTCATACCCGCACCACAGGGCTTGTGAAATCTGAGTAAACAAATGCCTTCCAGCCTGTCTCACTATCAGAGGAACTTCTCCATCCTCCTCTCCCACAACAGAGGAAAAGGCTTGCTCAGGGCATTCCTCATAGTGATGGTCATTGCACTCATACACAAAAAATAAAGCAAAACCTCAAAACAGAGGCCCTATTGCTCTAATGCAACGTGGATCATGGAATGTGATAGGTATCATGGTTTAAAGTAGAGGTTAAGAGCAGAAGATTTTCATCATTATTAACGTAAGATGTGTGAATTCCTGGTCTGCACAGCAAAACCAAAGCAAGGTTTGGTATTTACTGTTTGCAGATTTCATTACAGCTCTGGATGTCCCACACCTGGTGGTGAAGACAACTGCACAGGCAAGTAGTCAACATCAACAGAGCTCATTAGTTGGTAGATCCCACTGCTTGCCTGTTTAGCATGCAAAAATTGTGGAATTCCCACTGAAAAAACTCACCTGTCAGATTCCAAGCTAGCTTCTTGGAAGCAGACCAAAGAAAACCACCCAGTGTCAGAGTAAGAAGGAACTAAATTCTACTTTTACACTACTTAAGATTTTAAAGCAACCAGAAATGTCATCAGTGATGTTTCACTGGCTCAGGTGTCTTGACAAATCCTCTCCACACATTATTTGCTGACCAGAATTTATTTCCCTCCCCAATATTAAATATAATTAATATATATTTAATATATTTAATATGTTAAATATATTAAATATACAACCTTCATCCCAGACAGCATGAATATAAGGCAAGAAGTGCCACTGGGCCAGAGCATTTCTATTTCACCTTTCTTGCCATGTACTCAAGCTGACTGGCCTGAGGGCTGTAGGACTGAGCATGTGTCAGCTTATCATCTCAGATACACCACTACTCCCAAGAATGGGCAGTAGTGGCTGACCTAAAATGGTATTTCTGCTGGAATCAGCACTCTTTCAAGTGAGGAAACTGCTGCCTACCAGGAGTTGAAATGATGAAGTTCTCATCACACTCATGTCATTAGCATAAGTAAACATTCAGTTATAATTTTAAAGTAATGGGCTACAGAGGCCACATCCTGAGTTCACGACTGGAAGATGCATGATGAGCACATGAAGAAGATAAGGAAAAGTTTAAAAACTTCTTACTGACTATGGTAATATGTGATGTTATTTCCTGCTGATGTCTGAACAACTGCTCTGTGGATTAGTTCAAGTAACTCCTTCTGAGAACACATTACACGTGAAGAAAGAGTGTTGTAAAAACATTAGCAGCTGAGAGTATCCTCTGAACTCCTCTTCTGTGTCTCATCAGCCACACTGTATCTGGGGAGCTTGAACAGACTGTACTTTTGCTAAATTGTGCTTAAAAACAGGCAGATGCACCAGTACCAGACTGCAGTTACCTAGTCACACAACACACTGCCTGAACCGGCTAAAGAAAGAGCATGTGGAGAAACAGAAGCTGTTACCTGTGGGCAGAGAGGGAAAAGCATCCACAGAACGACAAAGTTCCTCAGTGTTTTCAGTGCTGTGGGGAGGCACAAAGAGCTCTGCCAGGTCACAAACAGATGGAAGGTCCAACACACTGCTCTCCTCTGAGTTAACACTTGGTGACACCTCCGTTCCTTCCATGGTCCCACTGCGGACATAAATGCAACTGAGCTGGGTTTTTACAGCATGAAAATCTAAGCAGAAGTCAACACAAATGATCTGGCATTTTTGTACCACTTTATGAGCTGTGAGAAATTGTTTTAGCACAATTATATTTAATTTAAAAAGAGAAGTGCAAATTTAAAGATGTAAAGAAAGAAAAACAGCAAATCCCAGAGACAACAGCCCTCAGCCCTAAGTAGGCTAACTAGGAGTCCACAATAAACCTGGTTTTCTTAGAGGCTTCCCAGAAGTACAGACATAGGCCCCAAAACTAGGAAGCCATGGAGTATATGCCCTCCACGGTACACTATGTGGGCAATTCAGAAGGAAATATGTTCTACAGGGTCCCTTTCTACTGATGCTTCCAGAAGTCTCAAGTTAAACCAATCCCTCTTGACTATGTTCACTGGCAGAAAGAAAAAGCATCTTAAAACTTGGTAGTCTCAGGGATGGCAAAGACTTCCTGGCGTGGAGACACTTGGGCAGCTATGTTGTATACCCTGTGTACAACACTTTGGAAAGCTTTGGTTGAGGCATCCCCACACCCCAACATCCTTCTGTCAAGCGTCCTCAACCCATCTACCACCACAGAGGGCAAGAACACACAGCTGGGTGGAGAGCAGGACAGGGTTGGTGCCACTCAGCTCTACATCAAGCGCCGCAGCGGATGGGCAACTCTTCTGGAGAGGATGAAACTAAAGTGTTCCAGTCCAGCAGCTCCAAGCACAGTCACACAAGTGTCTGGGGCAGAAGAAAAGTGAAATGCAAAAACTTGGGAGGGCAGGAGCTTTTTCTATTTCAGTAAAGAGTGACAGGACAGAGGAATCAGATCCAGTGGTCAGAAAATGGCCTGTGACCCGGCAGGCTCACATTTATCTTCTCTTCTATAAAAGGAGAGGACAAATTCTTGTCTCGGGGTTATTATCAGTAAGGAATGTTACAGGCCCAGAGGGCAAAGAAATCCCCCAAAAGGATTAGTACTGAAAAATAAAATCAATACCCCCATGAGAAGATTAAAAAAAAAAAACCAAAAAAAACCCCACAAAACCCCCACCATTCCTCAGGTGTTTCTGTGTTGAGTAAACTTCTAGCTAAGATGCACCTCTGACCTTTCAAAATGCTGACCAACTCACTGATGAAGAGTGGCAATGTTGGCTGTAACACCAGAGAAGAACAGCTGCCTTGCCTTGGAGGGACAAGGTCCATGTATTCACAGGAAGTTTCCAGGGAAAAGGGAGTGGAAGGTTAAAACCAAAACAAAGTACACAACCCTCTTCCCTAGATGAGTCACTGCAGAAGGAAGCTTCTCCTCCCTTGCTCTTCAAGTCCCAAAACACAAACAATCTGTGCACAAGGAACATATAGAAGGAGAAACTTTCCTCACATATTGTGTTAATGATGTGTGCTACTTTTTAAGTACAAGCATATTTTAGAGAACTGCCTATTCAGTCACTGGTCTGAAAAAAAAAAACAAACAACCAAAAAAACCCAAAAAACCCTCACCAAAACTCCAATGAATTCTCTCTCTCCAAGGGTAAGTAGCAAATTACAGCAACAGGAGCTGCTGGTGTGACACCAGATTGTCATTGATGGGGCTGCAGTAGTCCTGGCTGTCTCTGTCAGCTGCTGTGCTGGTCTCCTTCCTTGTCTTGCCACAACAGGACTAACAACATGTGCAACCATCTTTTGATCAGGTTTAAATAAAACAAACCAGCTGTATAAAAAAAAAAAAAAAAGAGTTTTCCCCTGGATCAGCTCCCTCTAGATCTCCTAGGTCAAGTACACAGCAGTCCCACTCCCAAAAGTGATGGTGAGACCTGTTTGTGAGAATAGGCTCAGCCCTGGGCCTTCAGGCATATGAAAGAAAGGCACTATTATCTCTGTGCCATACCTGGTTAAGAGCACTGATATGCAAACAGTCCCCTTGGGCAGAGTCCAGGAGCAAACACTGTTACTGCTTCAGGATTCCCTCATTATTCCTTCATGGTTTGTCAATCCCATCTTCCTGGAATGAAACAAACAGGTCAGTTAGATGCTTCACATCAGCTGACTTGGCTGATGGACAGTGTGACCTTTCAAAGTACATATGCCAGCCGATGTCAACAGTCAGTCATCACGTTCACCCCTGTTTCTTGGGTCTGGCACAGAAGAAAAGTTTTCAAAGGAATCAGAGACAGCACATCTAGTAAGGCCCTGGAATGCTTTTGACAGCAGTGGAGATCTCCTGGAAAAGGGTTGGTCTATTCTAGAAATAAAGTCAAGAGTTTCTTTACAAGAAGCCGTCAGATAGGCAGAGAAGCAAATTAAAGCTGGCAACCTTCCCTCCCTCCTGTGGAGAGCGGTATTTCCCCAACAGGTTTATCTCACAGCGCCTTGATGTCAACGGATAGCTTGTGCTGTGTCAAACCTCAACCAGGAAACGTGTTTTAAGAGGGCCACATAACCCACTCTGTAGAGTAAACCACAGGCTCACAAAACCCAAATCCTGTTTGCCACCCTCTGCCATTACCACAATTATTTTCAGCGAGCAACGAGGAGTAGTTTCAGGAGGAAACCGGATTTTCCTCTGGGCCACCCTCAAACGGTGGAAATGCTACCAGGCATTACCCAAAGGCACGCCACCAGTCCTGCACAGGCCTTCCCGGCTGGCAGCACACCCGGAAAGTGCAGTGGATCACAGGCGGGGTGCGAGGCGCTGGCCTTACCCACTGCCCCGCTCAGCTGGTTTGGGCGGAGGCAGGTGAGGGGGTTCTCTTCCTCCCGGTGTCCTTTCTCTCCCCTTTTCCTGCAGGCAGACACGGAATTATTTCAACAACCGCTCCCTCGGCAGTGGAGGACAACGAGAGCAACCCAGGGCGAGCCAGGCCCCCCCAAGGCCGGAGCACCCCGCGGCCTCGCCACGGCCGCTGTGCCCACCCCCTCACCGGTCCCCGAGGAGAAACGCAGCTGCAGCGCCCCGAGGGCAGCCACACGTCTCCGAGGGCGATAAGGGGAAAGCCAAAAGCACGGCAGGGCTGTCCCGGGCAGGGCCGTGCTTCCACAGCCCGCCTCAGGCCCTCCGCTCCGCGGCGGGGCCCAGCGAGGGCCCTCTCGCTCCGAGCCCGAAGTGAAGCGGGCAGGAGCCTCTTGGCCGCGGGCAGGCGCGCCCGGACGGCCCGGGCAGGGCACTGCGGGGCCGGCGAAGCCCAGGGGGACACGAACCCGGGCGCGGACACGGCCCCGGGCAGCAGCGGCAGACGCGGCACCTCCCGGGCCCGCGGGAGCGTCTGCGCAGGCGGCGGGTCCGCCCCCCGGCGCTGCGGTGTGGGAAGGGGGCGGCTGGACACCGGGGTGTTTGCAGTCGGGTTTTCCTCAAAGCGCGGTTAACCGGGCTTTGTCACTCTGCATTCAAAGGGGAGGGGCTATGGCGAGGCGGCAGCGGCACCGTGCCGTGCCTGGCACATGGGGTTTCTTCTCGGGCTGCTCGGAGCTTGGTCGTTTTAACACCGCGGCCGCGCCAAGGCGCGGGCTGGGAAAGGCCTGAGCAGGGCTAGGAAAGGCCTGAGCAGGGCTAGGAAAGCCCTGAGTAGGGCTGGACGTGGGGCTGTGCTGGTGCTGCGGGGTGGAAACATCGTAGGAAAAACCAGCGCGATCCTCTCTCGGAGCACAAGCAGTTGGGTGGGCTGTGAGCCTTCCTCCGAGGGCTTGCGGAGCTCACGAAGGAAATGTGAGGCTGTTGCACACCAAGGATGTTCTCCCACACGTTCTGCCACGTGGCGCTGAGGAGTTTAACAGGCAGCAGATTGGAAGCTTCGCAAGCCCTACTGAGAAGTGGGACACAAACCACAATGAGTTTGGGGCATCACGTCACTTTGGCACCTGGCACTATCTGTGAGTGCTGCCACAGGCACGACAGGCGTGGTGAGGAGGAGCCCAGTGGCAGTCGTGGGGGAGTGACACAGACATCCTGACCCTCTTCACAGGGGTGCAGTGAGTGCCTGGGGACACACGCTGGATACTTTTCCAGCAAAGAGAATATGTTGCTGTGCCGCCTGACAGAGTGTGCATGGCACAGCCAGACATCCCAGGACACCAGCGCTGGCAGAGGTCAAGGATCAGCCCTTCTATGGTCTGGGCAGGCAGCCGGGAAGAAAGCTGCTGGCCGACCTGCCTGAAAGAAGTGCTGCCAGGGGGGAGCTGTCTCAGCTCTTTGGCTTGCATGCCGACAGTGAGGCTGGGAATGAGCTGGGAGTTTTTTCCAAGAGCCTTTGGACTGCAGAGTTACTGATGGCAAACTGATGTGTTTAGGAGGAAGTCAAATAAACTTGAAGTCCTGTGGCTGCCAAGAGAGCTTCTTTTTTCTTCCAGGTGAGCTGGCTTGAGCTGGGAAAGGTTCACACGGGGAGAACCTCCGAGTCTGTGCTTAAGGCACAGCAGCTGTGACTGCTTCGCCCTTATGACCTCTGTCGAGTCAGACCTGGGCATTTGGGCTCACTGCACAAGTAGAGATGCAAACCTAGCTACATCCTGAGCTGTAACCCAGACACTGCTCTACTGCCAGGCTACCTCTTGCCATTTGTGTTTGTCCTCAAGAACTACCCATCCCTCTGGGGGAGTTCTGTGACATGGAAGGTAGTACCCCAGCATTTCATTTCCGTGCAGAGAGTAGAGCTGGAGCTGAGCTGTGGAATGCAAAACATCAGCAGATCTGCTTTATTTAGCTATGGGAGCACATGCAATATTACAGCATCCAGAAACCAGCCACCTCTGTGACTTCACCCCACTGGATCATGCCAAGTCTCTGTCATTAGAAAAACTCTGTCTGGGGAACACCACTGGATCCTGAAAAAGCAAGGAGCTCCAGCAAGCAGAACTGACACGGAAGCCATAGTGCTTATTAACAAACATAATACAGCTTACCAGTTTCTATTTGTCATATTAGGTGGACAACCAAATCTTTGAACTTACTTCATTTCCCTCCCTCACCAGAACGAAGAGGTCCTGCACCCTCCTGATAGAGCAGTGCACTTCCCTGACCCCCCCCCCATTGTAATCTACACTCTTTACCTTTATTCCTTATGAACTGCATTATCAGCAAAAAGATTGTTTGCCTACAGTATTTAGGTCAAGTATCTATGTGTGTACTATGGTCTTTTTTATCAGTGTGTTATTGTTAGGACACGTGAAAACTACAGCAGGAGTCGTGTGTGAATTTGGTTAAAGCGGAAGGTGCGTGAGAACCAGGAAATGCAGAATTAAACCCCACACTTGACATTTACCAAAGATCAAAATACCGAGAGTCACATGTGGGGAAAAGGAAATACATCTTCTGAGTGTTGCACTGGGAGCTTTCAGAGCGTTGGCAGCCTCAGGCACAGAGTCTTAAGCTGTACAATTTCATGTCATTGAAGCTAATGTGTGCCTGACAACTTACCATCTTAAATACTTAATATGTAACATGAAGAAAAAAGGTCTGTCTTCACAAACAGCAAAACTTGCAAGTTCATGTTCTTTTCAGGCTTTTCCCATTGTCACTCCACAGGGTGTAAGTCTTACTTACTTCTTTCATTCACAATGGCTAGAAGTTAATTTAATACATGGAAACAGAGTAACAGCTGAATGGAAGCTAATCCAGGAAGTGGGGCTGAAGGAAACATGAACAAGGTTGATTTTCTCACTGTTGAATTTACAGAGATTGTTGATTAACGGAGATGATTAAACCAAAGTTTGTAGTCTGTATACTTCAGTGTTTTGAGTTCACTCCTCACAGTGAACTAGTTCTTTGTTCTGAAAACCGAAAGACTATCAGTATATTTAAATCTATTATTTGAATGCGTTTTACTTCTCAACTCTAGACACTGTTACTAAAACAGATGGAGGATTAGGCTGTACTGAATTCCCATTCTGAAGTTCTCCCAAAACATTACAGACAGTGCTTTAGTGGCTTTTGCTCTGGAAAAGACTCTTGTGGTTACCCCAGGAATGAGTGTTTATAGACTTCAGGCAATCCAGTGTGAGAAACAGCTCTTTAAACCCTTGAGATGAGAAACAGCAACTCATCTCCACTCCTTCCAGACGAGTGAGGTTTGCTGGCGACACTACAAATAGCAAAATGCAGAGGAAGACTGGAAGAAAAGCTCTTTTCCATGACCCCACTATCCCATAAAAGGCAGGGCCCCTGGCATTCTCAAGTGACTTTTTGCATGACCATCATTCCTTCACCTATAGTTGTGTCCTTTGTGTGCACACCATAGTAACAGGATGGAAAGTGCATCTCAGCTGCAGAGGCAAAAGACATAAAAGCTGTATTTAAAAAAAAGGGGGGTTGGTTACCCAAAACCTCATTGATTTATCCACCCATGTTAGCTGATCAGATGAAGAGTATTATAGTCTCTCCAAATTTGCCAAAGTTAAGTTTTCAGGACCACGTAAGAAGACATTGTGTGTTTCATGTTCTGTCACATCAAAGGCAATCACATTCAAACCAGCAAAGCTCCCTCTAAAGGGTCAGTTCCCCTTAAACTAAAATACCCCTCCTCATCATTACTATCTCCAAACAGCAGTAACTGCAGGGCTAATGCCTTACAGAGTTTGGACTGAGCTATCACAGAGAACTTACTGCTGATTCAGGTTCCTGGTTAACACTAAGGTCAACATATAAGCTACTTGTCTTTCTCATGCACAGTCAAGTAGACACCTATCAAGGTGTTCCAACCCCATAAACTGTATTCTGATCACTGCACTTCTCTTCAAGACAGGTGAAGTTTATGAGCAGCAAGCAGTCATCTGCATTAAAAAAAGTGGGTCAGCCAGGCACCCAAAAACATTCTTGGTCTTCTCTTCCCTGGCCATAAGACAAGTTATGCTTTTTGCTTCCTCCTTCAGTAACTAGGAGTTTAAGCCTTTTGCGTGCTGCAGTCAACACCCTGAGGTATGGGAAATTTCAAAGACCAAATGTTATTTTCTGCTGTACCACATGCCAGTAAATTGACTTTTTTTGTAATTGATCTCTTGCTGTGGCCTGCCAGCACTAGCTGACTTTTTAAGGTGTCACTTCTAAACTAAACATTAAGTCATGGTAACCAATTCATGTATTAATACATTGTCTTGGAATTTTGTAATTTCAGGAGAAAATTGCTCTCTCTTTAAAAAGTAGGCTTCTGTGGCAGAGGCTTGACCATGTGAATGCTGGGGATATTCCAGTACAAGCAGGAGCCAATTTTTTTTTCTTACAATCCTGTACCAAATCTGCTCTCTTTCCTTTGAGAGCCTCTGCTGGAATGTGTGCAGAAGCATGCCTTCTAGTGCTCTGACTGATGTTACCTCCCTCCTTTTTGGGCTGCCTCCTTTGCATCTGCTGCTGCTTGAATGAAAGCTTCTGAGGACGCTGACACTGTTATTCTTGTTCTGCCTAAGCTTTTTTAGCACAGTGGATGCAGACTTAGGGCTCTGTGAGGCCTCATTTCCTCCCTACAGAGAGCCCTTCTGCATCACAATTCACTGAAAATAAAACAAGCATTATGGGACTCAAGGATAGCCATGAAGCACACTGTAACTTAGCTCTTATCATGCACCTAGGCACAACTTGGGTCTGTCTTAACTTGCATTGTATTTCCTGCTTCCAGACTTTGCCTCTTGCACTGCATTTCTATTTAAGTCTTCACACCCACACCCTTGCATTCCTGCTGCCCAGTGATTTCGTCCATCCTGGTGGCTCTGCCTGTGCTGAGACACAGCTGCTGCCCCACGGCAATCCTGCACTGTGCAGTCGTGAGGAAGGAAGCACACAGAGCAGGGGCATTTGGAGTAAAAGGACAGGTCTTATGTCAGCTCATGTCTCAGTCTCTGCTTGGGGCAAAATAACCCTTTAACCATTGGTTTATCCTCTGCAGTTTATCCCCTGTTTAACACATCAGCCAGCAACTGGACTCCTTTTATTCTGGCAGGGATTTGTCTCAGTTTCCAGTTCTTGTACCCCTGGGATCTGGGTGGAAATTGTTTCAGCTGGACCTACATACATCTATGCACACATAAATATCCACCAAGGATATGTCATGTTCTCATGCTGTTGGGCCTTTAGGGAATTTCCAAAAGATGCTTGAAGTAAATAGTCACAGGAGAACAGGAAATAGTCTGGCTTCTCGCCTCAATATTCCAGTGCCTGATGTAGTACAGAGGTCCAACAAGAAGTGTTAATTGCAGTAATTATGCACTTTTCTCCATTAGAAGGCCTCCAGTGCTTAAGAGCGGAGATATTCTCTCCACCGTATCACCTCAGGGAGCCTCTAACTAGTTTTTGCAGCTGTGAGCATATAATTTTACATTAATTAGTTCCCACTCATAAGGCATAGACTTGACAATGGCTTTGGTATTAATTTCACACATCAGTTCTAGGAGAGCATCTTTATAACTTAAAATGGAGGCTCCATTCTTATCCTCTTCAGTGTTTCTCAGTTTGAGATTACAGTCTTATTACCCTGCCCCATACATTATGGTGGGGTACATTAGGGCTTTTGGGTTTTTTGGGGAGTAGTTACACATTTTCCCATAATTTCTGGATATTCATTCAGGTTCATTCAAGAAATGTCTACTTCTAATCCCTGCATTCTTTTGAAGTCGCAGCTAAAGGACTAAAGTGCACCAAAATCCAGGCATGTGTCAGTGCTCCTCCATGAGAGGGACACAGCTGAGCTCTAACTCTCTGCAGAGACATGCTGCTGATGAAAAGTGGCAAGAAAATGCTCAGAGAGATGTTGGCTTCCAGCTATTCTCCAGTACTCCACCTTGGCAGGGCAGGGCAGGGCAGGGCTTTTTCCTGAGCTGTGAAATGCTCACTTAGTCCTGCTGGTTATACCAGCAGTTATACTAGAACAAAAAGAAAGTTTTCACTGCTACCTTTTTGTTTTGGGCTATTCAGCAGTGAGAGAGTGGGTTTGGGCCTTCCTTTTCTGAGTTGTCAGCAGAGTAGAAGTGCAATGGGAATTGTCCCCCAGCCTGGAGATCAAGAGGGAAGCAAAGGTAAACCTGGCAGTGATATATTAATGCATTAACTGATCTTTCCTTCAGTCTGTGTCAGCCTTCAGACTGCTTGCAGGTGTTCACATGAGCTTCCCTGATCCAGTATCACCAACACTGAGAACATACTATTGTGCCATAAATCTCCAAGACCACCTCAAAAGGAACACCAAACTATCATCCCTGTCTCCCACTTCAATCCTCACAGCTCCAAAAGCCCCCACTACTACTGAAAGACTTAAGACAACAATGTGTTTTGTTTAAATGGATTGGAGCCTTGTTGCTGGCTTTAGGCTAATGTTTCTGCTGTCCTTCTGGTTGCATTTATCCTTGACCTCCCACTAGTATATAGTCCATCCTGTAATAACTTTATGAGTAGGAAGAGCCATGGAGCTTCCAGGGCTGGCATATACCCACTGCTGCTCAGCCTGGTTTTCCATTCCCAGTGCTCACGCAGCTTGGGAGAAGGAATACAAAAGCCTTGGACTTGGGCTGAGGCAGGAGAACCCCACAAGACCTCTGGCCTGCTGGAGCAAGATTTCATACACTGTGTTCCTGAATCAGCTGAAGTCGACCTTGAATTCCATGGATAAAAGCATCACACTAAGACTGCCTTGGGCTCTGCATGTGAGCAGACATAGAAGAGACCCTGCCCTCCAGCCTAAGGCTCATTTATTGCCTAAAGGCAAAGACATTTTGCAGGCAGGGCGCTGTTCTTAGTCTCCAGATGTAAGCTTCTTAACCACTTTTATTTTTAGATTAGCTATTTTTAAGAGATTGTTTGCAGCCTACTTACTAAGAGGTTTTTGATGCTCACATTTCTTAGTACTGAACATTGGTTTTTTTGCAGTTACATTGCACCAGTTATCTGCCTACTGACTGGATCACAGAATATGACCTTGGCAGGCGTGGGAACAGAGACCTCTAATTAAAAAACCCAAGTTAGTGAAAAAGAAAGAAAAAAGAGAATTGAAAGCTGCAGTGACTCAGTCACTGGTTCACATTACTCTGAAAATAGAGCAGATTCCTGGGGAGGAGATTTCTTTTCCAAGGGTGATGCAATCTGCAAGTTTTGGCCTCTCAGCACTTTTAAAACCAGGGTGCAATAGATAGAATTTGGCAATGTATTTCAGGGCTATGTTACGTTGACAGATATTTCTCTTGTATTTTCAATTGTAACTTCAAACTTTTGACTTTTCCCCTAAAAAGCAAGGGAGGGGGGGATCAGGGAGAACCCTATATTCCCTTAGTAAAAATCTGAGTTTGCTGATGGACATACAGAAGAGGAAAGACAAGTGTGCCTAGACATGGATACCACTGTGGTTTTAGTTAGGGATCACCTGACTGGGAATGATGAAGTTTGTCATCCCCTGTTTGCTCGAGAGGGCATCTCAAGTGCTCTGTAACACAGGCTTGTGTTTTGCTGAAGGTTTCTATCAGCTGTCACCAAGTCCCTGATCCCAAGACACCAACAGGCCAAATGTTTGGTAACCTGTTACCACTTTTTTTTTTTCCTACCACAGTCTTGGAGGAAAAAATACCAGAGCCATGAGCACAGCTTGAAAACTGAGCAGCCTGAGCTAGCTCTGTCTCTGCTTTGATCAGGTCCTTAAAAACAAGGAATGGCAGGTCCAGGACCTGCCAAGCCACAACTCCTCTCCAACAATAAACAGAGGGTCTGGGGTGCTTGTGTTTAGAAGCATCAGAAAAAGCTGGGAAGTAGGATATGTCTGTCTGCTGTGTGTTCATATAGTACTCTCTTGGCTTGTTACAAGCCCACAAAACCCTGCCAGGCTGTTACCACCAATTTTTCCTCCTAATGGAGACAATCCTGAGATTAGCTCAGTTACTTAGAGCCATGGTGCTAATGATGCCAAGGTTGTGGGTTTGTTCACCCCATGGGCCATTCACTTAAGAGTTGGACTCGATGATCCTTGCAGGTCCCTTCCAACTCAGAATATTCTGTGATTCTGTGAACTATGCTGGATCCCAAGTGGATAGATTCACCCAAATCTCCTTTCTGGATGGAGAAGACAGCAGCCTTCTTCCTATTCTGCACCACAGTTGTGTCTAGAAGTTACACGGAGACTAAACCACACTGCCAGTCACTGCAGCTTTTCTCTGAAAGGCTTTCACACCCAGACCCCATAGATGAAAGTCAAATGTTAGAGTAGATGAACTTCTCTATATTATTATATATATGTATTCAACCTGACAAAGGTAAGTTTAGCAGCTTTTTGCTGATCATCTCTAGGAAGAAAGAGTACATAAGTCTTCTGATGCATGATCACAGCATGAATAATGAATCTCTGTAAAAGAAAAAATATTCCCCAACTACACCAAAGAGAAAACTAAAAAGTCTTGATTATACCCCAGAAGCTCCAGCTGATCCTGTTCTGACTCAGTTCTGTTACTCAGTGTCCAGCATCACAGTGCAAAGGCTGCCCATAGCAATTTTTACTACAACTCTAAAAGATTCAAGCCAAGAGTACATTCCAGATAGCAGCATCAGTACAGACAAGCAAGCCAAGAGATTTCTAATGTACTTTTGAAGACCAGCGAGGAACTAACCAGTAACTGCACTTAGTCCTCCAAATCATTGCTGAAGCTTGTATGTAAACACCATAGGGGTTTCATATTTTTAATGTTAAAAAGCAAGGGCCAGAATGGTTTCTATACGGTATCCATTTTTACTTTTGTACTTGGTTTCTTCTTACTGGAGCTCCTGTACATTTCTTTCTTCATTTATCATATTTATCAGTGGCATGTACTTGTTTGCTTCTCCAGCTGGAGTTTTAATACACGCACAGCAGCTCGAGTTGGGAGAGGTTGGCCAGTTCCTGCTTTGGCCACATGGAAGTCTGTGACTTTCTTTCCAGTGTCACAATGTTGTTTAGAAAGCAAGTCAGCCTCTAACCCTACTGCATTAAGTGGTTGTACCTACTATGGCAAAACTGTCACAGCCAAACCGTGCGTGTCTGCAGCTTAGAAGTGCCAAGGAGATAAATTTACCTCTATTTGACCTTTTAAATCGGCAATGAGAACAATGGTATATTTAACATTTTAGTGGGATGTGTCACTGAATCTAAGGAACAGCTGCTCTCTCACCATCAGGGGAACCTGGAGTTACTAAATAACAGCAACTTCCCACAGATCAGAAAGAAATCTTGTCATTTTAGAGCACAGCACGTTGCATGTTGCAGGAATTAAAAGCGCTACATGATTCTTGCAAGATCACTGTTCTGGCAATAGATGTTATAGATGTTCTTGCAATAGATCCTCTCTTGGCAGTAGATTCTCCCTTCCTCCATTTCCTCCTCCTTTGGGTTTACTTCCCTCATAAACATCGTGTCTCATGATGCTTCCCTCCCACTCTTAAATATGCATTGGCATTTGCTTAGCAGTTCCCTGGCACTACTACAACTTTCCACAGCAAAGGATGTTAAATGAGACTGTAATCACAAACCCAAGGAACTACTGAGGACTGAAAGGCAACTAAACCAGACATGAAATAGCACAAAAATGCAAAATATCCTTGCAGTATCCCTGCTGGGAACTCCCTGAGAGATGGTGGGAAAAATGTTCCCTTTGGAAATCTTGTCCTGAGTAGAGAGGGTCTATGAGACACAGCTAAAAACAGCAGACTAGATCTGACATCCAAAACTGAACTGTCACAGGTAGGGCTGGGAACAGAGCACAGCCAAATCTGCCCCTTCTGCCCTAAAATGGCCAGGGATGAAACAGCACAGACAGGGCCAAAACAGGGCAACCTGCTCCTGCTGACTGGCAGTGATGTCTGCTCCAAAAGCTGTATAGGCGGCTGCATTGTGCCAAGAAGTGAGCAAAGGATGGATTTCCACAGTCCAAAAGTTGCTGCCAGCAAACTCTTCGCACTGAAGGCTGCCAACTGATACCAACAGCAGCCCAAATTTGCCCTTCCCACGTGGGAGGGACAAAAATTCACCATGCAGAGATTACTCCTTTGTCCTATCATCTAGAACTATCTCTTAGCAGGAAAAATATTACCTCATTCAGGACAAGCATGGATACTAATTCATTAATTTAAGACTTTTTAGTGCTAATGGTACATGTAGGTGCCCTGAATGATGCCGAGTGCAATGGATTTTTACATTAGCACTAATAACAGTCACCCATCCTGTTCCCAAGGTGCAGGATTCATTTGAATTTTCCCCTTGAAAATATTTTTTTGTGTTGTGTAAGCCTTTAAAATTACAGATAAGGTTCAACCTTCTCAAACCAAGGACTAGCACAAACCGCCTCCTGTGTAACACGTGCTGCTTGTGCAGTGCTCCAATTCTTCCTCAAAGGCCTAGCATGCTTTAAACTAAATTACATCATCTTCCCTGCCCCCTCCCTCACAAAAAAAGTTAAATGAGATATTGTTTACATGATCTCTTGCTCATTTAGCTTTTAGATTGCTCATGCTGTCTTATTTCAAATATGACCCAAGACAGTCTTACTTCCTTGCCAAGAAATAACTGACCACTGATTCATTAGACTGAATGCCAAAGAGACTAGCAGTCATAGTGATATAGTAGCTATTTTTAAAAATGCATTTAAGTACAATATTTGGACAAAATGAAGCCCAGAATAGTCTCTAAATAATGTGCTACATACCTCTGGGGATGGTATTCCATTTCTGAAGGTAACACAGCTTCTCAGTTGTTCCAGTCATTGGCCTTGAGCAGCTATAGAAGCACAAACTTTCAGCAGGTACACATGCATAAGTTCTGGACAGGAGTATGTAGTTGGAAGTGGCCTTTGGAATCTTTCTATTCCAACCTCCTGCTAAGAAGAAGATGATTGCCAGTGTTAGATCAGGTCTGCTGTAGCTCTGTCTAGCAGAAGCTTGAATCTCCTCCAAGGATGGAGGTTCCCCCAACACCTCTGCTGCACATCTTCCCCATGATAAAGTTTTTTCCCCAGCATCCAGCTTGAACCTCCCAAGCCACAGTTTGTGACGTTTGCTTCTGGTTACACCATCTGCCACCACCCAGCAGAGTTTGTCTCTGTCATCTTTTCAACTGCCCTTCAAGAGGCTGGTGGCTACTATTACATTGTCCTTTTGCCTCCTGGACATGCCAGTACTTTGTTGCAGGCACTAACAGTGGGACATTCTTCACAAAGGAGGTCACCAACAATATCCTGTTGGCTAGTTGCAAGCACTTGGCACCTTCCAGCTGAAGTTCCAGTATTTGCAAACAAGCCACGTAGCATCCACGCAAGTGGGCGCGTTTCACAATCACGTGCCTTGAGTCGGGTGCCAAGGGCAAGATTCTCTGCCAGGAATCTCTTAGCAGCTGCTCTTTCAGTTTCCCTGCACCCTTCATGGAGAGGAGAGATGGGAGATAGTATTTCTTTGAGCTCAGAGGTTCATCAAGCATCATCATGTAAACAAAAAATACAAAACCTGTAATAAAGACAAGCAGCATCGCTGAAGGACGAAGTTAAGGTTTCTTTCCAGGACAAGGTTAACTCACCCATATCCACAGAACCCTTGTGCAAGGACATGTCAAAGGAGACTGCTGTGGAGCTAAGTCCAAACAAGCATCATAGGACAAAGGCCCAGTGCCCATATGGGCATGATCACTATTACTTAATGCTCCCCAGTTTTAGTGACAGAGTTCATGGGTTGTCCTTCTCGAGAGGGTAGGAAGAGTGTGCAAGATGTGCAAGCAGGAACCAAGAGGAGAGATGGGATATGCAAGGTAGGACATCAGCAGCCCCATGAAGAAGAGGTCTCAGCTTCATGCTCACCTTCCTGGCAGGTGAGAGGTGTCTTGTTTTGAGGGTATTGCCACTGCAAAATCTTCCTCAAAAAGTGAACGTGTGCAACAAGACCATGTCTTGGTTTCCTTCATGTAGACATATCAGCTCCTCTGAGGGCAACCAACAGCTATCAGAACAACTAGTTCAGGGAGAAGAGATCAAGTGGGCCCTACAAAAAGCCATGCCCTTTTCTCCTGTGCATCCAGAGCCCAGGGAGAAGGAACTGATGGAAATCAAACACACCCCAAGAGATGCAAGACAAGGGTCTTGCAGCATAGCAGAGCACAGGCAGGAAGCTGCTTGCACCAAGGCTACACAGCACAGCTTCCATCTTCAGTCACCCCCACTGCAGAAGGGTGAAGGGGACCAGAAGCAGGCAGTACAAGCATCTCAGTTCAGGGAAGAAATGTAGGAAAACTAGATAAAATGGTAGAATATCAAATACAGAAGGGGAAAGGGAACAGCAGCAATATTTAAAATAGATAACTGAAGGTGGGCAGCCTGCCTTCCCTACAAGCCAGGACTCAGCACCTAAGTCCTTTAGGCTCTTCTTTAAAAGCCATTGGCCCCTTATTTAGGACAAAATCACAGCAGCAAGAAGCTAAAGCCTCCCCCACGCCCAAAGCTATATACACACACTGATCAATTCTTTAAGATAACTGTACCTGACTCTCCCTTCTCTTGTACAAACCTGCCTCCACCACCCAAATCAGGTGCTAAAGACAGGGCGACAATCCATTAATCTTTTCCAGCCCTGATGTTCTTTCAGTGTCTTATTTACATGTTCCCGCAGAAAAAAGGAGAAAATAGGTATTTGGTATATCCTTGATCAAAAGAGATTTTAATGAGATTCAGAAAGGTTTAAACATATTCCCCACCTAGAACTGGGCTGCATTTTATGGATAAGTCGGATTCCAAGGGTGTATAATTCCCACAAAACATTAAGCTGCGATTTGCAGAGGAGAAATTTTATGGGATTTTGTGAAGTGACCTAGAAGAGGCTGTGGGGTTCCACTAGTAGAATGTGTAAGCCACCACTTACCTATGGATACCTAAAAAAAGAAGTGCTGCTCAGCTGCCAGGTAATAGTTTGCTTCAGTGATTCACAGTGACTCAAAGTCCCTTGCTTTGCGAGTCAATGTTTCACAACATTTGGGTACAGGATCTGACTCCCAACCACCTTGATGAAGTTGTTCATGAAAAGGAAGAGATTCTTACAAGACTGCAGTTTACCTGAATTTTAAAATTATAGCTTTCTGTGACCCTCTAACTGCAATAATCCTAACTGCACTTTGCCAGCTGAGACGAAGATGATGTAATGCTGAGGAATGGGGAAGGGATGGGATGGTTTGTCTGCAGTACTGTGACCTTGGTAAATTATTTTCATGTCTTTGTGCCTCATATTCCTGCTTGTGAAATTGGAGGGAACTGAAACCTCGTTTCTTCCACAATGTGGTTGTTCTGCCCACTCAGATGGTAACTTCTCAAGACAGGGCAATGCAAAGCAAAACACAGCCCATAAATAATAAAGCAATAATCGATGTCCTGCATTCGTTGGCATCAGCTTGCAAAAGTGATTTGGTGGTTATAAATTGCTGTGGGCCCAAGGCAAGAATCAGAAGGTCCTCGTTTTCAGAGATGAGGAAAAAAAATCTGCTTTTATATGAGGAATTTACAGATCATCAGTAAGTTAAATCGTCTTTTATTTCCCAAAGAAACAAAAAGATTAAATAAGATCCTGAAGTGCCTTATTTTCAGTAATGGGAAAATAAATCAAGGCAAAAAGTTACTAATCTGAGCCATATATGATGAAAACAGATCTGGGAAGACAAAAGGAAGAAATGCAGAGATAATTATAGTCTTGTTAAAGCAGCAGAGCTCATATCACCCACCATAATGAACCAGGTGCTTGGTTAGAGAAAGAAGGACCTTTTCCTTTTCTAACTTGGGTGTGTTCAGAAAGAAGGAATTATGCTTGCCTTGGAAATTACTTATTTCTTGTGTGTTCACTAAATTCTTTTAGTTTGCTAATTTAAGTGCTGTGGATCACTTGGGAAGACTCATTATATGACCGGTAACACGGATGTTAAAAGACCCGTAACTGGTTGATATCAGCTTCCCCCTAATTTCCACTCAAGCAACACTTAAAACCAGGTTAGAGCATTAACTTTTGTATGAAATCTCTCCTCAGCCCATCCAGCCTCCCATTGGCTAGTTAATTAAAATCAGCACCAATCTTAGGCTGCTACTTTGCAGAAAAAAAAAAAAGGCAAAAAAAAAAGCTAGTAATTATCCTTTGGGGGAATAAATTAATTAGGTTACTATGTGTTAATGCTCAGCTGCTCTCTTGTAGCTAGAAGCCAGGATCCTCTCTATCCTGCTTGGCTTTCTGGAAGATAACTGGGTCACAGGAACATGTGCCTTGGCATCACCCTTTGCTGTACTTCAGCTTGACAAATATTTGTTGCAGATAATCTCCTTAAAATAGGGGCTGGTTTCCTCCAGC
Source organism: Manacus candei (assembly GCF_025592945.1). Lineage (NCBI taxonomy): Eukaryota > Metazoa > Chordata > Aves > Passeriformes > Pipridae > Manacus > Manacus candei. The sequence goes on from NW_026138065.1 coordinate 33,271,506, forward strand.
TTTCTTGTTGGCAACTAGCTTCCTGAGCACCTTACAAGGACATACCTGACCTTAGAAAGGTTTGAGTTCATGCTGGCAGTGAGCTGGGCTTTGCATTCATGGAGCAGCTTCCAGAAACCAAGGCATGGTTTCTCTTGAGGATTGCTGGCCACGCACTGCAGGTTCCTCCATAGGTGTGCTCTAGATGCCTCTCGGTCACCAGCAGTATCACACCAGGTTAACACCCATCAGACCTTGCCTGTGTTGAGTCAGCAACTTCTATGCTATGCAGCAAAACTTAGGTAAGAATTTGATTCCTGTTTTGGGATAGGTCTGTGCCACTCAACTGGCAAAAAGTTTCGGGTGCTCACTAGTTCTTTAAAAGCGTGCCAATAAAGTGTCACTTATATCCTGACTGTGAAAATGCTATTTCATGCTTTGGATATGTGAGAAATAACTGAAGAGATCAAACAAGATACTTGTCAAGGTAGTAACATTAGAAAGACTGTGGTAAGTAGATAGGCTGAACTAGGGGTTAAAAGGACAGAGGTTCTCCCCTAGCTGGCCATCAGAACAGTTTCCCCACAAATGAAGGAAGTTGCTAGTGTTGCACCAGAGAACTCCAGGCATCTGAAGCTGTGCATTTTGTGCTGACAATACACTTGAGTGCTAAAACCAAGCACTACGTTCTCAGTTCTTCATGTGTACGTGTTACTGGCAGTATCGAAAGGAATATGCCTTTGTGCAGCACCTCTGGGACTGACTGCCACCAATTTGCAATCAAATCCTATATTTTTGTCTTTGCTAAGCCTTTTCCACTGGTAACCAAAGTCCTAATACTAATATTCATTCTTCCTCCTCTGTGTAGAAAATTGCTCGCCGTTTTTATGACAGGTTGTATAAATACAATCTCCTTAAGTGGAAAGGAGCCTGTATTTCTAAACTATTTTTTATAAGAGTAGTCCCTTAGGAAAATCCATGGCCTTGCTGCAGAGCAGAGATCCATTTGGGGTGAAATAGTACTCAGGACTGGGAGTTAAACCCACCTGGGACATCAGGCAGTGCTAAATCTTCACAGAGGCGGTAAGTCTCTGTGAAAAAATGGAGATACCGATTTGTCTGCCTGTCACACCACTGGAGACATCACTGCTTGCAGCTCATATCTTGGTTGCTTTTCTTAAGCCCACAGAGCACAGTGGCCAGGACACTATTCTCAAGCCAGCCCTCACATCCCATGCTTCCTTTGTTGTCCTTATCCAAGTTACTGTTGTTGTTAGAGGTGCAAAATATGAAGTGGCATTTTGTCTGGGAGAATAATAAAGCCATGTTTATTCTTTGCAATATGAATATGATTAAAGACAAATATGGCTCCTTCCAAACTCTCAGCTCTCACGAACTCTTCACCTGATTCGCAACTTTAAGATTTTGTCTTACAGATTTTGTCTATAGACAGATCATATTTATCTAAAGTTTATCTTTATTGCCTTTGTGCAAGATGCGATCACATCGTGAGAAACGGAAGACACAACAATTAGACACTTTAGAAGGAAAAAACCACAACTATAAAACACTGATTATCCTAGGACTTGTTCTCTTAACACAGTAGTTGCAAGGCAATGTGTGATGTAAACAATGATAATTACTTCCTCTTGCAGTAAAAGTGGTACTTTACTGTTCCTAAAGCAGTTCATATTCATCTCTTTGCACATTGAGATAGGAAGAGAATAAAGTTAACATCTAAAAAGGAATATATTTTCTGTTTTCCAGATTAATCATCAATAACATGGCCTATGCTAGTGTTATGCTGCTAGACACAGTCATTTCTTAATCCTTTTTGTGTCCTGGAAAAAGACATGGTCATTTAATTCTACCTGCTTTTTCAGATGTAGCCTATCCTTATGGTGTCTGAGCCTCCTTCTGAAATTAATTCTTCTATCTTTGCCACGAGATATTAATCCAGAATTAATTCCTCTGTCTCCTCAGAACCTGTACCACCTCCCCAGGTCACTGCATAAAAGGTAGGAGCTGGTGGGACAGAGCTTCACTCCATGGTTCCTGCAGGTTCTCACCTCTAAACACATTCCCTGCTGGTATTGTGGACACAGATGGCAGAAACATGATGGTTATTCTGATTTAATGAACTGCTGGGAGTTTTCTTCTCCAGAGGGAAACCTGCACAAGCCGACTCTGAGATCACACAATTGCAGAAGGGTAGAGGTGAGAAGGGACCTCTGGAGGTCATCTGGGCTAATCCTCTGCTCAACCAGGGCCACTTAGAACTGGTTGCCCAGGACATTGTCCAGCCTTTGCGCAGGACAGATGGAGAATGACTGCTCTAACCTGTAAAAATCTTGGAGAGAGCCCAAGGTGCCAAATAATCTGGCACATTTCAACCTGATTACTTTAGCTTTCTCTCCTTTTTTTCCACATCTTCCCTGGTCAAGCTGCTCTCCCCTTAGGTGGCCTTGGCTCCCATGAGGTGTGTAGCACAGCACAGGCAAAACAGATACCCTGTGGGTAAGAGGAGAGAGAAATGGGCAGCAGGATGCAGAGGTGACAGAGCTGAAGGCTTTGCCCCCAGTGTGTGGGATTTATTGATGTGACTATCGATGTGGGGCTAAAGGGAAGGATTTGTATTTTGTCATTGTAGCAGGTCACGCTTGGTTGCTGCCGAGCAAGTCTGATGCAGCTGGGAGGTTTTGTCTGAAGCTGGTGATGGGAAGGTGCAGTAACAGTCGGCATTCAATGGTTTTGCAAACTCCAGCATCAAAGGAATATATTCACTTGACACTTCTGCAATTTACCCTGGCATTATGTGACACAAACCTTTTGCAGTATTGATCAAATTATTTGAAACTGCTGATGGAAAAGCTTCAACTTTGCTCCTTGAATTGCTTCCTGGGGAAAAGATCCTTTATGAGGCCAGGCTTTCTGGTAGGGAAGTTATTCACCCACGGCAGGACTCCCCTGGAGAAGAGAGCTGCAGGACTCAACCCAGCATTCCTCCACAAAAAACATGGGAAAGCAGACAAATGACTCCATGTTTTTATGTCCCACATCTTTCCCTTTCCAATACAGTGTCAGGTCTGTTTGAGGTATTAAGGAGAAAGGGTGTTTGTGGATAAACAACAGCCTGTGTGAACAAACATGGGACACAGGGTGATAAGTGTGACCCCCCTGAAAATTGCTACCACTTAGGAATGAATCACAGAACCAACTAGGTTGGAAAAGACCTCTGAGATCATTGAGTCCAACCTATGACAGAACACCACCATATTAACTAGACCATGGCACTAAGTGCCACATCCAGTCTCTTCTCAAATACCTCCAGGGACAGAGACTCCACCACTTCCCTGGGCAACCCATTCCACTGCCCAAAAACCCCTCCTAAGAAGTTCTTCCTAATGTCTAACCTAAATCTCCCCTGGTGCAGCTTAAGACTATATCCCCTGGTCCTATTGCTGGTTGCCTGGGAGAAGAGACCAACCCCAGCCTGGCTACAATCTCCTTTCAGGTAGTTGTAGAGTGATAAGATTTCCCCTGAGCCACCTCTTCTCCAGGATGAACAACCCCAGCTCCCTCAGCTGCTCCTCATAGGACTTGTTCTCCAGACCCTTCACCAGCTTCATTGAGCTTCTCTGGATTTGCTCCAGCACCTCAATGTCCTTCCTAAATTGAGGGGCCCAGAACTGGACACAGTACTTGAGGTGTGGCCTCACCAGCACTGAGTACAGGGAAAGAATCACTGCCCTGGTCCTGCTGGCCACGCTGTTCCTGATACAGGCCAGGATGCCATTGGCCTTCTTGGCCACCTGGGCACACTGCTGGCTCATGTTCAGCTTCCTGTCAATCAGTACCCCCAGGTTCCTTTCTGCCTGGCCACTATCTAGCCACTCTGTCCCAAACCTGTAAGTGCTCTGTGGAGTTGTTGTGGCCAAAGTGCAGGACTCAGCACTTGGTCTTGTTGAACCTCATACTGTTGGAAGGTCCTGCATTCAGCAAAGCAGTAGGAACATGCTAAATCTGAGGAACATACACACTTATATTGCCCTTGAAGGTCTTGCTAACCTGGGATGAGGTCTGGTTCCTTTTCCCCATGACAGCTGTGGGTACTGTCTCCACAATGTTCCCAACCCTTGCCCTCCATTAAAGAGGTATTCAATGTGGAAGTCACTATGAGATGTCAGAGGGTGAGAGACCACAGTGTTAAGGCCTAAACTGAAGTTAGCATGTGCTCACTGATGGATACAAGTGCTGGATCAGGCCTTTAGCAAATAACTAATCCCTTCTTGAGCTGGGGACAGCTGCATGGAGACTTGTACACATACTTTCCAGCTAAAAATTTATTCACATTAATAATCTTCCATTGTGCGAACAGTCCTACTGAACACAAGAATTACCATACAACTAAGGGCTGGAGGATGAAACCCTCAAATAAGATGCAGAGTAAATAAAGTATGATATTAGAGCTATTAATTAATGTTTACAAATGGGTGAAGAGATAGACAACAGGTTAGCAAAAGGCATATAGAGCTTTTGGAAAACTTCATAAAAGAGTTTGGCGAAATAAACACTTGAAGAAAAGCACCAAGATCAGTGTTTACAGAGCCATAGTGCTGTCAACTCTCTTATATGGATCTGAATCATGGGTCATCTACCACCACCACCTGCGTCTCCTAGAACGTTTCCATCAACGCTGCCTCCGTACAATCCTAAACATCCACTGGTCGGATTATGTGACCAATACATCTGTTCTAGAGCAAGCAGCAGTCACAAGCATTGAGGCCATGCTGATGAGAACACAGCTGTGTTGGGCAGGGCACGTCTCCAGGATGAAGGACCACCGCCTCCCTAAGATTGTGGTCTATGGTGAACTTGCCTCCGGCTGCCACATGAGAGGAGCCCCGAAGAGAAGATACAAGGACTCCCTGAAACAACATCTCAGCCTCAGTCATATTGATCAACATAACTGGTCTACTCTGGCCTCCAGTTGGGAGGTCTGGAGACACACCATCTATAACACTGCTGTTTCCTTTGAGAAAGCACGCAGGATCACTCTCAAGGAGAAAAGACAACACAGAAAGAACCGTGTCTTGTCAATACCACCTAAGGAGTCTTTCTGCTGTGCCTTTTGCAACCGGACTTGTCTGTCTCGTATTGGCCTCTTTAGACACCAGCGCGCTTGTAGCAAGTGTGGGTAGAGTCCTTCCCAAATCTTCATTTGTGAAGCCTAGCCATGATGACAAATGGGCATATAAGGAAGTCAGGATGGCCATGAGTCACCAGGCTTCCCTGCTTCCTGAGCTTATAAGCAAAACCGTTCTCTGTTCAAAGCCGTGGTGTTATTTTTAAATACAGACACCATCCATAAGCTGAGGTTATAACCTATCTGTGACTGGGTAAATAAAGGTGTCAATGTCACCCAGGGTATAAGTTTTGGCAGGAGCTTAGTGTTATTCTGTGCAAGTCACCCTCCCTACTATCTTCTCAGCTAGTGATAGTTTTGCTTTTTATTTTTTTAACATGCTTGATTTCTTTTGCCCAATACCCTGAGAAAATAAAAGTTTACTTGGCTAGGCAGTGTGTTTATATTTCCCTACTTTCTGAATCCACACACTGGTTTTGAACTGTATTGACAAAGTGGGATCTGTGTTGGGAGCCTCACAGAAGACATTTTATTTGAGGAGTTAGTGACCATGAACACACCAGGTCTGCCCTAACAGGCATTGGATGCAGGGCTTGATCAGCTCCTACATTAGCATGAATAGCCACTGCAAGGGAACGTGTTGGAGTCCTCAGTGCCAGCCTGTGCTGTGCACTGCTGGGTGTTCTGACAGGGGTAACACTTCAGGCTGTCAGGAGAAAATACCTGGTTTTGTTTGTTACACAAACTGAAAGGCACCATGGCATGGCAGGGAGGCAGAGCCTCTTCATGGACAGGATCTGCATAGCAGGCCATGGGAAAATCCATCTGGAGTCTGTCCCATGCCATTTGCAAGCCAGATTCCCAGCACTTGAGGGATGAAGGATTTACTGGCTATCTGCATTCCTATTTTTATTCTACTGTATTAAAATATCTATTTTATTATGCCACTTGTTCTTGGGATTTTCATACTGAGATGTAGAAAAGCTATGCACCATCTTGCCCTCTTACCCTTCCAGTGGTGCAGAACAGGATGTTGATGACCTGGGACACAAGGTGCACAGTCAGGTCAGGAGAGGCAGAGCTCATGTGCCACTTCTGAGGGAAAGCCTGCAGCACAAGATTAGTCTTAAACACACAAGTGGGAAAGAGATGCTGACAGTCAATCTTTTTCAACTCCATAGTCTGTAATGTTTAATGAAAAAAAAAATTAATGTTTTAACTCAGGTAATAAATATAAAACCATCTCTGAGCAGTGCGGTCATTTTGTGCAAGTGCATGAATTGGAAAAACAAGATAGCTTTGTTTTGTCTCTGCAGTAGTAGTTGAAAAATGCTTTCCTTATTGAAACAAAAAGGATTTTCTGAATATGAAATATCTGCTGTGTGAAGTTATTCAACAAAACCATAACCCTTTAAATAAATTTAAAAATGTTAAAGGTCTGGAGCACGTTGCAAAACAAACAGACTTAAACAGGAAATAAGTGACTGAGTAGTCACAACATATTAAGGTCAGTTCCCCTTGCTTTGCATTTAAATATAACCTTTCCCAAAGTGTTTTTTTTTTCAAGGAATTTTTCTCTTTTTTTTTTTTTTTACCTATGGCTGCTATTTTTCCCTTCCTGTTTTAGTTGAACTATTCCCCTTGGACCTCTAGAAAGTTCAAAATAAATACACTTAATTTCTACTTCACAGCTGGGGTGTTAATCCTTATGCACAAGTCACAAATTGCACTTTAGAATATGTCAAACCCTGGTTCATCTACTGTCTTTTCAATTACTTCGATTTAAATCAGCTTGCTCTTTGACTTGGTTCAGGATCCTTTGCAGAAGATCCCTGGAATAAAGGAATTAGAAAACTAACGTAACAGTTTGTTGAGGCAAGGCAGTCTGCTGTCTCAGAACCAGCCTACTCCATTCAAAGTTCTCCCAGTAATCCCATCTCTGGGCAGAAAGAATAGGATTTTGCAGGTCCCTTTTAACACCCATTCCCTAAAAGACTCCTCTTTTCAGTCAGCATCTAAGAATCTTCACTGATTTTGACTGCATACACACAGTCCTGAGACCTGCCCAAAAAGGGAAGCCCACTGAGTGATCACACTTGTTTCTGTGGTTTGATTCTCAGCATTCATTAATCTAAAAAACCATAATGTGGCCTTTCAATACTTAAAGGGGGCTTATAAGAAACATGAAGAGAAACCTTTTACCAAGGCCCATTTTACCAGGGCCTTGTAATGACAGGGCACAGGGTAATGGTTTTAAACTCAAAGAGGGTAGATTTAGATTGGACACAAAGAAGAAATTCTTTATGATGAAGGTAGTGAGACACTGGACCAAGCTGCCCACAAAAGTGGATTCCCCATCCCTGGAAGTGTTCGAGGCCAAATTGGATGGGGCTCTGAGTAACCTGGTCTAGTGGAAGGTGACCCTGCCCATGGCAGGACCAGATGATCTTCAAAGGTCCTTTCCAACACAAACTGTGCTATGATTCTATGTTCTATAAAGCTTGATTCTATGTTCTATAAAGCTTCCTTCCAACCCAAACCACTCTGTAATTCGAATTCCAGTGAACAAAGGTGAATGTTTAGTCTCCAAAAAAAGTCTTTTTACTTTCCTATTATCCCTTAACACAGCTCATGTTCTGAGCCCCCAGGATTCTCTGGTTTGTTTTAATAACGTTAAAAACTGGTTCAATTCTTAAGGTCTATAACTATTTGTGGAACAATACTGTGAAGGAAAACAGCAGAAATAATTATAGCTGCATCTTGCTCTGGGAGAGAGCAGGAAAACACCACAGGCTTGCCATTAACACTAAGAGATCATTTCTCTGCTCTCTCTTTACTCCTTATGCTACACACTTATCTGTACTTGAAAAATATGAAAGTTCTGTAATACAGTGCATAACTGGCCATAATTCAATCCTGTCAGAATATAAAGGCAAATACTTTTTCACCGTGGGAGTAGGTGGTGCTGTTTATGGAGCAGCACACCTCCCTGCAACACAGTCTGAACTCAAGGCATCCTTGATAAAATTGGCAGATGCCTCAGATTACCTCCCTGCAAATCAGAGGGATTTTTTTTGCATCCCAGAGAAACGCAAGGTGCAACAAAAGGATACTTCCTATCCTAATGGTCTTCTAGAGTAACTCATGTAACTGGAGTCAAGTGACTGATGATAGCACCTTGAAATGGCCCCCCTTTCCTGCCAGTAGGACCCAGAGGGAACACGCTGCAATCTGTGGAGTGCTGGTCTGGGTTCAGGATGACCAAACTCAGCCTGGGACTGCAGCACAGCTCTTCCTCACTGGGAGCCTCCCCCATGGACTATTTTAATCATTATTTCCTCTGACTTCTCAGCAGGGTCAGCTCCCTAGAGGAAGAGTTGCAGTACAGCATGGAGGTTTTGCCCTTCTGCGTTTTTTCCAGCAACAAGCAGTTTCCCTACATTGGGAACAGCAGCTGAGCTTCATGGCAGAGCTACCAGCACCAACAAAACAGAGCCTCACAACTTTAGTTAATCAGTCATCTGTCTGTCTGCAGCTTTACCTGCACACAGGCTTCAGGTCAGGCCAGCACTTCAGCACATCTTGACATCTTTTGGGCTCAAGGCTGAAAGCAGCTGGGGAGGATTTTCAGTGCTATTCTGTGATTTACAAAAAAGAAGCATTCCTATCAACCAATAAGCAGCTAACTTTTGAGTTCTCACTACCTCACAGCAGTTACAGCCTAGATTTTGCAGCTTTTATTTTGCTACCATTAGTCCTAGTACCCTCTTTTTTTTTTTTTTATTTTATGAGGGTAGTGGGTTGACCCTGGCAGGATACCAGGTACCCACTAAAGCTGCTCTCTTGCTCTCCGTCTGCAACTGGACAGAGGAGAGAGAAAAAAAACAGCTAAGAATTCATGAGTAGAGATAAGAGCCGGGAGAGGTCACTTACTGATTATCTTCAAGGGCAAAACAAGACTCAAAGTGGGGATAATACTTATATTTATTACTAACAGGATAAGAGCCAAAGAGTGAGAAATAAAACAGCCTTAAAAACACCTTCCCCCCACCCCTCCTCCCATCTCCTCCCTCCTCCCCCCCAGCAGTGCAGGGGGACAGGGAATGGGGGTTACAGTCAGTTGTTGTTTCTGCTGCTGCTCAGAGAGAGGAGTCCTTCCCGTGCTCCCATGGGGTCCCTCCCATGGGAGACAGTCCTTGATGAACCTCTCCAGCGTGAGTCCATCCCTCGGGCAGCAGCTCTTCCCAAACTGCTGTCCCGTGGGTCACTCCTCCATGGGATACAGTCCTTCATGAATGAGCTGTACTGACATGGGTCCCCCACAGGGGCCACAAGTCCTACCCGGGAAAAACCTGCTCCAGAGTGGGCTTCCCTCTCCACGGGCCGCAGGTCTCTGGCAGGACCCTGCCCCATTCTGAGCCTCCCATGGGGTCACAACTTCTTCCATGCATCCACCTGCTCCAGCATGGGCTCCTCCATGGGCTGCAGGTGGGTCTCCTCCATGGGCTGCAGGGGCACAGCTGCTCCACAATGGGCCACAGGGGCCTCAGCTCCAGCTCCTGGAGCACCTCCTCCCTCTCCTTCTGCACTGACCTTGGTGTCTACTTTGTTGTTCCCATGTTCTCACTCTGCTCCTCCCTGGCTGGAATTCTCTCTGCACAACAATCTTCTGTTCTTGACTGTGTTATCCCAGAGGTGTTACTATTGCTCCTAGTTGGCTCGGCCTTGGCCAGCGGCAGGAAGTCCGTCCTGGAGCCAGCTGGCATTGGCTCCATGGGACAGGGGAAGCTTCTGGCAGCTTCTAACAGAAGCCACCCCTGTAGCCCCCCCCGCTACCAAAACCCAGCCACAGAAACCCACTACAGTGAGAAAACCAGCCAATATGCCAATAGATTTTGTACTGTTTCAAAAGTTTATCTATACATGTCTTGGGTGAACCTGATAAACCAGTTTCTGCTGCTGTTGCACAAAGGCTACACGTTGTTCAGCTGTGCAGTGTGCCATTTTTATCATTGATCTTGCATTTTCATAGAGGTTGCTCTAAATTTTTAAGGCTTTGACTAAAATGTGAATGGCAAACTTGTGAACAGCTTCACATGGAGACAGCCACTGAGGAGAACTGTCAGACTCAACAAAGATTGTTGTCATCTTTGAAGTTACATACACCCATATCTGTCTTCAGAGGTTTGGAAATGTGAGTTCTTTCTTTTTCCCACCAAGGAGAATAAGAGTCAGAGTTGCTGCAAAGGCTTTCTTGGTTTGTATCTTGTTAGCCTTAAAAAAAATAAAAATAAATCTCTTTTTTTGATATTTCCAATGCTGTGGGCAGAATAGGCACACTTTGCTTACAAGAATTATTGGCTGAGCGTGACAGAGAGAGCCAAGAATACAGAGTAGGTGTAAAGTAAGTGGCATGTTCTCCCCTTTTCCCTCAGAAGTCCACTTTGAGGTTGCTCACCAACAGCTGTCTCTGTTTTAAGCAATAAATCTGCTTGAGCTGCTCTTTTGACAGCTCCATTGTCACAGCGAGCAGTTCTCTGGCAGCTGTGGAGAACTCAGCTTCTGGCATCTGACATTCAGATATCTGCTGATGTCCCCACTTGTACCAAGACAGCTCTGACATTCATCCAACCTGAGTTTGAATTGTTTTAGCCCACTGACCCGACACAGAACTAACCTAATTAAAAACAAACAAACCAGCAATAAAACAAAACCCAAACCAAACAAAACCTCCACACTTTCTGACAGAGCTATTTCAGCTCAGAGAAAGTTTAGACAAGGGCCAGAGAAAACACAGAGGACAGGTAAGAGTGCCAGAGCAGGTGTGGTACCATCAGAACGCTGCAGCCAGATGTTAGACTGGCTTAAGGCAGGGACACCCTTAACTTCTCCTCAGGCCGAGCTTTGCTCACAAGAAACTGTGTCTCCGGGCATGGCTGCATTCCCAGGAAAAACAGTGCAGTAAACCTGGGGTTTAACACATGGGAATTGATACCTATTTAATAGCTATAAAAAGGAAGAAATATCAGTCACAGTCTACACTTTAGAGAATTTCATGTCAACAACAAACTTAAACACATTTCTCTGTCATTAGGAGTACGTGGGGCAGATGGAGGAGAAATTAAAGCGATAGAAGACAGGAAAAGCCAATGTTTTCCCCATTGGATTTGTCCCAATTACTTTGTCCATATCAGTATATTCAGCACAGGGACACTTCAAGAAATGTCGAGTCTGGAATTACAGAGACCCAATGGACAATAAGCAGCACATTTCTTCCCCTGTTGGGCCCTTTGGTGTTCACATGGGTCACTGGGAACACCATTGTCCTTCCCCCTCAAAACACTGGGCACCACCACACCACAACCCCACATTATCTATCACTAGCCCTGACCTGGAGAGTCCAAAGGAAGCACTTGCATCACTACCATCGTTATCTGGCAGAGCATAAAATTCAGCCTCACGTTTCATTTAAAGCACAAACATGACCTTTGAAGTGGTATTTTAAACCACACCAGAGTCAAACCTTCCTGCTGTCATAAGAAATCTCTTCTCTCCTTATCTTAGGGCAAGTGTTCCTCCTTATCATTGAGATGAAAAAAAAAAGAAAAGAAACAAAGAACAAAAAAAAAAAAATTAACATCATTGTGTCATATTCCATAACTGCTGCTCTTCATTTGCTCATCACCCTTGTCTCTTACACAGTGAAGTGGGTGCTGCTGGCAAAAGTAGCATAGGAAGTCTTGAGCACAATTTCAGAGACAACCAGATGGAGACAGTAACACTTGAAGACTTTGTACAAGTACACAAGAGAATGGCTTGTAATTGGCATGTAGACAGAGCTAGGAGTTCACAGAATACCACATATACAATCATATATACAAAAATAAAACAAAGTTATGTATATAACCTACTATATGATCTGCTTTACATATATATAAATATATATATATATATAAAACGGACTATAGACCTTATTCTAGTTATAGTAGAAAACCCTCAAAAGTTTCCTATTTGTAATTGACTTCAGCCAGTTCAAATGCTTTGGCTGTGTGGCACTTGAGTTCTTTGAGTGTTTCACAAACAAACAAAACAAAACAAAACAAAAAATTTCCAATCCCAAAACCAAACCAAAAAATCCACAAAACCAAAAAACCCCCAAATTATAAATGTTTAATTTCAGAAAATATAAATGTTTAATTTCAGAAAGCAAATCATGCTGACACCCTCAAGACTAGATTATTATGTCTCATTTCTAACCCAAATCTAATTTCTGCAATATTGTATTAGCATCTGGGATTTTGTAGGGTTTTTTTCTGAAAGTTTTCTATTGTAACATTGTCTACCACTAATGCCAGATTGTATACGAAAATTAATGTTGTTTGAAAATGACTGAATTTTCTACAGAAGAAAGTAAAATATCTAGAACTATTCCTTTTCATGTTATAAATTTGATAATTGTTTATAGTAGCCGCATGAGGATTTCATTTTATATTCATGCTTTATATTTGTTTTTTTATGTTACTTTATATTTAGTGATGCTCTCATCCACCTTGCAAAGCTCTAGAGGACATGACATAAGTATTATTCTCACTGAAGAATTAACTTTCCCCTCCTCATAAAAGTTGGAAGTGGGAAAAGGGGAAGTAGGGCAGAGAAGAGGAATCAAAGTTGGGAAAAAAACCCCTCGGTCCATAAATCAAGTGTCACAGAATCATAGAATGGTTTTGGCCTAGAGCCCTTCCAGGGACGGGGCATCCACAACTTCCCTGAGCATGTAGTGCCTCGCTAACCTCCGAGTAAAGAATTCCCTCCTAAACCTCTAGTCTAAACCTTCCCTCCTTCAGTTTAAAACCATTTTCCCTATCACTACGTGCCCTTGTAAAAAGTCCCTCTCCAGCTCCCTTGTAGCCCCTTTAGGTGTTGAAAGGGACTCTAAAGTCTCCTGGGAGCCTTCTCTTCCTCAGGCTGAATAATTCCAGCTTTCACATCCTGTCTCCATAGCAGAGGTTCTCTGGCTCTCTAAGCACCTTTGCAGCCTTCTCTGGACTTGTTCCAACAAGAGCTTCTTCCTTCTTATGTTGGAGACCCCAGAGCTGGACACAGCAGTCCAGGAGGGATCTCACCGGAGCACAGGGGAAGAATCCCCTCCCTTGACCTGCTGCCCACGCTGGTTTTGGTGCAGCCCAGGATATCTTTGGCTCTCTGGGCTGCAAGTGCACATTGCTGGGTCGTGTTGAGCTTCTCATCCACCAACATCACCAAGTCCTTCTCCTCAGGCCTTCTCCTAATCCATTCTCCCCCCAGCCTGTATTTGTGCTCGGGATTTTCCTGACCCGGGTGCAGGACCTTGCACTTGGCCCTGCTGAACTTCACCAAGTTTGCACAGCCCCACCTCTCAGCCAGTCAGGGTCCCTCTAGATGGTATCCCCTCCCTCCAGTGTGTCAACCCATCACACATGTTGTCTCATTTGCTATCAGCACACCCAGTCTTTGTATTAGGCAGAGAAATCTGCGCTATTGCCAATCTAGAGTAGCATTCCACCTCTCCCTCTTCACCTTCTGCTTACCTTCTAGGCTTCCCCACTTTAGGCATTTCAAAAGTTTTAGACACGACGTTATCTTCCTGCTTAATTCTTATCACCCACTTCTCTCATGTGTTTCTGTGCTCTCTGACAAACTGCTAACTTGCCCACGGAGAAAAATATATTACAAGGGCCTTTTTCTAATAATGCTTTCTCATCATTCTCCATGAGACTGAGAGGCTTTTGCCATGCTAATAGCATGGATCTAACTGTCTCGTAATTTTTATTCTTGCTTGATGCTTTCCAGTCTCTCAGCATCACTTTCCTTTAGTGCCTATAAATTGTCCAGATTTCTCATTAGGTGATGATACAGCAAGATTCTCAGTGCCAAAGGAAAGGTTAGAAGTGCATTTTCAAGTATAAGTGATTACACAAAAAGATTAAAAAACATTAATGCAATACTTCATGCCTAATGCTAGGCCATCAATTGCATCATCTTATGAGCTATTTTTGCTCACAATAACCCACCAGACTGAGAACGACTGCAGAAAAATTAAGTGCAGTAAAATAGGGAGTGCAATTTATCTCAGTGTGCAGCTTTCTTCAGCTGTGAGCCCTGATGTCAGTAAAACCAGATCACTGGAACTGATAATGCATACTATGAAAGAGGAAGAAGCACAGCTGTAATTTGATGTTCACAGTCTTTATTACTACTTGGAATATCAATGGATCTTGATTATAGGCTGAATGTATAATTCTGGCAGCTGAAGAAAATATTATATTGGCTACAGATGTGGACATAAAACCTTGAAGGCATTTCCTAGTGCCTGTTTAGTGTAAGTTTGCTGGTATATTACATACATGAGCCTCAACCACTTATTTACAGCACGTGGGCAAGTATTCATCTTATTATTTATAAAAACCAGACTGCATAAGTTCCATTGGACTTCACGTCTCAACCAGTACAGCCTGAATGCTACTTCAACATTCCACCTACGGCACACAACACCTGCAACCCCCTTCATACCCTACTGTCATGGCTGGGAGCAAGACCCAGTTATAAGGCAGCTTTTGCAGCGTTTGGGGAGGCAGCATGAAATGTTTAGCATCTTTTTAGCATGTATCTTTTAGCTCTTTCACTCCCGCTCAGAGACTTCATCACAACAGTATCATTGCCAGAACGAAGACAAAACATTTTGCCAGGCGGTATTGGTTAAGTACCAGCAATTCTTATTAAGCTTATTAACTCTTATTGAAGAAGAAAATACGCTTTCCAGCGTGTGCACGTGTAGTTTATATAGAGTTTGAAACAGATTTTGTAACCTTCTAACCTTGTCTTTCTGGATCTCTTTGGGACTTTTGCCAAGAAGCACTTTGATTCAATGCAGGTTTTGTGATATAAAACCCAGTTTCCTTTGTTTTGTTTATGTAAACAAGGAAAGCAGACCACCAATTTTAACTTTTTGGGCAGATATTTAAGAAGAGTTCTATAAACTCACGTGTGTGCTCTAATTACTGTAGAGCTTTATATCACCTTAAGGAGCAGCTGAGACCTGCCTGCTGCGTCATGGCAAATTCTGACCTTATCTCATGCAACCAAATTGAAGCAACTCCTTCAGGAGGAGGAGATAAACAAGTACACTAGAAGGCTTCATTAAATGTAGACTTTTTTCAGGTTAAGTAAGCTAACAGAGATCAGTATTTTCCATCCCACCCTTTTCCTACTTGCTCTACACTTAGCTCCAAGCTTAATCAATATTCTGAATTAGCTGCTTTTGTTTTATTCAGCAAGACCAAGAAGCAGTGCAGTGGAAAAGCCTTATCAATGAGGGATGAAGAACATAATCTCTGATTTTGACAAACTTGAGTTATCTTTAAAGAGAAAATTAGTCCTTGAAAAGTGGCCAGGACAAATCATGCTGTTTAGAATCAGCTATTTCCTCTAAATGCAGCATAAAAATCCTATTAACATTCTTTCTAAATGAATAAATATGTAATATTTTTTTATTTACCTGAAGAATTAAAAACTGGTTTATTTGACAGAATGGCAGCTTTTAGCTAAAATCAACCACATAAGTTAACAAGGAGAAAAAGAACTCTCTAAGCATTTCAGTTGAGCTGATTAGATGAGCTTCTCTTACCTTGCTGAAGAAGTAAGGGGATGTACATCTTTAATAAAATGAACACATGAATATTTCTTGAATCTATTTGGGGTCTAAATTGTAATTTTTAGCTATAATGAATTATTGTAGGAAATGCAATAATAGTTTTGACAAAATACAGGCATTTTTTTTTTAAATTTACACTAGGGGTGAACGAAACCAGGTGTCACACCTCCAGTTTTTAACAAAAAATTAAGGGTACAATTTTGTAATATGTCTGGCATGATATCATAGACCCATTTTTGAAAAATTTAACATGCCAAAACACGTTTGAAAGTGTTCATTTCATCCCAGCTTCACAACAAATTCCTTGAACTAAAAAAATCTTAAAAATGGGGAAGAGAAAATAAGCAGTCAACTGCTATTCTAAATACTGTTTTCTCTAAAGTTTCTTCATCCTCTTTCT
Organism: Manacus candei; assembly: GCF_025592945.1. Taxonomy (NCBI): domain Eukaryota; kingdom Metazoa; phylum Chordata; class Aves; order Passeriformes; family Pipridae; genus Manacus; species Manacus candei. Next base: position 33,287,721 of record NW_026138065.1, read on the forward strand.
TCAACTCAGGGCTGAATACACCAGTAGAAATGATAGCTCCTAATGTTTAGTTAAACATTAAGGTTTGTAACTAGAGTAATTCACATCCGTGTTTACCCAGAGGAATTCCTCTTATCTTTTTCACTTCAAAATAAACTGCTTTCAGCTATCATTTCCTTTTACTGCATAACTTCCCCTATCTTTCTTTCCTTTGAGCAGAGTACTCTGATCTTGCAATACCCACATACAGACCTCAGCAATTCAGAAGCATTACACGCTTTTCTGATATAGAACATCTGACATTAACATCCCTTCTCCCTACAACACCCAGGGCTGTGTCACAAATTACTTATAAACATAGCTAGATTTGTAGGGGATGAATGAATGGAAAATAGCCCTCTATTTAAATGACAGATGGAAGGACAACACAGAGCAGCATTCTTGTAATGGCACTAACTTCTAGTGCAAAACAAGATAAATGGTTTCTCTGCATACTCAAAAGACAGTTTATTTGTCAGATGACAGAAGCTGTATAAAGCAGAAGCAAGTTACTCATCAAGCTATTTATGCAAGCTCATTATTAGAGTGAGAGGACTGGTGAAATTATCACAACTTCACAGCTCAGCTACAAAACAGAGCACAAGGTCCCCCCTAAAGGCAGAGGAAAAGAGTTTCCCTTTATCTGCTAAGGCTTTGTTGGGTGAATTCCAACAGGCTACCCTCGTTGTCATAAAATTAGGTCTCAGGAAGGCCACAGGGTTGTAGCCCCAAACACAACACTGCCTTTCAATGCAGCAAGTCTCCCCAGGGTCTTCACTGGACAGACTCATCTACCCCAAAAACAAACATAAGTATCACACTTAAACTTTGCCTGGAGCTTCAAAACTCCAGCACGGGCATTCCCACGTGGGTCTGCCTTGGCACCACTGCCGTGAAGGCATGCTTTTAGCTGTATCATGAATGACAGCCCTTCTGTTTGTGTGGATGGGCATGTAGGCAGCCACATGTGCGCGGAGAATAAGACAAGAGCCTGCCCAGCAGCAGGGGCGCTCCTGGGAGCCCCACGACAGATGCTTGACCCTGAGATCAGCTCAGCTGGTTAACACTCGGTGTTAATAACACCAAAGTCACGGGTTCAACCCCATGTAGGGGCCATTCACTTAAAAGAGTTGGGCTCAATGGTCCTTGTGGGTCTCTTCCAACTCAGAATATTCCGTGATTCTGAGTGGGGCAGGGGACACTGGCTCCTCACATCCTACATTTTGGTGGGTAATGGAGCATGCAGCCTGCTGGACACATGTGAAAAACAGTCATAGATGGCCACCATTAAACCCACAGAGACCAAAACCCCTCACGAAAGGCTGCCTGCTCCTTTGATACCTCAGGGCAGCCCTCCCGCTCCCAGGCTGGGAACTGAGGACACAGACTGAGGTAACGTGGCCTCACAGGGCTGGAAAATGGCAGCAGAGACCTCCCTCGCCTCAGCAGGGCCATCTGCCCAGCTCCCAGCCTCAGCTCTCCCCTGACCCCCACGACCGCCGTTCCGCTGAGGGAACACCCGCACGCTCCCCGCCCGCTCCTCCCCCTCAGCTCCAAGGCTTTCCAGGGAACGGCGCGGCCCATTCCCGCCCCACGCGCTCGCTTCCCATTGGCTGGAGCGGGAAGGGGCGGTGCCGGGCACGCGGGCAGTGACGTGTCGGCCGGGGCGGGTCACGTGGGTCACCGCCCGGCCCGCCCCATCCCCCGGCTCGCCCGGGGGCAGCTGGAACCGGTCACCGGCCACGCCGCCCGCGCTGCCACCGGGCCCGGGCGGCGGCACTGGGAGCCCGGGCGGCGCCGCTGCTGCTGCAGCCCCGCAGCGAGCGCTCGGCCAGGTCAGTCCGCGGCGACGGCAGGGGTGCGGTGGTGGCAAGGGGACGGTCGGTGCGCGCTGCTGAGGAGGCGCTGGAGGCTGAAGGAGGTCGGTGCGCGCTGCGGTGTCGGGAGAGCTGGTGCGGGGAGCGGTGCCGCTCGCTCTTGAGGAAGGGTACCGGGGGGATGGTCCTTGGCCCTGGGGGAAGGTGGGTAGAGCAGAGCTCTGCCCCCCGGCCCCGTGCGGAGGCGGCCGCAGCCGCCTCCTTCATCCCCCGCTGCCCCGCGGAGCCGCCGCTGCCCCGCTCCACGCACTCACCGCGCCGCCTTGGCCACGCCCCTTTGGGCAGGACACGCCCCCTCACGACCCGTCCGTGCTGTCGAGGAACAGGCGCGGTCTCGACTCCGCTCTCCCATTGGCTGGGGCGGGGGAGGCGGGTCCGAAGCGTCGGCGAGTGACGCGCCCTCAGCCGGTCGGTCACGTGGCATCCCGCGCTGTGGCCCCGCCCCTGGCGGTCGGAGCGGGGGGCGGCTGGAACCGGTTGGGGCGGTGCCGCCCCCTCCCCTGCTCTGTCCTACCCTGCCCTGTCCTGCCCCGCGCCTTCAGGCGGCCCCGGGAGGAGGGGCGGGGGCACACAGGGATCGGGGAGCCCGGGCCGGCACCGTCCGCAGCCCCGCACAAAGGCACTGGGGGCCCAGGTCAGTCGGCACCGCCGGCCGGGTGCCGCGGCGGGCGGTCGGCGCGACCGGAGAGCCCCGGTGCGAGGAGGGCGCGGAGAGAGGTGGTCCTGCGGGCTGTGGGCCGGTGTGTTGCGACCTGAGGGGACGGGGGGGGGCAGGAGCGCGTGGCTTGGGAAGCGGGACATCGCCCGCCGGTTCTCCGGAGCAGAGCGGCCGAGGAGCGCGCCGGGGAGGCGGGAAGGGGGGCGGCCGCGGTGCTGCGGGGCGGGGGTGCCGTGCCCGGGGGGGCAGCGGGCGGTGGCCGGGCCGGGCTGTCCCCGGTGGCCGCGGCTTGGCCCGCGGCTCTGTTTATTTACGTCCCCGCCTAAAGCGCTGGCCCGGGGCGGCCCCGCGGGTCCCGCATTATGTAAGGACCGGGACGGGGCGGGCCTGGGGGCGCGGCGCCGCCTCCTCCCTCCCGCGGGACCCGCGGTGGGGCGGGGAGCCCCCGGTCACTGTCCGTCCGTCCGTCCGTCCGTCCGTGCGGGTAGCGAGGTGCGGCGGGCTGGGCGCACTGCGGCGCCGGAGGTGGGGGTGTGTGCTCAGCGCTGCTCTTTGTCTCTGCTTCGGACTAAAGTAACGCGCCGATGACGCTTGTGGTTTGATTATTATCGTAGGCACTAGTGAGGCGGCTCTAGGTTAATCTAGACTTTAAAAGTTAATCTGAACTTAAGTTACCTGCATCCTAACGAGGCACGGATTCGTTCTCCTATTTTTCTTTCTTTTTCCTTTTCAATCAATAAGTTCTCTTGTAGGGTGTTAGTGCTTTAATTGATTAAAACATTCAATGTTAGATGGAGATTAACCTCCAAAATATTTTATGTCTTAATAGTAGAGTGAAATAGTCGATAAGTGAAATTATTTTTTATCGTATATATTTCTATTCTCACACTGCTTCCTGTAAAGTAACTATAGAGGATATTTAAAACAACCCAGAATGCTGTTAGTCTTGAATAGATACTATTAGTTTAAACTGCCGCATAATTAATCTTTCAGCAGGACATGTTCTTCCTCCATAAAATGGATACAGGATTTGGAAACCCCTTAAAAAAAGTGGTTTGTTGAGAGCTGTGGGGAGCATTATACATGTTATTTGTCCATGTCATTCCTAAGTGAGGAATGTCAGCATGATCACAAAGAGCTAAATTGCTACCTGCCTAAGATCTTGTCAGCCACACGTTAGTAATAAACAGCACTTCAACGAAGACAAATCAAACTGATGCTGTTCTGCTTTAGTTGCAAATGTGCCCCAGCTGTTCCCTGTCTGTCTTGAGAAGTTAGTTTGCAAAACTGGCTGTGACGTAACTAAGAGGGAAGAGTCTGATACATGGACAGGTATTTGCAAAATGCTGAAAACAACTAACTTACTGTTACTTAAAATGAAGTGGATGCATTATAACTGAACATGGTGAGTCAGATAGGGGTCTTGTGCTTGATTATGAGGGCTGACTTGGCCCTGCAGATGGGTAGTTAAATTGATACTGGGAAGGTTTTTTTTCTCTATTGCTCTGTATTAACTTATTATTTCAGAAGCAGCACATGGGCTTTTTTGCTTTCTAAATGTCAGTATAAGTCTGTTGGTAGAAATTCAGCCTTTGAATTGGAACAGCATGTCCAGATCTTCTGTGCAAGTTTGTTTTCTGTCCAGTGTTAATACTGCAATGCAGAATGACAGAGCTGCTGACTTTCTGGTTGTCCTTTCTCATGCAGTCAAAGTGCGGGGGGGGGGGGGAAGGAAGGAGGAGGGCAGGAAGAACCTTCTGGTTGTTTGTGTGAAAATGAAGGAGTTGATACTTTAATGCTGTTTCTAAAAATTCTCCTCCAGTTGTTACAGTGAATGCCCTGACAAGTATGTTCTCTGACCTTGTACTAAAATACAGGTGTTGTCAACTATTGTTACATAATTTTCTTACATACCTAATTTGTTACTTTAGACGTATTCTATGATATTCTGACACTTTGTTAGGACAAACCGGAAGCAAAAAAAATCCGTTCTTCCTACTACAAGATTAATCAAATTTCACTTGTTATCATCGAAATGTTACAGTCTGAAGTTGCACGAGTTGATATTTTTCTGCTCAAGAGTCCAAGGCTGTGAGTAAAAATTCCAAAACTATGTCTTAGGCTTGTATCTCTTCTTCCTTCAGCACAGCAGGAGATCGGGTGCACGGTGGATTTTCTGTTGCTGTGTGTAGCACGGCTTCCAAGGTGAAATGTAGGTGCAGTACCTTTGTCCGGCAGTGCTTGGCAGTGTTCAAATTCGTGATTCATCAGGGAGGCTGCACGGGGTTGTGGTGTGCTGTATCAGTGTGTGCTCCCAGCTGTCAAATGACTTGGCTGGGGCTGTGGCACCTTTCCCCTGCTTCAGGCTGGAGTTGGACCTCTCCTGGGTGTTGATAAGTCTCGTGAGTCTATTCCTTTAAGGTGGAGAAGGTCTGCTTAAAATTAAAGAAGCAAAAGCAAAAATACTACAGCCTTTTTGTTATTGCCTTTTTGATCTTTATATGCAGAAAAGTGGAGTGATATTTTGAAATAATTTAGCGTGTTTACTTTTTGCAGTACTAGGATTGTGCACCATGGTCTGTGATGAAATGTGTGTTAACATTATGAAAGAGCCTGTTTGTGCACAGATAGTGGGTGGGGGTGGGTTTGACCTTGGCTGGATGCTAGTTGCCCACTAAGCAGCTCTATCATTCATCTCTTCAGTGGGTCAGCCAAGACAGGGAGAAAATAAGATGGAAAAAACCTCACGGGTCAAGGTAAGAGGCAGTTTATTAAAGCAAAAGCAAAGGTCATGCACGTGGAAGCAAGGGAGAGCAGAAGATTTTATTCTCCACTTCCCATCAGCAAGCGATGGCCAGCTCCCCTGGCTACGTCTCCTCCCAAGATCTTGCTCACCCCCAGCTTACTGGTGATAGTGAGGAATGTTGGAGAGACATCACTGATGCTGTGTGAGCACTGGTCACCTGTAGCCACAACTCTGCTGTGTTATCAACACCTTTCTAGCTACCAGTACAAAGCACAGCACTGTGAGGGCTGCTATTGGGAAAATTAACTCTGTCTCTGCCAGGCCTGATACAATGGTCTTAGTTTTTTTACAGCTAACTAAGCAAATTCAGTAGTACAGAGGTTAAAAGTATTCTTACGTTAAAAATCAGATGTTTGAAAGTATTAAAATGCATTGCAGGAATTTCCTGGCACCCGGGTACCCAGCTGTCTCATTTTAATCATCTAACTGCCTTTGAAAAATTGCATTAAGTACCTATAAAAATTTATTACCCCAGCTATCTTAAAAAACAAACAAACAAACAAACCACCTATTAATAAGATACTTTGTCAGCTGTATTTTTTTATCTTGATGTTTCAAACATTGCCCTTAGGCTGCTGGAATCACAGCCTCACAAACCTCTTTGAGTTGCTGTTAAAAATATCACTTGTACTGAAACCTGTAATCTGGTTTCATGACTGCTATGAATTTTTATGACACTAAGATTTGTTCAGTGTTTGTAAGTGAGGCTGTTACGGTCCAGGATTGTCCCAGATTACTTGGGGTGTATTTAACTGACCCTGAAAAACTATGTATAAGATACGGGACAGCAAACAGCCAATACCTCTTACAAGATATTGGAAAGGTTAAGGAAGTTAAGGGTGAGGCAGAATAATCCACTAAAGCTGAAGGATTGTGAAGGGTTTTAATATAGCACCAGACCTGTAAGCCAGAGGGTTCAAGCTTTGAGTTAATAAATTAGGTCCATGCCCTGGTATATTTTTGACTACAACCAAAAAATAGCTTGGTCTTCCCCATCTGTGATGACCTTTACTACCTCATTTTAGAGGAAATTTATGATACTTTGTGACATGTTAATAGTTTGTTGTGTTATGTCATCTTTTCTTCTTCCTTACCTACATTTTCTAGTTCCCTTCTAGAATCAAAGGGCAGAGCTTGGGTTCCTTATTGTTTAGGGAAGTACATTTACTGCTGTCACTCTTGTACTGTTGAGGAGCCTGTGAGGAGGAGAAAGGAGACCTTTACAGGCAATATTAGAAGAAGGAGTACTTTTTTTCCCCCTCTGCTATTTACCCTGCAGGATACTGTGCTTAAAATCTATATTGCTTTTCTTTTGGGTATATGAAGGCAAGTGAAAATTGAAAATGAAATAGCAAGATTACCAGTTGCTTTACTTCCTGTCTTAAGGCCATGAGGAGAGCTTTGTGTTGTGGCAGGGGAACCAAGACTGCATGTGATCCTGCCTGCCGGGCTTTTGATCTTACCCCCTGCTCTGGAAGTCTTGCAGAGCTCTCGAAGCCTTGCAGACAGCCTGTTTTGTAGTGAGGTTGGTTGAGGCAGGGTTACCTGAGCCACGCTTTTGAAGGCAGATCAGTCCCCCCACAGGCCTCAGGGTGATGCTGCTGTGCAGTCACAGTCTTCATGGGGTAACCTTTAGAGGTTGTGAAAGGGTAGGGGTTTGCTTTGCAAAAGGAGGAGAGTATGAAACTGTGGAACTATGCTGGGGGAAATAACATGGTTCTGTTGTAAAAGCAAGGATCTGTAGGGAAACAATTTTAATTTATTTTTTTTTTAGTGAAGTGCTGATAAATATCTACCTGGGTGATCTCAGTCTGCTCAGTTGACTTTTAATATTTGCTGCTTATTACTTTTTAATGTAACTGTTATAATTTGTTTCAGTTCCCCTAAGCAGACAGTTATGTCACGACCCCTTTGAGCTGAGGATTCTTTGCATTCTCCTAAAAATCCATCTTTACAGGTGTGGGGAGCAGAGAGGATTTTGTTATTCTTTGTCAGCTTCTTTGGTTAGGCAGTGCTGAAAATCTGAAGGAAGAAGCATCAGGTTTAAAAGATGCCTGACACCACTTACATGGTTAGAGGATTTGATTGTCTAAGGTTTCTTGCCATTCCCTCTTGGGAATTAAATGACTTCCTCTTCTCAAGAACTATCAGTAACTGGATGGCTGAACTTATGCTGGTTTTCCCTCTAAGTAAAATATTTTCGCATCGTGTCTTGAAAGTACAGAATGCTGTTATAAGTGCATGATAATATACGACATAGGCTTGGTTCCTTAACAAAAAGCAGATCTGTTTGTTCCTTGCTCCGTGGTTACATACAGTGGTCTGCTGGAAAAGATGTTTTTTCAGAATGAGATTTGACCCTAAATGGGAATGTAAGTGCAATACCTGTAGCTGCAGCTCTGCTAGAAAAATCATGCCCATACTTGGTGATGTAGAATTTTTCTTCTCTTGATATGCATCCCTTGGGTAGGTTAAGTAGGTATTTGAGAAAATGCCTTTTGAGTAGAATTTTGACCATTTTACAAAGTTGAGTTTATCAAAATCTCCTTATGATTGACTACTGCTGTACAGAAAAATATTATTCTGCTAACTAGTTTAGAAAAGTCCACAACTGTCTTCTAGGTAGGTGCATAAAATTTTTACGAGACTGGGTAAAAGCTTTGTGGGCTTTAGAGGATTTTAGATTTTTCTCTAGGAATGGATAGGTAGTTAGTTAATTTGCAGTAGGACAGACATGCTGGTTTTTGTGAGGTTTAATTTTGAGTCCTGTTGCATCGGCTTTGGAGATAGCAGGTTTTTTTACAAGACAAAAGCATGTTCTTGCTTTGGGGAACTGGGTGCAGGCTTCAGCTTTCACCTACCTGCTTTATAGACTTTTGAAAGGCATTTTTGCCTACTTCATCTCCCCTTTGGTTCCTCTGCCTTTTCAGTTAAAGGTTGTCCGAGCAAGGACAGTTGCTGAACACAGCCAAGGCTGTAACTATTCACTGTCCTCATAAATGCATTACACTAGTAATTCATATTCTCTGCATTAAGCTGAGATTTTTGTTATACCAGACCAGTTTTCTTGAGTTCAGTCTTAGTTTCAGCACTGAAGCACGCTGTGCTTCTCTGTCTAGAAATAACTGCTAAAAATAAATGCTAGAATGTGTCACTTTACATACAGATCACCTAATGACACACACGTGACAAGAGTTCCTGGAGGGTGTCCCCTTCATGGAATTCCTGTGCTTATTTCTAGCTTCAGTGGTCTTGGCCATTTACAGCAATGTTACTTGTAAAAGACTACATCCAGGATTGGAACATGTGACCAGAAATATCTGTATTACTACTATTTACTTGCTCTCATTTTACCACTGAAAAGTCACCTTTCTTGACATGGAGAGGGAAATAAGGTAGGAGAAAAAAGGAGTATAAAGTAAAGGCAACCATAGTTGGAGGAAGAGTAGGAAAAGATCCAGAAGCAACAGTTAAGGTCTGAAGTTTAAAAGTCTACAATAACTTTCGGATTGCCCACAAGGAATGAGGTTTGATTATGAGCTTTTTTTTTTTTTTTTTTTTCAGTATTTGGTATCTGACTTCCTTTATCTTTTCTTGCTTTCAGGCAGATTTTTCTCTAGTGTCCTTAGTTCTTTTTGATATTATTATTAAAGCTGTTACTAAAGGATTGCTGACCAACGTTGCACTGAAATTAAGTGCTTTTTGTCCTGCTCAAAAATAGCAATAAAAACATTCTACTTGGTTTGTTTAAAAAAAGCAACAAAAAACAAACAAAATAAATAGCCCCCCCCAGTAATGTAAAGAAACGGATTAGTCTAGACCTTGCAAAGGTTAATTCTGCATATAATTAGTATAATTATTTTGCAGCCCCTGTACAAATGAATATACTTGAGTGATGACAGTCTAGCAACATCCCGTGCTATGACTACTACTTCTGTAAATAATATAAAAGGATATGTTACATTGATTGTGTTTCTGCTGTAATGGTGAGAGTGGGATTCTGCCAGGGGTTTTTCCATCGAGTTGTTGTGTATTGGAGAAGAAAACTGAAGCAGGGTCAATCCTCCAGCTACTGCCCTGCCTACAGAGGCTGTAGGCCTAAGGTGCTGTTTTGAAGACTGACTGGTGTGTCTAGTTGCTGGTGATTCATGTGAAAGGCTGGAAGTAGGGGAGCAGAGTCCACGGTGATGAACAAGTAACTGTAGTGCTTCTCTGGGAAAACTTGGAGGGGATGGCGAAGAACAGCATAGATGAGACAGAAGTTACTGTTTGCCAAAGATCGTAATATTAAACGTCTTACAACTTCCAGTGGCCTCTTTGGGAGCAAAATTAGTCAAAAGGAGTTTTGAAAAATCTCAGCTGAATACTGATAAATGCTGCGTGATACTGATACCTGCATGCGGTATTTGATTTAGTAGTCTTTTTTTTTTTCTTTTGTGTGTGTGTGCCAGTGTTGCAACAGTGTCTTCTGCAGCTGGATGCTGTTTTCTGGGTCTGCTGCTGGTTCTAAAGAGCTTTGTGTTTTGACTGCTCATTCAAACAGTAATATCACTAGTGGCTTTCTTCCCTGTAAGTGGCGGGATTAATGTTTCCTCTTACTTAGGACAGTAATAGATGTAGTGATTGTTCCTGAAATGTAGTGTCTTTTTCCTCCCACTATAGGAGATTTCAGCTATCCTAAGACAAAAGTTCTGCAGATATGACCTCTTCTCAAGTGACTTTTGAAGTAAAAGGAACAGCAGAACCAGGTACCCAAATCATGCTTTGTTTTATGTATGGTTTACCTAGAAGAAAACTTAATAGTAGAGTGTTCAAAGGCTGTCTTGTCTGTTTTCCTCAGAGCTAAAAGAACATGTCAGTTCAGATATCAAAATGATAAGTCATTGTAAAATAAAATAATTAAGGAATTTCACATAGGAATTTGAAAGTGAGGGCTGGGAAATAATTTTTACCTCCTTCTTCCAACAATTTCATACTGTGCTAGAGATTTTGATGCTAACGGAAATGGGTATGATTGGTTTAAAATCTTCTGTCTCTAGTACCTTTTTATTCCATGGAAATGAACGTTTGTGTTCTGAACCATGAACAGTTAGGCATACATTGATGTGTGTGTTCTGGTTTTTATTCTCTCTGCATTGTTGTTGAAAGTTCTCACAAGATACAAACTCTACTGGGAGTTAAGGACAGAAAGAATACGCAGCTTAATTCAGTGTTCTATCTATGCAAAAATGTGTAAAGTAACTTCTGTAACTGAAATGAGGAACACAAGGTATCAGATCAAGAGATTTAGCGTTTATAAATTGTGCTTATTTACACTGACCTTCATCTTAGGAACTTTGAAGAAAGGTGTTGTGGTTTAATCACAGCTGGTAACTAAGCTCCACACAGCTGCTTGCTCACTTCCCCTCAGTGGGATGGGAGAGAAAAAAAACCTCATGGTTTGAGATAAAGGCAGTTTAATAAGGAAAGCAAAAGCTGTGCATGCAAGCAAAACAAAACAAGGAATGCACTTGCTGCTTCCCCTGGGCAGGCAGGTGTTCAGCCATCCCCAAGGGAGCAAGGCTCCATCACACATAAAGTTACTTGGGAAAACAAATGCTGTAGCTCCAAATGTCCCCCCTTTCCTCCTCTTCCCCCCAGCTTTTATTGCTGAGCATGGTGTTTTATGGTCTGGAATATCCCTTTGGTCAGCTGGGGTCAGCTGTCCCAGCTGTGCTCCTTCCCAGCTTCTTGTGTACCACCAGCTTCCTCTCTGGTGGGGTGGAGTGAGAAACAGAAAAGGCCTTAGTGCTGTGAGCACTGCTCAGCACTATCCAAAATACCCCTCTGTTAGCAACGCTGTTTCCAGGACAAATTCAAAACATAGTCTGTACTAGCTACTATGAAGAAAATTTAACTTTACCCCAGCCAAATCCAGCACGGAAGTTCACCAAAAAGTAATTGAGGGTTGCCTCACAGAAGCAGATGAATGTGGGAGCATGTACAGATTGGCACAATTCCTGTGACAGCTAAATACCAGATGGCATAAGTGTCTACTGTAGTTGGTGGGGAAGAAAATGATAAAAACATGTTAGAAGTTTCGACATCTGCCCTGTGTTCCTCCCTTGTGATTCGGCATTTGGGAGCAGAAAACTGACACACCATGTGGACATAAAGCCTTTAGTAAGGAGTAGTGTTTTTATAGCATTCTGGAGAAAACTTTAAAATTAAAGAGTATATTGGCCTTAGATCAAATGTGACTATAAAGCACTGGTGTGGCTGTACAGTGGAGTATTGCAAGCTATGCTCTATTTGTCCTGTTCACACTGTTGCTTCCACAGTTGTGATGGCACTGTCACTATGTCACTAACAAAGCTGACTTTGAATGGGTAACTTTTTCCTTGTACTTAAAATATCTGCAAGAAAAAGTAGGGTTAGTGAGAAGTAGATCCCACCTCAGCAGCTGTTTACGAAGAATTATCTGGAAATACTTATCACATGTGTAGCGTAAAGAAGTGACACAGAAGGTTGCTTCTCCTTATGACAGTATTGATATTGTTGGTTTTGGCTTGGGAGAAGAGCTTTGAGATGCAGCAGTGGCAAGATGCAGTCTTGTGAAAGAAGAGAGGTAAGTTTCAGAGCTGTCAGCAGTTCTCCAAGCAGCAAAACTTCCAGTTTATTTAGAAATGTCAGATGCTGATTTTGTCAGATCACTATGGTGGGTAGTTAGTTGGTGAGATAAAAAGCCTCACTTTGAGCACTAACATGCTCCCTGTGTCCTGATCACTGTCTCTTACCGTTGATGTCAAAGCCCGTGATTCCAGGGCTAACAGGATAAAATGGCATCACCAGCACAGGAATGGTGCTCTCTGACTGCTGCTCCCTTCAGCCAAACCACCTCTGGAGCCAACATTGGTGACAAAGCCCAACACATTGGTGTGCAGGCTTTTGCATATTTGTGTCATTGACTTTTTGCCTCATTTTAGCAGAAGGAAGAGGGTCACTGGTTACTGGCTTGTGGCTCCTTTAGCTCTTCATCAGGACACAGTCCCATATCAAGAGACTGCTTGGTGGCAGCTTAGCTGCTGTGAAATAAATGAGGGAGCTTCTAGCTCCCAACCCCACACAGAAGTTGTGCCCCCACACAGCTGGCCCAAACAGGCAGATTGCAACATCAGTAGAGCTGTTGCAAGCTTTGGGACTGGGCAGAAGGCTTAGAGAAGCTTCCCTTGCTGCAGCTGAAGGAGCTCTGCCAGTAGCAACTTTTGATTCCCTGACAAGGGGAGGGAAGAAGTTTAGAACCCCTGAGCTTAAAACACAAAAACCAGAGCAAACCCCACCTTGTTTAGAATTGCCTGTGAAAAGGCAGTTCATCACTTGTGCCTTTACTGAGATAATTTAAGCAGTGTTTTATAAATCCTGATTCAGCCTCAGTGTAATTGTTGAAGGCAGTTTAGGTGTGTCATACTCAAATGTTGCCTTTGTGTGTTGTACCTTACTGAGTGAGAGGTAGTTACTGAAGGTTTGTTTAGAACAGAAGGCTGGAAAACTATTCTAGCTGGCTCCTGTTAAGAGGAATATAATTTAGATGACACTTCAAAGGTTGGCTGGTGTTTACACTAAGATGGATTAAGTATGGCTATTTTAAAGGGATATTAAAAGAATTTTTGCTTCTTTTTAATATCTGCAGTCAGAAATTCTACCTGTGTGGTATTCAGGTGGTCTTCCTTCCCCCCCCCCCCCTTTATCTCCTCCCTGCAAAAGCAAACCATCATGTGCCTCAGTACAGGGTGGAAAAGGGAAAGCACCTGACACAGGCAATTGTGTGCAGTGAATTGCATAGTAAGTATACTCATAAAGCAGATTTTTGTCTGCATTTGTATGCCTACAGTGAACATCCAGAAAGCTTGGGCTTTTTTTTCTAATGAATTGCAATGGAATTTTTTTTTTTTTTAAAGGATTGGAATTCAAGATGTTATCTAAAATTACTTCAGTAAGCTGCTTTTAGGAACAAATTACCTTAGTTCATTTTTGGCTTTTGTAGATTTTTTTTTTTCCCGACCTCTGGACCTGCAGAGGTTTCTTTCATAAACAGTCCTGGTGGTATCTCTTATTAGTTTAATTGGAAAGAATGGACACAATTTTAGGGGCATAAGGACTTCCTCCAGACTTATTTTGGACTTTGAAGTTCCAGCTATGATATGTGGCTTAGTAAAAGCTAGTGTACATTTGTTGCATATAGCTTGTCTACTTTGTATGTATGGATTATTGTGGCTCCAACACTATTGCTACTGCTTTCCCCTCTTTAAGAACAGGAAATAACCATCATTGATACTTGTATCATTCTTTTGTGGTGCCTAAATATACTTTAGGACTTAACATTTGCTCATTCTGCAACAGGTTTTTTTTTTTCTTGTGTCTAAAAATCTTGTTGAAACCCTGTAAGAGCAAAATACAAATCTGTCCTTTCCATTAGTATATGTCATTGTTGTCATTCTTAAAATCTGATACATACAGGTTTTATACTAAAAACAAGAGTAAGTTGCAGTGTTAACTTTAATTCTGGGATATGCCAGAATGAAATATACTATTACAATCTTTTGGATTCTGTCTCTATATATGTATGCATGCACTAAGACACACACAGTGTGACAATTTCATGTGTGTTTTTTTGTGTAATAGTGTTACCTTTTTATATCCAATGAAAGCTGAAAGCATAGCAGCAAAATGAACTTTATTTCTCTTGGGAATCAAATTAATTGGATGTGTTGCCTTGGGAATAATGCTAGCAACCTCCTGTTTGTGCTTTCTAAATTGTTGGTGTGAATTTGAGAGAATTGCGTTTTTGGAAATGTAGGTTACTTAGTAGTGTGTGTGTATCCGTATGTGGGTTAAAAAATACAGAGCATCTGGGAAAAAACTGCATTATCTTGACATTAAACAGTTTACAGTGAAAATCTGCCTGCTGCATTTCCAGGGAATTTTGAACAGTATTAGCTCACAACAATTTGGAAGCCAACCCTTTTAAGGGCTGGGGCTGTCAGTAGTCCCTCTCTCAGTGAGGTCCTTATGATGGTGAAGAAAAAGTTATTGCAGTTTTGGGTAGGGGAAAATTCCTTTCTGAAATGAAAAAAGGGAATTTTAGATGGGTGATTCTGGTGTGTATGTTTAAAATACCTGAAGGTTTGACTGTGTCGGCTGTACTTATTAATGCCATGTATACTGGAGTAATGATAATTGTGAGTTATTTTCTGTTGGTTTTTTTTTCCTGTAGGAGAGGTTTTTGCAATATGTGGGAGCTGCAGTGCTTTGGGAAACTGGAATCCACAAGTTGCTCTGGTCCTCCAGACTGTTGATCGGTAAGTTGGCCTGGGGTTTTCTGGTTCTGTATTTTTCCCCTTATCTTTCTTTTTTACTTTTTTTTTTTTTATTTGTTCCGTCGGAAGCAGCTCAAGTTCTGGAGCAACAAATTTATTCTGATTTTGTGTTTGTAAAGTGTTGAGCTACATGTACTGTTAGTAAAATTCCAGAGCTTCTTGTGTTGCCCTTGAGCATTTTGGATGCTTAAGAATGTGTTTAAGAAAACTTTTGGCTTGGGTATGCTTTTCTAGTTACAGATGTTGCTTCTGCTGTCGTGGCTGGCATTTCACTAGTTTAGCTGTAGGTATTTTGGATAAGAAATTACTGTGGGATAATTCTCAGTCCCATAACTATACAGCAAATTATAGGAGATATATAGGAGATATAGATTAAAAAGAAAGTAAACACTATAAACAAGTTGTTATTATTATGGCTATAAAGTGATGGGGATAAGATTGAAGATTAAGCAAACTCTAATTTTAAATAAAACTTTTAGAAGATGTTTGTATAAGCATGAGTGTATATGAAGAAATTTTAAACGCAGCGAGAAATTCAGTATTTTCTTACAATTGTGCTACCTTATTGCAGTTGGTATGATTCAGGAAAATAGGGCTTGCAGGATGTATTTATAATTCTGTCAGTGACTTGCTGTGTGATCTTGGATGAGTCTCTGAATTATTTCATCGTGTTTTCCCCATCTGTTAAACGAGGATGAAAGTTCTCACTCTGTTAGCGCACTTCGGGTCTGTAGATTATAAAGTGCAGTTTCAATTCTAAGTATTTGTTGTGTTTTGTTCATGTTTGGCTAAGTTACCTTGCAATAACTTTCCTTCAGCAATACACTAGATTTTTGTTTTAGAATATCACTTAGACATACAGTCTGAGGTGGCTTTTAGGCTGTATTTTTAAACTTTTTTGTTCGGTGTTTGTTTGTTTATTCTTTTCTCCACAGTCAATCATGGAAGGTTGCTGTAGAGCTTCCTAGAGGAGTTCCTGTTCAGTATCGATATTTTAAAGGATACTTCCTAGAACCTAAGGTATGTACAACTTTTTCTATTTTAAGTTGGTTCATCCCTAGTAAAAATTCCCTTATTTGAAGTAAAAAGGATTTCCTGAGTTAAACATGAGGCTTTTTTAGAAATAAATCTTAAATTGCAACATATGAAACGTTAAAACAGTTGTGGAAATACAAGCAGTTCAATTCTGGAAATACATAACGATGTGCTGTTAACTGCAATTATTTTTGTTTAATTGGCTTCTCTCTTTTACCAGTGTTAGTGTATTAAAAAATTCAGTCCTAAAGATACACCTGATATTATTAAAGCTTAAAATGATATGGTGAGATTCTCATAGTTAGAATTGAATTTGGACTTCAGCAGGGCAAGGATCTCTAGCATGGAAGCAAGTGGTAGCAGGAGAAAAATGGTTAGTGTAGGAAGTGTATTTAAGTTTACCTAGTTACTACAGTTTTTAAAATCACTGCAGATTTTTTTTTTGTGAAGCATGAGGAGTATTAACTAGCTTATGTACTGCATAGTTAACTTGTTAATCTCTTGGAGTGAAAAGGTGCAACAAGGAGCAGGGCATCCCAGTGTTTTCTGTATGTATATAGGTATTTGCATGACTTGGAAGGGAAAAAAACCTATGAGGCAGACACAGATGTGTTTTTACAGGTATTGATGTAAAAGTTGCACGTGACTTGAATGTATGTGAATTAGAGTTGAATGTATGTGGCAGTATCCTGGTCTGTAAAGATCACACTAGGGTAGGGAGAAGTTTTTCAGATGAGATGTGGCTGCATCCAGAAAAACGTTGGACTAAGTTGGGAAAATAAGCAGCTACTCTTTAACTGTTTTTCTTAATAACGAGTAGTAACTAAGCAGCTACCTTTGCTGTCTTTCTTATTCTATTAATATCCTGTAGCTGTTCACCCTGGGCTGTAATTCTTCATTGAAATTGGGATTATGAAGGCTGTAGCTAAATGTGCAAAGGAGTTATAGAATCATCTCATCTATATCTTTTAAATATTTCAAATTACTGTCAAGAGCATGTCATTTTTTCTCAGCTCTAGTAGCCTGTTTTTCCCTGAAAAAATATTTGACGGAAGTATCATTTCAGTTGAGGATACTAATTTCAAACGAAACACAATTCTGGGTTTTTTTTTTTCATTACAGCATGTGAAATAGTCTAATCTGAAACTGATATTTAGATTGGTACTTTGAGACAAAAGAAAGGAAGGCTGGTAATAGATTTCCTGAGGTCACTGTAAGGCCAAAAGTAGATTAATTCTTACAGCCTAGCAGCTCTCACGGGACTCTTTTATATTTTTTTTGCAAATGTCCGTAAGTTTAAAATGTAAGCAGTAGCACACTAGAAAAAAGCACAGTTAGTGAGAAATCAGCAGAAAATGTGCTCATAGACAATACCATTTCTGTTTTACCATTTGAAAAAGTTCACAATATGTATTGGTGAGTGTGTTTCTTTAAGTAGGTGCTCTGTATCGTGCACACTTTATGTACCGTGTGATGCAGAGTCTGCCAAGGTAAGTATCAATTTTATGGAATACCAGCATAAAGAGCTACTGTGTATAAAAAGCAGGAAAAAAAGAAAACCACCCTCCAAAGCACAGTGTGTGAATTGCCAGCATACAGGGTTATCCATTTAGCTTGTACCTCTTAAGTGCACAGGACCTTATTTCTTGTATCATAAAGTCTTTTGAAGAAAAGAAGTCCAGATACAGTGTTTTCTTCCACTTCCTGTAAATTTTTGAAGAACAATGAAAAAGTAGGATTTGCTTTTAACAGGAATATCATGCACAGTATAGTGCAAATGAGATAGTATACGGAGAACTTTACCAGATATGATAAGGAAAAGATACTTTTAAGTTAAATTATTTGGAATATTTTTATTTCAGTAGGTTTTTTTTATTAACTGTTGCATGTGATTAATCCCTTTGCAATATATGATCTCTCAAACACTGTTATCTTTTTTTATCAGTGCAATTTTTGCGTGTCATGGTCTGTAATAGAAAAACAGATACATGTGTAATCTTTAACATATATTGAAGTCTGAGTATATGAATTTGACATCACATAACTGAATAAATCATGCTGAAGACAGATCCAGCTGAAATTAGTGTTCCCCTCTGTAGCTGCTGCATCTGTGAAGGTGCTTGAGTTGGACATGGTGGCAAAGATGAGGGTGATACATGTTTACACAGAGAAATTTTAGTTCCCATGATATTGCTACAGACTAGATGTGAAAATAGGTAGAATTACTGACATTTTATTAAAAAAAAACCCAACCAAATAGGAAAGTATTTTGCTCACCACCTTTTAAAAAAAGCCATAATTTTTTCTCTGTATATTTTTATACTTGAAGGATAGTATGATGTATGAAGTTTAGTTTGTTTGCATTGAAGCATGTTGGCGTTAACATAATTGTAGTTATATAAATGGAGCAGTTTAAAAAAAAAAAGTTAAAATTAATAGAATTTTTGCATGAATACAAATAATATATGTACAAAGAACATTTTATTATAAAATTGCTGCCAGGTCTTGGGAGACATTACTGTGTTGTAAATATTTTGATGATAACAGAAGAATCACCTTAAGCATTTAAAAAGAAAAATAAATACATACACTTGATGAAATAAGACAGTAGCTATTTTGCTCGAGGTTTGTTCTTTCCTTAAACATAGTCTGGTACCAGCTAGCTCACTGTGAACATCTCCCTATGTTTTCTTCTACACATACCTTCTGTTTGTTGTAGAGGCAGAGATGGGGGGGTATATGGAAAGGTGTGAGCAAGACACCTCAAAACGCCCTTGTTTGGAATTTGTCTTCTTTATATCTTATGTTTTAGGAGAATAATTTTACATGCATCATTTGCATGAGGCATATTT
This sequence comes from Manacus candei, assembly GCF_025592945.1. Classification (NCBI taxonomy): domain Eukaryota; kingdom Metazoa; phylum Chordata; class Aves; order Passeriformes; family Pipridae; genus Manacus; species Manacus candei. Next base: position 33,306,323 of record NW_026138065.1, read on the forward strand.
GAAAACCTTAGTAAGGAACATAACTTATTCTGTTAAACTGTTCTGTATTTGTTTTTCCAACAGTAAATAAGCATGCAAGGTTAGGGTTATTTCTTTGAAGACAAGTGTAAAATATCTGTGCATGTAGCAGGACTTTAAAAACTGGATCGGGGAATATTTTTCACACTTGTGAGAATGCTGCTTAATTATAGATGTTTCAAATGAGAGTTAAATTTACTTTTTTTTTAAATGTAAGTAAATAAATCTGTTTAGTGCCGGGACTATAAGTAACAAAGGTGAAACTTAGACCTAGACTCAGTAATTTCTTCAATATAAGAATGCCTTAGAATTGCTTTTCCTAGATTAATAACCCATTATTATCCTAATAATAACAAAGGAACACCTCTGCCATGACTGTGCTGAGAGAGCAGATTGTGTGTTAAACTGTTACAAAATACTAGAGTTATAAAATCTCTGTTTAGCTCAGGACTTCCTGGCAGGTGACTTTCATGTGGTGTTGCCTTGCAAGTCAGTTATGATGGCTGAATGGCTTTGTTAATTGTTTAGTTCTTTGCTTAATTATTGTCTCTTACATGGTACAGAAATCCAGAGAGATTTTTGTCAGAAATGCAACATCAGCAGTTAAGTCTAATTTAGCTGTTTCATACTCTCAAAGTTTGAGAGTATTATTTTAATCAGTAAAGTGCAGTTGGATAAATGTATTTGTGTGGTGTTTTTAAGATTTGTTTTTTCTTGGTTTTTTTTCCCCCCTAATGCCTACTCTGTTGTGTTGCCTTGAATCAGGAACTTTGGAACTGAACTCCTAAATTATCATTTAAACATTCATGGGAGTGTTTTAATTTTTTAACTATACTGATCACCCAAGCACTTCATGCAGATTGTGCATCAGGTTGCTTTGAACCCCTGGAACATTATGCCAGATAAGCATTTTACCCTTGATTTCAGAAGTGTCTAATGACTACTGGGGAGGCCCTGGCTTCTCATAATGTTAGAGGGCTGGATTTTTAAAGAAAACTCTGGAGTGTCCTTTAAGAGCTTTAAAATTGTACCAGATGTTTGGATAATCAAAATCGAGCAATGTAATCTTTGGCTTTTGAAAAAAAAAAAAAAAGATGTCTGTATTAGTAGAAAAGGATCCATGCCACACAGTGCCACTTACTATAATATAATCTCAGTGTACTGCCCACTGAGATGCTTGATGTGATATTTGGATAGATGCCCTTGTAAGACTCTTACAAGGGAGTCTCTTTTTGTAAGAGATCCTCTTACAAGAGGATCTCTTTTTGTAAGAGATCCTCTTACAAGAGGATCTCTTTTTGGGTAACAGTACCATGCTATGAATATTGATGACACATCATTTACCCCTGCTACTGAACTGGGCTGCTTTTCAAATGTGGTCAGTATATGCCACTGAAATTACATCAGTATTTTAACCTCATTGTAACAATGGCTTCTGTTACATGTAATTAAAACATTATTTAAATGCCTATAAATACCGAGAGAATCTGAGCAGGGATTGAGAGGGTTCTTGGTCATGTCTGTGCCTGTTCTCTAATCCATTGCCCTTTTTTTCCAGGTAGCTTTGCTTGGCTCTTCTTAGTATGGAAAGTGTTGAGGGTTCCTGGGATTAAATGCACAATCAGTCCACTGTATTCCTTTCAGGAGATGAAATTTTGCTGAATGTGTCCAGCATGGTGTGCTTATTGTTGGGATGGATGTTATTTGAGTTCTCATTCATTGTTTTAGAACCTAAAATTAAAATGGACAATTACAGTAGTGTAAGAAATAAACTGGTATTGGTATTTTCATACAATATGCTGGGGGTTTTTACAAGGAAAAAAACCTTTTGAAGAAAACAACTTAATCCATGTCAGGACTGACTTGCATTCCCCAGGTTCACAAACTGCAAGTTCTGTGTGTGTTCATGGGAGTTGCTGTTGGAGAGCTTGCATGCCTGCATGGTGTTAGTAAAAGGCAGCCTCCCTGCTGGCAAACATGGATTTCAGCTTTAGAAACTATGATTGCAACATGCAAGTGTGAAGGTGCTGTGAAAGAAAAGGGGAAAGAAACTTCTGATCATTTACTTTTCTAGATATCCTAAGGGTGATCATTGTGGCAGCTGTGAGAAAATGCAAATTAAAACTGCCTTGTAACAGGAATAAACTGAAAGCCACAGTATCATCTTATTTATTTACATTTACATGCATTCTGTCTTTAAAACATAACTTGAAGCATACGTATTTTATTCTGACATGACCCATAAGTATGGATGCCTCTGAACTCATTAGGAAAATTGCTTTAGCTAAGACTCAGAGTAAACCTGTCTTACTGAGCACTTTTTAGATATTTGCCATTTGTTGTTAGCTCATCCAAAAACGTGGCAGATTAAATGTGTTCAATATATATCAGGAAATCCCATCTGCTTGTAAAGGATTTATTACAAAGCATTATGGTACTTTGTAATTATACTGCTGAGTTTGAAGCTTGTCTGGATGTCCCTGTGGATCTGACCTGTATTTAAACAAGAAGCTGAAGTACTGGGGCAAGTTGGAATTGAAGCTTGCAAGACTTTGGCAATAGAAGCAAGTCTTTTTGGAAATCAAGAGTTACTTAGGCCCAAACACCAAAATGACAAACTGCAGCTATTTGACGGTGGTTTTTACATCTGATACTAACAACCACACCCTGCTAAGGGAAACTTCTTAGGGTGACTGAGCTGGGAATCAGGCGTGTTCTTTCTGTTAAGTGGCTGTTACTTGAAAGCTTTAACCTAGAAAGCTTTTTTCAAACTTAAATTGTTCTGAAAGAAGAGACTGAGTTACTGTTCTGGTTATCTGTCTGAGTCTTGGCTATGTTTGTCAACAAATGTACTCTTCTGGTGGACAGTAATTTTTTTTTTTTTTTTAATGAAAGAATCTAATTTATCTTGCTCCAACTGGAATAGACTGCAGGGGCTTCATTGCTGGCTGACTGGATCAAGTATTTATGTTTTAATTAGATGCTAAGTAATTTGTTCTTCTGTACCACAACTGAAATAACGGTGTTCTATAGACTTTGAATTAGGCAAATTTTGAAGGAGAACCTACCCCTGCAACTGCTGCCTGCATGAGGAGATGCTGAATGCTGTTTGGAATTATAGATGTGAAGTATGTTTTTTTTTCATAAGCTGTTGCTGTAGTATCTTCAGAAAAAAACAAGCACTCTTAATGAGTTCAGAGACACTGAAGTAGTCCAGTGGAGTAGCTGTAAGCAGTAAAGATTTAATAATTCTGTGTAACTTCTCCAACATGTCACACTGTCACAAGTTTTCTCATATGTAAATGCAACACATCAGGTAGTGCCATCAGCAGTTGCAGGGATAAGAATCCTGATCTGTTTTCTTTCTTTCTCTTTCGTTCTCTGTCTCCGTTCCCCTCTCTCTCTTCTCCTTCCTCTTTTTCTTCCTTAAATCTCTAAGCTGAGTTCATGACCATCCCAAACAGCTTCATGGGTAGAAAAATCAGATATAACAAAAAAAAAAAATAAAAATTATTGCAGACATTTAACTTTTAAATTACAGACTATCGATGGTCCCTGCGAAGTCATAGTTCACACGTGGGAGACTCATCTGCAACCACGATCAATTACCCCTTTAGGTATGGGCATCAACTGCATCTGTTTGAGGCATATGCATAAGATTACTAATATGCTGCACACTGGTTTAGAGGGATTGATAACTATAGTTTTAAAATATTTAAATTAATTAATGTGTGGGAGGTATAGACTTTTTCTTTGCACAACATGGGCCTTACTCTCAAAATGTAAGTATACGTAAGTGGCTTAAAAATGGAGTGGATTTGAAATTCTTTGCTGTCATCCTTAAGATTACGTGGGTTTTTCTTTTATTAATTTGGAATTGTAATGATTTTCTGTAATTTTAATTCTTTGAGACTAAGGATCCATATTATGTTTTTTAGAGAAAATGGGGGGGAGGGCGTGAAGTCACTGCTGATTTTGTTTAAGTACTATTTAATTAGTAAAACTTTAGACCAAAGATTTTTAATAAGGCTTCCTTAAGTAAATGGATTAATGTAAATAGAAACATGAATGGACTTATTTACCTGGCAATTTAGAGGAAATGTATTTTGCTGGAAGAAAAGATGGCATGCAGACTTGAAGTTACTAATGCTTTTCTGAACAGGGAAAAAGCTGGAGTTGTAAGGGAGGCTGAAATAATCTTTGAAAGGAGCTCGTAGGTTAGATCTCTCATGCTGCTATGGGATGGCATGTTTTATGCAATGTGTTTTCTAGGATATGAAAAGTATTTCCTCCATGTTTAGGAGTTCACATCTATTAAAAAACTTAATGATTTGAAATAATGTCTTTTAGAAAGAAGGTGGTATTAAAGAAACTGTTTGTTAATCATGAATAGTACCATAGAATCATAGAATCAGCCGGGTTGGAAAGGACCTCTGAGGTCATCAAGTCCAGCCTTTGATCCACTACCACCGTGGTTACTAGACCATGGCACTAAGTGCCACATCCAGTCTCATCTTAAAAACCTCCAGGGACGGAGAATCCACCACTTCCCTGGGCAGCCCATTCCAATGCCTGATTACCCTCTCTGTAAAGAATTTCTTCCTTATATCCAACCTAAACCTTCCCTGGCAGAGCTTAAGACCATGCCCTCTTGTCTTACTGGTATCTATCTGCCTGGGAGAAGAGACAACCCCCACCTGGCTACAACTATGACCATGTTCCTACCCCTGCCCCTTTTTTTGCTTTTTATTTCAGTTGAATTAGTTGTTTTTCTATTCCTGAAAGATTGTTTCTATATTTGTCAGTAATTGACAAGGGAAGCAGCCTATCCTCTGCTAGGATCTAGACTTTCTCTAAATTTAGATAATCTCATTCCAAATAGTTAGGAGTATTTTTTTTTTTTTACAAGTAGTACTCAGTGCTTCATCTTTAAGAAAATGCAGCAAACCCAGTATGTTAGTACTGGGTCATTATGATCCTAAATTGTTGGCTGTGGTTATTAAAAAATGAGGTCAGGCTTATGATTCTTCCTAGGGGGGAAAAAAAAGGGATTAATTGCTGTAGAGGCAAAAATTTGTGAAGATTTATGTTTTGAGAAATGCGTGGTTTGTTTAGACTACTGCAGTTCTGTTAATGCTGGTGAATTTACTTAGTGCCTTAAGATTTCAGTTATTAAAGCTTTGGAAAGGGTAAGGATAAAAGTAAGTGTGACCTGAGTGTTTTGAATATTTCATGCTAGGCTGGTTTCTGTCACATGGGCAGAATAAGCATTTTAATCGTGACTAACTTGATTTAACAGCTTGAATTATAAATGTGCAGGAGGATAATTTTCTTGTATGTTTGCAAGAAACTTTAATGTCCTTGGCATTACTTTGGCAAATAAAGCATCTTAGATACTGGTAGGATGTAGATATCAGTCAAATACTGCAGCAAACCAGAAAAATATGCAACCTTCTTGCTCTTCTCAGTTCAGATTACTTTAGGTAAAATGTGGCATTCTGCGTGTTGACTGTTTTTTTTTTTTTTGCAGAAACTAAGAAAAAGCCTAAGTTGGGATAAATCTTTATAGAAGGTTGCAAAAAACATGCTTCTTTGTCTGTTTCAGTTTTCTTGCCTTTTTTTAGATACATTTTTTAGAAGTGCGGTGGAAAAGTAGAATTAATTTAACTTGGCAATGGTTTTTTAAAATGTGAATACTAATTAATTTTTTTCATTCTTTTCCCCTCCTTTTAATTCCAGAAGATGAAATTACTGTTGACGATGGTTTCTTTGGAATCCATAGTAAGTGAGACATATTGACCTTTACTCTTTACCATAAATTTAATTTAAACAAGATTAAGTCTCGTAATTGAAAAATATTTGAAATCATAAATTTTAAGATTTGTCTGTGATTGTTTTCTCTGCTTATACAGTTATACAGGCTCTAATCCCTTCTACTGTTAATAAAAGACTGCTGAGAAGAGTTGAAATGTCACTGATGGTGTTAAGGATTGAAATTTGCAAATTTTAAGTCATGTATTTTTGGAAATACAGAATAGACTTAGCTTTCTCTTAATACCCAGCTTAGAAAAACTCTTTATGCCTAGAAAGACATTATTACTTGCACTGAATGTACACAGTCTGCCTCCTCAGTCAGACATGTAACTGCCAAAAGGCTCTTACCAGCCCAGACCTTGTGTGTCGTCTGTGCATATATGTCTCACCTCTGGCAGTTCTGACCCATCTCTTTCTCAATCCTGTGACACTTAAGGTAACTCTTTATCATCTCTTATACATCTTGTCTTAAAGCTTTTCCCTTTTTCCTCTTATCCTCATCAAACCATAGGTTTAGCTAGGAGCTCTTCGGAACTGTGGGGTCTGCTTCAGCACCCGGTGTGGTGGCTTGTGCTTGCTGGTCATGCTGCTTATAGGGCTTTTCCTTGTCCTGATGGTGAGGTTGAGGATTCTCCTCCATGCTTTGTTTCTCCATCAACACTGTTGCTATACCCTGTCCTGCAGACTTACACAGCTTTACTGGCATTGATTTTGATGACACCTGTATCTCAACAGAAGCAGGGAGCCTCTAATTGCTTATGAATCTTCAGAGTTCCAGTGTTATTCCATGTATTGAGAGATCCCAGGACAAAGGAATGTTATGTTTGCCTTTGGAGGCTTAATTTAGCCCTTGATAGGATATATAAAATTAACACTGGAATACTTAGTGCTCTCCTGCAGACAGTGTGCACTTGATCATTGTTTCTGTTTAATACCCTTAGAAGTGCAGTATCTGTTTTCTGTTCTGGGTAGTTTAGAAACACTGGTGAAAGGATGCACTCAACAATGGCTCTTGAAATACTGTAGGATAAGCTAGTGATGAGAAGGAGTGTCTGGAAGATGATAGAGGAACTATATTTATATGTTTGTATATTCAGCTGTCTAGATCTCCCTAAAATAAGTTACTAAAGTGTCTACTACTTTTGTTTGATTTTTTGATAGATGGTATTGAAACTGTGGATGCTGGGTGGCTGACATGTCAAACAGAAATAAGATTACGTCTGCATTATTCTGAAAAACCACCTGTACTGATATCTAAGAAGAAATTTAAAACATCGAGGTTTAGGTAAGAGCCTGCTCATCTCAGTATGCAATTTACCTAATGTTAATTGTCAATACTACTCTTTCTTCTTTACTTAATTAATACAGCCTTTAAATTAATTTTGGGTTGCTGATAGGGGTGTACTATCAGGCTACTTCCAAAGTATTTCAGCACAAATACTTACTCCATGCTCGTCTTTGTGTTTCTTGCTTTTTGGCTGGAACTGCAGTGCTCCTACACAATTCTCTGAAGGTGTCCCTGCCTATGGCAGTGGCTTGGAACTGGGTGATCTTTAAGGTCCTTTCCAACCCAAACCATTTCATGATTCTGTGATACTTGATTTCTTAATGGTTTTTTTTCCAGTTTTGATTCCCCCTCCCACCAATTCCAACTTCTGATGAATGGGAAGTTTAATTAAGAATTAATACTTACAGTGTGCTCTCCAGAGCTTTTGTCTTTTTTCCTTGCTTGTTATAGCTTATGTTACTGAGATAATTCACTTTGTGTGGAAGGTTTGCTCTGCATAATAAAGAATTCTGAATCTCATAGAGAGGTTCATTCCTTTCAGTCCAGGATTTTTCAGAAGTTGCATTCAGCTTAAATGATCATTTAGGATTTCTCAAGGGACTTAATTACTTCAGACTATATTACTTATGTCTAATAGAGTGTACTTATCTGCCTTATCACTGTTCATAGAGACATAAAGTTGTGTGTGTGCTTAGCAGCAGCCACCACCATTCAAGTCTTGATGTTGATGATTACTGCTGTTTTCAGTGCTTTTCATTAGCCTTTTGGCATTATGGGTATCAGTCTGTGGAAGAAGGCTGTTTATTTGGCAGCCCAAATAGTTTGTTGAAGTGCTGCTTCTCAGACCATTAGTACAATTTTCATATTTATCCAAGCTCAAGTTTTAGTAGTGACTTGAGCACTTAAATCTGACTAAAGTATGATTTAGGCAATGGCTACAAACTCTTGACTCTTATGAGGGCCCACTGCATGTAGTGCTGTCCTGCAGATAGTGGAGTTCAGAAGAATTCTTCTGTTGTATGAGCTTCTGCTCAAGCTTCTTTCTGATTCTTTATCGTTTTCAAGGACACTTCTGTAACTTAACCATTTGTTTTATATATCTGGTTGAACAGAGTAAAATTGACCCTAGAAGGCCTAGAGGAAGATGAGGATGATGAAGAGGGCCAAGAGAAAACATCCCCTACTGTACCTCAGAAAATGGCAAACACTGTGGAGTTCTCCTTAATAAGTAATAATGACTATAAATGTCGACACACTCAGCCAGACTGTGGTTATGCTCTGCAGCCAGACCGATGGATAGAGTACACGATACAAACCATGGAGCCTGATAACTTGGAATTAATCTTTGATTTTTTTGAGGTACGTCTGTTCACCCCTAGGAAGCAGCTCCAGTCTGCCTTTGAGAATTAGATTGAATTACTCTCAAGATTTCACTGTTGAAACAGGGCCAATGCCTGATATTCTTGGATATTCTGGATTTGTTTACACAAGTATGAGGCTATTGGCTCCCAGCCCATTTTGCAGAAAGGTTTTGTGAGTCTCCTTGATGTGGCACAGAAAGTTTTTCAGTTCTGATTATTTAGATGTCAGTACAAATTAGACTCAAATCTCTGTGTGTGGTATTGTAGTTAGGTTGGTTTGATATTTATCCTTTACCAGAGCTACGTCTTGCATCTCCTGCTTGATCCTGAACAATGTGTATATGAACTAGTTATATCACAATTATTTAATCTAAATTTTTATGTTATAAGCAGAGGAGATTTCTCTGAATTAACCAGTGCAAATTAAAACTGGATTCTCATTACTCTATCTGTTATTTTGCACTCTATCTTTCCTCCGAAAGATCCTAATATTCAAAGTCCATTTTAAAAGAAAACAGATTTTTATCTCTTCATACTGTGTATGCAGAAGAAAGTTTTAAGCATTCTCTCTTTGGTCTGAAAATGCCCTTAAGATCACTTACACTCATAATTGCAAAGTGTCTACACAGTTCCTTGACTATGGTCAAGTGCACGTTCTGTGTATTAGTTGCCTTCCCCCTTCCCTGGAAATGAATACAAAGTTATTTTAAGCATGTATGTTATTCCAGTTAATTTTTGTTCTAAATATGACTTGGGCTTTTTAGAAGACAGACTATTTCACACATGCAGTTTTGACCTGAAAAGCTTGTCAAATCTAAGTTTTCGAAGACAATTGTGAGATTTTTAGATTTCCATCAAGATTTTCACGTTACTGGTAGTAATTTGCAACACTCGTACGTTAAACAATTTCGGCCTGAAATTAGAGTTGTCTGAATGCACAAGAAACTTGTTACATCAAGTGCCTGTTTGTGTCTTCCTGAGGAGCAAGGAAGAAGAGTTTGTTTAGAATTCTCACCTACATATAATATTAAGTGTTTTGTTGTTTTTTTGTTGGTTTCTTTTTTTTTTCATTTTTAGGAAAATTTAGGTGAGAAGGTAGTACAGGGTGATGCGCTCCCAGGCCATGTAGGTTCTGCCTGCCTCCTGTCATCCACAATTGAAGAACTTGGGAAGAGTGCTGGAATTATTACTCTTGCTATTATGAGCAGAAATCCAAGGAAGACAATTGGAAAAGTTAGAGGTACAGCCGATGCAAACAACAGATGTAGATAACTTCACTTGAAGTGATCCACTATCTATTGACATGGTGTTTTTCTTTTATTATTGGTGTTTTTCTTGTAGTGGACTACATAGTTATTAAACCGATCCAGGGATACACTTGTGATATGAAGGCTTCATATGCAAAATACTGGAAACCAAGAACAACTCTAGATGTTGGACACAGGGGAGCAGGAAACTCTACAACAACAGCTAAGTAAGTTTGTTTGTATTTTAATCTGGGGCGATTATGTTTCGTTTCACTGACATCAGTTCAGGAAGCGGACACTTAAAAAAGCTGCAGCCCATGGTCAGTCAAGTCACTTCAATATGAAGTGTGGGTGTTCTCCAAAACAAAAACTTCTGATTTGTATTTCTGTTGTTTCAATGGACTTCTGTGCTGTGCTGCATCTAACACCACCTTTTTCTTTGCTGTTATTTCAGACTTGCTAAAGTTCAAGAGAACACCATTGCCTCTCTGAGGAATGCTGCTAGTCATGTATGTACACACGTTTTCACACATGTAGTACCTGTAGTTTAAACTAGGTTGGCTTGTATGCTTAGTTTCCATGATTCAGTACAGTGAATGGTAGTTGCACTGATGTTAAATTATGTCAAATCACTGGAAGTTCCCTGAGTAGTGGGAAGTAATACCTAGATCAGACTCTTATTTTCAAGTTAATAAAAAAAAAATCAAGACTTCTTCCGTTTAATATGTTCTAATACAGAGAGAATTTTAATCTCAACCCTGTAGAGACATAGGGTTGGAATAAATTTGAACAAAATGAATAAAATTTTGGCACTGCTAGAGTCCGTCAGCATAACTCTCAGGTGCCAAACGTCTCACTCAGAGACTGCTGTGTAACAAAACCTGGTGTCTGAAAATGTGACCTGGGAGCTGAGCTGATAGAATAAAACAGCCCTTTGATTTGGTGCTTGCTACAGTGAAGACTTGAAACTCTAAGAGAAGACTCTCAATCACTAGCTTCATGTGCCTAAACTCTGTGATGGAGGTGGTCACTTTTATTCCTTCCAGGAATCTTGATCACTGAAGTGTTAAGTGACAAGAATGATCTAGACAGTCTAGTGCAGCAGAGTAGCTGGAGGCAGAAGTACATTCAGAGGTTCTTTGGCTCTTGTTTTCACAGTCATGTGCTGCTGTGAGATCACCTGCTGCTTAACTTCTCTATCCTAAGCCTTTATACCTTAGTGGTATTAATACAGGTTCTTGCAAAACACCTTTGAAGTCTGTTAAAGGCATAGGAGCGGAATCTGGAGTTGGCTACTGGTTCTGGAGTACTCCCCAAGAGTCCTGGCTGAAAGCTTTCTCTTCTTTTGAAGTCAGAGTATAATTTGAACACAGTGACTGGAACATGCGCTGACTGCAGACCAGAGGAAAACTGTAGCTACTGAATTGTTTTGAACAGTGGTTCCTAATCTCTGGATGGGACACTGCAGGTTTATGGACAGGTTTTAAAAAGCCCATAAGAAATGTGCATTGAGGCGGAGATTTACTATGAAGTCAGCAGCAGCAGCACCAGAAAAGAGCTTTCAACTATTTGCAGATTGAGAAGGCTGAAAGCCACAGCTCTAAAAATATTTTTGCTGAGAAAAGTGCTGAAAAAAGCCTGTCCTATTTTCTCTGTGAACTGATTGGAAAAGTGTGAGTCAGGATGCTAATTTGATGAATGGCATTCTTGGAGGCCTTTCAAAGGAATGATTTGCAGACAGTCAAAATAAGTAAAAACCTCAAACCTTTTACTGTTTCTCTTTCTTTCTGACCCTCCCTCTTTTCAAAAAGATTGTACTTGTAGCTCTTGGATCTTTCTTCCCCTTTTTTTAAGTTCAACAGAAAATAACATACAGCTGAAAAGGACAGGAGAATACTGGATGCAGCTATTTCTCCTCTTGCACATATAACACACTTCTGCTGTGTTACTCACTAGTGACTCCAGAAGCTTGTTGCTGTATGGAATGTCTCCCTAAAGCTTTACAATATGTAGCCATCCCTTGTCTCTTGGTGGGGTGGTGGAGAGGAGGGAGGAAGGACACTGCAAAGGCATGTATGTTTTAAACATCTATATTTAAAAATATCATCTTAGCCTTTCTTTGAAACCAGGTTTACAATACTTGAATCTTACTAGATGGTTTACAAGATTGAGCAAGATATATATATATATATATATATATATTAGAGCTGCATTATGGTAATTAAAATACTTTCCTGTATGAATTTTTTTTTCATTATTAATCTGTTGCTGAGCGTAACTTAACTGGTAACAGGGAGTTGAATTCAACTTCTGTGTGATATCCAGGCCCTGTAAACACTGGACAACTTGTGTGCAGGTCTGTAGTCCTTGTGCATAAGTAGTTAATGTTTTTTTTGTTTTGTTCTGTGTGTTCTTCAATTTTCTGTAGGGAGCAGCATATGTGGAATTTGATGTACATCTTTCTAAAGATCATGTGCCTATTGTATACCATGATCTCACATGTTGCATGGCCATGAAAAAGGTAAAGAGGATGACATTTGTATTTTATTTATAAGTATGACCATTCCAGAAACTGAAAAGCCAAGCTCTCATAGAAATAATTCTGGGGACTCAAAGGATGGGATGGGAATAAATATGCAGCATTACTCTGTGCATGAAGTAGAGCAGGGAAGTTGAGTTTTTCCTTTTGATATTGTAGAAAGAGCTTTTGAGATGCACTGTTTTTTTGGCACTCCTCAAGCCAACATTATAGTTGTCATTTAGCTTTCTTTTAAATTTAAGATATGGAAGAAAAAAGCAGGCAACTGCACTATATTCAGTAGTGCCTGGGGGACTGTTTTAGTTTGCCAGAGCAGTCTAAAACAACTTCTGCTTGTTTCTTTTTGAGGGAGAGTTAGTGTGATTCTTAGCATGACTTCTCACTCTTACTGACACTTAAATGTTTACTTGTCTTAAGTAGTTATGTACTCATAACTCTTTAGGTCAAACCAAAGTCTGCTTTGTTTGGATCTCAGTAGATGGACAGCAGAAAAATGGAAGAAACAAGGATCTCCTTCATTTAGAGAGTTTGATTAGCCAAAAACGGCCTGACTTCCATTATTTTTTTTAACTCTTTTTAACCCTTTTTAACTTCAGCATTTTGCTCTGTTCCTTAACTGTGAGGTAAACAATATATTTCATGTCTCATGTGTAAGTGAGACTGAAGAACTCTTGGATTGCTCAGTGGATCAGAAGAAAAGGAGCTAAAACAGAGGTTCTACGAGCAGACTGTTCTGTCTTCTTGGCCCTAAGTCTTGTGTCATCAAACTCTCACACCCTTTGCAATATTGCAAATTATAAAAAACTTGGTTTTGAACAGTTGTGGAAATGGAACTTTACTAAGGGAAGTGGATATTCAGTGTATCTTCAATCACTACTGTCTTGCTCAGTAAAATTTTCTGTGGTGAAGAGGGGACGTGAGAAATGGACAAAATTTTTTTGACACCAGATCTTTATTTTGGGAGCAGGGTGTGAGTATCTCAATTTTACCCCAAGACATTTGTCTTTTTTTATTAGTTTCTGTGACATTGGATAGACAGTAGTAAACTGCCTTGGAGTATTTTTTACTGCATTTCTTTACTTGCAAACCTTTTTCCTGATTAACCAATCAAGTTTTTATAGAATAAATATACCAACTTTTTGTGAAGAACTTCTAAGCCTCTGGCTTGTGTGAAACAAATCCTGTTTTTTTCAAATGGACACTTGTTCTATGCTTTTAAGTGACTGTGTTGTCTCCTGAAAACTGATCATCTTATTAAGATATAACTTGTATCCTTATCAATAAAAGAGGAAAAAAATAGTTGCCTTTAATGTTACCATATTAAAACCATGTAGGCTTTTTTTGTGGTTTTCAGTTGTGCTTAATTATGTATTGTTTCTCTTCAAAGAAACTGGATACAGAGCCTTTGGAACTGTTTGAGATTGCAGTCAAAGAACTTACATTTGATCAGCTGCAGTTATTAAAGGTATTGTTACTTTGGCTAGTACAATATGCTATGTGTAGAATTTCAAATCGTGTATGACGCTTAGAGTTTTTGGCAGTAACTAAAGACAGCTTGGGAGAGCACAGTTCTAAAAATTGTGTGAATAGAACAATTAGCTAATTCCAAGAGAAATACTTTTGCAACATGGTTACAACTTCAATAAATTTCATTACTTGCATCTTCTGGAAAGGTGGTCTGACAGCTTGTGTAGATCCACATCATTATGCTAACAATGATAATTTTTAAAAAATGAGGAAGGTTGAAATTGAAGGTGGGGTTCATTAAAAGCCAATGCTTTGAAGTCTTTGAGGAAAAACATCTGTCCTGAAGTCTGTCTAATTTTCAAATGTTGGAGGGGTTGCACTGAACTACTCTACCTTCTGAGCAGAAGTGCCCTGTCTGACTCAAAGGGGAGCCAGGGGATGAGCCACTAAAGACCCCACTGAGATACCTGTCCTCAGTCAAGGAAAGCATCTGGCTGATCCAAGAACTATATGATCATTTTTACTTGAAGTTACTTGCTCTGCTCCTTTCTGTGGAGAGGGAATTTGAATAGAGCGAGGGAGTTGGTCCTGTGTCTGGCTTGATTCTCAGTATGTGACAACGTTTAAAACTGGTCAGCCCTCTGCACTGGATTAAACATAGAGGAGAGATTAATGCTCAGACTTCTTCACATCTTGCTGTTGAATTATACTATGTGTGCTTTTACCCTTGAACATGTTCTTTCAATTTTCAGTAAGCATGTTTTCCTTGAAATCTTTAAAACAAACTTTGAAAGGAAATTGTGATGTGTACTAGGATGTCCTTTATTCTTTTGCAGATTACTAAAACTGTGTCTATAATGGACCTTTAAAGTTAAAATCTAATTTATAAGGAAATTTAGTTACATTTTGCATGTAGGAAGATCTCTAGGGGTAGAGTGTTTGCTAATGTTACTCTTATGTTCTTCAGCTGGCTCACGTGACTGCCCTGAAAGTAAAAGATCAGAATGGTACGTACTAGTTTGGAAGAGTCTTGAGATTGATTCACTACCATGCATTTATACATATTCTGTGGCTACAGTTGCTTGTTCTAATCACATTTGCCATCTTCCTGAACACTTCTAAATGCTTATGTAGTTAATTCTGTGCATGCTGTGGACTTCTTTGCTGGGAAGTAAATATCTCGACAGAAGTTACTCCCTTGAGAAGAGGGGACAGGACTGTGGAAGGTTCATGTGTATAGATCAATCTATATTTATGAATAACCATAACAAAGTTGCCACTAATGTTTCATCTTAGACTTCTCTAACTTCAGCTCTTCAGAATTGCCAGAAAGAACTTTGGTAACTGCTGTAGGGTGTCTTATAGGTGCTGTAATTCTTGGCCTTAATTCATCCCCTTTATAGGGACAGCAGATGGTCAAAGTACCTTGCACGTACTCCCAGTCTAGGAAAAGATAAAATAAATAAGCCTTGATAGGCAAGGCTGCTTCTACTGGATGTCATTCAGTGAGTGAAGTGGTGAGGGATGGGAGAAGCCAATTCTGATCAATATTATGGCGAGTTTTTAAATGATTGTCAAAACATTTTTCCCACTGGCAAAACAGGAATTGCCAACACCATCGCTGGAGTATGTCAGTGTTAGAGGGAAGGCATAGGTAATCAGAAGGTAGACCTGATTCATTCTTCACTCCTAAAAGTCTTATGAGTTTGAGCCAGCCTTTTCTTGCTGGGATTACTGGGATTATGCTGCTGTTTGTTTTGATTCAGTATTTTGTATTTCTTTCCAGCATCTTTTCAAGAGGAGGAAAACTCTGCTTTTGAGACCCAGCCATTTCCTTCACTGCAAAGAGTAAGCAAACCTTATATATAAGGTTTATATACAAAGAATATAGATGATAATGATGATTGTGGAACATGAAAGTATGTGTTTTACTTTCAGCTTTGCACACAAGGGATACTAATTTTTGGCTTTAGGTCTCTGATATCAATGCTGGAACTGAGAATATGGGCTTCCTTGTTGGCCACTGGAAGCTTTTCAGTGCTTAAAAGTAGTACTTTGCAGATATTTCAAGCTTCTTAATTCATGAACCCAAGTTGCATAGCTCAGGGTACACAAGGGCATTGCATTTTAATGCATTGATAATTGTTTCTAATGTTGAAAAAAACCAACCACCTGGCCTTAGGGAGTTAATCACATAGTATTGGCCATCTAGCAGAGCCAGCCACAGAGAAATATGTCCTCATTCATGTGTGAGCTTCACCTTTGATTTGAAGGCACCTTACAAATAATTCTTTACAAGACTTTCATGTGAAAGAACTTTTGTCATCGTCATTGTAATAGCAAGCTCATGGATTTCGTACTTAGGACCATGTGTTTATATATATTTCTGGAGAAATAAAACCCATTTTTTTCTTCAGGAGTACAAATGGGGCATTTTCTTATATGTGCTATAGTGAATTGACCTGCATTTGTGCCTTGTCAAAATTTTGTCCTTAAGATTTTATCCATTTGTATGCATTTATTAAGTTGAAATTTGAGTAAAAAAGCGTATATGTATCTTGTGTTAAATGTTAAAAACTTGGGGGGATTAATTTTACTGTTAGACACCATTGGCACTAAATTCCAGTGTATTCTCCCAAAAATTACCTTCACAATGCTTTGCTGTCCTCCTTTACTGTGGGGTCTTTTCATAATGAATTTTTTTTCAGGTCCTGGAGTCTGTTTCTGAAGATGTTGGGTTCAACATAGAAATCAAATGGATCTCCCAGCAAAGGGTAAATAAATGTACCTGTGATTTACTTTAATTCTCTGACAGCTAAAGTTTGTAATTTGACATGGTGCAGTAACACAAGCAACTGTTTCCTTCTAGTCAGCAGTGTTGCAGACTCAGCTGGATTGTTTAGTGTTCAGTCTAGAAGGAAAAAAAGGCTAAGACTGGAAGCCTGGAGTGGGGGAAGGAAACTAAGGAGAGTGATAGGTGCGAGTCCATATGCATGGAGACATGCTAATAGTGCTCTCAGAGACAGGTCAGCTGCAGGAAGACAGGTACTTGCTATTCTCAAAGAATATCTCATTTCTACAAATCTTACCACTGAATTTGTATGTTCCACAGAATCACAGAGTGGGTCAGGTTGGAAGGGACCACAGTGGGTCACCTGGTCCAAGCTCAAGCATTGCACAGGATTGTGTTTATTTAGAAATAACAATAGAGAATATCTGCTGTAGGTTTTGGTGGACTGTCAGGGAATTCCTTTACATTTCAGGGAAATCCTTTGCATTTTCAAAATTAGAATAGGCTTCCTAGAAACGTTTTCCTTGGACAGGGAGACAGTGAATTTTTCACTGAATCTTACTGCTGTGAGAATTCAGTTGCCTCTCAGAGTGTCAGTCCTGTAGAGCTGTAACTAACAGTCAACAGACTGAAGGGTTGATTTCTGTATTCGGACTGGCAAACTGAATTTTCATTTTACTCAGGTAGAATGAAAGACCATTGCTGGTTAAAATAATTTCAGTAACCATTAATTTAAATGGCTGAAGCTTGTTCTTTCTTTTTCTAGGATGGACAGTGGGATGGCAACTTGTCAACTTACTTTGATATGAACCTTTTTCTAGATATTATTCTAAAAACTGTTTTGATGAATGCTGGAAGAAGAAGAATTGTATTTTCTTCTTTTCATGCAGATGTTTGTACAATGTAAGTTAAGAAGATAAATTATGTATTTTCTTTTTCTCTTTTTTTTTTTTTATAAAATTTACTTTGTACATAAGAATACCCAACAGGAACAAATAACAATTTGTTTTGCTTAGACATAAACTTTGGGTGCCAAAATAGTTGGGAACTGAAACAAGACCACTTTGCCATTGGAAATGACTCCAAAATCAAATGGGAGAACAAAGTCATAGTAGATATTTTTGTCAAGTGCCTTCCTGAATGCTTCACTCTTTCTTGACACAACAAAAAAGGACAAGGTTTCTTCTGGTATCCCAAAGTCTTTTTTTAGTCATGCTCCAGGGGTATGCAAGCCCAACTTAAAAAACAAATCATCTTGTTACAATTTTTCACTGTATCTGCCTTTTTGAAAGGATGGAAAACAAAAGAACTTTGTGTTGCCCATGTTTGGTTTAGGTTTTCTTTGTGGTTTTTGTTAAGTGGTTTACTTTGCTTTTGTGGAATGTCATATTGAAGGTATTGGGGCACAGAAAAAGCGTAGAAGTTGAACTGGTGAACAAACAGTTGGGATATATAGGAACTAAAAATGTGGTGCAGTACTTGGTAACCAAAACTGCTTCAGCACTGTTAATGAAAGGCTTTATGGAAGCTTCATTTGATGCTGCACTGATGAAATACCATTGAAGAGTCAATGGGCAAGGCAAAACCAAGTCAAGGTACTGATAAAAGGGTTAAGAAGCAAATGTGTAAGAACATGCCAATCTCAAAATTTTGCTTCCATCTGTTGTAATTTCATACCACTGTACTGGTATCTAAGTTGAAAAATACATTAGTAAGGTTAGGTTCTTGATATTAACCATGTTTAGAAATTCTTATCATGGATCTTCATATTACTCTAACCTTAAGAAGAAAATTACAGAATTAAACAGCCTTCAAGGATTTTATATAAACATTTTGAGGATGTGGGTGTGAGTTCAACATGAAGTCAAGCTTCCCTTAAACTGTGTGTTAATCTCTAATAATGGGAAAAAAAATAAATAATTTGAGCAGTTTGTCACACAGTTTGATGCTAAACTGTAGTACCATTTCATTGCACCAGCTAGGAACTAGAAGAACATTCAGCACAGAGAGGAATTCCACTCAAAACAGTAAGATTGAATTCCCCTGCTTTTCATTTTTTCATTTCCTACTTGTGAACTTCTTTTTCTAACAGGATTCGGCATAAGCAAAACAAGTATCCTGTGTTATTTCTCACCCAAGGAGAATCCAAACTCTATCCAGAGCTTATGGATCTCAGATCTCGCACAACTCCAATTGCCATTACTTTTGCACAGTTTGAAAACTTGCTGGTAAGCTGACAAGTTCTGGTACTACTCTGAAACTAAATTATTACTACTTGTTTTAAATCTATCATTTTTCACACAAACACTTAAAATTACAACTAACCTCATAAAAGAAATACAATGAAGTTGGGCAACTGCCAAAATAATGTCCATTGTTTCAAATGTCTAATACAGTGTTTTAAAAATAGCACTATCAATAAACTCTCTAATTGGATAAATTATTTTTTATTATTATGGATGGAATCATAAGGAGCTCCAAGTGTCAAAGATTAAAAAAAACTGATGTGTTTCAGAAACATGAATTTTAATTGAAGTCTTTTGTGTTTCAGGGAATTAATGTGCATTCTGAAGATCTGCTGAGGAATCCATCGTTTATTAAACGGGCCATATCTGAGGGCTTAGTTATTTTTTCATGGGGTGATGATGCAAATGACCCAGATAACAGGAAGAAGTTGAGAGAATATGGTGTTCATGGGCTAATATATGACAGGTATTTAATTATAGCTTTTATAAATAATCATCATCATCATCAAGCTTAGAAACTATTATATCTTGATTCCAGTGAAATGTCACATTGCTTCTTGGTTGACTGGGTACAGAATATCTTCCTTCTTGTACTGCAAGTACAAGAAGCCCATAAACCCAGATCAAGAACAAGTCAACACTTATTCCCACTCTTTCAGCAAATATGAAGCAAAATAATTTGTTTGTTCTGAGATTAACATAAATGTAATTTGATTCTTTAAAGAAACAGCGCATGGCACACACATTTAAGATGCTACTGGTATTCATGATGATAGTTTTTAAGTTATGTACATGATATGGTGAGGACAATATTATTTAACGGTTTGACTGAAAGCTTAAGCTTTCTACATGAAGCTGTGGAAATAGTTAACACAACTTAAGTGAATAATTTTAATTTTTGCCAGCATTCTGTTGTGTTTCAAAGCTGTGAATTCACCATTTTTCCTATTAAAATTAGCTTGGAGGGATTCTAGGGTGAACTGCTAAATTAGTCACTACAGAAGGTAGCTATTCTATTATTTCCAGATAATTCAGGTAGACATCAGAATATCAGGGTAAATATTTGAACAAAAGCATTTTTGTGGTATTTAGTTCCTCACAAACACCAAAAGTTTTAGCTCATTTGTCACTGAAGATGTGAAATTCATTAATACAAGATGATGATTAATTTGAGAAGCTGTATTAGATGAGAAATTCTGATAGATGAAGAAGAATGTCATTGGGAAAGCATTAAGTGTAACTGAAGTGTCAAATTATAGATGGCTTTCAAGCCTTTTGCTTTAGTAAGGGTATTGCTTTGCATATTGTTTTACCTGAAAAAATAAAAAGGGAGGAAAGGGATTAATAATTGTCAAGGGGTCTGTTTTATGAAGTGAAAACTGAGAGTCAGTTTAACATATCTAGAGGCAAGAAATCAAATAATGTTTGCTCTGTCTTTCTCATTGAAAAAAACCCAGTTAATTCTATTATCTGTTCTTGACTGTTAAGAGTCCTTCCAGAGTGGTGGGTCCATTGCTTCTCTGGTTTGCCAGAGGTCTCACTTCTTATACTGTATAGAATGTCTCCTATTCTCTGGCAATAAAAAAGTATAACTAGATTTTTACATTGGGGATCAGCTTCAGACTGAAGACATTAGAACATAAGTCCTCTTTCTTGCCACAGCAGTGCTGTGTGTTGTACCTCATGACTGAAGCCCCCTTTAGTTGGTGAAAATTATCTCTGGACTAGAATGCAGATGAAACTCTGACTCTTTGATGTACAATCCTAGAGTAACGAGACTGGATCCTATTATGTGCATAACTTAAAGTAATACATTATTGGTTCATGAATAGGTGGGGTATTTTAATGAAACGCTGCTGTGTAAAATATTCTTAAAGTGTCTGTTCATCTGATGTCTACTAATCCAGTCTTCCAGGGTAGCTTATTACTCCTTGTGCAATGCATATTCACTACTATGGTAAAAAAATCAAGAAGGTGACAGCCTCATTTTTGACTTCATGTTGCTTTTCTTACTCCAGATACTCAGCACTACTTAAATGCTGCTGCATTGCTGTCAAGGCTGCAAGTCTGCTACATGTCATCTTATGGTCCCTTTTGTGCTGTTTAGTGTGTTTTGAGTTGTAGTAGGATAACAGAACACCTTTTATCTCACCTTTTGGTGACTAGCCAATTTGTTGGAAATCTGAATTCCCTTGTGGATTTAACTGAAGAAAAACTTCTTAACTTCCCTGCACTATTTAGATCATCTAGATTCTTAATAGCGTTCATCTCTCCTCTCGCTGCCTGCCCCGTCTATCACTTCCACTTTAACATCTTTCCACTTTATTAAGAGGAACCCCAGAATTAATAGTAACTCCAAAGCTGTTTAAAAACAGTAGTTCTGCACTGCATTTTTTTTCGTCTTTCAAGTTACAAACTGCAATTTGAGTAGCAAACAATTATCTTTTTTCAGTATCGTTGCAGGGAAATCTGGTTCCCCTTTATTCCTCTAGAATGTTCCTTTGCAATTCTTAATTACTTTTCAAAACTTATTAATTGTCTAAATAAAATTAAATTCAGTCTTAATATAGGTCCCTTTAGGAGAAATATGACGCTTTCTGAAAGTTGCATCAGATCTCTCAAGGTGTACACTTTGAAATGCAGGTGGTATTTGCAAGTCCTGGACAGAGTGTCAAAATGTAAAACGTGGCAGCACATGTTTCCACTCCCACTTGGAGCTGCTGGGTAAAGAGGCAATCTTCCAGATTGTTTGAGACTATGAAGTTGATATTAAGAGTTTAAATAGGTATGGTGTAAACATCCATATTCCTGTGCTGTTTGAAGTTTAGAAATAAATGTATTTAAAACTACTGTGAAGCAGAATTCGAGAGAGAGATGTACTTGCCTGTTTCAAGATTTAGAAGTAAGTAGGGACTGCAGTAATTAGTGTAAAACCAGTTCATGCTATTGTTGTGTCTTCAAATTCCGGAATATTTCTAGACCTGAATCAAGGCTTGCTTCTTCCATGGTTTCTGCAGAATTTTTGTTCTCTGGATTTATAGCTAAGTCCAGATATTTATCAAAAATCGCTGTGCCTGGTGTTCTGTGTTGCTGTTTACTAGACCTTTACTTATACTACCTTAAGTGCTAGTTACCTGAATAAGCTAGGAAGAGAATAGAGGAATTTTAGTGAATTTTTGGTTGCTTTCGTGTGGCCCTGAGTTACTGTATGCAGTAGTGATTTCTGAGATAATGAACTGTCTGCATAGAGATAATTTCTGTAAGCTGTGTTTTCCAAACTTTAATCATCCATGTAGAATTGGCCAAAACACTGTAGCCAGTTGTGAAGATGGCAGAAACACTGTGTCCTGAATACCAAAAGTTGGGGATATCAAGCACTGGGCAAAAAAAAAACGCAGGTAGGGGGTTCTGACTTTGCTTTGCATGAAGAAAAGCTGCAAGACTAAATCTGGGAAGCTTACAAATGCCAACAATATTAAAAGAATGATGTCGCTGGGGCAGAGGAAAGAACACACACACCTCTCTGCCCCCATCCAGTCCTTTCTCCACTTGGGCTGCAGGTTATTAGATATATCCAAAGACATTAAACCAAATGGATGTTGTGGTGCTGTTGCTGGGATGATACTCTACTATTTTCCTGTGTTCAACTAGTTTCATCTCAGTGTTTAAAGTAACCAAATTACTTATATTAAAAAAGGACAACCTACAGAAAGGTGCCACCTCTGCCTTTGGGTCCTTATACAGAAGAATACTTTATGTGCATGACTTGGGTATATTCTGTCTACACAGAAATCTCATCCTTAAAATGCTTTATTAGTATGATGTTTAGATTTTAATTAGAGAAGAAACTTTAACTTATTGTAGTGAAATTCTCTGGCTTGGCAAAAAATGATGAATTTTAAAGCAGGATTTGTGGGGTGATTTATCTGGTATTTTTCTCCTGGGTAAGCTTTGTTAAACAGTCCAGGAAATACTTCTGTATTTGAATATACTTAACTCAGTAAGAACAATGCAGTCTTATGTTTTTACACCTGTTGGCTATATATTAAATACCAACGTGGAGAGGGAGTGGGTGCTAACCTACACTTGCATTATCTTTTTTCATTCACTTTACATGATCTGAATTTTGTTTGCTGAATAATACACACAACTACATAAAAATGCTAAATCAGTTATTCTTATGCTGAAAGCTTTTCCATGAGAGCTTTCTTAGGCTGCATGTTGCATTTGTGGACTCTGGACAAAAGCTCTGTGCTTGATTGGTATTAGTAACTTCCCAAAATTTAACACAAATTTAGCTGGCAATCAAGGCAAAAGCATTCCAAACACTTCTCAAAAGTAGAAGACTGTCTAAATCTGCGCTGTCCTGTTTGCCTGAAACTGCATGTTACTTAAATAACAGCATGGATATATGAAGGAAGTGGACTAGTATTAGTTGATTTATAATTTAATCTAATTGATTAAGATGTTATGCAGTGGCAATCTAAGTCTTCCCTGTTTTGTGAGTTGCAAATAAAACTAAACTCAAGTTTACCTTGATGCAAAGAAAAATGAAGAGTTTTAATCAAAAGCTTCACAAAGTCTTTTTAGCATGAAAATAGGATTTCAGTACTGATGACTTTTGTCTCATATGTGTTTTCAGAGGTTGCAAAAACACCAGACAGGAGCTAAACACATCAGTTTTACATCCACTGCATGACCCTGCAATGTCCTGCAGGTCTTTTGTAGAAAGTGCTTATTTTAAAAAGTAATTTTTAAAGGATTCTTCCCAGTCTTCTGCGGGGCTTACTCATTAATAGGAAGTTGAATGGAGGAACTTTGGTGCATAGCTACTTACAAATAAGTGTCCTGTTGAAGAATGAAGGATAGGGAGATGTTACTGATTTTGATGGTGAAGTTGGAAATAATTAATTAAGAGACATCCTGGAACTATGCTCTGTTTCTACAAACTGGTGGCTTACTTTCGTGGACCCGAACGAAAAGTGAGGACAAGAAATTCCGAATTACAAGCTGTGCTTCAAAGTGTCTCCTCTGCTTTTGCTCTAGAAGAAACACTATATACACATTGGAGCAGACTGGCTCTGGTGGTCAGGTTCAAAGGAGCTTGGAGGGTTGGATTCATCCAAAATGTCAATTGAAAAGAATTTAATATGAAGCAATAATTTGAGAGTTTATGCTGTAGTAAAGAACTAATAAAACACCTGCTAGAAACATGCTTAGCCATGTTCTAGGAACAAGGTGCTTAGAAATTCATAATGTGTAAGCCAGCTTAACTGAAGAAATACCTGCATCCTGGAAAGAAGGCAGAGCTTTTATTTTGCAGATAGCTTCCATAAGGCAATTTTGGGTTATATCTTAGGCCTGTATTGGATTATGGGTGCTATGCAAGTAATTTAACTGCTATGCCTTCTATTTGAATTTCATAAAAACAGACAGCATTTATCCTCACTTCAAGGAGTTTCTTCACAGAAATTGTCCTCGATCATACTGTGGAGAATGTGATCCATGTCATTATTTCCTGTAGAAGTGTTTCCTTATTTGAATCCTGTTATTATATCGGTCTTTGAGCTGCATTTTGTTTTGGATGTCTCAGAGTTGCCAGCAGTTCACAAGTCGTCTTGTTGGGGTAAAAAGGCACCTTGCACTCTGTTATTTTGGTTGTGACACTGCATTCCTTTTGGACATACCTTGAAAACTTACGAAGGACAAAGGATGATGAAATAAAACCAAAGTAATTTTTTGAAGGAATCATAAGGAAAGGTATGAATATTCATGAAAGACTAAGGCAGAAGCCATGGTAATTTCTTCCAGAAGTTTTCATTTGAAGGAGATAAACCTGGAGATGTGCAATACCTGAAACTGTATATGCACAACTGGATTCCCAGAAGGAAATTTTGGATATAAATAACATGCTGATGTTAGAAATTACTGTTGGGAGATCAGGATGTATCCCTATCACAGTACGTGTTGTGCCATAGTTGGGCTACAGGAACATGAATGCTTTTGCTTTATAATGAGTTACACCAAAATAGTGTTTGAATTATGCTCAGTGTCACTGTCAGACTCAAAATGTGTGTTGGATTTGGACAGTCTTGTGTGAGGTGACATTTTAAATCCTGCAGGTTTGTTTACATGTGTGAAAACAAGAAATTGAAATGAGGACAGACTATTTGAAATGGTGTAGGTAGTTAATTTACATTAGGTATGAAGAAAGATCAGATTTTCTGGTTTTCACTCTTGACCTAATATTGTTATGGTAATTCAAGAGAGGTGATTCTGAACTGGGGGGAGGTGAAACACTTATTGAAGCAGTAAGTATAAACTCTTTTCAGTATAATGTACAAGTAGTATATCAGTCTGTTCAAATAATCTCAGGGCTCTGAAATTTCTTATGCTCTTAAGTTTGAAGCCTGGAAAACTGCTCTTACTGTTTTGTGCCACTGTTTGGCACTGTTTTGTGCCACCTGTAAAATCACATTTTTTCAGGAGATGAAGTAAGTAAATGCCAATGGGTGGCTTTTTAGTATATCCAATGAAATACTAATCAGTCTGTGTAAAAGGAATACCATTTTATATTGCAAGATGAGCAGCAAAACTTTGGATACTAACCTCAAGTGAACTGTCTTTATAGACTTGCCAATACCTAATTTTACTCTATTAGGGGAAAAAAAAACCCAGTTGCTTTATCTAGTGTGCATTTCTGTCAACTGTCAGTTTATACTTATCAATGTTTTTTCTTTTCTCATTTATTCAGGATATATGACTCAAATCCTGAGCAACCAAATATATTCCAGGTGGAGCAGCTGGAACGTCTCAAGAGAGAATTGCCAGAGTTGAAAAGCTGTGTGTGTCCCACAGTTAGCCACTTCAAATCCATAGTTCCATGTAAATGTCATAATAGTTACCTGGAAGAGAAAGCTGTAGATAACTTGAAGAGTGTTCAGATGCAAAAGGACTAATTTTAGGCAGAATGCTGTTTTGTATCTAGCAAATTTTCACTATTGGAACAGTCCTGTCTATGCTTTCAGGTTGGTTTATTTTATTTTTAAGTCTCCAAATAGCAATAACTGTGTTCCTCCTTCCTAACAGTACTTACTAAAATTTCAAACTGTTAAAATATTCAGCCAGTCATAGTTATTGTTCCAGTTTACATATGCAGTTTTAACTTTCCCCTATAATCATGTAAAATCCTGAAAAACAAAATTAATGCTAGTGCTTTTAAAAAACAAATTAATTAAGCAGTCTCAGTAGTGAAAGCTCAGAAACTAAATCTTAGGAAATTACAATGAATACAAATTACAATACTGAATATGCTGAAAAATTGTTTTGACTTTGATTTTACTTGGAGGCTGACAAGCTGTAGCATTTGTCTGACAACAGGAAATTAAGAGAGTGATTGTGAGATAGATATAAATAGATCTGGCCTATAAAAAGATCTGACTGAATTGGTACCTCATATATATGTATTTGCACTGATAGATCCACCTGTACAAAGCTTTGTGCAATTTGAAAATATTTATATAACTTTTTTTAGTAAACTGCAATCATTTTTTCCCAGTTCATTGGACATTTAGGCTGCTTCCTTTGTTGTCTTGTTTGTCAGTTTGTACTGTGCCTGTGTATAGCAATTAGGGGTGAACCACAAGTATGATTTTATTTTTTATTTTCATTAGTCGCACACAGGCCTGCAAAACTTTAAAAATGTTGCTAATAATTTTAACAGAATTACAGAAACATCTTCAGTGGTTGAGAATCTTTTTGCACAGTAACCTTAATGGACAGAATATGTACCATGCACAAACTCTACAGAATGCATGCTTTATCTATTAAGCATGAAATTTAGGTGTTTGCTGAGGTCTTTGCATCTTTATGGTGCTAGTTATGTGTGAAGGATGCAAGGACCAACTCAACAACTTAATCTTTTTTGCCTAAAAAAAACCACAAGCCTATTTATTCACAAACATTTGAAGAAAAGGCTGTACCATAAGTGGTTTGTCTTATTTACATAATGCAAGCTACTAGCTTTTGTACTTAGCAAGATTTTTGGCTTTTACCTTGGAGCAAGAATCACAAATGTACTGAATTCAGATAATCGGTATTCTCTTGACTGGTATCTATCCTCTGTAATTTATTTCAAAGTCATAGTTTAGAGTTCTTAATAGATAAGTATGCATGTCCTTTTTCCTCCTGACATTGCAGGTCATGCCAACACAACAGCTGTAACTTTCTACTGAAGTGTTAATGTATAATAAGAATGGAAAATATTTATTTTTTTTCTCTTGTAAATTGACAATGAAAACAATAGTATGTACTATATTCTTTATATACGGTCATCGCTATGTAGAACTGATTGTACAAAGCCATTGCAAATAAGTGCTTGAGCCTGCACTGCTGAGCAGTTTGAAACAGCTTGTTTTGACTTGTGTATTTGAGTATTTAAAGCTGGTTTTTTTTGTCCTGCACAAACAACACAGTAATGATTAGGTATCTGGAAACCGCCTTTTAATAAAAAAAACAAACAAAACCCTACAACCTAAACAAAAGTTGGAAGTGTATGAGCTGTGTTTTTGAGAAGGGGAGGGGGCACTGAACCAGAGTCTTTACATCAGGAACTTGCAGCTGTTATGATACTTTCTTCACTTATGTGATTATTTCTTAATTTTTTTCTCATTTGTATACCCATATAGGATTCTCTTGACAAATCTTGAGGGCTTTATCAACAGATACTCAGTGCTTAGCAGAGTTTGTGTCACTGCTCATGAAAGCTGGAGAGCACATCCACAGAGATGTTGAACGTGATACCTATTTTGTGTGAAGGTGGTTCAAATGTTGTGCTGTCTGAAGCACCCTCTTGGACTGACCACAGTGTGGTGCTCAGAAGGGCTTAGGCACCCTTAAATACTTGTTTCACACCTTTCAATGCCCAGAGAACAGCAATTGACTATTCTGTTTAAGGGGGGCAGGGGAGAAAATAAATACACCCACTGTGATGATTTTACAAGATAGTTTTGAGCAGTGTTACAATGGTGTTGTTTTCTTGCTGACTCCCTTATTTTACGACTAAGTTGTCAGCAACTTCCTCTCAACCTGACTGCTTTAACAAGCTCTTCTGCTGTGTCAGTTCTTGGAGCTGAGCTTGGCCACTCTGAACAGCCAGGAAAGAAAGCCTGTAACCTTTGGGTTTCAGGTGCAGTTGGTGGGCCAGCCTGGGCACTCCATGGGTAGCAAGAGCCCTCTGTCCCGGCATCTGAGCAGACCAGCTCAGCCCAGCTGCCCTGTGAGGCCTTAGGAGGTAACCAGGGGTGGAGCTGAGGTTGTTTGTGGGAGATTTATACGGCATGGAGGAGCTCCTCCCAGCTCAGCCCAGCTCAGCCCAGCTGTCCTGCAAACTCTAATCAGCTGACCACTGGATGGAGCTGAGGTAGTTTGTGGGAGATTTAAACTGCAGGGAGAAACTGCGGTTCAGCCCAGCTGCCTTGCGAGGCCTAATCAGCCGACCAGGGGTTGGAGTCGAGGTCGTTTCTGGGTGACGGAAACTGGTCCAGGGAGTGCAAGCAACCACACCACAAGTGTGGCCAACAGGAGCCGTCAGGCAGGGGCGTGGTGCCTCAGTGAGGGTGTGGCAGGGGAATTTGGGCAACAAGTTGAAGCATGGTGAGCAGGAAGGGCACAGCCACTCTCCCAGCTCTCTCTGCTGGCCTGTGAGGTAGGTCTGTGGCTGTCTGTATTGTTGTGGAATGGGACTGCCACTTTCAGCACAGGGCTACAAAAACTGAATGATGGCAGTTCCACACTGGAAGGAAAGCCCTTACCCCACAGCTCTCGTGCAGTTGGTGGGCCATTCTCATCGGTACTCCATGGGCAGCAAGAGCTTTCTATCATGGCACTTTCTGTCTGGGAGGAATCTTCATCGGTGTTTAATTTTCGGAGTTGGACTGGCAGTTTAAGCGCAAAGCTGAAAAAAGAGAACAGCAGCCCTTTCCCCTCAGGGTCTCCCCCAGCCCCGCCAACCTGCCCGGCAGCGGCGCAGCCCTGAAGGAGCTCCACAGGAGCCGGCTCCGCAGGCCCCTCCCAGCCCTCAGCAATCCAGACAGCAACACACGGGCAAGCCACAGATGCTGCTTCCTGCCCGGGATGGGGCTTGTGGCCACCTCCAAGGACCAGCTTCTCAGGGATTCCCACAGCTCCAGCCTCTGCCCATCCCCTCTGCCCCAAGTGTTGAGGCTCCGGCAGAACCCCCCAAGGCCGAGGGCCTTCTGGGCACCTTCTCTTCCCCACTGCACACCCGGGCAAGTGTTGCTGAGCACAAGGGCCTTTTTTCCCCTCTTCCCCCATGCCCTGTGGACACCGGGCACCCAAAAGAAGCTCCTGGGCCTCTGTGTATGACAATATTTATTTAATATTCCTACGCTGGGGTAAAAGGAAGGCCTTGCAGAGAAGAGGTGTCTTCCCCACAGGCTCAGGTGGCCCCAACAGACAGAGCTGCCTGCATCGACTCTGCACACAGCTGCAGCAGCGCAGGCAGACTCAGCCCCACAGAGAAGGCCGGGTATTCCACGCCCTGCAGAGCCGGTCTCGGAACCGCTGCAACCTGGGGTAGGGAGCTGTCTGTAGATTACTAACAAAGTTGATGATTTGAAGCGCCAGGTTTGAGACAGCGGGGCTCCTGTCCTCTGGGATGGCTTGAAGGGCTGGAACAGAGAGGAACAGAGCCAAGGTCAGAGCCTGGATGGGTGGCGACGCAAGGAGCCCCTCCTGCCTGGGCCATCCCAGCAAGCTCTTGCCATTGCCAGGAGGGAGCAGGGCCCAGCAGGATGAGGCAGAAGGCACTGGCCACCAATGCCCCCCGTGCCCCTGAAATGTCTCTCTGCTCTGCCCACGCCGCCCCTCATCCCTGCAGGGAGCAGAGCCCTCCGCAGCCAGGGCAGGACTGCAGCTGCCTGCCCAGGCTCTGTGCTCCTCTGCCAGCCCCCAGTGCCCTCACTCACCATCGATGATGAGCTGCAGCTCTTTGTGCTGTCCCCTCAGGTACCCCCCGGCGATCCCTGGGAACACAGATCCTGTCACGGCCCCAGCGGCACAGCTGCCCCCCCCAGCGGCGCTGCCAGCCCGGCCACACGCCCTCCTGCCCTGGCAGGGCTGAGCCCGGGGCCTTCCTGCCTCGGGGCGCCCCAGGGCTGGGCTGGCCCAGGGCAGCAGCAGCCGCCGGGGCACTCGGGGCTCCCCAGCACATCCCTGGGCCGGCTGCTGCTGCCGCTGCAGCAGCCGGGGCTGGGCCCGAGCTGCAGCGGGGCGGGAAGGGACCGCGGCCTCGTGGCTCACCCATGAACTTGATGGCTGCCTCTCGCAGGGGCTGCTGTGGGCTCCGCAGGTACGGCAGGGCCTGGTGCATGTACTTGGCCACTCGGCTCCGGTCCTTTTTCAGCTGGAGAGAGCGGCAGGGCACGGAGGGAAGGGTTGGCTGGGGCTCTGCCCCTCGGCCGGGCGCTGCCTGCGCCCAGCACTGGCCTCCCCTGCCCGCACAGCCCTGAGGCCCGGGCAGCAGCCGCTGGGGCCGGGCTTTGGAGGGAGCAGAGGGCTGGCTGCTCCCTGGGAGCGGCGGGGCTGCCCTGCCCCACAGCCCAGCTGGGCCGGGGCTCCAGCGGCACCCTGGCTCGGGGGCAGAGGAGCCCGCAGAGGAGCCCACACGCCCCAGGGAAGGCAGCAGCGTGTGGGGCGCAGGCTGCTGTCCCACAGGCGGGTGCAGCAGTGGGCAGGAGCACACTCTGGGCAGCCCCACACTCTGGGCATCGGGGGCTGGGGCTTTGGGGCCGTCCTTACCAGGCACTGGCCAAAGCTCCATGGCTCCTCTGTGTTCACCAGGCGCCCAAGATCCCTCCTCTTCAGGAACCTGGTCACATCCAGCAGTGCTTTGCGAGAGGCCTGCAGAGCAACAGAGACCAGGACATGGCACCGCAGCCCAGGGCACGGGACCCCTGTCCCTGGACCAAGGCCAGGAGGAGGCCGGAGCCCGGGAGGTGCCAGGCCAGGAGGCAGCCCAGCCCCCTCCCACGGGACACCAGTGCCCACGAGTGCTCACCCTTTTCACGACCACCTTCTCATCATGCCGGTGGAAGTAGAGCGGGAGCAGGCTCAGGCACACGAGTGGCTTCAGGGGCCTCTTTCCCTCTCTCTCGATCAGTTTGATCACACGAGTGAAGAGGGCCATGGAGCCCTCCCGCACACTGCTGTCGTCCTGGTGCAAAGAAAGAGGAAAAGACCTCAGCAGCAGCTTCTCCAGGCCCCAGTGGGCACAGGCCTGAAAATCCACAGGGACCAAAGTTTCCCAGCAGTACCCAGAGCCCGTGGCGGGGGGGCACAGAGCCTTACGTGGTCAAAGAGTGGCCGGAGCGCCTCAGCCAACTGCAGGCCGGTGGGGGTGGATATTAGGGGGTCTTTGCTGCGGACTCTCTTGTGGCGCTGTGTCCACAGACTGCTCCAGAGCACGTTCTTGAAGACAGAGAGGGTCATCCAAACCACATCTCTGTCTGCATCCCCCAGGAGCTGCACGAGCCTTTCATTCAGGCTCCAGATGCTCTTGGCCTGTGAGGAAGACAATGCTGTGCCATGAAGCCACCAACGGCTGCACCAGCAATCCCGCTCCGGCGGGGCAGCCCCACGTGCTGCCGCGGGGCCCGGAGGCCAAAGGCCTGTCCCGAGGGACTCGGGCAGCTGAACGGGGAGGCAGCAGAGCTGGGAGCAGCTGCCACAGCTCCCGAAGCCCAGCCAACCCAAGCGACGGCCCCAGGATTCCAGCACGGCTTCAGCCAACTGCCCCTTCTCACCATCACGGGATCCTGGCTGAGTGCCACGAGGACTCGGAGCGCCAGTTGACGCCGCTTTGTGTTGGTGCTCCCCGAGTTCCTTGAAAGCATCTCCAGGACCCTGTCACCGCATTCACTGGTGTCCAGGCAGTCCAGGACCTGAAAGGCACGGAGCAGTGATGGGGTGCCCGGCCGGCAGGAGCCCGGACCCGCACAGGGCTGGGCCCAGGCAGCAGCACAGGGCGCGGCACCGTCCCGGGCAGCTGCGGCCACGAGAGGGCCGAGAGGTGGAGGCAGCTCGGCGAGGCAGCGCGAGGCAGCAGGCTCACCTCCACAAGGAATGCCATGGCAGGCAGGTCCCAGCACGGCTCCTCCCTGCTCAGCAGCTCCAGCAGGTGGAGTGTGATGCGGGAACACAAGGGGCTGGAGACGTGGCGCTTCTCCCTGCCAGGGGGAAAAAGGTAGCATCGACCTGAGGCAGGCGGGCAAACCTCTCCCGGGAGGGACTCACAGAGGCCTGGTCTTTCCCCACCAGCCCAGTCCCAGGAGGGGACCAGGGCACTCTGGGAGGCGGCTCCTCCTGTGCACCCGCCTCTCCCAGCCTTTTCCACTCTGCTCGGCCGTCCCAGGTGACAAGACCCTCTGGCCCACGCCCACGGGCACAGTGTGGGGTGCCCCGTGCACAGGCAGAAATGACAGGGGCAGCGGGGACAAGGAGGTCTCACCTGGCCAGCAGAGCCACTGCGTGGCGGCTGCGAGCATTGAGGAGCCTGGCCCAGCCACGATTGTCTTCCACTGAATTCACCACATCCTCACAGTGGAGACAGCAGAGCAGGGCCTTCATGGTCAGCACTGCAAACCTGTGTGCAGAGCAAAGCCCAGGTCACGCTGGGAGCCCCGGCCCCAGTCCCAAGGGCAAGAGAGGAGGGAAGGACTGGCATGGAGCACCTCTTGGGGTCGGTGGGAAGGTCGTGTTGCTCCTGGCATCCCCTCCAGAACGTGTCGACCTCCTGTGACATCTGCTCTGTGCTGACAAGGACTTGGAAGAGCAGATCCACGAGGAGATGGGGGGAATAGTCCATCAAAGGCCCCGGGCACTGGGGCTCCTGGACAATCATCCACAGTGCCAGAGTTGCCTGCAAAAGACAAACCAGCCGGACGCAGCAGTCAGTGCCAAGACATCCATGTGGCAGGGCCCGAGCGTGGGAGGGGAAGGCCAGGGGAGACTCGGGGGGAGCGCCCGGCCCGGTGGCCCCGAACCTGCTGCTAGCCCACATTTCCAGCCCAGTGCCTGCACGGAGATGGGCAGGGAGACGCCGTGCTGGGGGAGGATGGAGAGCTGCCAGAGAGGCAAACTGGGGGCAAGCAACGGTTCCAGAAACTCACAGCCAGGGCAAAGACGTCTGTGTTGTCCCCATCGGAGGTGCGCGTGTAGTACCACGGCCAGTCCTCCATCACGCCGAGCAGGGTTGGCAGCACCTTCTGCAGTGTCCTTCCCGATGAGGCGATGGTCCTCCACATGGTTTGCAGCAGCTCTGTGGAGTCAGAGCTCTGCGTCAGAGGAGTCTGGACCACAGCGCCCTGACCTGGGCAGCTGCAGGGGCCGGGGGACAGAGCCACAGTGTTTCCAGGGGCAGGGGGTGATGGGCTCTAGCGGCTGGTGAGCGCGGAGCCCTCGAGGCAGCTGGGGCCCGTACCTGTCGCACGAGGGGGCACAGCGCAGGAGGGTGATGGCGACATCCACGGGGTGTGCCTCGGTCAGTGCTAGAAGGGTCTTATCCAGCACGTGCCCAGCAGACACATTGGAGGTCAGCCACGAGTGGATGGACCTGACCAGAGCTGGCACCTGGAGGGGACACAGGGGAGAGTTGGAGAGCTGCCAGAGGGAGCAATTGCCCAGCTTGCCCGAGAAGTGCTTCCCTTCCCCCCACACAGTGCTGGCCTCGAAGGCTGAGGGGGCCCAGCGGAACAAGCTTGAGGGGCCACACAGTCGCTGCCCACAGGCTGCTTACTTGAGCAGAGACAACTCTCTCCTCAGGAACATGCAGACTGGGAGCATCGGGCAGGCGCTGAACGGGTGTGCTGTCAGCATCTGCGATGCCCTCAGTCCCTGGGGCGTCAGCCTTGGCCTTGAGCTCGGTCGGGTTGGGCTCAGGCTGTGCCAGGAGCTCGGGTGGTGAGGTCCTGGCCTTTCTGCGCCGAACAGGAACGGATTTCCGCACCCTCTGCAGGAGAATGAAGGGCAGGGAGGAGAGGGATGTGTCATGGAGAGCTTCGAGAGCGCTGCCAGGCTGAGCAGTGACAGTGGCTCCAAGTACCTGATGAGCTCTGCGGAAGCGGCCCCCGGGTGCGGCCTGCTCTGGTGTCCGGCGCCGGCCTGGATCTGGCAAAGAGCGAGCGCGGTCAGAGCCGAGGGGCTGCGGGACAGGCCGGAGAAGACAGCCCAGCCCTGCGCTCCACAGGCAGGGCCGGCCCCAGGATGCCCAGTCCAAGGAGCCTCTGGAGGCTCATCCCCGGGCCCTCTTTCCCCCTCCCTTTCCCTGAGCATGTCCACAGGGGATGAGATGGAATGAGGCCCAGCTGGGCTGCAGCCATTCAGCCCTGTGGCCCAGCCCTGCCACTCACCCTTCTGCAGGGGCTGGAAGTGCTCCTGCCTCCCTCAGGCTGCTGTGCTGGGGCAGGCCCAGGGCTTTCCTCCTCCTCCTTCTTCACCCGCGCCCGCCTTGGGCACCCTGGGAGGTCTCCGCTCCATGCCCCTGTCTGGTTTCATGGCTTCCTGCAGGAGAGATGCCACAGAAATACTCTGGGTCACCAAGTCCTGCCGAAGTGCCTTGAAGGCATTTGCAGTAGAGGAGTGCTCGCAACGCTCCAGGTCATCAAGTGTGCCACAGTCCCACAGCCAGGAGGGGACATGGGGCAGTTTGGAGAGCTGCCAGAGGGAGCAACTTGCCCACTGTCCCTCCAGAAGTGGCCTCCCTTTCCACCACACTGTGCGGGCCTCAAAGGCTGAGGGGGCCCAGCAGACCCGGCTTGAGGGCCAGACAGTCCCTGCCCACAGGCTGCTTACTTCCCACAGGGATAACTTCCTCTTCAGGAACCTCCAGACTGGGATCATCGGGCAGGTGCTGAACGGGTGTGCTGTCAGCATCCACGATGCCCTCAGTCTTTGCACCGTCAGCACTGCGGGGTGAGCTCAGGCAGCGCGGCGTTGGAGGTTGTCGTGTCATCGGTCACCGCGGTGTCACGGTTTGCTGTGCCATCAGTCGACGCGGTGCCGACATCGGGGTCAACCTTGAGCTCGGTCGGCGTGGGGTCAGGCTGCGCCAACGACCTCAATTGGTGCGATCCTGCACCTTCTACGCCGAAAGCTCAAGAATGGTCACAAAGGGCCTGCAGGAGAACGAAGGGCAGGGAAGAGGGGGGCTGTGCCACGGAGAGCTCCGCCAGCGGTGCCAGGCTGAGCAGTGACAGCAGGCCCAGCCCAGGTGGCGATGGCTGCAAGTACCTGTGCTGCCCTGCAGAAGCGGCCCCCGGGCACGGTCCTGCTCTGGTGTCCGGTGCCGGCCTGGATCTGGCAAAGAGCGAGCGCGGTCAGAGCCGAGGGGGCTGCGGGACAGGCCGGAGAAGACAACCCAGCCCTGCGCCCCACAGGCAGGGCCAGCCCCGGGCTGCCCAGTCCAAGGAGCTGCTGGGGGATCAGCCCTGGCCCCTCTTCCCCCCTCGCTTTCCCTGGCCATGTCCACAGGGGATGGGATGGGAAGAGGCCCATCTGGCTGCAGCCAGCAGCCCTGTGGCCCAGCCCTGCCACTCACCCTCCTGCAGGGGCTGGGACTGCTCCACCTCTTCAGGCTGCTGTGTTGAGTCAGTCCCAGGGCCTTCCTTCTTTGTCCGAAATGGCCTGAGCAGGCTCAGGCGTCTTCCCTGCCATCCCGCAGTCTGGCCTTGAGGCCACCTGCAAGAGAGGGACACCTCGGAAGATCTCTGCGTCCCCAAGTCTTGCAGGCTGCCCTCGAGGCCACCTGCCGCAGGGATTGGAGACTCCTCGGAAAATTTCCGGGGTCACCAATCCTGCAGTCTGGCCTCAAGGGCAACTGAACGAGAGAAAAGGCTAGGAAAGGGTAGGGGTTCTCAAGTCCTGCGGTGTGGCCTCAAGGGCACTCGCCACAGGGCTTGGAGACACCTCGCAAAAGCTCCGCGTCACCAAGTCCCGCGATCTGGCCTCGAGGGCGCTTGCACCACAGAAACGCCTCCAAAACGCTCCGGGTCAACAAGGAAGGAGTTGGCCTGCACGGGAGCTCCGCACAGCACCGCTCTATCCTGTCCGTCCCGTCGCACGCTCCGAGGAGCACTGAGGCGTGGCCACGTCACCACCGGTACTATGTCATGACGTGTCACAAAGGGCCCCTGTGACACCCTGCCCCGTTGCACACCATCGGCGTGTCCCAAAGGCCCTGTGAGACACTGCCACCTGCCCTGGGGCCTCCCCCCGCCCGGCCAACCTGCCCCCATGTCGGAAGGAGTCCGTTCTCCAAAGTATCTAAGACAGCTGGACATGAACTTTAGGCCCAGCTCAAAAACTAAGCAAGCCCTCCCCTGCTGTGCCTGCCCACAGCAGCAGAAGGAGCCCCCTCGGCTGCCAACGCGGGCACAGCGGGAAGGGCACGGGGCCTCCACAGAAGCTGGCACGGCTCCTTGGGAGAAGGCCCGGCTGGTGGCCCTCCCAAACACGGGGCTGTGACACACCGAAGGAATGTGAGGGCAAGGGCACCAATG
Organism: Manacus candei; assembly: GCF_025592945.1. Classification (NCBI taxonomy): domain Eukaryota; kingdom Metazoa; phylum Chordata; class Aves; order Passeriformes; family Pipridae; genus Manacus; species Manacus candei. The sequence continues at coordinate 33,342,670 of NW_026138065.1, forward strand.
CCGCTCCGACCCCCTTGGCCGGGGCTGCACCAAAATCAGCAGCTCTGGCAAGTCCTTGCCCAAGGAGGCCTGCCACCGCCCCGAGTCCTGGCAGGGGTGGTGCCCGCCTCCTGCCCCAAAGAGCTGTGCCCTGGGGGGACTTCTCTGCCAGAGGGCGGCCAAAGCCAACGGGTACTGATGTCTGCGCTCTTGCGGGGGGCCGTTGGGAGTGGTAGCCGGAGCAATTGGTGGCAGCGCTCGGCATCTGTCAGAAGGCAGAAGCAGTTTCTCCTTGCGGGAATGATTTTTGCGTGGAAGCGATGACCTGCAGCACAAAATCACCATCAGTTGCTGAGTTTCGCAGGAAGATCAGATTGCTCAGAGATCCTGTCCACTTTCCTTGTGTTAGTTGGACTTTTCCTCTTGCATTCTGCAAAATAAATCTGCCCGGTCTGATGTTCAAAGCTCCAGGTCCTGTGGGTCCGATTACGACTCCCAGCTGATATCCAGAGCACTGGGGAGAAGCGAAGGGGATGGGGAGAACTCTGGGATGCAAACCTGTTGCGTGTCTCTGATTAAGGTGCCAGCCCACTGAAGGAGCAGCCAAGACAAATGCTGGAAGCAGACGTGTTCTGCCAGTTGCTGCTCTCGCATGGACACGGGGCACACGTGTTCCCACGGGTCCGGGCCACTTGATCCAAGAGCAGTGAGTGGCCGTGCATTGGTAGGGAATGGGCTCCAGCAAGGCCAAAGTAGGATCCTCTAGCAGCAAAGCCTGGGCTTGTGAACTGGGCCATTTTTGCAGCAGACCCCCCAGTGCTGACTTCCCTCCATGCCGGAACCTCCTGGTATGAGGCCCTGCTTCGGCTTCTGGTGCTTCTTCCTTCCCTTCCAGGAAGGCCTGGATTTTGAGTTTAGAAGCCCGTGCCTGTGTTTTTAAGGTGCCTGCCTGGAGGAGAGGTTCAGCAGCTGCAGCCCAAGGCTCATGTCCCATGCCAGTCTCTAAGGATGGCCCCAGTGCCAGTGCCTTGGGATGCCTGAGTGTGGAAGGTGAGTCTGCCCTCAGGCACGGCCGTGGAAGTCAGTCGGGATGATAGACTGGCCCTGGAGCTGCCCAGTGTTGCTGTGAGGCTGGGCAGTCAATAGAAAGCCGCTGTGGCCACTTTTCCTGAAGCCTTTGGCCAACCCACGTGCAGTTGTGCCCACAGCATCCCCGCTTTTAGCACCCTGGCCGGTGCGGGAGCCTCGCTGAGGAGGCCCAGGCGTTGTGGTGCTGCTGCTCCTGTGCACAGCCTGCTGTTGTTGTCTGTGGCGCGGAGCCGCTTGGGCAGCAGCGACTGCGCAGCCCTGCCCGAGGAGCCCCGCGTCCTCTCCGTGCTGGCAGCAGCTCTGCGGGCCCAGAGCTCTGGGTCAGCGGGCTCTGGGCCACAGCTCTGTGGCCTGGGCAGGCGCGGGGGCCCGGGCTGACCCAGAGCCCTGCCTGTGCCCCTGCCCCTCGCCGGCAGCACCCAGCGGACGTGCCCCAGCAGGGCCCCCTTGCCCTCCTTGTCCCCAGCCAGGCCAGCCTGGCCCCCTTGGGGGTGTCCCCACCCTCCCGCCGAGGATCCGGGGCTTGTGCCGCAGGGATGGGAGATGCCCCGGGCAAGCGCCAGAGCAGCCGGCTGGCAGGGAACTGGGGGGCTGCCTTGGGGGCTGCTTACGGCCTCTGCCCCCCAGTTCCTCATGGCTTCTCACACCCTGTCCCCTCAGGGCCTCCTCTGCCTGTCCTGTCCCCTCGCAGCCTCCTGCCCCCCACCCCCTCATGGATTCCCCTCAAGGCTTCCCACTCCCTTGTCCCGGCAGGGCCTCTCCAGCACCACATCCCTTCAGGGCCTCCCCGCGCCTCGTCGTCCCTCAGGGTCTCCCCCAGCCCCGCCAACCTGCCCGGCAGCGGCGCAGCCCTGAAGGAGCTCCACAGGAGCCGGCTCCGCAGGCCCCTCCCAGCCCTCAGCAATCCAGACAGCAACACACGGGCAAGCCACAGATGCTGCTTCCTGCCCGGGACGGGGCTTGTGGCCACCTCCAAGGACCAGCTTCTCAGGGATTCCCACAGCTCCAGCCTCTGCCCATCCCCTCTGCCCCAAGTGTTGAGGCTCCGGCAGAACCCCCCAAGGCCGAGGGCCTTTTGGGCACTTTCTCTTCCCCACTGCACACCCGGGCAAGTGTTGCTGAGCACAAGGGCCTTTTTTCCCCTCTTCCCCCATGCCCTGTGGACACCGGGCACCCAAAAGAAGCTCCTGGGCCTCTGTGTATGACAATATTTATTTAATATTCCTACGCTGGGGTAAAAGGAAGGCCTTGCAGAGAAGAGGTGTCTTCCCCACAGGCTCAGGTGGCCCCAACAGACAGAGCTGCCTGCATCGACTCTGCACACAGCTGCAGCAGCGCAGGCAGACTCAGCCCCACAGAGAAGGCCGGGTATTCCACGCCCTGCAGAGCCGGTCTCGGAACCGCTGCAACCTGGGGTAGGGAGCTGTCTGTAGATTACTAACAAAGTTGATGATTTGAAGCGCCAGGTTTGAGACAGCGGGGCTCCTGTCCTCTGGGATGGCTTGAAGGGCTGGAACAGAGAGGAACAGAGCCAAGGTCAGAGCCTGGATGGGTGGCGACGCAAGGAGCCCCTCCTGCCTGGGCCATCCCAGCAAGCTCTTGCCATTGCCAGGAGGGAGCAGGGCCCAGCAGGATGAGGCAGAAGGCACTGGCCACCAATGCCCCCCGTGCCCCTGAAATGTCTCTCTGCTCTGCCCACGCCGCCCCTCATCCCTGCAGGGAGCAGAGCCCTCCGCAGCCAGGGCAGGACTGCAGCTGCCTGCCCAGGCTCTGTGCTCCTCTGCCAGCCCCCAGTGCCCTCACTCACCATCGATGATGAGCTGCAGCTCTTTGTGCTGTCCCCTCAGGTACCCCCCGGCGATCCCTGGGAACACAGATCCTGTCACGGCCCCAGCGGCACAGCTGCCCCCCCCAGCGGCGCTGCCAGCCCGGCCACACGCCCTCCTGCCCTGGCAGGGCTGAGCCCGGGGCCTTCCTGCCTCGGGGCGCCCCAGGGCTGGGCTGGCCCAGGGCAGCAGCAGCCGCCGGGGCACTCGGGGCTCCCCAGCACATCCCTGGGCCGGCTGCTGCTGCCGCTGCAGCAGCCGGGGCTGGGCCCGAGCTGCAGCGGGGCGGGAAGGGACCGCGGCCTCGTGGCTCACCCATGAACTTGATGGCTGCCTCTCGCAGGGGCTGCTGTGGGCTCCGCAGGTACGGCAGGGCCTGGTGCATGTACTTGGCCACTCGGCTCCGGTCCTTTTTCAGCTGGAGAGAGCGGCAGGGCACGGAGGGAAGGGTTGGCTGGGGCTCTGCCCCTCGGCCGGGCGCTGCCTGCGCCCAGCACTGGCCTCCCCTGCCCGCACAGCCCTGAGGCCCGGGCAGCAGCCGCTGGGGCCGGGCTTTGGAGGGAGCAGAGGGCTGGCTGCTCCCTGGGAGCGGCGGGGCTGCCCTGCCCCACAGCCCAGCTGGGCCGGGGCTCCAGCGGCACCCTGGCTCGGGGGCAGAGGAGCCCGCAGAGGAGCCCACACGCCCCAGGGAAGGCAGCAGCGTGTGGGGCGCAGGCTGCTGTCCCACAGGCGGGTGCAGCAGTGGGCAGGAGCACACTCTGGGCAGCCCCACACTCTGGGCATCGGGGGCTGGGGCTTTGGGGCCGTCCTTACCAGGCACTGGCCAAAGCTCCATGGCTCCTCTGTGTTCACCAGGCGCCCAAGATCCCTCCTCTTCAGGAACCTGGTCACATCCAGCAGTGCTTTGCGAGAGGCCTGCAGAGCAACAGAGACCAGGACATGGCACCGCAGCCCAGGGCACGGGACCCCTGTCCCTGGACCAAGGCCAGGAGGAGGCCGGAGCCCGGGAGGTGCCAGGCCAGGAGGCAGCCCAGCCCCCTCCCACGGGACACCAGTGCCCACGAGTGCTCACCCTTTTCACGACCACCTTCTCATCATGCCGGTGGAAGTAGAGCGGGAGCAGGCTCAGGCACACGAGTGGCTTCAGGGGCCTCTTTCCCTCTCTCTCGATCAGTTTGATCACACGAGTGAAGAGGGCCATGGAGCCCTCCCGCACACTGCTGTCGTCCTGGTGCAAAGAAAGAGGAAAAGACCTCAGCAGCAGCTTCTCCAGGCCCCAGTGGGCACAGGCCTGAAAATCCACAGGGACCAAAGTTTCCCAGCAGTACCCAGAGCCCGTGGCGGGGGGGCACAGAGCCTTACGTGGTCAAAGAGTGGCCGGAGCGCCTCAGCCAACTGCAGGCCGGTGGGGGTGGATATTAGGGGGTCTTTGCTGCGGACTCTCTTGTGGCGCTGTGTCCACAGACTGCTCCAGAGCACGTTCTTGAAGACAGAGAGGGTCATCCAAACCACATCTCTGTCTGCATCCCCCAGGAGCTGCACGAGCCTTTCATTCAGGCTCCAGATGCTCTTGGCCTGTGAGGAAGACAATGCTGTGCCATGAAGCCACCAACGGCTGCACCAGCAATCCCGCTCCGGCGGGGCAGCCCCACGTGCTGCCGCGGGGCCCGGAGGCCAAAGGCCTGTCCCGAGGGACTCGGGCAGCTGAACGGGGAGGCAGCAGAGCTGGGAGCAGCTGCCACAGCTCCCGAAGCCCAGCCAACCCAAGCGACGGCCCCAGGATTCCAGCACGGCTTCAGCCAACTGCCCCTTCTCACCATCACGGGATCCTGGCTGAGTGCCACGAGGACTCGGAGCGCCAGTTGACGCCGCTTTGTGTTGGTGCTCCCCGAGTTCCTTGAAAGCATCTCCAGGACCCTGTCACCGCATTCACTGGTGTCCAGGCAGTCCAGGACCTGAAAGGCACGGAGCAGTGATGGGGTGCCCGGCCGGCAGGAGCCCGGACCCGCACAGGGCTGGGCCCAGGCAGCAGCACAGGGCGCGGCACCGTCCCGGGCAGCTGCGGCCACGAGAGGGCCGAGAGGTGGAGGCAGCTCGGCGAGGCAGCGCGAGGCAGCAGGCTCACCTCCACAAGGAATGCCATGGCAGGCAGGTCCCAGCACGGCTCCTCCCTGCTCAGCAGCTCCAGCAGGTGGAGTGTGATGCGGGAACACAAGGGGCTGGAGACGTGGCGCTTCTCCCTGCCAGGGGGAAAAAGGTAGCATCGACCTGAGGCAGGCGGGCAAACCTCTCCCGGGAGGGACTCACAGAGGCCTGGTCTTTCCCCACCAGCCCAGTCCCAGGAGGGGACCAGGGCACTCTGGGAGGCGGCTCCTCCTGTGCACCCGCCTCTCCCAGCCTTTTCCACTCTGCTCGGCCGTCCCAGGTGACAAGACCCTCTGGCCCACGCCCACGGGCACAGTGTGGGGTGCCCCGTGCACAGGCAGAAATGACAGGGGCAGCGGGGACAAGGAGGTCTCACCTGGCCAGCAGAGCCACTGCGTGGCGGCTGCGAGCATTGAGGAGCCTGGCCCAGCCACGATTGTCTTCCACTGAATTCACCACATCCTCACAGTGGAGACAGCAGAGCAGGGCCTTCATGGTCAGCACTGCAAACCTGTGTGCAGAGCAAAGCCCAGGTCACGCTGGGAGCCCCGGCCCCAGTCCCAAGGGCAAGAGAGGAGGGAAGGACTGGCATGGAGCACCTCTTGGGGTCGGTGGGAAGGTCGTGTTGCTCCTGGCATCCCCTCCAGAACGTGTCGACCTCCTGTGACATCTGCTCTGTGCTGACAAGGACTTGGAAGAGCAGATCCACGAGGAGATGGGGGGAATAGTCCATCAAAGGCCCCGGGCACTGGGGCTCCTGGACAATCATCCACAGTGCCAGAGTTGCCTGCAAAAGACAAACCAGCCGGACGCAGCAGTCAGTGCCAAGACATCCATGTGGCAGGGCCCGAGCGTGGGAGGGGAAGGCCAGGGGAGACTCGGGGGGAGCGCCCGGCCCGGTGGCCCCGAACCTGCTGCTAGCCCACATTTCCAGCCCAGTGCCTGCACGGAGATGGGCAGGGAGACGCCGTGCTGGGGGAGGATGGAGAGCTGCCAGAGAGGCAAACTGGGGGCAAGCAACGGTTCCAGAAACTCACAGCCAGGGCAAAGACGTCTGTGTTGTCCCCATCGGAGGTGCGCGTGTAGTACCACGGCCAGTCCTCCATCACGCCGAGCAGGGTTGGCAGCACCTTCTGCAGTGTCCTTCCCGATGAGGCGATGGTCCTCCACATGGTTGCAGCAGCTCTGTGGAGTCAGAGCTCTGCGTCAGAGGAGTCTGGACCACAGCGCCCTGACCTGGGCAGCTGCAGGGGCCGGGGGACAGAGCCACAGTGTTTCCAGGGGCAGGGGGTGATGGGCTCTAGCGGCTGGTGAGCGCGGAGCCCTCGAGGCAGCTGGGGCCCGTACCTGTCGCACGAGGGGGCACAGCGCAGGAGGGTGATGGCGACATCCACGGGGTGTGCCTCGGTCAGTGCTAGAAGGGTCTTATCCAGCACGTGCCCAGCAGACACATTGGAGGTCAGCCACGAGTGGATGGACCTGACCAGAGCTGGCACCTGGAGGGGACACAGGGGAGAGTTGGAGAGCTGCCAGAGGGAGCAATTGCCCAGCTTGCCCCGAGAAGTGCTTCCCTTCCCCCCACACAGTGCTGGCCTCGAAGGCTGAGGGGGCCCAGCGGAACAAGCTTGAGGGGCCACACAGTCGCTGCCCACAGGCTGCTTACTTGAGCAGAGACAACTCTCTCCTCAGGAACATGCAGACTGGGAGCATCGGGCAGGCGCTGAACGGGTGTGCTGTCAGCATCTGCGATGCCCTCAGTCCCTGGGGCGTCAGCCTTGGCCTTGAGCTCGGTCGGGTTGGGCTCAGGCTGTGCCAGGAGCTCGGGTGGTGAGGTCCTGGCCTTTCTGCGCCGAACAGGAACGGATTTCCGCACCCTCTGCAGGAGAATGAAGGGCAGGGAGGAGAGGGATGTGTCATGGAGAGCTTCGAGAGCGCTGCCAGGCTGAGCAGTGACAGCAGGCCCATCCCAGGCGGCGATGGCTCCAAGTACCTGATGAGCTCTGCGGAAGCGGCCCCGGGTGCGGCCCTGCTCTGGTGTCCGGCGCCGGCCTGGATCTGGCAAAGAGCGAGCGCGGTCAGAGCCGAGGGGCTGCGGGACAGGCCGGAGAAGACAGCCCAGCCCTGCGCTCCACAGGCAGGGCCGGCCCCAGGATGCCCAGTCCAAGGAGCCTCTGGAGGCTCATCCCCGGGCCCTCTTTCCCCCTCCCTTTCCCTGAGCATGTCCACAGGGGATGAGATGGAATGAGGCCCAGCTGGCTGCAGCCATTCAGCCCTGTGGCCCAGCCCTGCCACTCACCCTTCTGCAGGGGCTGGAAGTGCTCTGCCTCCTCAGGCTGCTGTGCTGGGGCAGGCCCAGGGCTTTCCTCCTCCTCCTTCTTCACCCGCGCCCGCTTGGGCACCCTGGGAGGTCTCCGCTCCATGCCCCTGTCTGGTTTCATGGCTTCCTGCAGGAGAGATGCCACAGAAATACTCTGGGTCACCAAGTCCTGCCGAAGTGCCTTGAAGGCATTTGCAGTAGAGGAGTGCTCGCAACGCTCCAGGTCATCAAGTGCCACAGTCCCACAGCCAGGAGGGGACATGGGGCAGTTGGAGAGCTGCCAGAGGGAGCAACTTGCCCACTGTCCCTCCAGAAGTGCCTCCCTTTCCACCACACTGTGCGGGCCTCAAAGGCTGAGGGGGCCCAGCAGACCCGGCTTGAGGGCCAGACAGTCCCTGCCCACAGGCTGCTTACTTCCACAGGGATAACTTCCTCTTCAGGAACCTCCAGACTGGGATCATCGGGCAGGTGCTGAACGGGTGTGCTGTCAGCATCCACGATGCCCTCAGTCTTTGCACCGTCAGCCTGCGGGGTGAGCTCAGGCAGCGCGGCGTTGGAGGTTGTCGTGTCATCGGTCACCGCGGTGTCACGGTTTGCTGTGCCATCAGTCGACGCGGTGCCGACATCGGGGTCAACCTTGAGCTCGGTCGGCGTGGGGTCAGGCTGCGCCACGACCTCAATTGGTGCGATCCTGCACCTTCTACGCCGAAAGCTCAAGAATGTCACAAAGGCCTGCAGGAGAACGAAGGGCAGGGAAGAGGGGGCTGTGCCACGGAGAGCTCCGCCAGCGGTGCCAGGCTGAGCAGTGACAGCAGGCCCAGCCCAGGTGGCGATGGCTGCAAGTACCTGTGCTGCCCTGCAGAAGCGGCCCCGGGCACGGTCCTGCTCTGGTGTCCGGTGCCGGCCTGGATCTGGCAAAGAGCGAGCGCGGTCAGAGCCGAGGGGCTGCGGGACAGGCCGGAGAAGACAACCCAGCCCTGCGCCCCACAGGCAGGGCCAGCCCCGGGCTGCCCAGTCCAAGGAGCTGCTGGGGGATCAGCCCTGGCCCCTCTTCCCCCCTCGCTTTCCCTGGCCATGTCCACAGGGGATGGGATGGGAAGAGGCCCATCTGGCTGCAGCCAGCAGCCCTGTGGCCCAGCCCTGCCACTCACCCTCCTGCAGGGGCTGGGACTGCTCCACCTCTTCAGGCTGCTGTGTTGAGTCAGTCCCAGGGCCTTCCTTCTTTGTCCGAAATGGCCTGAGCAGGCTCAGGCGTCTTCCTGCCATCCCGCAGTCTGGCCTTGAGGCCACCTGCAAGAGAGGGACACCTCGGAAGATCTCTGCGTCCCCAAGTCTTGCAGGCTGCCCTCGAGGCCACCTGCCGCAGGGATTGGAGACTCCTCGGAAAATTTCCGGGTCACCAATCCTGCAGTCTGGCCTCAAGGGCAACTGAACGAGAGAAAAGGCTAGGAAAGGGTAGGGGTTCTCAAGTCCTGCGGTGTGGCCTCAAGGGCACTCGCCACAGGGCTTGGAGACACCTCGCAAAAGCTCCGCGTCACCAAGTCCCGCGATCTGGCCTCGAGGGCGCTTGCACCACAGAAACGCCTCCAAAACGCTCCGGGTCAACAAGGAAGGAGTTGGCTGCACGGGAGCTCCGCACAGCACCGCTCTATCCTGTCCGTCCCGTCGCACGCTCCGAGGAGCACTGAGGCGTGGCCACGTCACCACCGGTACTATGTCATGACGTGTCACAAAGGGCCCTGTGACACCCTGCCCCGTTGCACACCATCGGCGTGTCCCAAAGGCCCTGTGAGACACTGCCACCTGCCCTGGGGCCTCCCCCCGCCCGGCCAACCTGCCCCATGTCGGAAGGAGTCCGTTCTCCAAAGTATCTAAGACAGCTGGACATGAACTTTAGGCCCAGCTCAAAAACTAAGCAAGCCCTCCCCTGCTGTGCCTGCCCACAGCAGCAGAAGGAGCCCCCTCGGCTGCCAACGCGGGCACAGCGGGAAGGGCACGGGGCCTCCACAGAAGCTGGCACGGGCTCCTTGGGAGAAGGCCCGGCTGGTGGCCCTCCCAAACACGGGGCTGTGACACACCGAAGGAATGTGAGGGCAAGGGCACCAATGCCGCTCCGACCCCCTTGGCCGGGGCTGCACCAAAATCAGCAGCTCTGGCAAGTCCTTGCCCAAGGAGGCCTGCCACCGCCCCGAGTCCTGGCAGGGGTGGTGCCCGCCTCCTGCCCCAAAGAGCTGTGCCCTGGGGGGACTTCTCTGCCAGAGGGCGGCCAAAGCCAACGGGTACTGATGTCTGCGCTCTTGCGGGGGGCCGTTGGGAGTGGTAGCCGGAGCAATTGGTGGCAGCGCTCGGCATCTGTCAGAAGGCAGAAGCAGTTTCTCCTTGCGGGAATGATTTTTGCGTGGAAGCGATGACCTGCAGCACAAAATCACCATCAGTTGCTGAGTTTCGCAGGAAGATCAGATTGCTCAGAGATCCTGTCCACTTTCCTTGTGTTAGTTGGACTTTTCCTCTTGCATTCTGCAAAATAAATCTGCCCGGTCTGATGTTCAAAGCTCCAGGTCCTGTGGGTCCGATTACGACTCCCAGCTGATATCCAGAGCACTGGGGAGAAGCGAAGGGGATGGGGAGAACTCTGGGATGCAAACCTGTTGCGTGTCTCTGATTAAGGTGCCAGCCCACTGAAGGAGCAGCCAAGACAAATGCTGGAAGCAGACGTGTTCTGCCAGTTGCTGCTCTCGCATGGACACGGGGCACACGTGTTCCCACGGGTCCGGGCCACTTGATCCAAGAGCAGTGAGTGGCCGTGCATTGGTAGGGAATGGGCTCCAGCAAGGCCAAAGTAGGATCCTCTAGCAGCAAAGCCTGGGCTTGTGAACTGGGCCATTTTTGCAGCAGACCCCCCAGTGCTGACTTCCCTCCATGCCGGAACCTCCTGGTATGAGGCCCTGCTTCGGCTTCTGGTGCTTCTTCCTTCCCTTCCAGGAAGGCCTGGATTTTGAGTTTAGAAGCCCGTGCCTGTGTTTTTAAGGTGCCTGCCTGGAGGAGAGGTTCAGCAGCTGCAGCCCAAGGCTCATGTCCCATGCCAGTCTCTAAGGATGGCCCCAGTGCCAGTGCCTTGGGATGCCTGAGTGTGGAAGGTGAGTCTGCCCTCAGGCACGGCCGTGGAAGTCAGTCGGGATGATAGACTGGCCCTGGAGCTGCCCAGTGTTGCTGTGAGGCTGGGCAGTCAATAGAAAGCCGCTGTGGCCACTTTTCCTGAAGCCTTTGGCCAACCCACGTGCAGTTGTGCCCACAGCATCCCCGCTTTTAGCACCCTGGCCGGTGCGGGAGCCTCGCTGAGGAGGCCCAGGCGTTGTGGTGCTGCTGCTCCTGTGCACAGCCTGCTGTTGTTGTCTGTGGCGCGGAGCCGCTTGGGCAGCAGCGACTGCGCAGCCCTGCCCGAGGAGCCCCGCGTCCTCTCCGTGCTGGCAGCAGCTCTGCGGGCCCAGAGCTCTGGGTCAGCGGGCTCTGGGCCACAGCTCTGTGGCCTGGGCAGGCGCGGGGGCCCGGGCTGACCCAGAGCCCTGCCTGTGCCCCTGCCCCTCGCCGGCAGCACCCAGCGGACGTGCCCCAGCAGGGCCCCCTTGCCCTCCTTGTCCCCAGCCAGGCCAGCCTGGCCCCCTTGGGGGTGTCCCCACCCTCCCGCCGAGGATCCGGGGCTTGTGCCGCAGGGATGGGAGATGCCCCGGGCAAGCGCCAGAGCAGCCGGCTGGCAGGGAACTGGGGGGCTGCCTTGGGGGCTGCTTACGGCCTCTGCCCCCCAGTTCCTCATGGCTTCTCACACCCTGTCCCCTCAGGGCCTCCTCTGCCTGTCCTGTCCCCTCGCAGCCTCCTGCCCCCCACCCCCTCATGGATTCCCCTCAAGGCTTCCCACTCCCTTGTCCCGGCAGGGCCTCTCCAGCACCACATCCCTTCAGGGCCTCCCCGCGCCTCGTCGTCCCTCAGGGTCTCCCCCAGCCCCGCCAACCTGCCCGGCAGCGGCGCAGCCCTGAAGGAGCTCCACAGGAGCCGGCTCCGCAGGCCCCTCCCAGCCCTCAGCAATCCAGACAGCAACACACGGGCAAGCCACAGATGCTGCTTCCTGCCCGGGACGGGGCTTGTGGCCACCTCCAAGGACCAGCTTCTCAGGGATTCCCACAGCTCCAGCCTCTGCCCATCCCCTCTGCCCCAAGTGTTGAGGCTCCGGCAGAACCCCCCAAGGCCGAGGGCCTTTTGGGCACTTTCTCTTCCCCACTGCACACCCGGGCAAGTGTTGCTGAGCACAAGGGCCTTTTTTCCCCTCTTCCCCCATGCCCTGTGGACACCGGGCACCCAAAAGAAGCTCCTGGGCCTCTGTGTATGACAATATTTATTTAATATTCCTACGCTGGGGTAAAAGGAAGGCCTTGCAGAGAAGAGGTGTCTTCCCCACAGGCTCAGGTGGCCCCAACAGACAGAGCTGCCTGCATCGACTCTGCACACAGCTGCAGCAGCGCAGGCAGACTCAGCCCCACAGAGAAGGCCGGGTATTCCACGCCCTGCAGAGCCGGTCTCGGAACCGCTGCAACCTGGGGTAGGGAGCTGTCTGTAGATTACTAACAAAGTTGATGATTTGAAGCGCCAGGTTTGAGACAGCGGGGCTCCTGTCCTCTGGGATGGCTTGAAGGGCTGGAACAGAGAGGAACAGAGCCAAGGTCAGAGCCTGGATGGGTGGCGACGCAAGGAGCCCCTCCTGCCTGGGCCATCCCAGCAAGCTCTTGCCATTGCCAGGAGGGAGCAGGGCCCAGCAGGATGAGGCAGAAGGCACTGGCCACCAATGCCCCCCGTGCCCCTGAAATGTCTCTCTGCTCTGCCCACGCCGCCCCTCATCCCTGCAGGGAGCAGAGCCCTCCGCAGCCAGGGCAGGACTGCAGCTGCCTGCCCAGGCTCTGTGCTCCTCTGCCAGCCCCCAGTGCCCTCACTCACCATCGATGATGAGCTGCAGCTCTTTGTGCTGTCCCCTCAGGTACCCCCCGGCGATCCCTGGGAACACAGATCCTGTCACGGCCCCAGCGGCACAGCTGCCCCCCCCAGCGGCGCTGCCAGCCCGGCCACACGCCCTCCTGCCCTGGCAGGGCTGAGCCCGGGGCCTTCCTGCCTCGGGGCGCCCCAGGGCTGGGCTGGCCCAGGGCAGCAGCAGCCGCCGGGGCACTCGGGGCTCCCCAGCACATCCCTGGGCCGGCTGCTGCTGCCGCTGCAGCAGCCGGGGCTGGGCCCGAGCTGCAGCGGGGCGGGAAGGGACCGCGGCCTCGTGGCTCACCCATGAACTTGATGGCTGCCTCTCGCAGGGGCTGCTGTGGGCTCCGCAGGTACGGCAGGGCCTGGTGCATGTACTTGGCCACTCGGCTCCGGTCCTTTTTCAGCTGGAGAGAGCGGCAGGGCACGGAGGGAAGGGTTGGCTGGGGCTCTGCCCCTCGGCCGGGCGCTGCCTGCGCCCAGCACTGGCCTCCCCTGCCCGCACAGCCCTGAGGCCCGGGCAGCAGCCACTGGGGCCGGGCTTTGGAGGGAGCAGAGGGCTGGCTGCTCCCTGGGAGCGGCGGGGCTGCCCTGCCCCACAGCCCAGCTGGGCCGGGGCTCCAGCGGCACCCTGGCTCGGGGGCAGAGGAGCCCGCAGAGGAGCCCACACGCCCCAGGGAAGGCAGCAGCGTGTGGGGCGCAGGCTGCTGTCCCACAGGCGGGTGCAGCAGTGGGCAGGAGCACACTCTGGGCAGCCCCACACTCTGGGCATCGGGGGCTGGGGCTTTGGGGTCGTCCTTACCAGGCACTGGCCAAAGCTCCATGGCTCCTCTGTGTTCACCAGGCGCCCAAGATCCCTCCTCTTCAGGAACCTGGTCACATCCAGCAGTGCTTTGCGAGAGGCCTGCAGAGCAACAGAGACCAGGACATGGCACCGCAGCCCAGGGCACGGGACCCCTGTCCCTGGACCAAGGCCAGGAGGAGGCCGGAGCCCGGGAGGTGCCAGGCCAGGAGGCAGCCCAGCCCCCTCCCACGGGACACCAGTGCCCACGAGTGCTCACCCTTTTCACGACCACCTTCTCATCATGCCGGTGGAAGTAGAGCGGGAGCAGGCTCAGGCACACGAGTGGCTTCAGGGGCCTCTTTCCCTCTCTCTCGATCAGTTTGATCACACGAGTGAAGAGGGCCATGGAGCCCTCCCGCACACTGCTGTCGTCCTGGTGCAAAGAAAGAGGAAAAGACCTCAGCAGCAGCTTCTCCAGGCCCCAGTGGGCACAGGCCTGAAAATCCACAGGGACCAAAGTTTCCCAGCAGTACCCAGAGCCCGTGGCGGGGGGGCACAGAGCCTTACGTGGTCAAAGAGTGGCCGGAGCGCCTCAGCCAACTGCAGGCCGGTGGGGGTGGATATTAGGGGGTCTTTGCTGCGGACTCTCTTGTGGCGCTGTGTCCACAGACTGCTCCAGAGCACGTTCTTGAAGACAGAGAGGGTCATCCAAACCACATCTCTGTCTGCATCCCCCAGGAGCTGCACGAGCCTTTCATTCAGGCTCCAGATGCTCTTGGCCTGTGAGGAAGACAATGCTGTGCCATGAAGCCACCAACGGCTGCACCAGCAATCCCGCTCCGGCGGGGCAGCCCCACGTGCTGCCGCGGGGCCCGGAGGCCAAAGGCCTGTCCCGAGGGACTCGGGCAGCTGAACGGGGAGGCAGCAGAGCTGGGAGCAGCTGCCACAGCTCCCGAAGCCCAGCCAACCCAAGCGACGGCCCCAGGATTCCAGCACGGCTTCAGCCAACTGCCCCTTCTCACCATCACGGGATCCTGGCTGAGTGCCACGAGGACTCGGAGCGCCAGTTGACGCCGCTTTGTGTTGGTGCTCCCCGAGTTCCTTGAAAGCATCTCCAGGACCCTGTCACCGCATTCACTGGTGTCCAGGCAGTCCAGGACCTGAAAGGCACGGAGCAGTGATGGGGTGCCCGGCCGGCAGGAGCCCGGACCCGCACAGGGCTGGGCCCAGGCAGCAGCACAGGGCGCGGCACCGTCCCGGGCAGCTGCGGCCACGAGAGGGCCGAGAGGTGGAGGCAGCTCGGCGAGGCAGCGCGAGGCAGCAGGCTCACCTCCACAAGGAATGCCATGGCAGGCAGGTCCCAGCACGGCTCCTCCCTGCTCAGCAGCTCCAGCAGGTGGAGTGTGATGCGGGAACACAAGGGGCTGGAGACGTGGCGCTTCTCCCTGCCAGGGGGAAAAAGGTAGCATCGACCTGAGGCAGGCGGGCAAACCTCTCCCGGGAGGGACTCACAGAGGCCTGGTCTTTCCCCACCAGCCCAGTCCCAGGAGGGGACCAGGGCACTCTGGGAGGCGGCTCCTCCTGTGCACCCGCCTCTCCCAGCCTTTTCCACTCTGCTCGGCCGTCCCAGGTGACAAGACCCTCTGGCCCACGCCCACGGGCACAGTGTGGGGTGCCCCGTGCACAGGCAGAAATGACAGGGGCAGCGGGGACAAGGAGGTCTCACCTGGCCAGCAGAGCCACTGCGTGGCGGCTGCGAGCATTGAGGAGCCTGGCCCAGCCACGATTGTCTTCCACTGAATTCACCACATCCTCACAGTGGAGACAGCAGAGCAGGGCCTTCATGGTCAGCACTGCAAACCTGTGTGCAGAGCAAAGCCCAGGTCACGCTGGGAGCCCCGGCCCCAGTCCCAAGGGCAAGAGAGGAGGGAAGGACTGGCATGGAGCACCTCTTGGGGTCGGTGGGAAGGTCGTGTTGCTCCTGGCATCCCCTCCAGAACGTGTCGACCTCCTGTGACATCTGCTCTGTGCTGACAAGGACTTGGAAGAGCAGATCCACGAGGAGATGGGGGGAATAGTCCATCAAAGGCCCCGGGCACTGGGGCTCCTGGACAATCATCCACAGTGCCAGAGTTGCCTGCAAAAGACAAACCAGCCGGACGCAGCAGTCAGTGCCAAGACATCCATGTGGCAGGGCCCGAGCGTGGGAGGGGAAGGCCAGGGGAGACTCGGGGGGAGCGCCCGGCCCGGTGGCCCCGAACCTGCTGCTAGCCCACATTTCCAGCCCAGTGCCTGCATGGAGATGGGCAGGGAGACGCCGTGCTGGGGGAGGATGGAGAGCTGCCAGAGAGGCAAACTGGGGGCAAGCAACGGTTCCAGAAACTCACAGCCAGGGCAAAGACGTCTGTGTTGTCCCCATCGGAGGTGCGCGTGTAGTACCACGGCCAGTCCTCCATCACGCCGAGCAGGGTTGGCAGCACCTTCTGCAGTGTCCTTCCCGATGAGGCGATGGTCCTCCACATGGTTGCAGCAGCTCTGTGGAGTCAGAGCTCTGCGTCAGAGGAGTCTGGACCACAGTGCCCTGACCTGGGCAGCTGCAGGGGCCGGGGGACAGAGCCACAGTGTTTCCAGGGGCAGGGGGTGATGGGCTCTAGCGGCTGGTGAGCGCGGAGCCCTCGAGGCAGCTGGGGCCCGTACCTGTCGCACGAGGGGGCACAGCGCAGGAGGGTGATGGCGACATCCACGGGGTGTGCCTC
This sequence comes from Manacus candei, assembly GCF_025592945.1. Lineage (NCBI taxonomy): Eukaryota > Metazoa > Chordata > Aves > Passeriformes > Pipridae > Manacus > Manacus candei. The sequence goes on from NW_026138065.1 coordinate 33,358,579, forward strand.
GGTCAGTGCTAGAAGGGTCTTATCCAGCACGTGCCCAGCAGACACATTGGAGGTCAGCCACGAGTGGATGGACCTGACCAGAGCTGGCACCTGGAGGGGACACAGGGGAGAGTTGGAGAGCTGCCAGAGGGAGCAATTGCCCAGCTTGCCCCGAGAAGTGCTTCCCTTCCCCCCACACAGTGCTGGCCTCGAAGGCTGAGGGGGCCCAGCGGAACAAGCTTGAGGGGCCACACAGTCGCTGCCCACAGGCTGCTTACTTGAGCAGAGACAACTCTCTCCTCAGGAACATGCAGACTGGGAGCATCGGGCAGGCGCTGAACGGGTGTGCTGTCAGCATCTGCGATGCCCTCAGTCCCTGGGGCGTCAGCCTTGGCCTTGAGCTCGGTCGGGTTGGGCTCAGGCTGTGCCAGGAGCTCGGGTGGTGAGGTCCTGGCCTTTCTGCGCCGAACAGGAACGGATTTCCGCACCCTCTGCAGGAGAATGAAGGGCAGGGAGGAGAGGGATGTGTCATGGAGAGCTTCGAGAGCGCTGCCAGGCTGAGCAGTGACAGCAGGCCCATCCCAGGTGGCGATGGCTCCAAGTACCTGATGAGCTCTGCGGAAGCGGCCCCGGGTGCGGCCCTGCTCTGGTGTCCGGCGCCGGCCTGGATCTGGCAAAGAGCGAGCGCGGTCAGAGCCGAGGGGCTGCGGGACAGGCCGGAGAAGACAGCCCAGCCCTGCGCTCCACAGGCAGGGCCGGCCCCAGGATGCCCAGTCCAAGGAGCCTCTGGAGGCTCATCCCCGGGCCCTCTTTCCCCCTCCCTTTCCCTGAGCATGTCCACAGGGGATGAGATGGAATGAGGCCCAGCTGGCTGCAGCCATTCAGCCCTGTGGCCCAGCCCTGCCACTCACCCTTCTGCAGGGGCTGGAAGTGCTCTGCCTCCTCAGGCTGCTGTGCTGGGGCAGGCCCAGGGCTTTCCTCCTCCTCCTTCTTCACCCGCGCCCGCTTGGGCACCCTGGGAGGTCTCCGCTCCATGCCCCTGTCTGGTTTCATGGCTTCCTGCAGGAGAGATGCCACAGAAATACTCTGGGTCACCAAGTCCTGCCGAAGTGCCTTGAAGGCATTTGCAGTAGAGGAGTGCTCGCAACGCTCCAGGTCATCAAGTGCCACAGTCCCACAGCCAGGAGGGGACATGGGGCAGTTGGAGAGCTGCCAGAGGGAGCAACTTGCCCACTGTCCCTCCAGAAGTGCCTCCCTTTCCACCACACTGTGCGGGCCTCAAAGGCTGAGGGGGCCCAGCAGACCCGGCTTGAGGGCCAGACAGTCCCTGCCCACAGGCTGCTTACTTCCACAGGGATAACTTCCTCTTCAGGAACCTCCAGACTGGGATCATCGGGCAGGTGCTGAACGGGTGTGCTGTCAGCATCCACGATGCCCTCAGTCTTTGCACCGTCAGCCTGCGGGGTGAGCTCAGGCAGCGCGGCGTTGGAGGCTGTCGTGTCATCGGTCACCGCGGTGTCACGGTTTGCTGTGCCATCAGTCGACGCGGTGCCGACATCGGGGTCAACCTTGAGCTCGGTCGGCGTGGGGTCAGGCTGCGCCACGACCTCAATTGGTGCGATCCTGCACCTTCTACGCCGAAAGCTCAAGAATGTCACAAAGGCCTGCAGGAGAACGAAGGGCAGGGAAGAGGGGGCTGTGCCACGGAGAGCTCCGCCAGCGGTGCCAGGCTGAGCAGTGACAGCAGGCCCAGCCCAGGTGGCGATGGCTGCAAGTACCTGTGCTGCCCTGCAGAAGCGGCCCCGGGCACGGTCCTGCTCTGGTGTCCGGTGCCGGCCTGGATCTGGCAAAGAGCGAGCGCGGTCAGAGCTGAGGGGCTGCGGGACAGGCCGGAGAAGACAACCCAGCCCTGCGCCCCACAGGCAGGGCCAGCCCCGGGCTGCCCAGTCCAAGGAGCTGCTGGGGGATCAGCCCTGGCCCCTCTTCCCCCCTCGCTTTCCCTGGCCATGTCCACAGGGGATGGGATGGGAAGAGGCCCATCTGGCTGCAGCCAGCAGCCCTGTGGCCCAGCCCTGCCACTCACCCTCCTGCAGGGGCTGGGACTGCTCCACCTCTTCAGGCTGCTGTGTTGAGTCAGTCCCAGGGCCTTCCTTCTTTGTCCGAAATGGCCTGAGCAGGCTCAGGCGTCTTCCTGCCATCCCGCAGTCTGGCCTTGAGGCCACCTGCAAGAGAGGGACACCTCGGAAGATCTCTGCGTCCCCAAGTCTTGCAGGCTGCCCTCGAGGCCACCTGCCGCAGGGATTGGAGACTCCTCGGAAAATTTCCGGGTCACCAATCCTGCAGTCTGGCCTCAAGGGCAACTGAACGAGAGAAAAGGCTAGGAAAGGGTAGGGGTTCTCAAGTCCTGCGGTGTGGCCTCAAGGGCACTCGCCACAGGGCTTGGAGACACCTCGCAAAAGCTCCGCGTCACCAAGTCCCGCGATCTGGCCTCGAGGGCGCTTGCACCACAGAAACGCCTCCAAAACGCTCCGGGTCAACAAGGAAGGAGTTGGCTGCACGGGAGCTCCGCACAGCACCGCTCTATCCTGTCCGTCCCGTCGCACGCTCCGAGGAGCACTGAGGCGTGGCCACGTCACCACCGGTACTATGTCATGACGTGTCACAAAGGGCCCTGTGACACCCTGCCCCGTTGCACACCATCGGCGTGTCCCAAAGGCCCTGTGAGACACTGCCACCTGCCCTGGGGCCTCCCCCCGCCCGGCCAACCTGCCCCATGTCGGAAGGAGTCCGTTCTCCAAAGTATCTAAGACAGCTGGACATGAACTTTAGACCCTCCCCTGCTGTGCCTGCCCACAGCAGCAGAAGGAGCCCCCTCGGCTGCCAACGCGGGCACAGCGGGAAGGGCACGGGGCCTCCACAGAAGCTGGCACGGGCTCCTTGGGAGAAGGCCCGGCTGGTGGCCCTCCCAAACACGGGGCTGTGACACACCGAAGGAATGTGAGGGCAAGGGCACCAATGCCGCTCCGACCCCCTTGGCCGGGGCTGCACCAAAATCAGCAGCTCTGGCAAGTCCTTGCCCAAGGAGGCCTGCCACCGCCCCGAGTCCTGGCAGGGGTGGTGCCCGCCTCCTGCCCCAAAGAGCTGTGCCCTGGGGGGACTTCTCTGCCAGAGGGCGGCCAAAGCCAACGGGTACTGATGTCTGCGCTCTTGCGGGGGGCCGTTGGGAGTGGTAGCCGGAGCAATTGGTGGCAGCGCTCGGCATCTGTCAGAAGGCAGAAGCAGTTTCTCCTTGCGGGAATGATTTTTGCGTGGAAGCGATGACCTGTAGCAAAAAATCACCATCAGTTGCTGAGTTTCGCAGGAAGATCAGATTGCTCAGAGATCCTGTCCACTTTCCTTGTGTTAGTTGGACTTTTCCTCTTGCATTCTGCAAAATAAATCTGCCCGGTCTGATGTTCAAAGCTCCAGGTCCTGTGGGTCCGATTACGACTCCCAGCTGATATCCAGAGCACTGGGGAGAAGCGAAGGGGATGGGGAGAACTCTGGGATGCAAACCTGTTGCGTGTCTCTGATTAAGGTGCCAGCCCACTGAAGGAGCAGCCAAGACAAATGCTGGAAGCAGACGTGTTCTGCCAGTTGCTGCTCTCGCATGGACACGGGGCACACGTGTTCCCACGGGTCCGGGCCACTTGATCCAAGAGCAGTGAGTGGCCGTGCATTGGTAGGGAATGGGCTCCAGCAAGGCCAAAGTAGGATCCTCTAGCAGCAAAGCCTGGGCTTGTGAACTGGGCCATTTTTGCAGCAGACCCCCCAGTGCTGACTTCCCTCCATGCCGGAACCTCCTGGTATGAGGCCCTGCTTCGGCTTCTGGTGCTTCTTCCTTCCCTTCCAGGAAGGCCTGGATTTTGAGTTTAGAAGCCCGTGCCTGTGTTTTTAAGGTGCCTGCCTGGAGGAGAGGTTCAGCAGCTGCAGCCCAAGGCTCATGTCCCATGCCAGTCTCTAAGGATGGCCCCAGTGCCAGTGCCTTGGGATGCCTGAGTGTGGAAGGTGAGTCTGCCCTCAGGCACGGCCGTGGAAGTCAGTCGGGATGATAGACTGGCCCTGGAGCTGCCCAGTGTTGCTGTGAGGCTGGGCAGTCAATAGAAAGCCGCTGTGGCCACTTTTCCTGAAGCCTTTGGCCAACCCACGTGCAGTTGTGCCCACAGCATCCCCGCTTTTAGCACCCTGGCCGGTGCGGGAGCCTCGCTGAGGAGGCCCAGGCGTTGTGGTGCTGCTGCTCCTGTGCACAGCCTGCTGTTGTTGTCTGTGGCGCGGAGCCGCTTGGGCAGCAGCGACTGCGCAGCCCTGCCCGAGGAGCCCCGCGTCCTCTCCGTGCTGGCAGCAGCTCTGCGGGCCCAGAGCTCTGGGTCAGCGGGCTCTGGGCCACAGCTCTGTGGCCTGGGCAGGCGCGGGGGCCCGGGCTGACCCAGAGCCCTGCCTGTGCCCCTGCCCCTCGCCGGCAGCACCCAGCGGACGTGCCCCAGCAGGGCCCCCTTGCCCTCCTTGTCCCCAGCCAGGCCAGCCTGGCCCCCTTGGGGGTGTCCCCACCCTCCCGCCGAGGATCCGGGGCTTGTGCCGCAGGGATGGGAGATGCCCCGGGCAAGCGCCAGAGCAGCCGGCTGGCAGGGAACTGGGGGGCTGCCTTGGGGGCTGCTTACGGCCTCTGCCCCCCAGTTCCTCATGGCTTCTCACACCCTGTCCCCTCAGGGCCTCCTCTGCCTGTCCTGTCCCCTCGCAGCCTCCTGCCCCCCACCCCCTCATGGATTCCCCTCAAGGCTTCCCACTCCCTTGTCCCGGCAGGGCCTCTCCAGCACCACATCCCTTCAGGGCCTCCCCGCGCCTCGTCGTCCCTCAGGGTCTCCCCCAGCCCCGCCAACCTGCCCGGCAGCGGCGCAGCCCTGAAGGAGCTCCACAGGAGCCGGCTCCGCAGGCCCCTCCCAGCCCTCAGCAATCCAGACAGCAACACACGGGCAAGCCACAGATGCTGCTTCCTGCCCGGGACGGGGCTTGTGGCCACCTCCAAGGACCAGCTTCTCAGGGATTCCCACAGCTCCAGCCTCTGCCCATCCCCTCTGCCCCAAGTGTTGAGGCTCCGGCAGAACCCCCCAAGGCCGAGGGCCTTTTGGGCACTTTCTCTTCCCCACTGCACACCCGGGCAAGTGTTGCTGAGCACAAGGGCCTTTTTTCCCCTCTTCCCCCATGCCCTGTGGACACCGGGCACCCAAAAGAAGCTCCTGGGCCTCTGTGTATGACAATATTTATTTAATATTCCTACGCTGGGGTAAAAGGAAGGCCTTGCAGAGAAGAGGTGTCTTCCCCACAGGCTCAGGTGGCCCCAACAGACAGAGCTGCCTGCATCGACTCTGCACACAGCTGCAGCAGCGCAGGCAGACTCAGCCCCACAGAGAAGGCCGGGTATTCCACGCCCTGCAGAGCCGGTCTCGGAACCGCTGCAACCTGGGGTAGGGAGCTGTCTGTAGATTACTAACAAAGTTGATGATTTGAAGCGCCAGGTTTGAGACAGCGGGGCTCCTGTCCTCTGGGATGGCTTGAAGGGCTGGAACAGAGAGGAACAGAGCCAAGGTCAGAGCCTGGATGGGTGGCGACGCAAGGAGCCCCTCCTGCCTGGGCCATCCCAGCAAGCTCTTGCCATTGCCAGGAGGGAGCAGGGCCCAGCAGGATGAGGCAGAAGGCACTGGCCACCAATGCCCCCCGTGCCCCTGAAATGTCTCTCTGCTCTGCCCACGCCGCCCCTCATCCCTGCAGGGAGCAGAGCCCTCCGCAGCCAGGGCAGGACTGCAGCTGCCTGCCCAGGCTCTGTGCTCCTCTGCCAGCCCCCAGTGCCCTCACTCACCATCGATGATGAGCTGCAGCTCTTTGTGCTGTCCCCTCAGGTACCCCCCGGCGATCCCTGGGAACACAGATCCTGTCACGGCCCCAGCGGCACAGCTGCCCCCCCCAGCGGCGCTGCCAGCCCGGCCACACGCCCTCCTGCCCTGGCAGGGCTGAGCCCGGGGCCTTCCTGCCTCGGGGCGCCCCAGGGCTGGGCTGGCCCAGGGCAGCAGCAGCTGCCGGGGCACTCGGGGCTCCCCAGCACATCCCTGGGCCGGCTGCTGCTGCCGCTGCAGCAGCCGGGGCTGGGCCCGAGCTGCAGCGGGGCGGGAAGGGACCGCGGCCTCGTGGCTCACCCATGAACTTGATGGCTGCCTCTCGCAGGGGCTGCTGTGGGCTCCGCAGGTACGGCAGGGCCTGGTGCATGTACTTGGCCACTCGGCTCCGGTCCTTTTTCAGCTGGAGAGAGCGGCAGGGCACGGAGGGAAGGGTTGGCTGGGGCTCTGCCCCTCGGCCGGGCGCTGCCTGCGCCCAGCACTGGCCTCCCCTGCCCGCACAGCCCTGAGGCCCAGGCAGCAGCCGCTGGGGCCGGGCTTTGGAGGGAGCAGAGGGCTGGCTGCTCCCTGGGAGCGGCGGGGCTGCCCTGCCCCACAGCCCAGCTGGGCCGGGGCTCCAGCGGCACCCTGGCTCGGGGGCAGAGGAGCCCGCAGAGGAGCCCACACGCCCCAGGGAAGGCAGCAGCGTGTGGGGCGCAGGCTGCTGTCCCACAGGCGGGTGCAGCAGTGGGCAGGAGCACACTCTGGGCAGCCCCACACTCTGGGCATCGGGGGCTGGGGCTTTGGGGCCGTCCTTACCAGGCACTGGCCAAAGCTCCATGGCTCCTCTGTGTTCACCAGGCGCCCAAGATCCCTCCTCTTCAGGAACCTGGTCACATCCAGCAGTGCTTTGCGAGAGGCCTGCAGAGCAACAGAGACCAGGACATGGCACCGCAGCCCAGGGCACGGGACCCCTGTCCCTGGACCAAGGCCAGGAGGAGGCCGGAGCCCGGGAGGTGCCAGGCCAGGAGGCAGCCCAGCCCCCTCCCACGGGACACCAGTGCCCACGAGTGCTCACCCTTTTCACGACCACCTTCTCATCATGCCGGTGGAAGTAGAGCGGGAGCAGGCTCAGGCACACGAGTGGCTTCAGGGGCCTCTTTCCCTCTCTCTCGATCAGTTTGATCACACGAGTGAAGAGGGCCATGGAGCCCTCCCGCACACTGCTGTCGTCCTGGTGCAAAGAAAGAGGAAAAGACCTCAGCAGCAGCTTCTCCAGGCCCCAGTGGGCACAGGCCTGAAAATCCACAGGGACCAAAGTTTCCCAGCAGTACCCAGAGCCCGTGGCGGGGGGGCACAGAGCCTTACGTGGTCAAAGAGTGGCCGGAGCGCCTCAGCCAACTGCAGGCCGGTGGGGGTGGATATTAGGGGGTCTTTGCTGCGGACTCTCTTGTGGCGCTGTGTCCACAGACTGCTCCAGAGCACGTTCTTGAAGACAGAGAGGGTCATCCAAACCACATCTCTGTCTGCATCCCCCAGGAGCTGCACGAGCCTTTCATTCAGGCTCCAGATGCTCTTGGCCTGTGAGGAAGACAATGCTGTGCCATGAAGCCACCAACGGCTGCACCAGCAATCCCGCTCCGGCGGGGCAGCCCCACGTGCTGCCGCGGGGCCCGGAGGCCAAAGGCCTGTCCCGAGGGACTCGGGCAGCTGAACGGGGAGGCAGCAGAGCTGGGAGCAGCTGCCACAGCTCCCGAAGCCCAGCCAACCCAAGCGACGGCCCCAGGATTCCAGCACGGCTTCAGCCAACTGCCCCTTCTCACCATCACGGGATCCTGGCTGAGTGCCACGAGGACTCGGAGCGCCAGTTGACGCCGCTTTGTGTTGGTGCTCCCCGAGTTCCTTGAAAGCATCTCCAGGACCCTGTCACCGCATTCACTGGTGTCCAGGCAGTCCAGGACCTGAAAGGCACGGAGCAGTGATGGGGTGCCCGGCCGGCAGGAGCCCGGACCCGCACAGGGCTGGGCCCAGGCAGCAGCACAGGGCGCGGCACCGTCCCGGGCAGCTGCGGCCACGAGAGGGCCGAGAGGTGGAGGCAGCTCGGCGAGGCAGCGCGAGGCAGCAGGCTCACCTCCACAAGGAATGCCATGGCAGGCAGGTCCCAGCACGGCTCCTCCCTGCTCAGCAGCTCCAGCAGGTGGAGTGTGATGCGGGAACACAAGGGGCTGGAGACGTGGCGCTTCTCCCTGCCAGGGGGAAAAAGGTAGCATCGACCTGAGGCAGGCGGGCAAACCTCTCCCGGGAGGGACTCACAGAGGCCTGGTCTTTCCCCACCAGCCCAGTCCCAGGAGGGGACCAGGGCACTCTGGGAGGCGGCTCCTCCTGTGCACCCGCCTCTCCCAGCCTTTTCCACTCTGCTCGGCCGTCCCAGGTGACAAGACCCTCTGGCCCACGCCCACGGGCACAGTGTGGGGTGCCCCGTGCACAGGCAGAAATGACAGGGGCAGCGGGGACAAGGAGGTCTCACCTGGCCAGCAGAGCCACTGCGTGGCGGCTGCGAGCATTGAGGAGCCTGGCCCAGCCACGATTGTCTTCCACTGAATTCACCACATCCTCACAGTGGAGACAGCAGAGCAGGGCCTTCATGGTCAGCACTGCAAACCTGTGTGCAGAGCAAAGCCCAGGTCACGCTGGGAGCCCCGGCCCCAGTCCCAAGGGCAAGAGAGGAGGGAAGGACTGGCATGGAGCACCTCTTGGGGTCGGTGGGAAGGTCGTGTTGCTCCTGGCATCCCCTCCAGAACGTGTCGACCTCCTGTGACATCTGCTCTGTGCTGACAAGGACTTGGAAGAGCAGATCCACGAGGAGATGGGGGGAATAGTCCATCAAAGGCCCCGGGCACTGGGGCTCCTGGACAATCATCCACAGTGCCAGAGTTGCCTGCAAAAGACAAACCAGCTGGACGCAGCAGTCAGTGCCAAGACATCCATGTGGCAGGGCCCGAGCGTGGGAGGGGAAGGCCAGGGGAGACTCGGGGGGAGCGCCCGGCCCGGTGGCCCCGAACCTGCTGCTAGCCCACATTTCCAGCCCAGTGCCTGCACGGAGATGGGCAGGGAGACGCCGTGCTGGGGGAGGATGGAGAGCTGCCAGAGAGGCAAACTGGGGGCAAGCAACGGTTCCAGAAACTCACAGCCAGGGCAAAGACGTCTGTGTTGTCCCCATCGGAGGTGCGCGTGTAGTACCACGGCCAGTCCTCCATCACGCCGAGCAGGGTTGGCAGCACCTTCTGCAGTGTCCTTCCCGATGAGGCGATGGTCCTCCACATGGTTGCAGCAGCTCTGTGGAGTCAGAGCTCTGCGTCAGAGGAGTCTGGACCACAGTGCCCTGACCTGGGCAGCTGCAGGGGCCGGGGGACAGAGCCACAGTGTTTCCAGGGGCAGGGGGTGATGGGCTCTAGCGGCTGGTGAGCGCGGAGCCCTCGAGGCAGCTGGGGCCCGTACCTGTCGCACGAGGGGGCACAGCGCAGGAGGGTGATGGCGACATCCACGGGGTGTGCCTCGGTCAGTGCTAGAAGGGTCTTATCCAGCACGTGCCCAGCAGACACATTGGAGGTCAGCCACGAGTGGATGGACCTGACCAGAGCTGGCACCTGGAGGGGACACAGGGGAGAGTTGGAGAGCTGCCAGAGGGAGCAATTGCCCAGCTTGCCCCGAGAAGTGCTTCCCTTCCCCCCACACAGTGCTGGCCTCGAAGGCTGAGGGGGCCCAGCGGAACAAGCTTGAGGGGCCACACAGTCGCTGCCCACAGGCTGCTTACTTGAGCAGAGACAACTCTCTCCTCAGGAACATGCAGACTGGGAGCATCGGGCAGGCGCTGAACGGGTGTGCTGTCAGCATCTGCGATGCCCTCAGTCCCTGGGGCGTCAGCCTTGGCCTTGAGCTCGGTCGGGTTGGGCTCAGGCTGTGCCAGGAGCTCGGGTGGTGAGGTCCTGGCCTTTCTGCGCCGAACAGGAACGGATTTCCGCACCCTCTGCAGGAGAATGAAGGGCAGGGAGGAGAGGGATGTGTCATGGAGAGCTTCGAGAGCGCTGCCAGGCTGAGCAGTGACAGCAGGCCCATCCCAGGTGGCGATGGCTCCAAGTACCTGATGAGCTCTGAGGAAGCGGCCCCGGGTGCGGCCCTGCTCTGGTGTCCGGCGCCGGCCTGGATCTGGCAAAGAGCGAGCGCGGTCAGAGCCGAGGGGCTGCGGGACAGGCCGGAGAAGACAGCCCAGCCCTGCGCTCCACAGGCAGGGCCGGCCCCAAGATGCCCAGTCCAAGGAGCCTCTGGAGGCTCATCCCCGGGCCCTCTTTCCCCCTCCCTTTCCCTGAGCATGTCCACAGGGGATGAGATGGAATGAGGCCCAGCTGGCTGCAGCCATTCAGCCCTGTGGCCCAGCCCTGCCACTCACCCTTCTGCAGGGGCTGGAAGTGCTCTGCCTCCTCAGGCTGCTGTGCTGGGGCAGGCCCAGGGCTTTCCTCCTCCTCCTTCTTCACCCGCGCCCGCTTGGGCACCCTGGGAGGTCTCCGCTCCATGCCCCTGTCTGGTTTCATGGCTTCCTGCAGGAGAGATGCCACAGAAATACTCTGGGTCACCAAGTCCTGCCGAAGTGCCTTGAAGGCATTTGCAGTAGAGGAGTGCTCGCAACGCTCCAGGTCATCAAGTGCCACAGTCCCACAGCCAGGAGGGGACATGGGGCAGTTGGAGAGCTGCCAGAGGGAGCAACTTGCCCACTGTCCCTCCAGAAGTGCCTCCCTTTCCACCACACTGTGCGGGCCTCAAAGGCTGAGGGGGCCCAGCAGACCCGGCTTGAGGGCCAGACAGTCCCTGCCCACAGGCTGCTTACTTCCACAGGGATAACTTCCTCTTCAGGAACCTCCAGACTGGGATCATCGGGCAGGTGCTGAACGGGTGTGCTGTCAGCATCCACGATGCCCTCAGTCTTTGCACCGTCAGCCTGCGGGGTGAGCTCAGGCAGCGCGGCGTTGGAGGCTGTCGTGTCATCGGTCACCGCGGTGTCACGGTTTGCTGTGCCATCAGTCGACGCGGTGCCGACATCGGGGTCAACCTTGAGCTCGGTCGGCGTGGGGTCAGGCTGCGCCACGACCTCAATTGGTGCGATCCTGCACCTTCTACGCCGAAAGCTCAAGAATGTCACAAAGGCCTGCAGGAGAACGAAGGGCAGGGAAGAGGGGGCTGTGCCACGGAGAGCTCCGCCAGCGGTGCCAGGCTGAGCAGTGACAGCAGGCCCAGCCCAGGTGGCGATGGCTGCAAGTACCTGTGCTGCCCTGCAGAAGCGGCCCCGGGCACGGTCCTGCTCTGGTGTCCGGTGCCGGCCTGGATCTGGCAAAGAGCGAGCGCGGTCAGAGCTGAGGGGCTGCGGGACAGGCCGGAGAAGACAACCCAGCCCTGCGCCCCACAGGCAGGGCCAGCCCCGGGCTGCCCAGTCCAAGGAGCTGCTGGGGGATCAGCCCTGGCCCCTCTTCCCCCCTCGCTTTCCCTGGCCATGTCCACAGGGGATGGGATGGGAAGAGGCCCATCTGGCTGCAGCCAGCAGCCCTGTGGCCCAGCCCTGCCACTCACCCTCCTGCAGGGGCTGGGACTGCTCCACCTCTTCAGGCTGCTGTGTTGAGTCAGTCCCAGGGCCTTCCTTCTTTGTCCGAAATGGCCTGAGCAGGCTCAGGCGTCTTCCTGCCATCCCGCAGTCTGGCCTTGAGGCCACCTGCAAGAGAGGGACACCTCGGAAGATCTCTGCGTCCCCAAGTCTTGCAGGCTGCCCTCGAGGCCACCTGCCGCAGGGATTGGAGACTCCTCGGAAAATTTCCGGGTCACCAATCCTGCAGTCTGGCCTCAAGGGCAACTGAACGAGAGAAAAGGCTAGGAAAGGGTAGGGGTTCTCAAGTCCTGCGGTGTGGCCTCAAGGGCACTCGCCACAGGGCTTGGAGACACCTCGCAAAAGCTCCGCGTCACCAAGTCCCGCGATCTGGCCTCGAGGGCGCTTGCACCACAGAAACGCCTCCAAAACGCTCCGGGTCAACAAGGAAGGAGTTGGCTGCACGGGAGCTCCGCACAGCACCGCTCTATCCTGTCCGTCCCGTCGCACGCTCCGAGGAGCACTGAGGCGTGGCCACGTCACCACCGGTACTATGTCATGACGTGTCACAAAGGGCCCTGTGACACCCTGCCCCGTTGCACACCATCGGCGTGTCCCAAAGGCCCTGTGAGACACTGCCACCTGCCCTGGGGCCTCCCCCCGCCCGGCCAACCTGCCCCAGGTCGGAAGGAGTCCGTTCTCCAAAGTATCTAAGACAGCTGGACATGAACTTTAGGCCCAGCTCAAAAACTAAGCAAGCCCTCCCCTGCTGTGCCTGCCCACAGCAGCAGAAGGAGCCCCCTCGGCTGCCAACGCGGGCACAGCGGGAAGGGCACGGGGCCTCCACAGAAGCTGGCACGGGCTCCTTGGGAGAAGGCCCGGCTGGTGGCCCTCCCAAACACGGGGCTGTGACACACCGAAGGAATGTGAGGGCAAGGGCACCAATGCCGCTCCGACCCCCTTGGCCGGGGCTGCACCAAAATCAGCAGCTCTGGCAAGTCCTTGCCCAAGGAGGCCTGCCACCGCCCCGAGTCCTGGCAGGGGTGGTGCCCGCCTCCTGCCCCAAAGAGCTGTGCCCTGGGGGGACTTCTCTGCCAGAGGGCGGCCAAAGCCAACGGGTACTGATGTCTGCGCTCTTGCGGGGGGCCGTTGGGAGTGGTAGCCGGAGCAATTGGTGGCAGCGCTCGGCATCTGTCAGAAGGCAGAAGCAGTTTCTCCTTGCGGGAATGATTTTTGCGTGGAAGCGATGACCTGCAGCACAAAATCACCATCAGTTGCTGAGTTTCGCAGGAAGATCAGATTGCTCAGAGATCCTGTCCACTTTCCTTGTGTTAGTTGGACTTTTCCTCTTGCATTCTGCAAAATAAATCTGCCCGGTCTGATGTTCAAAGCTCCAGGTCCTGTGGGTCCGATTACGACTCCCAGCTGATATCCAGAGCACTGGGGAGAAGCGAAGGGGATGGGGAGAACTCTGGGATGCAAACCTGTTGCGTGTCTCTGATTAAGGTGCCAGCCCACTGAAGGAGCAGCCAAGACAAATGCTGGAAGCAGACGTGTTCTGCCAGTTGCTGCTCTCGCATGGACACGGGGCACACGTGTTCCCACGGGTCCGGGCCACTTGATCCAAGAGCAGTGAGTGGCCGTGCATTGGTAGGGAATGGGCTCCAGCAAGGCCAAAGTAGGATCCTCTAGCAGCAAAGCCTGGGCTTGTGAACTGGGCCATTTTTGCAGCAGACCCCCCAGTGCTGACTTCCCTCCATGCCGGAACCTCCTGGTATGAGGCCCTGCTTCGGCTTCTGGTGCTTCTTCCTTCCCTTCCAGGAAGGCCTGGATTTTGAGTTTAGAAGCCCGTGCCTGTGTTTTTAAGGTGCCTGCCTGGAGGAGAGGTTCAGCAGCTGCAGCCCAAGGCTCATGTCCCATGCCAGTCTCTAAGGATGGCCCCAGTGCCAGTGCCTTGGGATGCCTGAGTGTGGAAGGTGAGTCTGCCCTCAGGCACGGCCGTGGAAGTCAGTCGGGATGATAGACTGGCCCTGGAGCTGCCCAGTGTTGCTGTGAGGCTGGGCAGTCAATAGAAAGCCGCTGTGGCCACTTTTCCTGAAGCCTTTGGCCAACCCACGTGCAGTTGTGCCCACAGCATCCCCGCTTTTAGCACCCTGGCCGGTGCGGGAGCCTCGCTGAGGAGGCCCAGGCGTTGTGGTGCTGCTGCTCCTGTGCACAGCCTGCTGTTGTTGTCTGTGGCGCGGAGCCGCTTGGGCAGCAGCGACTGCGCAGCCCTGCCCGAGGAGCCCCGCGTCCTCTCCGTGCTGGCAGCAGCTCTGCGGGCCCAGAGCTCTGGGTCAGCGGGCTCTGGGCCACAGCTCTGTGGCCTGGGCAGGCGCGGGGGCCCGGGCTGACCCAGAGCCCTGCCTGTGCCCCTGCCCCTCGCCGGCAGCACCCAGCGGACGTGCCCCAGCAGGGCCCCCTTGCCCTCCTTGTCCCCAGCCAGGCCAGCCTGGCCCCCTTGGGGGTGTCCCCACCCTCCCGCCGAGGATCCGGGGCTTGTGCCGCAGGGATGGGAGATGCCCCGGGCAAGCGCCAGAGCAGCCGGCTGGCAGGGAACTGGGGGGCTGCCTTGGGGGCTGCTTACGGCCTCTGCCCCCCAGTTCCTCATGGCTTCTCACACCCTGTCCCCTCAGGGCCTCCTCTGCCTGTCCTGTCCCCTCGCAGCCTCCTGCCCCCCACCCCCTCATGGATTCCCCTCAAGGCTTCCCACTCCCTTGTCCCGGCAGGGCCTCTCCAGCACCACATCCCTTCAGGGCCTCCCCGCGCCTCGTCGTCCCTCAGGGTCTCCCCCAGCCCCGCCAACCTGCCCGGCAGCGGCGCAGCCCTGAAGGAGCTCCACAGGAGCCGGCTCCGCAGGCCCCTCCCAGCCCTCAGCAATCCAGACAGCAACACACGGGCAAGCCACAGATGCTGCTTCCTGCCCGGGACGGGGCTTGTGGCCACCTCCAAGGACCAGCTTCTCAGGGATTCCCACAGCTCCAGCCTCTGCCCATCCCCTCTGCCCCAAGTGTTGAGGCTCCGGCAGAACCCCCCAAGGCCGAGGGCCTTTTGGGCACTTTCTCTTCCCCACTGCACACCCGGGCAAGTGTTGCTGAGCACAAGGGCCTTTTTTCCCCTCTTCCCCCATGCCCTGTGGACACCGGGCACCCAAAAGAAGCTCCTGGGCCTCTGTGTATGACAATATTTATTTAATATTCCTACGCTGGGGTAAAAGGAAGGCCTTGCAGAGAAGAGGTGTCTTCCCCACAGGCTCAGGTGGCCCCAACAGACAGAGCTGCCTGCATCGACTCTGCACACAGCTGCAGCAGCGCAGGCAGACTCAGCCCCACAGAGAAGGCCGGGTATTCCACGCCCTGCAGAGCCGGTCTCGGAACCGCTGCAACCTGGGGTAGGGAGCTGTCTGTAGATTACTAACAAAGTTGATGATTTGAAGCGCCAGGTTTGAGACAGCGGGGCTCCTGTCCTCTGGGATGGCTTGAAGGGCTGGAACAGAGAGGAACAGAGCCAAGGTCAGAGCCTGGATGGGTGGCGACGCAAGGAGCCCCTCCTGCCTGGGCCATCCCAGCAAGCTCTTGCCATTGCCAGGAGGGAGCAGGGCCCAGCAGGATGAGGCAGAAGGCACTGGCCACCAATGCCCCCCGTGCCCCTGAAATGTCTCTCTGCTCTGCCCACGCCGCCCCTCATCCCTGCAGGGAGCAGAGCCCTCCGCAGCCAGGGCAGGACTGCAGCTGCCTGCCCAGGCTCTGTGCTCCTCTGCCAGCCCCCAGTGCCCTCACTCACCATCGATGATGAGCTGCAGCTCTTTGTGCTGTCCCCTCAGGTACCCCCGGCGATCCCTGGGAACACAGATCCTGTCACGGCCCCAGCGGCACAGCTGCCCCCCCCAGCGGCGCTGCCAGCCCGGCCACACGCCCTCCTGCCCTGGCAGGGCTGAGCCCGGGGCCTTCCTGCCTCGGGGCGCCCCAGGGCTGGGCTGGCCCAGGGCAGCAGCAGCTGCCGGGGCACTCGGGGCTCCCCAGCACATCCCTGGGCCGGCTGCTGCTGCCGCTGCAGCAGCCGGGGCTGGGCCCGAGCTGCAGCGGGGCGGGAAGGGACCGCGGCCTCGTGGCTCACCCATGAACTTGATGGCTGCCTCTCGCAGGGGCTGCTGTGGGCTCCGCAGGTACGGCAGGGCCTGGTGCATGTACTTGGCCACTCGGCTCCGGTCCTTTTTCAGCTGGAGAGAGCGGCAGGGCACGGAGGGAAGGGTTGGCTGGGGCTCTGCCCCTCGGCCGGGCGCTGCCTGCGCCCAGCACTGGCCTCCCCTGCCCGCACAGCCCTGAGGCCCGGGCAGCAGCCGCTGGGGCCGGGCTTTGGAGGGAGCAGAGGGCTGGCTGCTCCCTGGGAGCGGCGGGGCTGCCCTGCCCCACAGCCCAGCTGGGCCGGGGCTCCAGCGGCACCCTGGCTCGGGGGCAGAGGAGCCCGCAGAGGAGCCCACACGCCCCAGGGAAGGCAGCAGCGTGTGGGGCGCAGGCTGCTGTCCCACAGGCGGGTGCAGCAGTGGGCAGGAGCACACTCTGGGCAGCCCCACACTCTGGGCATCGGGGGCTGGGGCTTTGGGGCCGTCCTTACCAGGCACTGGCCAAAGCTCCATGGCTCCTCTGTGTTCACCAGGCGCCCAAGATCCCTCCTCTTCAGGAACCTGGTCACATCCAGCAGTGCTTTGCGAGAGGCCTGCAGAGCAACAGAGACCAGGACATGGCACCGCAGCCCAGGGCACGGGACCCCTGTCCCTGGACCAAGGCCAGGAGGAGGCCGGAGCCCGGGAGGTGCCAGGCCAGGAGGCAGCCCAGCCCCCTCCCACGGGACACCAGTGCCCACGAGTGCTCACCCTTTTCACGACCACCTTCTCATCATGCCGGTGGAAGTAGAGCGGGAGCAGGCTCAGGCACACGAGTGGCTTCAGGGGCCTCTTTCCCTCTCT